>NC_051251.2:55250238-55897321 GCF_015237465.2 Chelonia mydas
TGCTCTCCCAAGTGTAAGTTTGCAGTTCTGTGCAGAATTAAGAAAACTTTCCTTCTCCCTCTTCTCCCATGTAAGACATCAACATAGCACAAGGAAGGAGTTTATCCAGATCTACAATAGGTTAATTCCTGAACAACAAAACTGCCATAGAAAACTAATAGACCATTGCCGCCTTAGACTTAAATATTGACACACCATCTCCCCCTCTCAAATCTCAAATTTAAAGGCTGTGTGTAGGGGGTTCTGCAGTGATCAGGAGGTGCCAAGTCTCCCGCTCCAGACCACGCAGCACAAGCAGAGCCACTCGGAGGCTGCTCCTGCAGCAGCCTCTGTGATGGCTGATTTCCCCTCCCTTTTCCTGATAGGGAGATTTAGTTGGTGAATCCATACAGCTGTGGATTCGACAGACACGCTGCCACCTCTCCCTGGTCCCATCCCTGCTCCATCCCATATGCTGGTACATACAGAGCCCTGTGAAGCATGCAGCACTGGAAGTCCCTTTAAGCAGACTGCATCCTGCCCCACTGCCTAGAGCAACAATACTCCATTGTACTAGTTCCATTGTCTATCATGCTTTACATGTCTGCAAAAAGAGTGGTGGAGGCAGGATTTGCCCCATAATTCTTGTCAATTCTGTATGATGAATTAGAGTTGATCCAACCATTTCATCATGCAAATTAGGATCCTTTTAAAACAGTACCCAAAGACTATTCTTTTGATAATCAAATGACAAAATTAAGATGAAAAAGGTACTACTCAGTGACTGAAGATAAAAAAAAACTATTGTATCCCAAAATAATGAGTCAATAATTTCAAAATGCTAACAAAATCTGCCTTCCATTACACAGCCTGACATCTCTTTAGACAGATGAAATAACATTTATAGATATATAAAAAAAAAACTAGCTTGCTTTCTCATTCAGGTACAGAAAGTTGTATGCTTTTGACAAGACCAAGCTTCCTTTTGATTATAATTCATAAGCTTTGGAAAACATACCCTACCCTATACCATCACTTACTTTAAATCAATGTGTTTCTATTATTTATGTTTCTAATTTCATGTGTTAGGCACTTATGTACTCAAAACTAAAAGCCCCTGCCTTATTCAGTGCACAGGATGGATGGTGCCTATGTAATGAGTCGCTATTACATGTTTTATCTTCATTTCAGTGTGCTGAGCGATTTCTTATTTATTATACATTATTCTAACCCTGCTCTGAAGACAGTTATTAATTTCCTCATGGGCTTTTCTTTGGCATTTATCACTATATACCTGAGTACTTCACAACATTAATTATTTTATCTTCACAACACCCCTGTGAGATGAGGGGGCGGTAGTATCCCATTTTACAGATGGGGAATTGAGGCACAGAGAGACTGAGGCCTTGTCCACACTACGAAATTACTCCGATTTTACAGAAGTCGATTTTTTGGAAAAGATTATATACAGTCGAGTGCATGCATCCACACTAAGCACATTAATTCAGCGGTGTGCGTCCACAGTACCGTGGCAAGCGTCGACATTCTGAGAGGTGCACTGTGGGTAGCTATCCCACAGTTCCCGCAGTCCCCACTGCCCATTGGAATTCTGGGCTGAGCTCCCAGTGCCTGATGGGGCCAAAAATTTGTCATGGGTGGTTATGGGTAAATGTTGTCAGTCAACCCTCCCTCCGTGAAAGCAACGGGAGACAATCATTTTGCACCCTTTTCCCTGGATTGCCCAAGCAGACGCCAAAGCACGGCAAGCATGGAGCCTGTTCAGCTCACCGCAGCAGTTATGACCATTGTAAACACCTCCCACATTATCATGCAGTTTATGCAGAACCAGAACCTGAAAAACCAGGTGAGGAGGCGACGGCAGCGCGGTGACGAGAGTGATGAGGACATGGACACAGATTTCTCTAAAACCGCAGTCCCCGGCAATTTGGAGATCATGGTGTTAATGGGGCATGCTCATGCCATGGAATGCCGATTCTGGGCCCGGGAAAAAGCACAAACTGGTGGGACCGCATAGTGTTGCAGGTTTGGGATGATTCCCAGTGGCTCCGAAACTTTCACATGTGTAAGGGCACTTTCATGGAACTTTGTGACTTGCTTTCCCCTGCCATGAAGCGCAAGAATACCAAGATCAGAGCAGCCCTCACAGTTGAGAAGCGAGTGGCAATAGCCGTGTGGAAGCTTGCAACGCCAGACAGCTACCGGTCAGTCGGGAATCAATTTGGAGTGGGCAAATCTACTGTGGGGGCTGCTATGATGCAAGTAGCCAATGCAATCATTGAGCTGCTGCTATCAAAGGTAGTGACTCTGGGAAATGTGCAGGTCATAGTAGATGGCTTTGCTGCAATGGGATTCCCTAACTGTGGTGGGGCTATAGACGGAACACATATCCCTATTTTGGGAACAGACCACCAGGACAGCCAGTACGTAAACCGCAAGGGGTACTTTTCAGTGGTGCTATAAGCACTGGTGGATCGCAAGGGACGTTTCACCAACATCAACATGGGATGGCCGGGAAAGGTTCATGGCGCTCGCGTCTTCAAGAACTCTGGTCTGTTTAAACGGCTGCGGGAAGGGATTTACTTCCCAGACCAGAAAATAACTGTTGGGGACATGCAAATGCCTATAGTTATCCTTGGGGACCCAGCCTACCCCTTAATGCCATGGCTCATGAAGCCATACACAGGCACTCTGGACAGTAGTAAGGAGCTGTTCAACTATAGGCTGAACAAGTGCAGAATGGTGGTAGAGGGTGCATTTGGATGTTTAAAGGGTCACTGGAGCGGTTTACGGACTCACTCAGACCTCAGCGAAACCAATATTCCCATTGTTATTGCTGCTTGCTGTGTGCTCCACAATCTCTGTGAGAGTAAGGGGGAGACATTTATGGCGAGGTGGGAGGTTGAGGCAAATCGCCTGGCCGCTGAATACACACAGCCAGACACCAGGGCGATTAGAAGAGCACAGCAGGAAGCGCTGCACATCAGAGAAGCTTTTAAAACCAGTTTCATGACTGGCCAGAGTACTGTGTGACACTTTTGTTTGTTTCTCCTTGACAAAAACCCGCCCCCTTGGTTGACTCTAATTCCCTGTAAGCCACCCGCCCTCCCCTCTTTTGATCACAGCTTGTTTGCAAAGGAAATAAAGTCACTATCATTTAAAAAACATGTATTCTTTATTAATTGATTATAAAAATAGGGAAATAACTCACAAGGTAGCCTGGGTGGGGTGTGGGAGGAGGGTAGGAGGGAAGGAAAAGGCCACTTCAAAACTTTTTGAATGAGAGCCTTCTGTTGCTTGGGCTGTCCACTGGGGTGGAGTGGTTGGGTGCCCGGAGCCTCCCCCCGCCCATGTTCTTGGGCGTTTGGGTGAGGAGGCTGTGGAACTTGGGGAGGAGGGAGGGTGGTTAAACAGGGACTGCAGCGGCAGTCTATGATCCTGCTGCCGTTCCTGAACCTTCACCAGCTGCCAGAGCATGTCCGTTTGATCCTGCAGTAGCCCCAGCATTGCATCCTGCCTCCACCTCTCATCTCGATCGTCCCTCCTGTCCTCACGTTCACTGGCCACTTTCCTGTACTGTGCTACTGTGTCCCTCCACACATTCTGCTGAGCTCTGTCAGTGCCAGACGACTGCATGAGCTCAGAGAACATTTCATCACGCGTGTGGTTTTTTTTGCCGCCTTATCTGAGATAGCCTTTGGGATGAAACATTTGCAGCTGCTGGAAGAAGAAAAGGGAGTGAAGTATTTAAAAAGATACATTTTACAGAACAATGGCTATACTCTTTCACGGTGAACAACACTATTCACATTACATTGCACATGTGATTTTGGTACAAGGTCGCATTTTGCATCTTATATTGAGTGTCTGCGGCTTTGGTGTTAGAGATCACATAAGCAGGGCCGGGCAACAGAATTCGGCTTGTGGTGGCCATGGTAAGCCATAGTCTTTCAGCTTCTGCAACCTTCATAACAGCAGCGCCCTCCTTTCCCATACCAAGCAAAGCCCGATGAGTTGGCCATTTAGTGCTGTGGTTTTCATGTTAACGTGCAGCAGCAGAAACCAAACTAACCCCGCCCCATCCAATTCTCTGGGATGATCGCTTTATCCCTCCCCCCACCACATGGCTGGTATCAGGGAAGATCCCTGCTAGCCAAACATGAACAGCTCAGCCCCAATGCACCCCCCCCCACAGCTTGGCTAACTGCGTGGAGGATTTCTTTTCAGCCACAGGCAAACAGCCCAGTAGGAACGGCCACCTCTGAATGTCCCCGTAATTAAATTCCAGTATTTCAACCAGGTTACCACGAACGATATCACTTTCCTGAGGATAACACAGAGAGATAAAGAATGGATGTTGTTTGATTGCCAGCAAACACCGGGACCATACGCTGCCAGGCTTTGTCAGGCAATGATACCAGATTACTTGCTACTAGCATGGCGTGGTAAAGCGTCCTACCACGGAGGACAGAATAAGGCTGCTCTGCCCAGAAACCTTCTGCAAAGGCTTTTAGAGTACCTCCAGGAGAGCTTCATGGAGATGTCCCTGGAGGATTTCTGCCCCATCCCCAGACACGTTAACATTGTTTTGCAGTAGCTGTACTGGCCACAAATGAATCCCAAGTACTCAGGGCAAATTAATCATTAAAAAAAACTTGCTTTTAAAACATGTATTAGATTTAAAAAGGTACACTTACCAGAGGTCCCTTCTCCGGCTTGGTTGGGTTGGAAGGGTATTTCAGTCAGGATGATAAAAAGATCCTGGCTGTCAGGGAGAACGGTATGCTGTGTGCTCTCCTCAAGCTCCTCCTCCTCCTCCTCCTCATCTTCCCCGTCCGCAAAATCGTCAGGCATGGTGGAGAGTACCCCATCATCGGAGTCCACGGACAGGGGTGGGATAATGGTGGCGGCCTCCTCTAGAATTGCATGCAGCTCAGCGTAGAAGCGGCATGTCTGGGACTCTGTCCCAGAGCATCCGTTTGATTCTTTGGTTTTCTGGTACGCTTCTCTGAGCTCCTTAAGTTTCACGCGGCACTGTGTTGCATCCCTGCTGCAGCCTCTGTCCATCATGGCCTTGGAGATTTTTTGAAATGTTTTGGCATTTCGTCTTTTGGAACGTAGTTCTGATAGCACAGATTAGTCTCCCCATACAGTGATTAGATCCAGTACCTCCCATTCGGTCCATGCTGGAGCTCTTTTTCAATTCTGGGACTGCATGGTCACCTGTGCTGATAAGCTCGCCTGGCCAAACAGGAAATGAGATTCAAAAGTTCCCAGGGCTTCTCCTGTCTACCTGGCCAGTGCATCCGAGTTCAGAGTGCTGTCCAGAGTGGTCACAATGGTGCACTGTGGGATAGCTCCCGGAGGCCAATACCATCGAATTGCGTCCACGCTAACCCTAATTCGAAACGGCGATGTCGATTTCAGCACTAATCCCCTTGTCGGGGAGGAGTACAGAAATCGATTTCAAGAGCCCTTTATGTAGACAAAAATGACTTCGTTGTGTGGATGGGTGCACGGTTAATTCAATTTCACGCTGCTAAATTCGACAAACTCGTAGTGTAGACCAGGCCTCAGGTCCAAAACATCCACTAATTTTGGGTGCCCAATTTTGAGGCCCTGATTTTCAGAGTCCTTAGCATTATATAGCTCTTTATATGTTCAAAGCTCAGCTCCTATTGACTTCAGTAGCAGCTGTAGCACTCAGCACTTCTGAAAGTCAGACCCCAGGGTCTCAAGTCAGGCAATGAGAAAATGAGAAATACTAGTTGGTTAGTGACCACTGGTGAAAAGTTTGGTTTAAGTGACTTGCGTAGCATTACACAGGAACTCTTTGGCAGAGACAGGGATAGAATCCAACTCTCCAGGGCAGTGCTCAACTGCATTAACCAGGAGACCATCGTTTCTTTTCTTGCAATCCCCTGCCTCATTCATGACATGTTCCAACTTCGGCAACAAATGAGGCAGGGATCCTACAGATAATCTCCTTCACTACACATCTGTGATTCATCCCTGAACAGGTCCATCCTGTGTACTGAGTGAGGCTGGAGTTCTGTGGGAAAAATAATAATACAGATCATGTAACCGAAGACTGTATTGTAAGGCATACACAACATGGGACATTTTCAAACTTTTGAGTGCTCGCCACCTCATTAAGAGTGAGTGAGAGTGTCTGTCTGTCTTGAAGTCCCAGTCTATGCCATGTAATTCTAGTAAGTATTCCAGAGCTGCTGGAACTCCTGCCTTCTATACTTATATCAGAAAGAAAGTCTGGTTCAGATGCTGTAGTATACTTGCTGAATAGAAAGATGTTTTAAAAAATAAAAAGTCAGTGGAGCTGGACGAAAATTCCTTGTTCGCAGACATTTCCCTTTCAAAAGGCAGGTTATCAAGTTTAAAAATTCTGAACATGAATGAAGTCCTTGGCTGAGAAGATCTTATCTAACAAATAATAATAGAAATTGTGCTGATATTTCCACTAGATCCAAAACTATGGTCATCTTGGCATCCTTACAGTGACCATTACTATTTTGGTTAGTTTCTTCTTCATTTTCTGATTTGGAAAGACATATATCATGAGTTTGGGGCACTTATGTAACAATACATGTATTTCTTTTGCTTCCAAATTCTCTCTCTCTTGAAATGTAGAGTTGTTTTCCCTTGTAGTGAGCAGATCCAGCCAAGAGACTTCCAACTGTTTGATATTTGAAGGAACCTGCCTGGACGGTTTGCTTTCTCTTTGCGTAGCCAGTCCACTTTTCCATTGTGGACTCCTGTAAAGAGTTCTTTGGGAATCTAGATTTACTTTGCATGATTTCACCTATTACTTCTTTGTTTCAGTGACTGGATCCTTTCTCCTTCCTGTTTATGTTGGTACGCAACTGCTGAAGTGGTATCTTATTAGACAATGTCGTTTCCTCCTTCTGAACTTTCCACAAATGCTAGAAGTATATTTTTTTTGTTGCCTTTAGGTCAAACAAATGTGTTTCTTCTCTTCTTGTTTTCAGCAGTTTTCCTTATTGATTAGGTAGGCTCCAATATACTTATATCTATTGTGAACACTCTGCATTTCCTTTTTGTCAAAATTCCTCCAGCCAAGGCTCCTTGCTGTTGTGTCCACCATCTCAGAAATTCTAGGACTGGTGTGCATACTTGTTTCTGTTTATTAACTGTAGTGAAGGACTTCATAAGTATTTGCATCTATTTCTATGTCGTCTTTCACAAGATGTAATCACAATGCAGAATAGACAAATGTAATATTGAACAGAGGAAGTTCCGTTTCTCCAAATCTGACTTTGAAGTTCAAGCCTTTCTCATGGGAAAAAAGGACTCGTCTTTGAAGAGTGTTTATTGTACTCTCCCATATAAGTAAACCCATGAGCTGGAAATAGGAGAATATTTCAAGTTTGTGATGTATCTGTGTTACTGAACCTTAGTTAAGGGTCTGCAGTTGCATCCCTAAATTCCTGAGGTATTCGAATGGATAAAGGTGGGTGCCGTCAGCCCTCAACTTGGCTATTATCACCACCAATATTTGTATGAACACCCTCAATGTAGACGAAAGAACAGAATAATTTGGTACTGGTAGTGTTTGTTACTGTGTAAAAATCACAAAAATAAGTTATGACATCTTTGTTGGGAACATGGGGAAAAGGACGGCTTTGCTATGTTTTAATTAACTCCTTTGGGGTTTGGACGTTTAAAAGACAGAATTTATGTGTCTGTTTATTATCTGCTGCCACTCCTACCCTAATTTTGTCAAATAATATTTAATTTCTGAGGATTCCTATGTGAGTTGTTGCTAACTTGTAAAGTGGATTCCCCTCATCTCCAGTAACCACTATTTTATCCTATATGATCGATTGGAGGCTACTGAGATACAATACTGCAGCCCCAGAGTCTGCTTTCTGGTTAGGGAGGTGGAGTTTGTCTCCTAGGCTCCATGCAAGCTCGATTACTGAGATTTTATACAAGATTAGACAACTGCATGCATACTGTGTTTCAGTTTACTACATTCCATCTTATTTCTGCTCTTCTAGCATCACATCAGAAATTTTCTGCAAGCATGTAATGTTTCAAAAACTTTTCCTTTATCAGGTTATAAAAGATTAAACAGACTTGTATTTTAAATTAATAAATCTAGCTGAATGTTCTTAATTACACATATACTTTTGTTTTTGTGATCTTTTAAAATAGCTATGAAATGTAGTGTCAAATATTACTGCGCCAATTTTAGTGTAGTGTGCGCAAAACACAAGAGATTACTTTTGAGTTAATTAACAATGTGGCTAAAGAGATCCTAAATATAGTAATCAAATATGAATTTGTCCAATGTAGCTATGTGGCACAGCTTGTTAAAATTGCTGCTGTTCCGCCTCCAGAATGCTCAAGTTCTAGTATTAATTTGTATTCCTGTAACATGATTTTCACAATATCATCATAGTCCATTAGATTGACTTTCACCCCAGGTAACTCCAGGACAGAATATACCTCCACATAATTCATAGATAGGACCAAGGGGCTGTATCATTGGCCATCTGTTGCTGCAATTATGGCCTATGGGATGGAACAGTAGCCACCAATTCAGAAGTTTGGGACTACTTAATCTGAATAACCATTCATCCAATAGCTCCTCTCCCAGCCCACTCTAATGGCCCCTTCGGTACTTATTCTGGGACCAGTGCAGAACTCCGCCTCTACAGAGCACGGGGGGGGGGGGGGAGTCCTCTCCTGGCTATTTTACCAATGCACCCTTACCACAAGAGGAGGGGTTTCAAGAGATTTAAGTGGGGTAGAGAACATTAAACAGAGCCTCCCAAAATGAGGGGAATTTTACCCTTTGAGAGCTCAATACATTGGCAGGATTGTCATTCTCTACCCAGCGAAAGTCCATCATAATAGATGCAGGTCAGGAATGAGAGAAATAAGCAAAATTTGTTTGGAAAAGCCTGTATTGTACAGGTCAGCGCTAGACAACACTATTAAACTTCCGTTTTCACCAGTAATAAAATTTCAGCAACCGTATTTCAGAGACTTTCATTGATTATTCATTTACACTTTCCTAATATTTTAACAATATGACAACATAAAAATTAAATTAAACAAAGCCCACTATATTCCTAAATTGTAATTTTAATTTTCCAATGTTGTTTATGAATAGTAAGTGAATTTATAAAAATTAGAATCAGCACTAATGAAAAAAGCCACTTTCCTGAATAACTCCAGTGAAGAGTTGGTCTAATCACAGATAGCATTAGCACAATGATTAATTGCATTAACAACACTTCAATTATGGTGGGGGGAGGGGACGAGAGAGAGAGAGAAATGTTTGTAGGTTAACAATAAATCTTCAGAGAATTTTAATAGAGGTTTGATTGAGATCATAAAGATACATGTCCTGGATAATGAATCTATAACTTCATGCAATGTAGTTGTAGCTATATTGGTCCCAGGATATTAGAGAGAGAAGATGGGTAAGGTAATATATTTTACTAGACCAACTTCTGTTGGTGAGAGAGGCAAGGTTGTCTCTCTCATCAACAAAAGTTGGTCCAATAAAAGATATTACCCCTCACCCATCTTGTCTCTCTCTAACTTCATGTAAACGGCTAACTGAATTTAACTCAAAGGAGCTTTGCTGGCGAAAAAGTAATCCTTTGATATTTTTGTTTAGTACTTGCACTCCTAAAGGTAAGCAACACTATAGTGAAAATAATTCTATTTTTATGTTTATCAAAAACAATTATAATAGAGTAATGTATTTTAGAGTAATGTAAAGCATTCTGATAATTTGTTTAAAACAAAATTCCTCTTTATACCAAACAAATTATGATGTATATTGCAGTAGATATTTTCCACAGTAAACAGTGACATACTCTTCAAAGTTGAATACACTATACCAGTTAAATTGTAAGACCTTATATTTTTTCTTGAAACCATGTTTATTCTCTATTTTGAGTTTAATTACAGAATCAACGTGTGTATCACTATTTTGCCTCTCAGTTACATAAAATTTTTGATAAACAAAGCCCTGATAGACAAAGATCTTGTTTTTACCACCTTGTATACTTCCAATAAACAGAAAACAGACTTATCAAGAAATCTGAGATATAATCAAGCACTATATAATAGACCATTTGCTAAAAGTAATCCATAGGATTATTTTGACAAGGAACAAAATCATTATAAACTGTTTTTGTCAGTCAAGCTCTCTTTGGCTCCCTCAAGTGAGCCCAAATGCCCCAAAAATCATGTCAGATGGAATTTGCTGTCTACTCTGCACACTCACTTTACTTAGTGAATTAGTAAAGTCTACACAGTTGCACCAATGATACACTGGAATTTTAAAGGATCTTGTGATCACAATAATCAAAGGAAAGTTATAATAGAATAATACAACAGAAGCAATAATATAAAGTTAAAGTTTTATCAGCATGTTCTGGTGATGCCAATAAATCATGACACCAGAGCTTAAGGCCTCAGTTCAGCAAAGTACTTAAGTATCTGCTTAACTTTAAAGTTGACAAGATTTAAGATTATGCATGTGCTTACATTCTTTGCTGCATAGGGATGATTTTCTGAATCAGGGCCTAAGTGGTGTTTTAGCAGAACCCCCAGGCTGAATTTCTTTGCTCAGAAATATTTTGCATAACATACAAGTATAATTCAACAAATTATATTTTTATATACTGGATTCACACCATATCATTATTATTTATCTCACTGCCATTAGGGGTGAACACCAAACTTTAAAAGCAGCAAAAGCCAAGCTGTGTATGAGGAGCAAAAGATTTTCCTTTTCCCCCTCACAGTTACACAGGATGAACACAGTACTGTTAATTGACCTTAATAAAAACTGGTGAACTTCTCTGATCTACATGTTTAATAAATAAAACTAATATTAGCCATAATTTCACATCTTAATATCCAGTAATTTGTTTCTTGGTTTGATTTTATCCACAATTTTGGCAGTTTAGTCTTCACCATATACATTTAACCATATAATTTCAAAAAACCCACTTACAATAATATAGATACTCTTTCCAGTTCCTGTTGGCCCCACAAATATGGAAGGTTTTTGATGCACTGTCAGCAACTCCATTAGCGCAGAGTATCGAATAGTATCCAGAGTTGGAACAATGATTTCATTAAACGTCATATCTCGAGATATGGGAGGAGCTGATTTGAGTGTTTCCACCCAGGGTTCCCATAATCCTGCTCCCTGTTTTAAATTATATGAATATTCAAACATTTAATAGTAAGCAATAAAACCAAAAAGCTCTGTATTAATATGGTGGATTGTATTATACATAAACACTTAAAGGATAATCACTACTAAAAGTTGTTATTTTCATGTTTGTTTCAGTATCAAAAATTGGACTACACTTAACCAATTTTGTGCTTTCAATTCAGAGTACTTAAAAATACAGAGAACCAGCTGTTGCTTATATGAGCAAAGACATAAAGATAAAGATTTTGTCCTAAAGAAAATAAACAGTTACTGGAACTTTTCAGGCCAATTTATCACTAGAAAAAATAAAATAATAAATTTCCTACCTGATAATTTTCTCTCTTTTAGAAGCTTCTCTCCTAATTCATCACTAATATGTAATACCTCTCTGTGGAACTCAGAGTGGAATGTGGCTGGAGTCTCCAGGACTAAGACCCACCCTTCATCTCAAGCCACCAGAAGACTTCGTTAAAGGTGCAGAAATACTCCAGTAACCAATTATTGTCATTATGACAACAATTTGTAATTATTGACTAGCCTTAAGGAAATTATTGTGTGTAAGTCTCCCTTTAGAGAAAGATTTCAATATGTTAACAAATTATATTCCTGACATTTACCAGACTACCAGAGTGAGATGAATAGAAAGAAGTTGCTAACAGAAAGAAAATTATCAGGTAAGAAATTTCTCATTCTGCTGCACAACTTCTCTCCTCATTCATCACTGAAGGAAAGTAGTAAGTAGTGAATCATACAAACAGACAAAAAAAGGATAAGCAGAGTTTTAATTATTATCAGAGTAGAATAATAGACAGAAATACGAATTATCCCCATAGAGAGCAAGATATTTGCAATTTAAGGAATTATTGGGGAAGCCACGGAATACCACCTTTCTATCAAGCGATGCCTCTGCAGAGAACGGCACCTACTTTGGTCCATACACTTTTCCGCACAGTACCACTGGGGAACTTGTAGAGGGAGCATTAACTCCTCCTTCAGCATTCCCAGATGCTTACCATGCCAACTGGTGCACGATTTTAACAGATTGTCTGCAAAAACTTTGAGGCCCTCAAGTTCTGGCATTTTGGACAGAATCAGTTGAACAGGGTACAACTGGCAAATGTATTCCATACACTTGGGATATATCTTCAGAACACCAGGAATAATTATTTATGCCACAACCTTCTTAAGGGGTAGTAAGGATTGCTACTCTTATGAGCTGGATGAAACCTTGATATGGCTTGAGCTAAAACCTCTTTAAACTGATGCATCCACCATTTAAATCAATGGTAAGAGACAGTTAAGGGGCCAAGCCTAAAACAAAGCCTAACAGAGTCTTCCCAGAAACTAGCACCAGCTAGGCAAAGGTTTCAGTTGGCTATTGAGACCAGGTGGTTATATGGTGGAGGTGGGGAGAGAATACACAGAAACTGAAAACAGACTGAAAGAGACACCTGAAGGAACAGCTGAAATATGTGGCTTATCCTGGAAGAAATCTGGGGAAAGGTTTTTTGGGTTACAGTGTAGGCTGAAAAGTGTGCTCTTGGTGTAGTGAGCAAAAGAAGCTATTTTCTGCTATTTGGTTCAGACACACAGAACTTTGTACATTCTTTGTAAACAAACAAAACTGCTTCAAAAATATCTATCGCCAATTTCTCTTCCAAAGTATGACTTGCTGCTCAAGTAGAAAAGCGTCAACAGTACAGATTGATGGGAGAACTATTTGTGGAAGGAAGAATTTACCTGGAATGGAATGGTTTCTGGAGCTATACACTGAAAAATTATGAATGGACCTGTTTCTCTGATCACATGGCACTAACTGACGTTATCTATGAACGTGTACATATGCATAACTTGTGACCTAAGCCTTGATGTAACAACTAAGAACCTTTTCTTAAGACTCTGGATGCAGAAGATAGAGCAAAAGGAAGAGTCTTGTATAGGAACTGTGAGCTCTCAGATACAAATGCTTTGTCTTTGTAATGCTGAAAAATTTGTTGGTTTGAAGGAAAACTTAATCTGGGTTTCTATGGAAGCTTCTTCTCCAGATTTTTTCCTTGGGTTAGGGTAATGCTAACCCTTGGAGTTAGTAGTTACCAAAGGATTCCTATGCTGGCTTTCATGGTGAGAGTTGAGGCTTCCTGCTATCTCAGCTACTAATTTCTCTGTTTCCCCAAACTGCTCCCCTGCACATTTGGATGCACAAGATATCTGTTTAGGATGCCTGATTGCTATTCATGGGTGTAGCACAGCTTTCTTATAGCTAGTAATTATTAGAAGCCATTGCTCTGGTCACAAATCACATCAATGATTTTAACGCAGAATCCAAGACATCTCACTCCAAGCAAGGATCATACTCCCTAGATGGTGACAGGTTTCAGAGTGGTAGCCATGTTAGTCTGTATCAGCAAAAAGAACAAGGAGTATTTGGTGCCACAAGTATTCCTCGTTCTTTTTACTCCCTAGATGATGAGCCACCACTTGCTTGCCACCAAGCAGGGTTCCCTTACCAAGTATATGAAAAACCTTTGCTCTGAATGGCTATATCTGAGGCCCTTGTTGAGACTTCCCATGGTGGAATCATGCTTTTGGGTGGGAGGTTGAGGCCCTAAGCCCAGCTTTCCAACTCAAAACCCTCAAAAAGGTTGGTGGCTTTTGGCAGCACAGCATAGTTCATCCTCACAAGCCCCATGCCCTGGCAGAGTGAAGATCAGTAGCTTACAGTAGCAGGGCATAGCTCACCCTCTGAGGTTCCCAAAAAGCTATCTATAGCACCTCAAGGACTTGGTTCAATGTTTGCATGGCTTCTCTTCTGCTGGGATGAGGAGCAGAGAGACCCCACTCGAGCAGTGCTGTATTGGAGAAATCAGAGGGTTAGAGCCTCAATATTCCATTGCTTCCTCAGCTGATGAGTGGCAGCAAAGATTCAGGAACTGAAATGAAGCCATTACTGCAAGAAAATTAATTAAAATTAAAAAATTATAAAACTAAGTGGTTGGTAGAAACTGAACTGTCAACTGGTTCCACCACCAGAAGTAGAAATTCTGGTGACCTGAGTTGATGGGCAGAGCTTAGTCCTGGAGCAACAACAATGGAATGCCTCTGAATTTCACAGGTAGGAGGTATTGTTACCCATTCATAATGAATGAGAGAATCTGTGCAACAGAAATGATACCATATAATCTTAAACAAAGATTACTTAAGAATGGGTGTCCCCATTTTGTTTTGTAATCCTCACCTTTTTGACAAACCGATATTCATAAATTGTTCCTTCTGTAGGAAACGGAACTGTGAAGTTCTTTGATGATAGTTGATCAATACCACTCAGCAATTTATATTTTTCTCTTGTTTCCTCACTAATTGGTCCACCAAGTAGTTCTCGCACGATCTTGTCAAATTTTAGTCGATCATCCTCCTTACAGCTAGCTCCTACAGACCAGATCAGTGAAAACAGGAAAATACCCTGGAGTGGGGGCAGGGAGAATATAAAGTAGTTCTTCAGTAGCTGTGTATTACAATATGCCTATTCTTTGCTCACTGAAATCAATGAGATCTTTGCCATTGATTGCAGTAAGAGCCGATTGGGCCAAATGTCTTAACATATAAATTAAACATATAATAAAAATATTATAGAAGTAATGAAATATGACAGGGAATGTATTACACAGATATGACAGCTCAATCTGTGTTCTCTTGTGCTTTCCAGTACTTGAGAAAGCCTTTTATAGGAATGCAACATGTGATCTTATTTATTCATTGGTTTGTTCTTTTAAAACAGCAATTAATTTCTTTATTTGCTGAACACCAACAGCTCAACAGAAAATAAAGGAGCTTAGCCTTCTGACTCAATGAGCTTACATTGTTAAATAAATAATACAATATCAATATTTCACGAGATGACCTTCTATGGGCCCTATTGATCATTGCCTTACTTTCCCTTTGCATCAACTAAGGCCCCAATCCTGCAAACACTTAGAGATATGCTTAACTTTACTCCCATGATTGAAATCAATAGAACTACTCACAGCAGTAAAGTCAAGAGTAGGCATAATTGTTTGCAAGATTGGGCTTTCAGCAGGTGCAAAGGGGCTGGACAGCAGAGTAAAGCCCCACTGGAAACATCCTTGGTGAAGAAGATCCCTGAATAGGAGAATGTTACACTTCTGTCCTGCACCAGCACCAGGCACTATAGATTTATCTGAAAGCAGGGAAAACATTTTTTCAAGTTTTATTTTCAATATAAGACCACCCTATGTATAATGAAAATTCTTTTGTTGGTTAGTTAAGCTCACATTCAAGGATGAATCTATATCTATCATCAGGTGGACAAAAACACCCTTATGAATATACTGTCAAAAATAAATTACCATTACAGCTGGTTAAAAAAATATATTTTATTTTTTGTGAAAAATTTCAAATTTTCATCAAATTTTTTTGGATTTTGGAAAAAACCCTTTCACTTTTTTTATTTTGATTTTTCCATGAAAACCTGACAAATTTTGACACGGACAGAAATTTTCTCATTAAAATTTCCATTTTGTCAAAAGGCATTATTTGTTGAAAAAAAGTTTCAATGAAAACATTTCAACCATCTCTAATTACTACGGCGTAATATTGATATCACACTGGGAAACTGGAGTTACTGTTCAAACTAATTGGTAATGAACAGTAAATGATAAGTTAAAACGTTTTCAAAAGATTCATCAGCATGACCACAAAAAAAATGTGTGAACTATGGGCCACATCCTCAGCTGCCATAAATCAGCATAACTCCTTTGAAGTTAATGGAACTATGTTGATTTATATCAGCTGAGGGTTTTACCCTTTGTCTACTATAACAACTGCATCTGTGTAAGCAACAAATGAAGCTCTATGGCTAGGAAGGACCTTGTGCCAAAATCTTCAGTAATAGCGTCCAGCATCATAATCAAAACAATTTGTATCTTGCAAAATTGCTACTGTACAATCCATGTGTTTGGAGGTAGAGAATTAGTAATATTCACTGCACAGTAAAGCACAGAACTGAATAGTATATGAACAGGTTCTTATCTACTTATAAATACAATATCAACCTGCAGTTATATTTAGAATGTACTGAAAGCATGGAAAAGACACTATGGTAGATAGTGGTGATGTAGGTTTGTTAGCAGGATTTGGGATTGAGGGGTGGTGTCTACTTTCTGTACTGTCCATATGAGTATTATACCCACTCATCCCAAAGAATGCTTGCAAGGTTCTACTTTCTCTGCCTCCACCACCAAAGCCAAAGAAAGAAGTGCAGCAGATGGTCCTATTCCAGGAAAGATCCCCTTGTTATTTTATATACTTCTTTCTGTTTAAATCTCCAAAATTTTGGTTCCAGAGAAAGAAAAGGGAGAAAGAGTGAACTGCTCACTAATGCATAACAATTGGCTTTAAAAGCCAAGAAATTACAAGGAAAGGAGAGAAAGCTAAACCAGTGATTATGTCTACATTGCAGGTTTACCCTGGGCTCACACCTGGGTTGTAGCCAACTCCCCTCCGCACCCCACCCAAACCGTCTTCATACAAAACCCTTATGCCTAGGCTCACATGTGCTTTGAACTGGGGCATAGGTTACAGCCCAGATTTTGCTTTAAGGTAGGCTCTGAACACAAACTTTGAAATTCAAGATTAAGCTAATGTCTGGAAAGCAAAGCTCAGCTTTTGATAGTCCTCCAAGGCCACAGATCCTGGGCCTGCATTTTCCTGCCCTTCTACCTATTCACTTCCCACTTGTCTCCCGTACACTGTAAGCTATCTGCTGCTTTATATACACCTGATCAGTGTTTAACCCTTCATTCCACATGGTCTGCTCTATTTCTGCAGTATTCAGCTCACCTCAGCCAAACAGTCCTAGAAGCTTCCATCTCAGCTTGCTGCTAGCTGGCCAGAAGATCATACCAGGGTTCTGGTTAACCTCTGGTGTGACTAAGCAAAGAACATGAGTTTGGGAGATGTACTCAAAATCATAGATTCATAGATATTTAGGTCAGAAGGGACCATTATGATCATCTAGTCTGACCTCCTGCACAACGCAGGCCACAGAATTTCACCCACCACTCCTGCAAAAAACCTCACACCTATATCTGTGCTATTGAAGTCCTCAAATCGTAGTTTAAAGACTTCAAGGAGCAGAGAATCCTCCAGCATTGTATCATTGATATAAAAACATCTCAAAGAGCTTTGCTGAGGTGAGGATCAAGCGGACCATTGTACAGTGCAGGGATCACATTAAAAACCTAAATATGGCCTACCACAAGGCAA
Source organism: Chelonia mydas (assembly GCF_015237465.2). Taxonomy (NCBI): domain Eukaryota; kingdom Metazoa; phylum Chordata; order Testudines; family Cheloniidae; genus Chelonia; species Chelonia mydas. The sequence continues at coordinate 55,267,748 of NC_051251.2, forward strand.
AGGATGGGAATTGCAAGTCTGGCAACTCCCCATCTACCTGCCCTTACTACAAGGAATCTGACTGGGTCTGTGGCAAGCACCCAAGTATAGAGCCAGATGCTACAAAACTTATTAACAATTTATTTCAGTAAATCAGACATGAAAGACTAAAATGTGTGTTAATTAAAAAAGTACCTAATAAGGAGGTAACAATTTTTCCCAGACAGAATTTACAGGATGTTTATTGTGATGACCAAAGATTGTCGATTTTATTGTTTATGGGTCCATTCCTGGCTGTGAAGTCCAATTGGGGACTTACCATTCTATGTGTTAAAAAGATGAATGTTGCCTACCTCAAGCCAAGAGAAAACATCACGTTCACTCATGGCTTTAATTTTGGCCTCATCAGCAAACTCATCCATCATGCAGTCCATGAGATTCATCAAGGATCGAACTAAGTTTGTGTCTGAAGTAGGAGACAATTCCTGAAATAACAGAAATGTTCTCTATGGCACATGTATTTAACTAACTGAAAAGAATCCAGTGTACATTTATTTATTACTTCGTACAGACATGACAGTAATCCTCTATGGTGTATGTGCTAAAAACATATACTGGAGCAAAATAAAAATATAAATGAAAAAAAACATTCATAGGACAGAATTTCTAATATACATGATCTAAAAATAATAAACATAAGTTGATAATGTTCTTTTGAAATGATTTCCTTGTTTGACACTTTTGAATTACCGCACTCAAATTTGTTTTGCTTCTCATAAAAGCACTCTTTATCCTACCTTTGTACATTTTCTAATGAACTCAATAGTAAGTGGAACCATTCTGTCAAACAAGCCTACTATAAATTCTTTATGCATAGAGCTGACTCCAGGTGGCATTAGATTTAGCCAAGACACCATCAGTGGTCTCCAGCCTAACATGTGAGGCTCCATGTAGATCATGCCACATCTAGAAACCTATTTAAAAAAAAAAAAGGATATCTGTTACCTTTTGTGACCGCTGTAGTTTTTCCTGCTAAAAAGAGCCTTAAACAATATTAAATGTTGTCCTATCCAGATTCTGAGGTCATTAGAAATTGGAGACAATTATACTATGCTGAACATAAAGATACATACATACCACTTATCTTGTCAGAGTGTGCTTTGGTGAACTCTGAGGAAAACTTCAAACACAACTTCACCAGTGACTGGCCTGGTGGGGAAAGTGGGAGTATTCTCTTCTTCAACTGATTTAGACCACAATAATCAAGTTACAGCAGAGCATAAGTCGACAACTAGTAGTACCCAGCCTGCCCTCTCATTGACTTAAAATTGAATAAAAGATCAACAAAGTTCCTGATTATGCCAGATATCCTGTTGTGCTTCCAATATTATACGAGCTACAGCTGATTGCACTTGCAGACTGGCCCTGAGAAGGAAGCTCAGACCTTCCCCTGCTATCCATCTGGCAGGTGCAGTTAGATAGTGAGCCAGAGGTCCACTGATCTTTGGTTTTACCAGAATTTGCCTGGTTGTTAATTTAAAGATTTGCTTCACAGCTGTTTCTTTTTCCTTGTCAGAAATTCAAAAGGGCCTGAATGTTCTAGGTATGCTTTAAGGGACATACATAACTTATCTCAGATAACATTCTTTGTCATTATCAACAATTTAAGAGTACTGACTACAACATGTTTTTGTTTTTTGTTTTTTAAAGTTGCATAAACACAAACTGTCACACAGGACATTGTAAATGCAAAGAAATTGGAAAAGAAGCTCCTTCACAATATTAACTTCCCACAAAGCTTCAGAATAATAGACTATAATTGATAACCACTCTTTCAAAAATGGATACTTACAGTAGCAGGGGAAGCAACTTCTAAATCCATTGGTTCAAAAATAAGACTCATTTGCTGTGACATCTGAATGATCTCTCCACTCATGAGACATAGTTTCTTGTTATCATCCAGCACAGTATTCATATTCTCAATCCATACTGCATCTACTGGTCCATCAAAAATCAACCATTTCCTGTCTGGTGTCTGGTTTACAGAAAATATTTCGAAAGAATATTTAGCCAAGTAAATTCGGAATATTTTAGATCTAATATATTTCCACAAATCATATTTCTCTGAAAATGTGCTGAGAGCAAGGCTGTTACATTCAGAATTTATTTTTGGAAAATGAACAAAACATATGAATATTATCTAGTCTTAAAACTCTTACAAACATATACTATGGTGATCCTTAAAAGCTTGCTATCTGTAGGCCACATTCTGCCACTCTTACGCAGACTGCACAGTACGTTATTCCTCAAGTAGTATCACTGATCCAGATTCTGATATTTTTGTTCATGATGAGCAGCATCTTGAAATCAATTGGACTACTAACAGAGTATGTTCCTACTCAGCATGAGTAAGAAGATTCCAGTCTTAGTCCCATTGACACCTGTATGTACTTGAGGAGTAAGGTATATTCAATATGACTAAGTGTGCAGAATCCTGCCCATAGTAAGATACTACACAACATGTGTAAATAACCATCAGCAGTATTCAGGGTATTGCCCATGGGAAGTATTGGGAAGTACAAAGAGCCCACTTCCACAAACACTTACACGTGTGTAACTTGACTCACGTGAGTAGTTCCATCAACTTCAGTAAGTTACTAATATGCTTCTGATGTGCTTAAGTTTATACAGGATCAGAAGCTAATAGGGCAGATACTTGAGGTAACCTGCTCTTCATGTGCCAGATCCACCTCTCATTGTAGTCAAGCCAAAGATCATGAAGCTGTTTCCACTGAGTCAATAGCAACACTCTTATTCACTTCAGTAGTGTAGGGGCAGGGATACCACGTATAAGACTTAAATATTCTTTGGAATACAAATGAGCATATAAAACATCTATTAACATTCCTAAACATCAGAGTTACTCTTTAGGAACAGTTTCCTCCTAATCGCTACACGGGTGTGCACCAAGGGAAATGATGCAAGGAGCCTCCCACAGGAGTACTACAGAAGGAGCACAAGAAATACTTGCTAGGAATGTGCAGAACCAGGCCAAATTGCAGTCCTTGCACTCAGTTCTTACAGTCAGGGGAGCACAAACTGCTCCTTCCAGCGTGACCAATGAGGTCACAGGTCTATGTCTGACTGCTCAGGGTGTACTAGGCTGCCATAAAGGTGTGTTGCAATAGTTGTCTCATTACAAGTTGTGCATACAAAGCACAATCAAGCCCCTACACATCAATATTGTACGTCTATCATAGAATTATTTTTACATAGATCACAAAATACATTAATCTTGTGTATACCAAGGAAGAAGCAAATGATCTAAAGCTCACTGCCAGGATGCCATCCGACCATTCATGTGAGACTGGATCAAATTGTCCATACAGCTGCCCCATGGTTATAGACTTGGGATTTATAACAGTGATCTGAACCTTGTTTTCCTCCATCAGCCCCTAGATACACAAAAATAAATATAAATATAAATTGCCGGACTACCTGCACCATAAAGGAGTCTCTGCAGGCCCTGGAGGAGTAAGACGTGGACCTGGGTGCGCAGGCACTTCAGGCCCTGACCTCCCTCCTCCAGGGGCAGGTGACCCAGTAGAGTCCTGGCCAGAAGAACTCCAGAACCAACTTCTGGAGGTTGGCCAGGAAAACCAGGACCGGGACCAGGGTGTTGAGCTGGAGCCAGAGCATGGATAGGACTAACTGATTGAACACCAGACACCAGTGCCCTCCCTCGGAGGGAGAAGCACTGGAGTAGTCCTGCCCATCTCCGGAGCCGCTCTACCACCCTGCCCTCTAAACCTTTCCAGTTCTCCAGTGGAGACGAATGCATGGCAGAAAGGTAAATGCCAAGATAGAGCAGCGGACCCGCACTCCACTGGTGGCCTGAAGCGCAGGTGGGAGGGAGCTCGCCTGCCACCTGTCCCCGACCACCAAGCCATATTTATGACAGCCCCCTTTTTTTCTCCAGGGCATAGAAGAAGTGAGAGCCATGATTCATCTCCCAAAGGAGGCGGATGCGGGATTGAACAAAGGCACTCCAGGCCCGATGGTCCTCGAGGGCCCGGAGCTCCTTCCGCTTGTCCTGGCATGCTCCGCATAGGAATGGATCCTCGGGTCTGGTGGCCAGATGCCTCTCTAGCTCTAAGACCTCCCGTTCCAACTGCTCAGGACAGAGGAACACGAATGCCTCGGAGCATGCAGGGAGTTCAGGTGGCAAGGGGGCAGGAGGGGTTCCATCGGGGGGCCCCCCAGGGAGGGACTGCGGAAGAGTGTCAGTGCTACCCTCCATTGCTGCCACGTCATCTCCAGCCGGCTCTAGCAGATGGGATGCACCCGGGGGCAAGGCAGAAGGCTTGATGTCAGTGGCCCCATTCCTGGTCTTTCAGGGGGCCTCCGCATCAGATGGAAGGAGCAGAGCTCGAGCCTTCCACTTGCCCTGCTTCCCCTGTACTTGGACTCAGCCCTCCATGGCAGCATCATCATCAGCAGTGGTAGGCTGGGAAGGAGGAGGGGTGGCTCCGGGCGCGAGGCAGTCAGGGGCACCGGAGATGACAGGGCCAGTGCCCTGCCAAGGCTTGGGGGTCCTGGACGCTCCTCCGTGCCGGGCCAAGGGGCAGTCCCTCTGGACGTGCCCCCTCGCCTGGCAGCAGTAGCACCAGGCCTCCCCCATAGAGTAATGCACCCGGTAGCAGGCCCCCTGGTAGGGGATCAGAAAGGACCCCTCGAGCACCTCTCCGTCACATGCCACCAACAGCAGTTGAAGCTGCACCTGCCAGCAGAACAAGAGGACGTGACAGAGGGCGGGATCTTTGCAGCCCAGGGAGAGAGGGCTGACAACTGACAGCGGTTTCCCTAGGGCAGAAAGGGCGGATAATAGGGCAGCATTAGGGAGAAATGGAGGGACAGAGGTCAGGACCAACGGGACGCCCAGGTCCTCCAGCGGCTCCAGGTCCCCCCACCGCCTCCTGGGTGGCAGCCTCCAACGCCAGGAAGAAGACCACTTTCCCATACATTTTGGAGGCTGCCACGACAGCCGTGGGCCCCACCACCCTCGCCAACACCCGCATGTAGATCTCCATGTGGGGCAAGGTGGGCACCTGGAGGCAACAGACGCTGTGCTTCCTCGTCAAGATGGGGAAGGGGCCCCAGCTGCCAGAGATGGTAGCAGAGGCGGTGGCCAGAAGAGATGATGTAGCAGCAGGCGGGGGAGCCACTGCCACCTGGGCATATGCCCTGGGGGCCGGGAGAGGGGCACCCACAGAGCTGGTGGATGGAGCAACAGGGAGGGACGCCGTGGCCGGTGGCAAGGCCGTGATAGACGGGGCAGTCCCTGCCATGGAGGGCCTAGTCTTTTTGGCAGGGCCATTACCCTTCTTTTCTCCCTGGCCTTTCGCACCGGCTGGGGGGGCTCCCCCAGAATCGGAGGGGGCAAGGGACATGGCAGTAGTGGAGTTCACCCCGTTGTCCACCGCTGCTGGTGCCCCAGCGGGGGCAGTAGCAGGTGGTTTGGCAGCGGCGGTTGAGGTGGGAGCCACAGGAGAGCCACGGGGGGGCAGGTGGAGGAGGGGCAGTGGGGGCTGCCCGAGGGGTCTCACCCACCTTGTCCCCTGCCATAATGAGCAGGGATGGAGGAGAAACACCGGGGGGAGGGTAGTAGGGAAAGGGGAAGCAGGTCGACCACTCCTCCTGGCTAGGCTACAGGCAGGGGAGGAGGGCGCCAGAAGGGGGGGATGGATGCGGGGGGCTATCAAGGACTTGGGGGATTCAGTCACCAACACAGGATGGGATTCCGGCTCCTCTAGCTGCACTGGGGGGGAGCTATAATAGCATTGGGGGGTGCAGTGAGACAGGGGTTCAAACTGAAACAAGGGAGGGGTCGCAGTCAACCCACATAAATATACAAGGCAGGTAAATTTGGATGGGGTAGAAACCATGGTACTCATAGACTCAGGGAGTGCTATCATCCTAATTTTGGGTAAACTAGTGAAGAACAGCCAGTTAATGCAGACTAAGCATACAGGGGTAACCTGTATCCATAGGACTGTTAGTTACTACCCCATCATACCAGTGAAAATTGAAATTCAGGGAAATGCCACCGGGGTGAAAGCAGGGGTAGGCCCAAACCTCCCATATCCCATGCTCATAGGTAGAGATTTCCCCAGGTTTGGAAACTGGAATCCCACCAGAGGGATTGGAGGGAGAGGAGCTCCCCAAACTTCGGGAGGCTTCCACGGCAGAATGTCACCTCCCATTTTTCACAGAAATGTCCCAGGAACTATTCCCTGTCCCGGGGAAAGGCAGGAAGACCAAGAGAGAAAAAAGGCCGGCCAAGGCCTTCTGCTACAGGGACAGAGGGCCACCTGTGTAGACTGACGTACACAGGCAACTGAAGGGGAGGGTCCTGAGATGGAGGAGGGGTCAGAGACTGGTTCCAACCCCAACCTCATGGAACCGGCTGAGAGGGCGGAGACAGATCCCTCAGAGTTCGGGCTGATAAGCCCCGGGAGAGAGACTTTTGGATGGGACCAGGTGGAAGACCCAATATACGAGAATGCCAGGAAGGAGGTGGCCGAGATAGATGGGGTACCTATAGAGGGAAAGGCCTAGGGTCTTCTGGCCAGGGGTACATGAAGACATCCGGTGGTACTGTGCCTCCTGCCTCGAATGTCAATTGCACAACCCTCGTCCACATCTAAGAGCCCCTTTGGTACCCTTGCCAATCATCGAAGTTCCATTAGAGCAGATAGCCATGGATCTTGTGGGGCTACTAGAGAAAATGACCCAAGGCCATTAGTATGTGCTTGTCATCCTGGACTATGCAACCAGGTACCCAGAAGCTGTCCCCTTATGAAACACAGCCTCCAAGAGCATTGCCAAAGAACTAGTGGCAATCTTTGCCCCGGTAGGGCTACCAAAAGACATCCTCTCAGACCAGGGAACACCGTTCATGTCCAAGCTGATGAAGGACCTGGGTTCCCTGCTCCATGTCCAGACACTGCGGACCTCGGTTTACCACCCACAAACCGATGGTCCGGTGGAAAGATTTAACCAGACCCACAAGGTCATGATAAGAAAGGTGGTAAGCAAGGATGGGAAAGATTGGGACAACCTACTACTGTACCTCACATTCGTCATCCGTCAGGTCCCCCAAGCTTCTACCGGATTTTCCCCCTTTGAGCTGTTGTATGGACACAACCCCCGAGGCATCCTAGACGTAGCCAAGGAGATTTGGGAGGAGAACACAGTGAGGGGAAGAACGTAACAGATCATGTGTTATGGATGAAGGAAAGGATAGCCCATAGCACCTAGAGAAGGCCCAAGAAGCCCAGCAAACCGTCAAGCCTAGGTTCAACAGTTTCAACCCGGCGACCGAGTAATGGTACTGGCACCCACCGCTGAAAGTAAGCTGTTGGCCCAGTGGCCAGGGCCCTACAAAATAGTTGAACCCGTAGGGGAGTAAATTACAAGGTGCGGCAACAGGGACGTTGAAAACTAGAGCAGATATACCATGTCAACCTTCTGAAACCCTGGCATGCCCGAGAGGTGTGCACAGTGGTTCGAGAAGACCTGCACTCAGGAAACAGGTGAGGGTGTCTCCCGATCTAACGACAGCCCAGAAGAAAGAGGTAACTGAGATGATCGCCCAATATCAAGACATATTCTTAACAAAGCCAGGTTGCACAATCGGGACATATCACCACATCAACACGAACCCTGGGGCCAGAGACTGTGGGAGTTCTGTCACCAACCTCCTTGCTGGCTAATGATGAAAAGGGCTCAGTAGATTGTAACCCTGGGCCTAGAAAGAGAAGGGCTACCTGGAGGGTCGCAGTGAGCCTCTGATGCCAGCATAAACCGCCTGGAAGCGCGGGATCCACAGGGATAAAGTTGGAACGGGGAACCGCGGCCGATGGGAGCTTCGGTGGAGGTACCCTCAGGCAAAGGCAGCGCACAGAGACCTCTGTCCCCCCTCTCCCGGAGGCCGCAGAGATGTAGTGCCAGCCGCTTCCAGGAGTGGCGTGGGGCCAGGACAGGCAGGGATCCTGCCTTAGCCCCACTGCGCACCGCTGCCACCCTGAAGCTGCTCAAGGTAAGCGGCGTCAGGCCGGAGCCTGCACCCTGAACTCCTCCTGCATCCCGCAACCCAACCCCCTGACCTAAGCCCCCTGCTGCACCCCTCCTGCACCCCCTCTGCACTCCAAGCCCCTGCCCTGAGCCCCCAGATGCACCCCGCACCCCTCCTGCGCCTCAACCCCGTGCCCTGAGCCCCCTGCTGCACCCCGCACCACTCCTGCACCCCTGCCCAGAGCCCCCAACCCCTTGCACCCCCTCCTGCAACCCAACCCCCATCCTGAGCCCCCTCGTACACCCTGCCCCAACCCCTTGCCCTGAGCCCCTTCCTGCACACCGCACTCCCTCCTGCACCCCAACCCCTTGCCCCAGCCCTACATTCATGACCCTGCATGAAATTTCCCCACCCAGGTGTGGCCCTTGGGTCAAAAAGTTTGCCCACCCCTGCTTTAGTAGGTACCAGAATGGGTGACCTATGCCTGTGCTTGCTCTTGGAATGATGTTTGTTCTTCCTTCCTATCCCTTTCTGATGACTGGGTGGAACAGACTGTTAGGATATAGATATTCAGGCCTGTCTGTAAAGGCCTATACTCTAAGAATTTAGATGTATTCTTTTCAGTTGGCTAGTTACAGAGGTCTAAAAGAATCAACCAAAATCACTGTCTGTCAGTGTAAGAGCCTTCTCTTACTGTGACAGTCTGAGGCCCTGTTCTTAGGCTAAGGCCTTTTGGCTAAGCCACAGAAGCAGCCATAAGCTGGGAAGCGAACGGTCACATCCTCACATTCCAAACTAGTCACATTGAAATAAGGTGCTATTGGGCTGTTAGGAATACAATCCTGTCCTGATAGTGCCTATCGCCTCCAGAGAAAGGGAAGTGCCTAGAAGATGTAAAAGGAAATTTAGTTTGATAGCATCCTGTCTGGCAAGAACTCACTTATCAATAGCTGGGATGTGAAATCCTCACTTCTGTATTTTTTTGTCATTATAGTTCCCAGTTTGCTATTGTTTATTTGCATGGTCTCTGTCTGGTTCTGTGATTGTTTCTGTCTGCTGTATAATTAATTTTGCTGGGTGTAAACTAATTAAGGTGGTGGGATATAATTGGTTACATAATCATGTTACAATATGTTAGGATTGGTTAGTTAAATTTCAGGAAAATGATTACCCATTTGTGACGAATGAGGAGAGAAGCCATGCAACAGAATGGATCTGCAATTTTGTTTCAATCCATTCCAAACATAGGAACTATTGGCAAAATTAGGATCCTGATCTGGATTTTGTTCAGATCCTGGTTTCGTTTCACACATGTCTCTATTTAAAGTATTACCTTATATTTGTAATAAAACCTTCACCTGGCAATCTTGTGAAAATAGGTCAAGAAAATCACTACAGCCATAGACTGTACTAACTTGTTTCAGTGCACTTCCTCTATGCTGAGGAACCCGCATTAAAGAAGGGTTCAGGGGGCCGCCTCCCAGAGGAGGAATCCTTGACAATGTGTGTCTTTTGGAGCGATATTGCCAGGAAGCCAATGGCTTCCATACAGGCACAGGGCTTCCATACAGATGTGTTATTGGACCCCTGATTTTTCCTAAGAGGTCAATTCTCTATTCACCCAACCTTCAGGAAGAATTTGGAGGAAACTCCACGTAGGCAAGGACACGGAGTTTTCCTTCCACCTCCCCATTCCTGTAAGTATTGTGGACCTTCAAAAAATGTGTCACTACCTTACTGCAAGTTTACAAGTACATCTGTTCTACCAAATACTTTGCTGTATAAGTATTGAATATGCTGTAGCATTTGCTTACTTTGCAAACTGTTTTGATCAAAAATATCTGGCAACATATTTAGTTACCTTCTCACACAAGTCGCCCAAAGCTGTTGCCAAAACTCGATAGGCACATGTTTTCCCCCCGAATGGTTCTCCCACTATCATAAAACCATGACGGACAATCATCATTTCAAATATCTGTAAGATCTTCTCAGCAAACATGTCGGTCATTTGCAAATTCATAGCATCACAGTTCATTTTGATTGCTTCTAGTAAGTCATTGTAATCCGGTTTTGGAAGCTTCACACCAGGAAACAAATCTGAAGTAATGCCCTGCCAAAGAATGAATTACAATGTATGTTTATCTTCTCTTCATAGACATTCAGGATGTAATCTTTGAATGTACTCCCTTTATCCTGTGACTCTAAACAGATAAATATGTACTTATACTCTTTGATTCAAATAGTATAAATCACACCTGTGGTAGTGTTAATAGCACAATTCATTGCTAACAACTGAATCAGTAAAAACATTTGAATTATGTGAAGAAGATGCAACTCCAAAATATACATGACCAATGGTTTGATGTTCTAACTCATTACTACTATATATTTTATGCATTCCACATCACATATTTAACAGTGTCAACAGAATGGAAACTGGCTCTGTGAGATCATATATTTCTCTCTTATAAACATTAGCTTTTATCAGAGCAGGCTTAAACTAGTTGGTATGATTTATAGTTTGAAGGTTGAGAAAGCAGTTATGTTTCTCTCTCAATACCTCATAGTAAGTGGAGAATTATTTAAATCATTTTAATGTAAAAGCAAAGATCCTACATTTTTACCTCTAGTACTTCACATTACTGAAACAAAACAAGAATGATGTTGAACATATTTAAGAGACAAAGGAAAAACAGATACTGCAGGCAATGATTTCATTCCTACAATGTCAACTTACAAAGCTTAGTGAAATTACATCCATAGAGATTCCAACCTATTATTTCAGAAATGACCATCTTCTTATGTTATACCCAGGTGTGAGTATCATTGGGGGAAATTAGTTTTTGTAGTGACCCATTCACTCCCAGTCTTTATTCAGGCATAAACTAATTTCCCCCTGATGATACTCACACCTTCTTGTCAACTGTTTGAAATGGGCCACCTTGATTACACTGAACTCATTAGCACTACAAAAGTGATTTTTTCCTCCCTTCTTGTCAACCGTTGAGAATAGCCCATTTCCACCTTAATTGTATTGGCTCCTTAGTATTGACCCGTTTCTTGGTAACGCAACTCCATCTTTTCATATGCTGTGTATTTATACCTCCCTAATGTATTTCCCACTCCATGCATCTGATGAAGTGGGTTTTAGCCCATGAAAGCTTATGGCCAAATAAATCTGTTAGTCCCTAAGGTGCCAAAAGGACTCCTCGTTGTTTTTGCTGATACAGACTAACACGGCTACCACTCTGAAACCTGACAGTGACCAGTTTTCCCACCCCAGTTGACCACAGCAGAATCTTGGGAGAGAAGATGAAAGCTTTTCCACTTAAAGACAATCACATTCCCTACAAGGAGAAGAATTTGAGATATCAAGCTTCCCGCAAGGTGAATAGCTCCTCTCCTTTGAAATGTACTTACCCACATTCCCTCTCCATTAGTCATCTATCTCTTTGCTTGCTCTCCTGATCATCAGAACCAAAGCATTCTGCTTGCCTTCACATTGTATATTATAGTACTGTGCCATTGGATTTTATAATTTAGATAACTGAAGTTTAAGAAAAAATATATATTCTCTGTGCCTCAATTTACCAGTGTTTCCCCCAAATTCCTAAAAGAGATGGCTCTATCACATTTTATTCATCCATGAATTCCCTACCCTGAAATCCTTCCTGTCCTTTTAATTCATTCTAAAATAACACAAAAGTAAGTGTTATGGGCCAAAGTGTGAAAATGCACCTACAAAATGCAATCTATGCACCTACAAAATGACACATACTCCTATCACAAACAGACGAAAATTACATTTGCATCTGTATTTTGGATAATTGCATACAAATATCCATGTCTGTGTGTGACATCTCTCACTTTAGCACCACACATTAACTCAGATTCTCTTTTCCTCTTTTAGCCATATGAGAATACCCACAACACAGGGGAGCTCTAAGCTGGTGTAAAGCATTGTAGCCTGCTCCTGCACCAACTGCCTCCCAATGCCAGCGCGGGGCATGTCTAGTCACATCACAGATAGAGACAAACATGCTTGTGCACTCCACTAATATTCATCTTGTGCGATCCCATGGGGACCACAGACAGCTTGCGTAAATTAGAACAGCCTCTAGGACACAGGGGCACAATAACTCCACCCTGAGAAGGTTACAGCTAACTTGTTGTGTCCCCCAACCTAGTCCTGCACCAAGATCCACTCAGGACAGGAGAGAATCTGGGCCCCTGAATCTATATGACTCTTTTCTCTGTTCATTACACTAAAATCTTGGTTGAAACAATGAATTTCCTCATTTAAAAACGGGAATACTATTACTCACCTATCTCACATGATTATTTGTAAAGTGTTTTGAAATCCTTGAATAGAAGACATTATAAAGTATTATTATGTTATCATTTTTAGTTGGAAAATTGTGTTGGCAATTTACATTAATCTGAACTATTAAAACCAGAAGCAGCATTTCCTAGAAAGAGGACTAAATGCATTGCCTGGGGGGAAACTGTTAAGACTAAATTTTAAATTGCTTATAGGTAAGATTAAAGTATTCCTTGGACCATTTGTTTGACATCCTTGCTTTATGCTAATTACATCAATGAGCATCTATAAAAATCTTATTGCCTTACTAAAACTACTTTAGCTTCTTACCTCAAAAAGTGGTAAATCATGGGACAAAAACTTAGGCAGGTTTACGTCTATAATGGATCTTAGTAGCAAAATTTCTTCGTTCTCTGATGGATATTTCAGCTAAAAAAGAAATTACACTGATGCAAATATGTTCTTAATTTATTTTTATGGTTTCAGAAAGTAGATGCTTGTTTTACAAGTTGTGCATTCCTGTTGTGCATCTTTGTACTTATTCATCACAGATTTCAGGTCCACTGACAATACTATATGTTCCAGCTGTAGGTTTACAAACGTACATCAAGTCTTTACAACCTAACACTGATCTTATTGTTTGGGAACTGGCTGCCAATCCACTTTCATATTAACATTCTGTTGAGAGGTGAGGATAGGAATTTGACTTTGACATTCTTTCTGTATTGCAAAATGCATTCTGGGATGTGTGCCAACTATCTCCAAAGATGGGTAACTTACCATACTGTCAGGTAAAGTTAAAGCATTCAATGCAGTGGACATTCTTATAAGCCTATACTTTAAAAGCTCTATCAGGCTATAAAAAAATCTAGAGTGAATATGTATGTATTTCTCTTTTGAACCACAACATATTTATTTACTATGTTTTTCTTGTGTATTAGGATATACAGGTAGCAGATTCAAAAAGGTAGGCATGTTACTGAGTAAGTCTAAATATAAAGAGTCAGATTTACAAACATGGACACCTAAGTTATGCCCGCAAAATGTATGCATTCATGCATTGTATAAACCAAACCCACATTTGCACAAAAAAACCCCAGTTACTAACGTTCCATAACTGTTCTTCAAGATGTGTTGCTCATGTCCATTCCACATTAGGTGTGTGCGCACTGTGTGCACTGCTGCTGGAGATTTTTCACTCCGTGGTATCTGTCGGGCCAGCTCTAGCACCCTCTGGAGCCGCACACTCATGCACTGGTAGAAGGGGTGCTGAGGGCTGAGGGCACTCTCTCAGTTCCTTCTTGACAGACAACGCTGACAGAGAGGTAGAGGGTGGGTCATGGAATGGACACATCTTGAACAACAGTAACGGAAGATTAGTAACCATTTTTTCTTCTTTAAGTGCTTGCTCATGTCCATTCCACGTAAGGTGACTCACAAGCAGTACCTCAGGAGGTGGGCTTGGAGTTCATGGACATGTTGACTCTAACACTGCTCTTCTGAATCTGGTGTTGTCTCGAGCCCGTTGGGTTATGGGATGCAAAGGTATGCATCGATGACCAACTTGCAGCCCTGCAGATGTCTTGGATTGGCATTTGCACGAGGAATGCTGTTGAAGAGGCCTGAGCTCTCATGGAGTGAGCGTTAGGATGGTTGGTGACAGAGCATTTGCCTGCTCGTAGCAAGCTCGAATACAGGCAGTTATCCAGGATGAGATCCTCTAGGCTGACACCAGAAGCCCTTTCATCCCTTCTGCTAGTGTTACAAAGAGTTGTGTGGATTTGCAAAAGGGTTCAGTCCTCTCAATATAGATGGCAAGGGCATGCCTAACATCCAAAGCATGAAGCCACCTCTCTTCAGAGTTCCTGTGAGGCTTCGGGAAGAAGACTGGGAGGAAAATAGCCTGGGTGCTATGGAATTGTGAAACCACCTTTGGCAAGAAGGCCCAGTGGGGGAATTGTCGGACCTTGTCTTTGAAGAATATTGTGTACAGTGGTTCTAACGTAAGGGCCCTGATTTCAGAGACACTTCTGGCTGAGGTGAGTGCCACCACAAAGGCAATCTTCTAAGAGAGAAGTAGTAAAGAGCATGATGCTAGCAGCTCGAACAGAGGGCCTGTGAGCCTTGACAGGACCAGGTTTACGTCCCATGGACGGATCAGCTCATGAACCTGAGGACAGAGTCTGTCCAGACCCTTGAGAAATCGGACTGTTATCTCATAGGAGAACACTGACCTGCCATTCACCGGCAGGTGGAAGGCTGAGATTGCTGCTAAGTGCACCTGGACAAATACAAGGGCCAGTCCTTGCTGCTTTAGATGGAACAAGCCCAATATAGCCTGCAAGGAAGAACGAACTGGAGAGAGACCTCACTGAGACACCCATATTGAGAAGTGTTTCCATTTGGCCAGGTAGGTAGCCCGAGTGGACTGTTTCCTGCCACCTAGCAAGACCTGTTGAACTTGCTCTAAACAGGCCTGCTCCCCTGGGTTCAGTGATGTAACATCCACGCCATTAGGTGAAGGGATGCGAGGTTCAGGTGGAGCAACTGGCTGGGTCTTGTGAGATCAGGTCCAGATGGATTGGGAGCAGAATGGGGGATGCTACTGATAGATCCAGTAGCATGCTAAACCAGTGTTGGTGTGGCCACACTAGGGCTATAAGAATAACTCTCACCTTGTGATACAGAGGGACTGGGGGAAAAACATAGAGCAGGAAGGTGTCAGAGAGGGAGCCTGGACTGTGCCCACTCAGTGAGCAAAACTGAAAGCACTTCCTGTTCTGCTTGGTGGTGAAGATGTCTACCTGGGAGACCCCCATCTTTGGAAGATGAACCTGGCAATCTCCAGGTGAAGGGACCACCTACGGTGAGAGAAAAAGGATCTGCTGAGGTGATCCACCAGTGCATTTCAGGTTCCCAAAAGATGTGGCACCTTCAGCTGGACGGAGTGCACAGACAGATAGCCTCCTGACACAGGGCAGAGGATCGAGCACCTTCCTGTTTGTTGATCTATAACATGGCTGCGGTATTGTCTATCAGAACGTGCACAACCTTGCCTGAGATCCAGGAGTGGAACACTTGGCAGGCTAAGCATACCAGGCTAAGCACATAAATATCCCTGATATTTATGTGCAGGGATAGTTCTTCTTGGGATCATAGGCTCTGAGTCCTGAGGCAGTTGAGGTCGGCCCCCCAACCTAAGTCTGAGGCATCCGAGACCAGGGACACTGAAAGCTGAGGGACGACAAAAGCTACCCTATCTTTACCAACCTTGGGTCCTTCCACCAGTCCAAGGAGGCAAAGACCAAGGGAGGAACAGTGAGCACCGAGTCCAGGAGGTGTCTGTTCAGGGAGTATACTGACGCTAGTCATGTCTGTAGGGGCCCGAGATGCAGCCTTGCATGCAAAACCACATGGCCATGTGCCCCAGAAGATTAAGGCAAGCTCTGGCAGTCATAACTGGATATACCTTGATTTTGATACCGGGTCCAACATAGACTGGGATCAAGCCACAGGAAGGAAGGCTCTGACCTAGGTCAAGCTGAGCACCGCCCCAATACATTCTATTCTCTGAACTGGAAAAAGAGTCAACTTTTGCTTGTTTATCAACAGGCTCAGGTCCCAGAAGGTGAGTCTCTGACAGATCTGTGACCAGACAGTTGTCAAGGTATGGGTAGACATGGAGTCCTCGCCATCTGAAGAAGGCCGCTACTACCAACTAACACCATACACTTCGTAAAAACCTGAGGGGCTTCAGACAGGCTGAAGGGAAAACCGGTAAACTGGTAGTGGCACTGATTCACAAGAAACCTTCTGTGGCCACAGAAGATAGAAATATGAAAGTATTTGTCCTTTAAGTCAAGGACAGTGTACCAGTCCCCTGGATTCAGGGAAAGAATGATGGAGGCCAGGGAGACCATGTGGAACCTCTAGTTTCTTGAGATATCTGTTGAGGCAATGGAGGTCCAAAATGAGCTGATGGCCCCCTCTGGGATTATGAAATATCAGGAGTAGAACCCCTTCTATCTCAAGTCTTGAGGAACCCCCTCTACAGCCCCCATGTGTAGGAGGGATTGCACCTCCTGGAAGAGGAATTGCTCGTGAGAAGGGTCCCTGAAGAGGGATGGGGATGGGGGGTAGGAGGAAAGGTGTAGCCCATTCTTACTGTATTTAGTACCCAGCGGTCCGATGCTATATGGGACCATGTCAGGCTGAAATGGGACAGACAGTCCAAAAATAAAGAGGAGGCAGGATCTGAAGTGGGAACTGGTATAGCACCTTTGGGTACCTTCAAAAGGCCTGCTTGGGCTCCCTAGAGCACCTAGAGACTCCAGCTGGGAGGTTGAAGTGGATGGGAGTGGTTGGCTCCACTTATAACCTCTCCCTTTTCTTTTGTAGGGCTGTCTCAAAGATGGTGCCAAGAAATGTGGTTGTTGTTGAGGCCTGAAGTGCTTCCTGGAAGCAGAGGGAGCGTAGAGGCCTTGTGACCTGAGCGTGGCTCTGGAGTCCTTGAGGCCATGAAGCCTTGTGTCTGTCTGCTCCGAAAATAGTGAGGAGCCTTCAAAGGGGGGGTCCTGAATGGACTGTTGAACCTCAGAAGGAAGTCCCAAGGACTGGAGCCAAGAACAACACCTCATGGTGACAGCAGAGACCATTGTCCTCGCTACCGCATCTTCTGCATCCAGAGCCACCTGTAGAAAGGCCCTTGCCACATTCTCACCCGCCTCCAACAGGGCAGAAAATTCCTGCCTTGAATCTTGAGGCAAAGAGTCTTTGAACTAGGCCAAGGAATTCCATAGATTGCAATCATATCTCCCCAGCAAAGCTTATTGGTTGGAGATACACAGTTGAAGGTTACCCATTGAATAAACCTTTCTCCCAGTTTTTTTGTGTCTTTTTGTTTGGGGGTAGCACTCATCTAGCCCTGCCTGTCCTACTCGTTCGCTGCCGACACAATGAGGGACCCTGGGAGAGGGTGCAAGTACAGGTACTTGAATCCACTTGCTGGCACATAATATTGCTTTTCTGCCCTCTTTGAGGTGGGAGCAAGGAAGGAGTTTGCCAGAGGGCCTTGACTGGACCCATTACAGTGTCATTAGTGGGAAAGACCACTTTGGAGGGAGTTGCTGAAGCCAGAATGTCGATCAAGCTGTGGGAGGTTTCCTTAAGCTCCTCAATTTCCAGCCCTAGGTTAGCTGCTACCTGCTTCAGGAGGTCCTGTTATGCCCTGCGGAAGTGAGCTACTGGGTTCCGAGATGGCCTCATCTGTGGAGAAGGAGGAGGCTTGCACCAGAGGAGGGGCTCCTTCCTCTTCCTCAGCCTCAATGACATCCAAAGGAGCCACATCCTGAATGTCAGTACTGGAGTTGGGATCTGGGGCCGAGCAGAAAGGACCGGTAGCCTGCTTCTCCAAAGCCACCTAGCAGGAGCGGTGGAAGGGAGGACCTGGTAAGGGGGAAAAACCCCAAAGGTTGCAGTATGACCACTGCATAGGCTACTGCCGGGCTGGCCAGGTGCTGGCAGGTGGAACTGCTCTGAAGTCTGGTGGCATGTAGGTTGGGTACCAGCGGTGAACCTTAGGTGGCATGTAGGGATTCCCTTCTGACTCCAACAAGGAATCCTCCCCTGCTGACCACGGTGGAGGAATACCCCTCTCTGCCTCCCTACGGTATCGAGGGTCCAGGGGGCGGACCAGAGACCATCATGACAACAACGAGATCAGGGCCAGTTTGCTCTAGAAGGTGCCAATGGACCTGATGCCAGGAAAGAACTTGAGATTCCCTGCTCCTTCCTGTTTCTGTCATTGGAGTCAGTGGCTGTCCCATCAAATTCAGGGAGACTAGGAGTGACAGTAAGTCCCCGGCCACTGCAAAGGTCTCTGGGGTCGAAGGGACAGTCAAGCCGCTGGTACTGTGGTGGCTTCCAGGTGTCAGCAGAGGGTCCTGCACCGAACTCATGCTCTGGATGGACTCAACGGTGCCACCATGACACCAGGGGTGGTGGAGTGGCCCGGAGTGGGTCGCACTGTGCTGCCTTCCCCATGCTTGTCCTTTTCCTGTACCATCAAGCGCCCTCTCTCTGTGCACTACTTCTTGTGCTTTTTCCTTGGCACTGGAGATGGTGAATGCGGTCGGGAAGTGTGTGGTGCCAGAGGAGCACTTCACACCAAAGCTGAAGTGCTCAGTGCAGAATCAGAGTGGCTTTGCTCTGAGGCTGGTCTGAGAGCGGCCTTCATTAGGATAGTCTCGAGCCATAACTCTCTATCTGTTTTAGTGTAGGGTCTAAAGTCCTTGTGACAGATCTGGCACTTGTCCCTCACGTGAGTTTCTCTCAAGCATTTCAAGGAACTGGAGTGTGGGTCACGGACATAGGTTTGCCACAGAAGGCACAAGGTTTGAAGCCGGGGACTGGGGCATACCTGGCCCCTGGAGTGAAGAGAGTCTTTCAACGACAGGGACTAACTATATACAATAACTATTTACACTACAACTAACTACAATATCTATATATACTAAAACTATGTTTAAAACAAAAACTAAGAAACAGAGTCCAAAAATCACTGGGAAGAAGCCTGGCCAAAGCAAGAGGGGTTGTTCCAGCAACCATCACAGGCAGTAAGAAGGAACTGAGGGGGAGCAAGGCCGGTGACATTCTTTATAATGGCATATGAGCATGTGGCTCTAGAAGGTGCTAGAGCCAGCCCAACAGAGAGCACTAAGGGAAAAATCTCCTGCAACAGTGCATGCAGCGCACACATGCCTAATGTGGAATGGAGATAAGCAAGCACTCAAAGAAGAACAAAACTCTACACTGCACACACAGCTCTCCCCTTGGAATGAGGATGCGAGCGAGATCAAACCCACATGTAGTAGATGTTAGTCACATTGCTTAATGCACTACTGGAAGGTGCTCAGATACTACGGCGAAGTGGGCAGGATAAGAACCTACATAGCATTGAATAGAATAGAATCAAGCCTCACTCCCCAATACCTCACCAAGTCAGTGGAAGATTGGTTAAAGTCTCCTGTATGCACAGGAGGTAAAAGAACCACCCAAAAGTGGACTGAGCTAGTACACCTTGAATTGCTGTCATGGGACAAGTTCATTGTGCATGGACAAAGGTCCATGAAATTTGCAAGGACAGCAGCTAGCATAGCCATAGACAAAGCCTGACTACAGTTACACAGGAATGTATTTTGCTTTCAATCAATATGTAATTCTCATTAGTTATGACATGGACATCAAAAAGTGATTAGTCCCTGGAATGCTCACAGCAAGTTAAATTGTGCCCTGTAATATACACTCTCACCCCTAAATTTTCAGAGTCAAACAGCGATTTAGCTATTTATATGACTGATACTAACAGGACTCATATGGAAAAAAACAAATATCTATTTGAAAATGTATGGAACAGTGTGAACAAATTCTTCTGCTACGAACATGAAACAAACTTTTCTGATTAAAATACTGGATACCAAAGAAAATGTAAGAAATCTTTTACCTTCAAGTTACCAGCTGCAGTAAGCACTGACTTTACAGCTCTCATTCCATAATCATAATGATGCTGGGAAGACAATTGCTCTGAACATAGACGATATGTAGCTACAATTTTCACTGACAGAGGTCGAGCAGTAACAAAACCACAAGAATACAAGACAATTTCTGCAATCATGGCATAATCAGGAACCATCATAGCTACTGTTCTAAAGAGAGCCTATTAAATAAACATTAAAAATCACATCAGCCACAGTGACATACAGTATCGCAATACTTTGTATAACTTCTTTTACACATGCATAAAATGATTTCATTATTTCATTGTAGCCCACAAAAGCTTATGCTCTAATAAATTTGTTAGTCTCTAAGGTGCCACAAGTACTCCTGTTCTTTTTCCGGATACAGACTAACACGGCTGCTACTCTGAAATCTTTCATTACAATGGCATCCAATTAAATTCCAGTATCAGTAAGTCAATGACTATACTATATGTTTTATTACTTTCCATAAATATTTACAGATGCCTAATGTCAGAGTGAAAATTCATTTTTGTAAGGTTTTTTTATTCAACATAAACCAGAAAAGCACAAAAAATACCACAAAGCTGCAGAAGGAATGACTGAAATCTTGGTGCAAGTGGCTTAATAAGCTTTGAAGCAGCTGTTGCCAGAACGGTTGCTGAAATCATAGTTGGGCTGTAGCCTGGGTTTACTGATATTATTGCTGTTTCTTCCTAAATAGCATCAAGACCTGTTGATATAGCATGAACTTACTGCTGTTTTTGCTGTTCTGCCAGCCATTTCAGGACATCTTTCACTTTCCATTTCTGTACAGAGGGTCATTTTTTTTCATCCCATCCTAACACCTCATGTAACCATATAAAGGCCCTATCCTGTTTTGAAAAGAATCTACAAACGCTGCATATAACAGTAACTCAAATTACAGTAACAAAACATAAGCCTCAGTTTTCTCCCTGGATTTGCCAATTCCTAGGGTTCCTGTAGGAATTGCTCTGATCCTCAGAGAGACACTCCAACTCCTCTTGTACTAACCTATATATCACCTGGGTACTTGCTAACACCAGATTTTAAGATGGCTCAATAGAGGAGTTCCACATTCCTAGGTAGCTTTTAGAATGTGACATGTTACAATGACATTATTTGTGAAACCATCAGTAAAATGCACAATAAGATTTTTCTCTTACTTTAACATTCATATCTTTTTGCTTCAGAGAAGAACACTTGGGCTGAAATACTGACCCCCAATGATGTCAACAGCAAAACTCCCCTTGACTTCAATGGGGGTTTCACAACTGGCTCCCACAGACTTCAGTGGTAGTTGTGCATCCATATTCAAAGTAAGAATATGTCTGTTTATGTTTAGAAATCAAGCTATTTGAAAAATAGTAAACAGTACAATTAATTCTGATTCTTAACTTGATATTAAAGCTGGATAGAAACTGGTTTGCAATTTCTCACATCAAACACTCTGGCTTCCTGTACAACAAATCAAGTTACCTTTCAACAAGTAACAATCACCAGCAATAACCAATTTAAAACTCATTATTTATAAATATTTTTCACAACTTATGAGATATGAAGTGTTCCTTTTACTTTCTGAACTTTCAGCATTCTGGGCTGAGAAAAAAATGCAGCAATTTCCTTTAAATATTCTGTTTCGTATTCAAAAGGGCTGTTAGCACAGCAAGTTGTAAAATTTACGACAAAACATCATTGCACTAGAAAACACCAATTCAATAAAAGAAAATGTTTCACTAAATATATAAGCGATTCAACAAACTTTTGTCAAAACACAGGCAGATCTCTCCACCTCCCACCTTAGCGCCCTGCTCCTAGGGAGGAAGAGGCACAGTGCTGGGCACTCTGCCTCTCCACCTGCCCCCTTGTTCTGGCCATGGAGAGGCTCAGCACCAGGGCAGTCTGCCTCCTTATCTCCCATCTTGCTCCCAGCCATGGAGAGGCACAATGCCAGCAGCTCTGCTTCCCTGCCTCCCCACTTGCTCTGGGGGATGGGCAGCAACCCTCTCCAGGTCTCCAGAGCTGGGGATGAATTTCACAAGTGAAATTGATACCTTCCTAGAGGGCAGCTGGGAAGCTGAAAAATTTCATTTTGGCTCTCCTGAAGCAGAATATTCTTGAAATCCTTTTCCATTGAAATGTCATGATTTTGATGTTTTGTTGTGCTTTGAGAGAAAACTTTTTTTCTCAAAAACACCAAAATATTCATGAAAATGGATCCCCCATTTTCTACTAACTGTACGTGTTAGATCCTTCTCTTAAAACTACCTCTTGACATTGGCAATTTTTCTAATTATTGCACTGTCTTCAGGCTAATTTTTCTTTTTTGTTCCTCTTCATGAGAGGAGATAATAATAATTGGTTTGAATATTGAGTTTAGAGCAGTAAAGGTTGATTTGATTAAATATTCTCAGTAATGTATGTATTTGATGAGAGCATTATTTCTTCTGTATTAACTTCAAAAATTAATAAAACTAAAAGTTTAATAGTTATTCTAACTACTTTCTACAGTACCTTAAGATTATCTGGAAGCTCTGAACGCCCAGCATAACCTGGATTCATGGTTATAAAGACAGCACACGTGGGATTTAGTTTCAGTTCAGTTCCTTCAAATACTAGTAAGTCAGACCCTGAATTGATACCTATGGACAAACGAAAATTAATGTAATTGTAGTTACTAGTCAAATACTACTTTTTCTTACTCTTTATTTTATTCATATTTAGCATAGAAGATGTGACTGAAGCAATAGATTACCTCTCTGGATAGTAAGAATTTGTTGAGCAACAACAGAAAGTACTTCCAAATCAATTCTGTTAAATTCATCAAAGCAAGCCCAGGCTCCACAAGATAACAAACCCTGGAAGGGTATAACAGACAAACTATTAATTCATATTCATTATTTATTTTCAATGTAACAGTGATAACTGAATAATGAAAAATATGTATTTACATTTAATATACAAAAGATGACTATACTCAAGCTTTGGGCATGTTAGCAACTAACCAAACTCACAACTCATATAGGAACATTTTCCAGAAGCATTACAGTGTAAAATATATTAATTTATCAGCCAATAACTCAAAACAACAAAATAAAATAATATCCCAATTTAACCCAAACACCTATCAAATAGATGGATATCCTGAAGGTCAGCACATTTTGACTATTTCAGACAAGGAAGCAAGTTTCAACTCCAATGAGCCTATATGGACAACAATATGCCTGCAGACACCCTCTTATTTCTAACAGGAGAGCTTCAAATCAAATGCCTCCACTGACTCCAGCTGGCACCGTGGTATGGAGAGAGAGGCATTCTCTCAATCAAAGAGGTCCCATTCCCCCTGGCCATTCAGGGTTTTGTAGGTCAAAAAACCCCAAACACCCTAAACTCCACCTGGAGACCAATAAGCTGCTAATGCAGGTCCCAGAATACTGGTGGAATGTGGTCCAGATGACATACTTCATATAATAAGGGGGATGTGGCATTCTGCACCAGCTTCAGTCTGCAGTCGATTTGAGTGTATTTCAGTAATCTAATTTTGAAATGACTAAGATATGGATAACAGTAGCAAGGATCCGAAAGAAAAAGTCATTAATTTTGGATGACATTCACACTCTCTCTCATAAAACCTGAGTAATATGGACAAATCAAGAAACTACAGGGCTGAAATTCATTCCCAGGCCCTCAGTTAGTGGGTTGGCAACAATGCACTCCTCCTTGGCAACCATTACTTTTTTGAAGCAAGAGTAAATGTCACGATCCCTTTACATACCTATGCAGGGATGCCACGCTACAGAATATGTGTAACTGGATTCATTTGCCCTTTCCCCCATGATCCATTCTTTACTGACCTATTTGGAGCCAAGACAGAAACCCCTCCCAATATATGCAATATCTTCCAAAGATGCTAATACAGGGGTTCTGCAGCACACGCTGTGGTAAATTTCACCCTCTCTAAATATTTTTCTGTAATTTAATATGTTTTACTTTTCACATTTTAAACACAGCATTTTGTTTTTTCATTATGGATAGATTATTCTAGTCAAGCACCAATGTTTCAGACAAATTTGGATGAACTTTTGCCAGGGTGAACTTTGGAAACCACAGGTTTCTTATATTTATAGATTTATTTATATAACCCTAGTATAGGTTATATATGTTCTACGCCATTTCACATGCCAGAGTGAAATAAAGAGGCCTTAGTGTAAACGAAAATCCAGCCCTAATGATTAATCCAAACCTTAAAGAATTTTCCTAATGCAAGGTAATCCAATCCATCAGAACAATTAAAAACCACACATTGCTTCGCTACAGCCTTTGCTAAGTCTTTCGTAGTTTCAGTTTTTCCAGTTCCAGCAGGACCTTCAGGGGCACCTCCTAGATGAAGGTGAAGTGCTCCAAACAGGGTTCTGAAATTAAAAAAAAAAAAAAAAAAAGGTTGATAAAAGTGTGCCATTTTCCTTACTAGCATTGGTAACACATGTCATTTTTCCAGCTATTCCAGCATTTACAGGAAACTTTAAAAACTGCTGTTCAATGTCTGTATATCCATATTCAACAAATTCTACTGGATTTCCTCCCAAAATATTTTTTACTACAGTACCAGCAGTCACCAATACTAGTCAGTCATACATGAAGTAATTTACCCAGAGTCCAAAATACTGCTTCTTTCTAGTCACTTTCCAAAATCTCACTCCTGTAATATCAAATGGGGCTACAGACAGAAAAGTGATGTAATAAATTACACCAATGGATTAGAATATTGATTTAATCTCACGTTTGTTCAGTTTACAATTTAAAATAGGATTTCAAACTAGTGACACTTTAAACTACACTGGGGTCTGAAAAGATAGCTGCATCACCGATAAAAAAAGCACCTCAGTCAAAATTTAGCACATGATTTTGTTTTTGATTTATGAGGCAGAACAGCATCTAACACACTCCACCTTAGCAGGTATTTGCTCTGAAATACTTACAGTAGTAAAAACATTTTTTGTTCAGTAAAACCCCTATCTAAGTACTTATATGGCTCTCATCACAGTGGTATCAGAGCACCTATGTCCAAGCAGAAATTACCTGAAGCCATAAAGGAAACATGTTCAATGAGAAACTGCCATTTTTATAGTTACTTTTGTGAGCACATCTGTTCTTTAAAACAGAAATCTATAGATAATTAAGTTTTCCCAAAATGTCAATTATATCACAATAAAAAATTAACACATACCCTAATCTAATAAATAATCAAAAAGCATACCATATCATCATGCCTAAAAGAACAATAGAAACAAGTAATAAAGTAGAATTATCCATTTCATTGTGGCAGACATCTATTCTGAGGACTCAATTAAATTATTTCAGTAACATAAATTCATGTCCCTAACACATTCACTAATTTGTGGTTTTACCTGTAGCATCTGTCTGTAAGTGGAGTAATAACCAATCTTGGGGTATTGCCAAGATACTCATACCCATATTTCAAACCAGCATTGATCATCTTTGTTTGTAGATGTCCTTCCTATGGGAACAAAATATATATTTTATGTAGTACAGGAAACTAAAATAAATATAACTAATCAGGATTATTCTTTAAACGTTTAGCTTGGCATGCTGCTATTAGAAACAACTACTGAGCAAATCACATGGCTTATGGTATATAAATGAGATGAGTAGGCTTTCATCTCTTGATCCTCTAAGCAAAAATCTCTTCGGGACAGTGATTTTCTCTTATTTCTTTACACAGCAAATGGCATCATGGAGGCCCAATATTGATTGGGGCATCTAGGTACTACAATAATTCTAATTAATAAATTTAAAGACAGACAGTAGTGTGACACTTTCAGGGTTAACTACGAATAGAGGATGAATCACCACCTCCTGTTTACAGCATGAGGAAGCCTTGGGTGTCTGTACCCACCAGGGAAAACATGTCCAAAACTACTAGCTGCTGGCAACACAAGCACTGCCACTCCAGGTTTTGCAAGCCCCGCTCTTTTCCGCTGCAGGCTAGCAATTTCCACCCCCCAACCCCAGCCCTTAGGCTCCCTAAGTAAGTCCTTAGGTCAGAACAGAGACAACCTGTAGCTAAATCTATGGAGATAGTTAGCCACCAGAGCTCTGCTCTGGCCTTGAGGCACAGGCCACTCCAACCTATGTGTACATTTCACTTTGTTGCACTTGACTGTCCAGGTCCACAACTTCTGGACATCCACAATACACACAGATTTGCTGACTCCATGGAATCCATGCCCCCCAATTCACCAGTCTCATTAGTTCAGCACTCTCCTTAACACACAGAACTTAGTCATGTGTATAGAAGAACCAAACAGAAGTTTATCTGACAAAGCTTAAGATAAAGATTCAAACAGAAGCAAATACAGTAACTCCTCGCTTAACGTTGTAGTTATGATCCTGAAAAATGCGACTTTAAGCGAAACGATGTCAAGAAAATCCAATGTCCCCATAAGAATATATATATATATATACACAGACACACAGAGTAAGTTTTAAAAAAAAAATTTAATACTGTATACAGCAATGATGATTGTGAAGCTTGGTTGAGGTGGTGAAGTCAGAGGATGGGATATTTCCCGGGGAATGCCTTACCGCTAAATGATGAACTAGCACTCGGCTGAGCTCTCAAGGGTTAACCCATTGTTGTTAATGTAGCCTCACACTCTACAAGGCAGCACAAATGGATGGAGGGGAGACAGCATGGCAGACAGAGACACACACCCTGTGTGTGAGAGAGAGAAAGATGTGCATTGCCCCTTTAAGTATGCTGACCCCACCCTAAGTACCTGGTCTTCTTAAGTAGATCAGCAAGTTGAGACACCAGCTGCTGCCAGCAAGCTCCCTCCATCCTGAGCCCCATCGTGTCCCCCACCCCTCCTCTATGGTGATGGGGTAAGCGGGGGGGCAGGAGCCGGGTGGAGGAGGACACCCTGACATTAGCACCCCTCTTTCCCCCACCCCTCTGCACAGCGAGCAGGAGGCTCCAGGGAGCAGCTCCAAGGCAGAAGGCAGGAGCAGCACATGGCAGTGAGGGGAAGGACAGCTGAACTGCCAGTAACTGATAGCCTGCCGGGTGGCTGCCGCACAGGGAACTTAGGGGAGCAGGGAGCTGATAGTGGGGCTGCCAGTCCACCCTGGTTCCAAGCCCCCACCAGCTAGCTCCAACGGGCTGCTCTTTCTACAAGCAGTGGACAAAGCAAACAACTGCCAAACAACGCTATAAGGGAGCATTGCACAACTTTAAACAAGCACGTTCTCTAATTGATCAGCAACATAACAACGAAACAACGTTAACCGGGACAACCTTAAGTGAGGAGTTACTGTATAAGGACTGGAAACATATGGTTACAGATTAAAGGAAAACATAAAACTAGAGCCTATACTTATTAACAAGTTTCTTTACTGTCTAATAAGGTATTTCTCACCTAATGGTCCCTATAAAGCTTGTCCAATCAAGAGAGCTGGGATCCACTTTTCATGAAACACACACACTGACAGTGTTGTCTCCATAATGGATGCCATCTTGTGCCCTCCTTTCTCCTATTATACAGTTCCATACCTTTTGTCTTTTTTCATAACCATGGCATTTTGTTAACTTTAGTTCACCCCGATGGTCTCCCTATTCAAGATCTTTTGCTTGGGCTCTTTTGTGATTTGTAAAGGCCCAAGCCACCATTTTGTCCAGATTGCCAACATTTGGCTAGGCTGGGTCAAAAGAGGTCAATTTTTCTCAAACTTGATTGCATTAGCACTGAAAGCCATGCCACCTCAAGTGACCAGTTTCACTTCCAGCAGCTTTGGAACATAATATTCTACATGTGACATAATTCTTAAAATATTTTACATACATACATCCTACAATAACCATGACAACCAGCAAGTTCTTAACTTTCAGCAGAGACTACACATGTCCCTCTTCAGCAAAATAGTGTGAAGATGCCAATCAGAAGAGAACATGCCCATCTGGGCATGTCTAAGCATGTCCGTGGGTACAGACTTTTAATTGTGTACCCCGCTGTCATAAATATAAAAGGAAGGGTAAACACCTTTAAAATCCCTCCTGGCCAGAGGAAAAACCCTTTCACCTGTAAAGGGTTAAGAAGCTAGGATAACCTCGCTGGCACCTGACCAAAATGATCAATGAGGAGACAAGATACTTTCAAAGCTGGAGGGAGGGAGAAACAAAGGGTCTGTCTGTGTGATGCTTTTGCCGGGGACAGAACAGGAATGGAGTCTTAGAACTTAGTAAGTAATCTAGCTAGATATGCGTTAGATTATGATTTCTTTAAATGGCTGAGAAAATAAGCTGTGCTGAATGGAATGTATACTCCTGTTTTTGTGTCTTTTTGTAACTTAAGGTTTTGCCTAGAGGGATTCTCTATGTTTTGAATCTGATTACCCTGTAAGGTATTTACCGTCCTGATTTTACAGAGGTGATTCTTTTACTTTTCTTCTATTAAAATTCTTCTTTTAAGAATCTGATTGCTTTTTTCATTGTTCTTAAGATCCAAGCGTTTGGGTCTGTGTTCACCTACGCAAATTGGTGAGGATTTTTATCAAGCCTTCCCCATAAAAGGGGGTGTAGGGTTTGGGGAGGATTTTGGGGGGAAAGATGTTTCCAAGAGGGCTCTTTCCCAGTTATATATCTGTTAGACGCTTGGTGGTGGCGGCAATAAAGTCCAAGGGGAAAAGGAAAATAGTTTGTACCTTGGGGAAGTTTTAATCTAAGATGGTAAAAATAAGCTTAGGGGGTTTTCATGCAGGTCCCCACATCTGTTCCCTAGAGTTCAGAGTGGGGAAAGAACCTTGACACCCGCTCTGTTGCCAACATGGGTCAACAGGGGCACAAGTGGTTCTCAAAATGTTGGCTAAGGAGCAGATCTATGTAGTCCCCAAAGCTATTTTGATCACAATTGTGTTGTATCTGTCAGTTTTCATGCAATAAGGATTCTTCCATTGTTCAGGGTTCTCAGAATGTTAAGCAGTTTTTCAATGAACTAAACTCAAAACCAGCCCTTCTCTGCACCCTGTTTCACGTATGTCTCTGTCAGATGTTTCTTTGAAATATATTCAGCAGTGCCCAACTTCTGGAGAATACCAAAATGGAGGGTAGCAAACACAAAAAATAAAACATGCCTGGGAGAAATTACTTCTGTGAGAACCATTGGCAATGGGTGAGATTCAGTAACAATAAATGTAAAGTTTCACGGCTAGAGAGAAGAAATAAATAGTACAGATACAAAATATGGAGATGTAAAACTGCACTAAAATAAATTATTTCACAATGTCCCTTTAATTTTACCATAATACTACTTATTCATAAAACCAAACAATGTAGTTACCACAGTATAGGGTCACGTTTAGGAGGTGAACCCATAAGAGCTATCTGCAGTTACATGCCACAGTATGAAAATGTTTGACAACTGCTCTAGGACAATAGCTCAAATATGACTCACGTGAGTAGTGGTAACTGATAGACGTTAAACGACCTACACAAAAATAAGATGCAGCTAGATTTTTTTCTATTATATACAAATTTCTCTAATTAAAAATGAAACAATAAACGTTCGCAATGCACATGATTTTATCATCCCAACAGCGGAAACAGCATTAGTACTGTTGACCTATAAGTCCTTATAGCATGCCTGCCAGCCAGAGTCCCATAATGCTCTGAGGTCATGCTAAGACAAGGTAAAAAATACTAGCTTGCTAAACTTATCAAAAAAGTTGTAGTAATCTTTGGAATATTTTTGCAAGAAATAAATGTTTTTAGCAAGGTACTAACCACATAACTAAACAGGAGCTTGAGCTAAAACAGATGTTTATTATGCAGCTGGAAATGTATGAAATGTAACAGAAAACTAGGAAAGATACTACAAAAGATATGTCTGTATGTGAAAAAGAGGAAATAATGAGAATGAAACTGTAAACAACTTAGGTATAAAAGTGCCAAGTTGTAAGCAAATAAGCAACCTGACAGCACTATACCTGACTGTCATCTGCTGCAAGGATTGGTTCAGCACACTTTGGTAACGTATACCTCCTTTCTGTTATGCCCTGACTAATCATTACCTAAAAAACTTGATCAAAATAAGTTATCTGAGATCTCTTTATTTATTAAATAATTCAAAGCCATGAAAACTCATCAATCCTTATAGATTATTATTGACTTAATTTGTAACAGTACAGTGCATTCATACATCTTATTGCAGCTCAAAACAGTCCATGTTTACATGTCCAACTGGCATTTCGAAAAATACTTTAGTACATCTTCTGGACAAGGCCAGTATACTGATTCTAGTCTTCTAGTAACAACTGTTCCCAACAGATTTCTCTAATTACTGATACAAGCTGCTCTTATATTGGAACATCTCCTCCTGATAAAAATAATGTTTAAAAACATGGCATCTGAGACAAATATTTAGACCTTTGCCAAGAAGTGTAATGTGCATTCTCATAATACAGAAATCTTGATAAGTCAGACTAAAGCCCTTAACTCAAAACTTAAGATCACTAAAAAGTTCTCTACCTAGCCAGCAGTGTCAGGGAATCAAACTATACTATTAGACCAAATTAGTTTTTATCTCTAAACCTGCAGATTCAGCAAGTGCACTGACAGTCAACAGTGATGAAAAAAGTAATTTTAATTAAAATCATATATTTATGGCTACTGACCATTTTATCTTGCAATCGGCAGAATGATTGGACAGATACATTTTGTTATCAGCAAAAATTCTCATATTAGTGTAACTATTACCTGTGTCAGCAAGCAAGCACAAATTGAAAAGCTGTGAACAGAAATTCTCTTCTAATAGGATTCAGTGACATTACTTACCTCCCAGTAGTACCTAAGCTGACTTAACCATTCAAAGTCACTTTCATCACTGACTTTCTTGCTTACTAGAGATGCAAGAACATCCCTAGCATGAACATCCAGCACAACAAGTGCTCCAAGAGTCACTCGATTCTGCTTAGACAGCTTTCCTCGCACCAAGGTAACAATGTCATCAATCTGTCTAGTATTCTGTTCCAGATAATCCTCGAGTGCCTGAGAGAATTAAAAAATGAATAGATTACATTGTTAATCTAAGGAACTACCACAAATTCTGCTTATTTTACCATGAATTTTGTGTTTTTAAGATGTACTCTGACAAAGAGTAATAGTACAAATTTTCACTGGTATATTTCACATGAGATTGTTACTTGCTTTTAAACTCTACTTTTAAAATACATGTAACCCTCACTTGGACTTTGCAATCTCCTGGAACTCTGGACTGAGCCTCTAGTGGGTCCTACCCTAGGATCTTCAACAATAATGGGTACCAAAGCTCTCTGACACTATTTCCCAGCTTGCTTGGAGTCAGGGCTGTGAGCAGAATGAACTAGAAGCTCCTGCTGAGGCTACTATGGAGATTCTATAGTGGATGACATGAACAAGCAGTTTGCTGAATCAATGATGGGCAGGAGACTGGTTTCTGGGATCCCGCAAGCAGGAGGGTTCCAGAGCTCAGGCTCCTGACTGAGTCTGCACATCTACACTGCAATTAAACAGCCCCTTAGCCTGAGCCCAAGTCAGCTGGCATGGACTAGCCATGGGCTTTTAATTGTAGTCTAGATGTACCCAAAGAGACTAGCTTTAGTTTCAGTTTGAGCTTTGAGGGGGAACTGAGAGAGAAAAGAACAGCTCACAGACTCTCCAATTAATTCCCATGCCCCACAAAGGGAGCCTGAACTGCTGTGGGATCTAGCGCACGGGCCAGGCAGTTCCAGCCCTGCAGAGACCAACATCCAGAGTGGCAATGGTCTGATCCAACACTGACTAGCGAGGGCCAGCTGAGACCTATGAAAGACTCCAGATCATGGAGCTAGGAGAGGATCCTGCCCCACGCGGGGTGAAGACATAGTAAGGAGGCCCTTTCTGTTTAATCCGGCCGACATTTACAGAGCTGCAGCACTCATCTCAGGACTCATCCTCAGCATACCATCTGCTTGGGAAAGTGATGGGTGGATCTGGGGGCTGGGAAGAGTTGTGAGTATTGGGAGGTGGAGAATAGGTTGATTTGTTAATGATTTATTAGTTAACCCTGACCCTTTCCTTCCCCAGATCCTATTTTCCTGTTCCCAGTAAAGCCACTCCTTTGTTATACTGTTATTTTTGGGTATGTCATGCATTTGCTGGGGTTTGTATTAAAGTACTTTATTGTTTTTCATGTACTGGGCTGTATACGCCTTGCCAGCAGTGGTAGCATAATTTATTTTCCCAAGGGAAAACACCCCTTGTGTCTTGGGCACAGTGAGGAGTCACCCTGAGTGGATGGATCAGGCATTCACAAAAAAAGGAACCATGACCCAACCCACGTGAGGGGAATGGAGAACTCAAGCAGTAAGTACCAGGAAGGAGCCTTGAGCCACACATTAAGAAAGGGACTACATACAATATGTAAAAGACCAAAATATATTACTAGAAGTACAAGAGCATCTATTATTTTCTCCCATGGATATAAGAAATGGTCCTTTTCATTTTGTAGTTTTTATATTATGAAAATGCCAAGCCCTCTCTCAAAAGTTAACATTATCAACCAGAAAATCACATTTGTGTCTGCAAATTTTTTACCTACCATAGATACAAGTAACAACTACGATGTCTGTAACTAAAAGTAGCTAATGAGGAGAAAATATTTTCTTCCTTTTTTTTAGTTAAATAAACTTTAGTCTTAGTCAGTGCCACTGTTTCTCCTCTACAGAGTTCGTGTCTTTCTTGCTAAAGAGGAGTTAGTAAACATTAAGGCTTCTGCTGGTCGAGAATTTTTCATCAGAATAATTTTGACAGAAAATGCCCTTTTTGCAAAAAGAAAAATTTCTTCTCCCCCCCAGCTCCAGGCCAGGGAGGCTGAACATTCTGGCTCTTTGCCTCTCCTCTCCAGAAGCCAGGCTGGAAGATGTCAGTTTCACTTAAATTTCTGACCCATCAGCCCAAAAGCTGAAAACATTCTGGTTTTGGTCTCCTGAAAAAGAATTTTTCTTGATTTTTTTTGTCCCAGTTCAAGATGAAATTTTTCAGAACTGGAATTTTACATGGGAAGGTATTTCCATTTTCAGGCCAGCTCTAATTAAGGCCCCAGCTGAGGAAAACACTCTTATTTAGAACAGTATTTAACATGTAAGTTCTTGACACTTAATTGGTTCTTTATTTTAATTTCAGGATATACTTTTAAAAGGTGCTCTATATGAAACATCATTTTTTTAATTAATCCATTTAAAAATGAATTCAAGTTGGCAATGTCCCTTTAACATGTTAAAGTTATGGTCACAAGAAAGTTTCAAGAAATAAGTTTGTTCTCTTATATACCAAAAGCTGTGAAGATTATGATTTTTCCCCACAAATCACCAAAGTAATTCTAGAAAAAAAAGATCAATGATTAATATAATGCAAAGTTGTCATCTTTTTGTTGTTAATAGTTTCAAAGTTATAGAGCTGTATTAATATTCACAGAGACAAGTTTTGAATGTATATGTAACAGAGGAGATTTTTGCAGCACATATTAAAAATTCCTAAAAGAAATACATACTAGAAAATGTATAATGCTTTATTTTTTTGTGAAAAATTATCAGCTACGAATTCTCAGTTGTTGCACTAGTAAGGGCCCAATTCTGGCCTCAACAGCAGAAATCAATAGGAATTGCACATAGCTATGTGAGATAAAATTTGTCCCCAGCCATAGGATCGCAAAATTTAGATCCAGATTCTGATCCAAATACAAACATCTCCAAAGGTCAGGGGATGATAGGAATCAGTATTTCATTTTGGCCTGTTAGAGAGATTTTATTTATTTTATTATTTTTGTAGAGGTTTTACTATGGCTAATAACACCATAATTATCTTCATAATTATTACTGGATTTATCCTCACAACATCCCCGTGAGGTATGAAAGTATTATCTCAGTTTTACAGATGGGAAATTGAGACAAAGGACTTGTCTACACAGTGCATCAGTCAACACTAGCGTGCCTTTCAAACAGTACATTAACATAAACTAGAGAATATAAAATGATTAGGGGGCTGGAGCACATGACTTATGAGGAGACGCTGAGGGAACTGGGATTATTTAGTCTGCAGAAGAGAAGAATGAGGGGGGATTTGATAGCTGCTTTCAACTACCTGAAAGGGGGTTCCAAAGAGGATGGATCTAGACTGTTCTCAGTGGTACCAGATAACGAGGAGTAATGGTCTCAAGTTGCAGTGGGGGAGGTCTAGGTTGGATATTAGGAAAAAGTTTTTCACTACGAGGGTGGTGAAGCACTGGAATGGGTTACCTAGGGAGGTGGTGGAATCTTCTTCCTCAGAGGTTTTTAAGGTCTGGCTTGACAAAGCCCTGGTTGGGATGATTTAGTTGGGGATTGGTCCTGCTTTGAGCAGGGGGCTGGACTAGATGACTTCCTGAGGTCCCTTCTGTCAAGGTTCCTTCCCCACTCTGAACTCTCGGGTACAGATGTGGGGACTTACATGAAAACCTCCTAAGCTTACTTTTACCAGCTTAGGTTAAAACTTCCCCAAGGTACAAACTATTTTACCGTTTGCCCTTGGACTTCCACTGCCACCACCAAACGTCTAACCGGGTTTATTTTTGAGAAAGCGTTGTTTGGAAA
Organism: Chelonia mydas; assembly: GCF_015237465.2. NCBI lineage: Eukaryota > Metazoa > Chordata > Testudines > Cheloniidae > Chelonia > Chelonia mydas. The sequence continues at coordinate 55,302,321 of NC_051251.2, forward strand.
CGTCTTTCCCCCCAAAATCCCCCTAAAACCTTGCACCCCCCTTCCTGGAGAAGGTTTGATAAAAATCCTCACCAATTTGCATAGGTGAACACAGACCCAAACCCTTGGATCTTAAGAACAATGAAAAAAAGCATTCAGTTTCATACAAGAAGAATTTTAATAGAAGAAACAGTAAAAAGAATCACCTCTGTAAAATCAGGATGGTAAATATCTTACAGGGTAATTAGATTCAAAACATAGAGAATCCCTCTAGGCAAAACCTTAAGTTACAAAAAGACACAAAGACAGAAATATCCATTCTATTCGGCACAGCTTATTTTCTCAGCCATTTAAAGAAATCATAATCTAACGCATATCTAGCTAGATTACTTACTAAGTTCTAAGACTCCATTCCTGTTCTGTCCCCGGCAAAAGCATCACACAGACAGACCCTTTGTTTCTCCCTCCCTCCAGCTTTTGAAAGTATCTTGTCTCCTCATTGGTCATTTTGGTCAGGTGCCAGTGAGGTTATCCTAGCTTCTTAACCCTTTACAGGTGAAAGGGTTTTTCCTCTGGCCAGGAGGGATTTTAAAGGTGTTTACCCTTCCCTTTATATTTATGACACCTTCTAACCCTGATATTCTGTGATTCTATGATTCAGTGTGCACCAGCCCGGTTCACATAGGCCAGTTAATGCCTGACATGCTAGTGCTGATTAAAATTGACACCCCTGCTGGTGCAGACAAAAGCACCATGTACACAAACCCAAAGAGAGGTCAAATGACTTGCCTAAGCATGCAGTGTAGTTGTAGCCACATCAGTCACAGGATATTAGAGAGACAAAGTGGGTGAGGTACTATAAAAGATATTATCTCACCCACCCTGCCTGAGCATCAAATCTATGGCAGACCTGAGTATGGACCTGCGAAATTTCTTAACTGATAATTTGTTGTTAGCAGCTTCTGTCCTCCTTCATCACTAATATGTAATATATCCCACCAGTGGAATTTAGAGGCGGGCCAATATCATTGCCAGTGGCTCTAACACTAAGCCCTGGCCTTCAACACAGGGCAATTGAAGAGTTCTTCCAAAGCTGTAAAAACATTCCAGCAAATAATTATTAGCATTAAGACAACTTGATATAATGTCTTAATTAATCTGAAGACAAGATTTCCCTAAATCTCCCTTTAAAGAAAAAATTCAATTTGTATTCTGGTAATTTACCAGACTAGTAGGGCGGGTCGAATGAGGAGAGACATTGCTAACAGAAAGAAAATTATAGGTTAGAAATTTCTCATTCTCTTGCACACCTCTTCTCATTCATCACTAATGGGAAGTAGTGAACAGTGAATCACAGAAGTGTGCAGGGTGTGAGATAAGCAGAGTTTTAATTATTAGAATAGAATAATAGGCAGGAATGGAAATTCCCCCCATATATAGCAAGGAATTATGTGGCAGCCAACCTAGTACAATCTTATTACCAAAGGATGCCGCTGCAGAAGAATAGAAACTTGGTTTGCAAATCTTTCTCGGATGAGGTTCATACACTTTCCCCACAAACCCTCTAAGGACTTCTGTGAATAGTTTTCCAGATTCCTAGCATGCCCACTGGTGCTAGGATTTTAACATCTTACCTGCAGTCACTTTCAGGCTTTGGTATTTGGGGTAGAATGAGATGAACAGGGTACAATTGGCATGTGTACGCCATATACTTCAGATATATCTTTATAGCACTAGGAATACCTATTTATGTCACAACCTTCTAAAGGAATACCAAGGCTTAGAACAAAATTATGAGAAAACTATTTCCCTGGAATTGCAGAAAGAGGAATTTATCTTGAACAGAAAGGTTTCTGGAGCTATAAAAATAACCTTTTCCTCATGACAAGAGCAATGTGGTTCTTGCATAGATAGGGGAACAAATTCCTAACACTGCCTTTCAAAGGTAATGGCAACAAGAAAGGCGACCCATAGACTTATCTAATGTGCAATTTAAATAAACCTTGGCATTTGAAGATACTCAGATGCGAAGTCTGATGTGCCTTCCTACAGAACACCACTAGGACTGTTACCCATGTTTTATGGTGCTTCATTGTAGGACTTCAATCAACCATTTTGGAGAAACTCTATTGTAGGTGAAATCACCAGAACTTTGTGATTAATATTAGATTTGTATTGTGGTAGCATCCAGGGGTCAAGGCCCCATTATTCTCGGCACTGAACAAATAAAGACTTAGTCCTTGCCCCAGAGAGTTTTCTATCTTCCTCCCACCAGAAACATCAATTTGACTAGGCACAGTCAAACATTAATTTGACTAGATCAATTAATTTACTGGTTGAGGTCTCTCTAGATACCAAAATGTATCAAAGGCTAAAGGAGAATACTTGCTGAACTACACATCTCTACTGATGCTGTTAACTGTAGGTGTTCCTGGTCCAGATGAAGGAGTACCCTCCTTGAAGAGGTCTGGTCTTTTCTGCAGGTGAAATGTGGGTTCCTTTGCTGTCTAGCAAATACAAAGTGAGCAACATAATTGCCCACTATGTGGTTTCTTGCATCTGCTTCTGATGCAGCTGGTACTGTCCCCTGTCCTAGACAGGATATTGAACTCGAAGGATCAAAGTCCAATCTCATATGGCCACATTTATGGGTTTCCTTTTGGTTTTTTGTTTTGTTCTGTTCAGACATGCCACTGATATAGTTCACTTTGACAGCTAAAGTATTTTTGACATTGAGATTTTTGACATTTGTCTTCCAAGTATGCTTCCGATCCTGCAAGGCTTGCTTCAATAGTGAGCTGGTATAGAGTGCAAATTGGGTTGGCTTTCAGCATGTTTGTACTTACCGGTCTACAAAGGGGCATTCAGATGTGATCTAAAAACTACTTTTAATCTTGCATTGCATCAAGCGTGGTTCCATGTTCTCAGACGGAATTTTTGCAGAAGCATTTTTGAGAAACCCACCCAGAGAATAATGCTGATACATAGCACCAGCAATCCACCCATTATAGATAATTAGCTATGGATGACCACTGTCATGAAATGACTGATTAAATGAAGTATTGGAACTTTACAAAATTTTACCATGATGGTAAAATTATGACCAGGGCCATGCCTGATTTGACCTCTGGTCAACCAATGCTCTGCATTGGGTTCACAAGCTCGTCTTGATTTTGAACTTATGGCTATGAATCCTGTCTAGTTATGAATGGTCTGTTTCTCTGGACAGGACACTGATTGGCATGTTGTCTAGATGCACAGCTTGTGACCTGTGCGTTGCTGTGACTACTACCAGCCATATCTGAAGATTCTGGATGTGGAGGGTGGATCAGAATTAAGGATCTTATACAGGAATTGTTAGCTCTTGTATACAAATTATATTTTTCCCTTTGTCATGTTGAGAATGCGTTCATTTGGAGGAAATTTTATCTAGGTTCCATGGGATACTCCTGCTCCAGATGTTTCACTCTGCAATGGCAATCATTTCTAATTCGATACCCTTGGTATTACTAGTGATCAAAGGACTGCTGTTCTGCTTTCACTGCAACCTAGTACCACTCAAGGCTTTACTTAATACATCTCCAGTCATTCTGAACACAGGAAATGATTTCTCTCCGACCATTCTGTAATCCCACAACAGTGCAACTTTCTGGGTAATGGAATCTTCATATGCATCTATCCAGGTCACAGATTGACTGAAAGTGCTCCTTATGCTTTAAGATGGAGCCAGCCTGTGGTTCAAGGGAGGAGTGGAAAAGTGGACCCTTTCCCACCTTTCAGAATCTGAGCTTCTTTTCCAGGTGGAGAAAGGGTCCTTGCACTGAAAGCTAGATAGGAATAATTCCTATTACATAGCAACCTGAGTTAGGACGTCATAGAAGTGAATTTTGGATCGTTTCAGAGGGTTTTACCACTCCAGCTCAAGTCTATTGCAGGACCTGTCCCCTGAGCTGGCTGGATAGAGTCATGCTTATCCTCAGAATTCTCTCCTGAAATGTTCAGAGGCTCTTGATTGGGTTTTTCTGCACAGGAGTCGTGGCTCCTCAGGACCTAAGAGATGAATCCAACATGCTGGCCAAACTCAGAGCTCCATGTCCTGGCAGTGCTAAGGTCAGTTAACTGTGAACAATAGGGTGTAATTTGCCCTCTTTAGGGCCTGTAAGTGCTGCCTCACATAGGGAATAGTGTTTAACTTTAGCCCAGTGTTTGTAGGATAGAATCATAGGACTGGAAGGGACCTCGAGAGGTCATCTAGTCCAGTCCCCTGCACTCATGGCAGGACTAAGTATTATCTAGAACATCTCTGATAGGTGTTTGTCTAACCTGCTCTTAAAAATCTCCAATGATGGAGATTCCACAACTTCCCTAGGCAATTTATTGCAGTGCTTAACCACCCTGGCAGTTAGGAAGTTTTTCCTAATGTCCAACCTAAGCCTCCCTTGCTGAAATTTAAGCCCCTTGCTTCTTGACCTATCCTCAGAGGTTAAGAAGAACAATTTTCTCCCTCCTCCTTGTAACAACCTTTTATGTATTTGAAAACTGTTATCATGTCCCCTCTCAGTCTTCTCTTTTCCAGACTGAACAAACCCATTTTTTTCAATCTTCACTCATAGGTCATGTTTTCTAGACCTTGAATCATTTTTGTTGCTCTTCTCTGGATTTTTTCCTATTTGTCCACATTTTTCCTGAAATGTGTCACCCAGAACTGAACACAATTCTCTAGTTAAGACCTAATCAGCACGGAGTAGAGCAGAAGAATTACTTCTCATGTCTTGCTTACAACTCTCCTGCTAATACATCCCAGAATGATGTTCACTTTTTTTGCAACAGTGTTATACTGTTGACTCATATCTACCTTGTGGTACACTATGACCCCCAGATCCCTTTCCGCAGTACTCCTTCCTAGGCAGTCGTTTCCCATTTTTATGTGTGCAACTGATTGTTCCTTCCTAAGAGAAGTACTTTGAGTTTGTCCTTATTGAATTTCATCCTATTTACCTCAGATCATTTCTCCAGTTTGTCCAGTCATTTTGAATTTTAATCCTATCCTCCAAAGCTCTTGCAGCCCCTCCTAGCTTAGTATCATCTGCAAACTTTAAAAGTGTATTCTCTATGCCATTACCTAATCATTGATGAAGATATTGAACAGAACTGGACCCAGAACTGATCCCTGCGGGACCCCATTCATTATGCCCTTCCAGCATGACTGTGAACCACTGATAACTACTCTCTGGGAACAGTTTTCCAACCAATTATGCACCCATCTTATAGTAGCTCCATCTAGGTTGCATTTTCCTAGTTTGTTTATGAGAAGGTCATGCGAGACAGTATCAAAAGCTTTACTAAAGTTAGGATATACCACGTCTAATGCTTCCCCGCCATCCACAAGGCTTCTTACCCTGTCAAAGAAAGCTATCAGGTTCGTTTGACATGATTTGTTCTTGATAAATCCATGCTGACTGTTACTTATCACCTTATTATCGTCTAGATATTTGCAAATTGATTGCTTAATTATTTGCTCCATTATCTTTCCAGGTACAGAAGTTAAGCTGACTGGTCTGTAATTTCCCGGATTGTCCTTATTTCCCTTTTTATAGATTGGCACTATATTTGCCCTCTTCCATGTTTCTGGAATCTCTCACGTCTTCCACGACTTTTCAGAAATAATCACTAATGGCTCCAATATCTCCTCAGTCAGCTCCTTGAGTATTCTAGGATGCATGACCCTGGTGACTTGAAGACATGTAACTTGCCTAAGTAATTTTTAACTTGTTCTTTCCCTATTTTAGCCTCTGATCCTACCTCATTTTCATTGGCATTCACTATGTTCAACGTCCAATCACCGCCACCCTTCTTGGTGAAAACCGAAACAAAGAAGTCATTAAGCACCTCTGCCATTTCCACATTTTCTGTTGTTATTTTTCCACCCTCATTGAGTAATTGCCTCCTTGTCCTTGGTCTTCCTCTTCCTTCTAATGTACTTGTAGAATATTTTCTTGTTAGCCTTTATGTCTCTAGCTAGTTTGATCTCATTTTGTGCCTTGGCCTTTCTAATTTTGTCTCTACATACTTGTGTTATTTGTTTATATTCATCCTTTGTAATTTGGCTTACTTTCCACTTTTCCACTCTTTTTTATTTGTATTAGATCATTGAAGATCTCCTGGTTAAGCCAGGGTGGTCTGCCATGACTGAGTGGAGCAAGGGATTCTGGAGACAAGACACTACAGTAGTGGACCCAGGTGGTTGAAACCACCATCCTCCCAAATACCGGATTCAGGAGGGAAGCAAAAGAAAGAAAGATAATAAGTTGTTATTGCACAAAAATCAATACAAATTAAAGTTATAAATCAAAATGGTTGGGAGAAATTGAGCCACCACCTTGTTCCATCATTGGAGTCAGAAAATCTGGTGACCTGAGCTGAAGGTTGGGATTTTGTTCTGGAGCCTACACAAACATTAGACCACCTCTGAATTCCAGTTGGGAGTCTTTAACCCATTAGTGATGTCTGAGGAGAGAAGCTGGTCAACAAAATTACATATACTGAATCCTAGTTCAATGCCTTAAGCAACCTTCCCCCCATTGATGGACCCAGGTCACAAGTTCTGATCTAAACTTTCCCAAAGTTGAGGGTAGTTCAGATCCACTTTGCTGGTCCCACGTCGTAGCTTGAACAAGTACTAAACACTTTAAATTAGAGACAAGTAATGCCAGATCATAAAACTATGCCAATTTACACCACCTGAGAATCTAGAACATAAAGAACATGAGAGCTGCCGTACTTGGTTAGACCATAGTCCAACTTGCCTAGTATCCTGTCACTGACAGTGGCCTAAACCAGAGCTTTGGGGTGAGTGTACAGTACCACGCAAATTTGGAGTGATCCACTCTTGTCTTCCACTCCCAGCTTTTGGCAGTCAGAGATTTAGGGTCACCCTGAGCATGGGATTGCATCCCTGATCATCTTGGCTAATAGCTATTGATGGCACATATCTGGCACATACATGTCACTGAGATATATGTTCAGTTGTTGAAGAATCTCCATTCCACTACAGATTGAATTCTGAAGCATCTTTACATATAGTAGAGAAGAAATATTTCCTTCATATTCTCCCAGGGTAAAAATTCAGGGACACCTTTCAAGTGGATATTCCAAAACATAATAATTACTCCCCAAATGGATATCTATCCAAATATTTCTGAACTCAACTGGTTTATACAACATGGACCCAATTCACCACTGTATTACTCCAGTTTTATGTGAGAGTAACTTAAATTGTTCTTATAAGCTTTAACAAATGTTTACCTGTTGGCCATTTCTAATAGATTTTTGTACCTCCGAAGTCCAGAAAATCTGGGATACACAAAGAACTGTCTGTCCAGGCCAGTCCCTCACCCAGTTAATACGTAGAGTTCTTGGATAGGCTTCAATTGCTTCTGCAATCACCTAGTCATGGGGGAGAGGGGGAGAAACATAGTGTAGAGTTAAGACACACAGACAGCATTCAGATCTTGAATTAGTTTAGGATAGGCTTTAGTGTTGAGAGTCAGAGCCAAATCAGAGCTAAGATTCAGGTCCAAGTCAGTTCCATAACATTAATCTCACAAGAAGTCTTTAAAAATTTCAGCCCATGATGGTGGAAACCTCAAGAAACCAATCAACTGATCCAACAAAATTTCCAAGATCCTAATAGTGGGAATTTCATTAGATAGTCTCATTGGATTTTGCCATCAGGAACCAAACATCTCGCAAAAACAGCTCTTACTGCAAACTAAAACTGGAAAAAAGCCCCTTCCCCCTTCAATTTTAGATCCAACACAGAACTAAAATTGAAGGGGTATTTGTGCCTGGACATTTTAGTCCCAAACCCGATTCTAAAAAATGAAGAGGTTCAAAGTTGAGGTTCATTTGGACTTATCTCTGTCAGCTTCTTTTCTAATAATGGAATAATGGTCCTGATCCTCCTCTAATTTACACAAGAGTAATCCAACTGAAATCAACGTAGCTGCACTGGACATCACAGTCAAGGCCAATAGCTTTTCCCCCCACCAACAAAACTTACAAGCAAAGCTGAGGCCCTTTACTGATTAAATCTTTACATTTTTTAGCATTCTGCAAGTGATCTAGACCAAATGCAATGATAAATGATGAAGCATTTGAGCTAAAGTCTGTTATTAGTTTTGTAGTTGTAAAAGTCCCAGTGACATCAATAGAAACGAAAACATAACCAATGGCGGAATTTGGCCCATAGATTTGACAAGCTTAACATTTAGCTCATCTAAATAAAATATATGAACTCAAGTCAATGTAAAAACCAAGCTCAACATTCAAAGAACCCCAACAAGCCACTAACAGATTTAAATCTACGTGAAAAACTGACCTAAAACTTTCAGTTATAAGTTTCCTTAAAAAAATCATGTGTTGATACCAAAGAGAATTTCAAAATAATATAAAGCAAAAGAGTGGCTAGATGGGATTCAGAGATGACTATATTTAAATTATACAATGAAAAGTCAGTGTGAGAATTACTAATTTTATCCTAAATCTTCTGCAGTTCTTTCTCTCTCATGTGAATACTGACTGTAACAAACAAAAGTTGGGAACACAGATGTGTCCATCATACTAAGCATATACTGCACCCAAAACTGAAATCTTTGTGAATTAGAAGTGAATAACAGAATTGTTTAAAAACCAATAATAAGATCCCGTATTAAGAATTGATCCTGTGCCCAGGTGTACACATGCACATAATCAAAAAGTAGAACAATCTATATATTTGAGGAGACAGCACACTCAGTGTTCTTCCACCGAGAAAATGATGAGGTTTGTTAAGATATTCTGATCTACATTATCCATCTTCCAAGATCCCCCAAGTGGGGTGCAGCCATTCAAAACAGGTTTTCATCTTATACAATAGTTACTTGTATATCATCTACAGAAATGGAGAAGTCAATAACAAAATCACAAAAAACAATGTATACAAACTTCCACAAATACACTGAAGTAATTGACACCTTCTGCATATCCATAAGATAGGGATCTGGAAGAAGAAAACTTTGCAAGGTTCCTACTTGTGGAATTTTTCTTTAAGTGTTCCATTTTAGGTGAAGGTGCAATCTTGCAGATTTGGAAGAAGTTTTGCAGCCAAATCCTGTGAATCTCAGGAATCCACAGGTGGCTAGGTTCATCCACACTTATCCTCTGGGCTTTTGTGCTGACCCTATAACCTTCCCTACCCTCTCTATGGTGCTCATACTGCAGGGATCCATTAGAGTTGTGCTGCCAAGGAATCCTTAGCTTGCGTTGCCTCTGGAACCCCCTTCAAAGGAAAATTCCTAGGCCAGAGGGAGAGTAGTGAAAAGTTAATAGAACCAGCTGCCTTGACTTTACACTAGATTCTCGAGGGGCCTCAGAGTTACAGACTATGTCCACACTTCCAGCCCCATTCTTTCCACAACAGATTCCTGACCCAGCTGAGAGCTCTCCATAGGTCTGTTGTAGGCAGGATGGTGCCACAGAGGTGAGCAATTTCCCCTGCTCTGTTGGGATGGAGAGATCAGGGCTGAAAGTCTGCTTCCCTATCAGTGCTGCTCAGTTTTGGGGAAGAATCTGGCAAGAATAAATAGGGAATCGTCAAGCTTCTGTTACCCAATCCTGAGATCCAAATGTATCATTTAGCACTAAAAACAGCAGATAAACTTATGACCTTCCGAGGAGGAATCTCTCTCCATAAAAAATGAATGTATTGCATTCATACACATATATAGTTTTTTCATCTGCAACAGAATACGGCTAGCATTTTTCATTTAGAGTAATACATTCTCTATATTAATATACATTAAAACTATTTTTAATTATATCTGTTTCAGAGCACCATAATAAAGTGAAACTACTCTGTAGCAACCAGTAAGACTGCACCTGGGAATACAATGTGCAATTTTAAACAATTTTAAACCTCACATTAAGAAAGATATAGCAAAAATTGATAAGATCCAGAGAAAGGCAACAAAGACGGTTGGAGGTATGACAGGATTTGCATATGATGAGAGATAGCAAAGACCAGGATTATCTAGCCTGGAAAAAAGAAGAGTAAAATGGCTCTTTACTGAGGTATTCCTAATTAACAAGACCCTAATGAAAACTTGTCAGTCTCTCCATTTAATCCAGTGGTCCCCAAACTGTGGGGTGCACCCCCTTAGGAACATTCGAGGGGATGTGGCGGGGCCCAGGCCAGCCCCCACAGGGCACAGGGAGGGAGTACCATCCACCCCGCTTTGCCCCCAGCTCTGATCCAGCCCCAGCCCCAGCTTGGGCACCAGCCTCAGCCCCTGACCCCTGCTCCCTGCTTTGAGGGGGGTGAGAAAACCTGGATTTGTGCTGGAAATGGCCCAACTTGATTATCATATACATTGTAAGGAGCGTGATCACTTTAGATAAGCTATTACCAGCAGGAGAGTGGGGTGGGAGGAGGTATTTTTTCACGCTGTGTGTGTATAAAAAGATCTTCTACACTTTCCACAGTATGCATCCGATGAAGTGAGCTGTAGCTCACGAAAGCTTATGCTCAAATAAATTGGTTAGTCTCTAAGGTGCCACAAGTACTCCTTTTCTCGTTGGAAGATAGGATAATGGGCTATTTGGACCCATTATGTCCATTCTTATGTTCTTATAATACCAGACCAAAAGGACCAATGATTTGATCTAAATATGATAAATCCTTCAGAACATCCCATCATGTATCATCACCATTTTACAGACGAAACTGAGATGCAGAAAGACTCGTATGACCAAAGTCACACAGGAAATTAATTGAACCTGAATCTCCTGATTTCCAGTCTAGTGTCTTAAGCAAGACACTTTCCTCTCCACCTCTTATGTGAAAAAGCAAAACAACAGAATGGAAATTGTTCATTCAAAATCTGAGCAGGGTTTGCATTATTTTAAGACTTTGGATGTCTCTGAATGAATCAAAAAGCATTTTACTCTTCATTTTTAACTGTTGGAAAGACTCTTTTCATAATAACTAGATTCAGACACTGAAGTATTAAGTATGGATGAAAGAAAGAGCAATACGTACAATTAAGGCTCAAAAAATCTGCTAATAACTTACAATATCTTTATCCAATACAAGTTGTACAAGCTATCCTAAGTGGCTTACTAATCACCCTATCTAGTCTCAGTATTATCCTACAATATTTAGAGAGTCATAATATGAATAGAAGAAAAATTAAGACTATAAAATCTTTCAGAATTGAAGAGATTCTTGTTTAAGGCTTCACCATATACTTTTATTAAGATTCTTTTCCAAATAAGGCCCTGTCCTGCAACATGGTGATTGAAGAATTTGAGCGTGTTCGGCATCGCCCAGCACCAGACACTTAGGGTGTGTCTACACTGCAATTAAACACCCATGGCTGGCCTGAGTCAGCTGACTCAGACTCACAGGGCTTTGTTTAATTGCAATATAGATGTTGGGCTCGGGCTGGAGCCCAGGCTCTGGGAGCCCAACCCCAAATGTGTACACCGCAATTAAACACCCCTGAGACCAAGCCGTTGCAAACCTGCCTCAGCTGGCATGGGCCAGGCCCGGGTGTCTAACTGCAATGTAGACATACCCTTAGCATCTATAGGTCTGGGAATTAGAGACAGGAAATGTCATACCAGTATTTCAGAGCACTCCCAGTAGAACCACCAGTCCAGGTCAAAAAAAAATTGCCACTATGTTGTGCTTAAATGCCATATTTCAGCAAAGTACATGTTTAAGTACATAATTAAGTACATGTTTAACTGTAAGAATATGGTTAAGTCCCACTGACTTCAAAGCACACTCCTAAGTGCTTTCATGAATCGGGGCCAAGTGAATATAGTAATTTTGTACTACATGTAACACACAATGCCATTTCTACACTGGATTACCTTGCTTGATTGTTCCACCAGCAATGTATCGGTAATGGTACAGACTGCTTTGTCATGTTTTATTGTACACAGAATAAAACAGAATATATTTTATTACCTTGTGGATAGAATTTAACATAGCTGTCTCCAACTCAACGAGCCACTTTTCAACTTGACCTCTAGCTTTAGACGTTGAGATTGTGTCTATGAGTTCCACAACCTCTCCTTCACTACTCTTTATATGTGTAATGTCTAAAACTTCAGTAAACTCTACACTTGCAATTCCTTCAAAACACTTTTTCAAGTGAGGGTTGACCCTGCAGAAAACAAAACAAAACATACAGAATTTAAGACTACATAAATAACCAAACTTTACTTTAAAGCTCAGCCAAACTATTTTTCACCAATACTATAAAAGAAAAAAGGGATGTACTTCTTAAAGGTATTTTTGAGGAATTTAATTTAGAAAAACATGTTTAACCTGCTAATGTTCAAAGTTACACACACACACACACACACATATACATTTAAAGATTTACATACACAAACTCACACACACAATGTTTTTAAAGAGCAATTTAAAAAAATTAAACATTGTTCAGGTCCTCAGCAATTCAAACATTGTTAAGGCTCAGGCACAACTGGTGTAAGTGGTAATCTTCCTATATGATCTAAAATCCTTTTTCACTTAGTTATACATTCCATACAAATAGATACATTAAAACAACACTGCAAGTGAAGCAATCAAACAAGTTGCAAGTGAAGTGATTAAATGCAACCTTAATTCTGCTCCTTGTGCATATAAATTACAATAAAGTCTTTCATTATATGATAGGATATTTCTTTCCTTTTTTTTTTTGGTCCCACAAAGTCCCCTGTCTCATTCACTGCATAGTATGTACACTTCTGAGTGAGTAAGTCAGTTGTTCAACATTCATTTTTATCCACACTGTTCAGTGAACAGTCTTCTGGTGCACTCACTGCACACTGAGTGCCAAACGCCGATGCTCTCACTCACAACTGAGTATCACCTTACTTAACAAGTACTTTCACTGACTTCAGTGGAACTACTTGTGGGGTAAGATACTATTTAGTATAAGTGAGAATTTCACAATCTAGCCATGAATGAGGCAGTAGACCTACAAAGTATGAAATCCATTATGAATATACAGTTTAAGCTGTTCAGAGGGCACTTGCAAACCTTTGCATTGGGGTGAACTGTACCCAAAACACCAATGCTTAGTATCATCACAGGTTTCCCAGTCCCTACATCAAGCTCAGTCCTCCATAGGTAACAGCAGGAATTCTATGCTCTTTTTCTAACTTAGCTTTCAGTCTCTACCTTGACTCTCACTTTACTGAATTGCTCTAGTGTGCAACCAGGATGACAAGTTTGGCAAAACATACTGAATTTAATTAATACATATTTTAAAAGTAACCACTTTTTGTTTGGATTCTTCCTTGGTAACTCAAGTAACTTGTAGTTACTTGAGATGCATAAGTCTCAGTGAATAAAATGAGAGCTCTATGAATGGAGCAGCTACAGGATCATACCCTTAAGATGCATGTATTAGGAGCCTCACACATATATCAAATATTACTGTACCGTGTAGGATCTTTGGTCTCTGAAAGAATCTCAAGGAGTTCATCGTTAGATAAGAAAAAAAATCTGGGGAAGAAAAGGCGCTTCTTTTCTAAGTATTCATTAAGTCCCTTAAGAATTAGTTCCAGCAATTCATTGCACTTTTTTAGCTTTTCCAACATCTTGTCTATCATCACCACTGTCAGAACATGTCTGTCCTGAAAAACAAAATGAAATTATTCCACTCAAAAAAGGTTGATGTCATACTGAGTAGTTTGCCACTCTGACATGGTAAGAAAAATCTGGAACAAAGTTACCTTTGAAGTACTCTCTGTTTTGTTTGAAATTTTGCTTTAACCCATAAAATAAAATATGCACTAGATAATGCTAAGTGTTTTATGTTAATCTTCTTTAATATCTGATTTTTTGAAGAGGGTGGGTTAATAGAAGGTATTAAAGTGAATTTTTCAATCATCCACAATTACTATATGAAAATACAATCCAAAACATAGGATCCAATCCTAAACTGATCTACAGCTCCATAGTTTCATTGACTTCAATGCAGCTACATATATTCACACCAGCTGGGGATCTGGCCCATAATCTGTAGTCAGCCTATATAATTCACTAACATAGAAAATCAAACAGATGCCGTTAGATAGATTTTTTAAGAAAAGCCTCTGGATAATTTTATGATCAACTACAACATAGATCATTACACTTTGTGACACTCTGTAAGACAAAGTCACATCCTGGAACCCCCATATTCACCCTGGTGATATGATTATATGTTTTGTACACAGTATATCTTGTGAGGTATCATTTTAAAAGTCTTGATCTGTTGAATATTAATATCTTATTGCTGTGCCCGGCCAATGGGGGCTGCGGAAAGTGGTGGCCGGTACGTCCCTCGGCCTGCGGCGGCGAACCCCCATTGGCCTGCGGTGGCGAACTGCGGCCAGTGGGAGCTGCAATTGGCCGAACCTGCGGACGTGGCAGGTAAACAAACCGGCCCAGCCTGGCAGGGGCTTTCCCTGAACAAGCGGCGTCCCAAGTTTGGGAAACACTGTCCTATTGGATTGTATGTACTATCATTGTTTGTGAAGTTATGAAGCATTGCTATGTGTGTTACTGAAATATGTTGTGAGGTTGAGAGATGCTCACAGCCAAACTTGCAACAAAGTACCAGCCAGATGTGCTGATGGACCATTAAAGGGAATCCACGCTCCCATCCAAATTACTTCTCAAAGAGAGCAAGTATGCAAGAGAGACTGCTTGACCAATGAGGACTGCCTGATCCCCACATCCCAGCAAAGATCTGTTCAGCAAGCTGGAAGAGAATATAAAAGAGGGGAAATGACATCATCACCTGGCCCTTCTCCACCTTCAACGCAACACCTGGAAGAATGTCTGGAGGACAAAGACTTCAAACTGGAGAAGGGTGGTCCCATGCTGGAAAAGAGTCCCAGCCTATATATTGAGGATCTGTAACCTGCTTGTACCATCTGTCAGGGTAAGACACTGCTTGATTCAAATCTTATTTAGTTTGTAGAACGAATTTATTTTTATTTTTTAAGTAACCAACTTTGATCCCTATGCTTGCTACTTATAATCCATCTTTCTATAGTTAATAAATCTGTTTTATATTTTACCTAAAACAGTGCGTTTTGGCTGAAGTGCTTGGGAAATCTCAGCTCAGTTTACAAAGGCTAGTGTGTGTCCATTCCATATTGAGTAAATGGTGAACTGGATACTGAACTTATACTGGCCAGCCTTCTGGCCAGTGCAAGACAGTAAAATTCTGGGTTGCAAGGCTAGGGAGCTGGAAAGAATTGGCTGGAGCCTCTATTATTGGTTCATGAGTGGCTCGGAGAGCATTCAGGTAACACAGTTGGGTGTGTCCCTGCCTGTGGATGTCTGTGTAAGTGCAGTGCCTATCAAAGCTTGACAACAGCATCACAGTGTGAGAGGGATATCCCAGGCTGGTGGGACAGAGGATTCAGCGGTCCCACAGTCCAGGTTGCACCCTGGGGATCCCATAACACCCTTTCTAAGAGGGTAATCAAATCTCGTGGTTTACAGCACCAATAGATTTCTGCATAGATCAGAATTCCTTTTATCCCTTGCGTAAAACATTACGTACACTCTGTCAGAAATACTGAGATGGGGAAGTTGTGGGTGGCAGGTGTTTTCCTACCTATGAAGGGTCAATATGGTTAAATGTCAGAGTTAGAATACCAGACTTGATCACCCATTACTAAATATTAAAGGGTGCTGTTGCTTTTTAAAATATAAAACAAAGAGAAATATTATAGGGTTTTTTCACATTCTGTAATGTGTAGCAAGAGTCACTGCTGAACATGAACTGAATTTCTTATTATATTTTTGTTCTGTATAGAAGATAAAATAATTCATGTCAGGCATTTTATCGAGCCCTTTCTAAATTAATCCAGAATTTCAGCAAACAAAATTAATTCAAATGCTTAGTAGAGCTACTGTAATTATCTGAGTTATCTAATTTACCATAAATGAAAGAAAATGAGAGGTTTTGCAGACTTGTTAGTTCTAATGAATGTTATACTAATTGCAAAGAATGTGAAGTTGCTTGTGCATCAAGATCTATCTTTTAATAGGTCTTATGGTCAATGTATAAGCCAAAATAATACTCACCAAATACCAGTCTTTAAAAGCAAATTAAAAATCTAAATAAAAAGCATTAAAATTATCCCATTCCAGTTAGCAATTATTTTGACTAGACATTTGAGTACTTGCAGTCTACCTACCTATGAAACACCGAATTAGTTGGTTATAGGTTTCAGAGTAGTAGCCGTGTTAGTCTGTATCCGCAAAAAGAAAAGGAGGACTTGTGGCACCGTAGAAACGATCTCTAAGGTGCCACAAGTCCTCCTTTTTTTAGTTGGTTATGTAGTTGATTTTGTTAGAAAGCACATATGCCTAATACCTGATTATAATGTTCCCCTGTAAATGAAGTATACTTTACATGAGCAAAAAAACAAAAACAAAAAATATCTGAAATTACTTGGCATTCTGTTATTTGCACCTTTAATTATATCAAACCAGAACACAATCTGAATTAAATAACTATTCATGCTTTTCAACCATATAAAGATAAACTGAGCTGTCAAAATTCAGACACAGCTAATAATTGGTTTTATAAGACAGCATTTAAAAGTGCATATTTAAGTACACTCTATAAAACTGTCAAAGAATAAAGTCTTTGGTTTCCTTTCTTAGTATGCAATCATCAGCAATTTTTCTGAGTACAATTGATCTTGCAGTTCAAAACTGAATGTTGCCAAACGTGAGAAGGGAGATCTTCCCTGGTTATGTTTAGATTCTTTTCATATGTGAAAAAGAGGTAAGACAAAAATAAACATTTCAACTTTCAACATGGGTTTCCTATCTACAATTCCGGGGAATCATCAAGAATAAATGAGAATGCCATTGTTCTTACACATTCAAAACATCAGTGTCACTTGTTTGATCATTTGCAGGAAAAGAAACTGTATTACAAACATAGTGGTTCAGCTAAACTAAGTGTACATAAAGAGACCTGTTACAATAATCATATGCCAACAACTGTAGTTCCTATAAATTACTTTTAATTAAGACTACGTTTTAGTCATGGGTATTTTTAGTAAATGTCATGGACAGGTCACGTAAACAAAAATTCACAGGCCTATGACCTGTCCATGACGTTTACTAAAAATACCCCTGACTAAACTGGGGAGGGGGGCGCTGCAGGTGCTGGGGAGCTGGGCACAGCCCTAGGGAAGCACCACTGGTGCTGGAGAGAGGGGTGTGGGTGCTTGGGGGGGAGAGTCATGGGCCGGGGGGACACCACAGTGCAGGGGAGGGGGTGTGGCCTGGGGGGGCACTGTGGGTTCTGGGGAGGGGGGCGCGGGTGCTTGGGGGAGAGTCACGGCCCCAGGGGGGCGCCGCAGGTGCTGGGGAGGCAGGCAAGGCCTGAGAAAGCACCACGGGTGCTGGGGAGGGGAGCGCAGGTGCTGGGGGGAGTCACAGCCCATGGGGCACACGAGTGTGGGGGGGTTGGTGGGGCTGGGCCAAGTCCCCTACCCAGCTCCTGGGAAGTGGCGACCCCAACTCCCTAGCTCCACATGCTGCCTCTGCTCCGCCCCAAGCCCCGGTTCTGCAGCTCCCATTGGCTGGGAACCATGGTCAATGGGAGCTGTGGGGGCAGTGCCTGGCTGCCAGCAGAGGCAGCATGAGGAGCTAGGAGAGAGGAGTCCCCCACTGCAGGTAAACAGCGGCCCCAACCCCAAACCCTGAGCCCCCCCCACACACAAACTCCTGCTGCTGTGGGGGCAGGATGTCCCGAGACTGCCCCAGCAATAGTCAGTGCGACTGACCTGGGGGCTGCCCGAGCTGCTCAGGCGGCTCCTAGGCCAGCCGCACGGTGCTGCCGCAGAAGTCACGGAAAGTCACGGAATCTATGACTTCTGTGACCTCCATGACAAACACAGAGCCTTACTTTTAATCTACCATAGACTTTTGTCTCAGATGTTTTAGCACAATCTTGAATTTCTTCCCCACAAAAATTTAACACTCCTCTTTTCTAGTTATTTAATTTATGAAAAGTAGAAATTAAATCACAAAGTACTTTCATTCTCATATGTCTTGCTTTAAAAAAGATATGTTAAAGATGCCTAATCTATGATTATTCAAATCTTGTGATGAAAAGTGAGGCAAATAAAAAAAACAGTTGTATTACCTCTCACATCAATTGTATAACACAATGGCATCTAAAGGCAAAAAAGCAAGGAGCAGAGTCAAGTTCAGTATTGTGATTTAAGAAGAAACATTCATATTCATCGTGGAAGTGCCTTCTTCTAAACCATAAAATCACAACACTATATTTCTGGATACAGAGTGCCATCTTCTGGGAAAAGATTCCTTTCTGTTTAATGATTATGAAACTTCAGAAAGATTTGACTATCACGTGGTACAATGGGTTATCACAATGCTCTGAAAAATATACTAAATATAAATGGATGAGTCTGATTTTTGTCATTGCAAAATATATTGCATTCCAATAGTTATTTATATTTGGTTCCCACCTTAGAACTAGAAATTCCATATATCATCAAAATAGTAATTTCCCATAGAATTACAGGACTGGAAGGAACCTCAAAAGGTCATCTAGTCCAGTCCTCTGCACTCAAGGCAGGACTAAGTATTATCTAGACCATCCCTGACAGGCGTTTGTCTAATAGAATTATAGGACTGCAAGGGACTTTTAAGATTGGATTTTTAAAAGCAGGTTAGACAAATACCTGTCAGGGATGGTCTAGATAATACTTAGTCCTGCCACGAGTGCAGGGGACTGGACTAGATGACCTCTTGAGGTCCCTTCTAGCTCTATAATTCTATGATTCCACAACCTCCCTAGGCAATTTATTCTAGTGCTTAACCACCCTGGCAGTTAAGAAAGTTTTTCCTAATGTCCAACCTAAACCACACTTGCTACCATTTAAACCCATTGCTTCTTGTCCTATCCTCAGAGGTTAAGAAGAACAATTTACCTCCCTCATTCTTGTAACAACCTTTTATGTATTTGAAAACTGTTATCATGTCCCCTCTCAGTCTTCTGATCTCCAGAGTAAACAAACCCAGTTTTTTCAATCACTCATAAGTCATGTTTTCTAGACCTTTAATCATTTTTGGTGCTCTCCTCTGGACTCTCTCCAATTTGTCCACATCTTTCCTGAAATGTGGCTCCCAGAACTGGACACAATACTCCAGCTGAGGCCTAATCAGTGCGGAGTAGAGCGGAAGGATTACTTCTCATGTCTTGCTAACAACACTCCTGCTATTACATCTTAGAATGATATTTTCTTTTTTTGCAAGAGTGTTACACTGTTGACTCATATTTAGCTTGTAATCCACTATGATCCGCAGTACTCCTTCCTAGGCAGTCATTTCCCATTTTGTATGTGTGCAACTGATTGTTCCTTCCTAAGTGGAGAACTTTGAGTTCGTCCTTATTGAATTTCATCCTATTTACTTTAGACCATTTGTCCAGTTTGTCCCATCACTTCAGTCATGGGGGTGAAATGAGGGGTATTAACCCATCACTTCACTTTGAATGGTCCCTTGAAATGCGTTAACTTCTTATGCTAAACAATCTGGTCCATCTTATATTTCCAAGACCTGAAGAAGAGCTTTGGGTAAGCTTAAAAGCTTACCAATAGAAGTTGGTCCAATAAAAGATATTACCTCAAACCCCCCCCCCATCTCTCTAGATACTCTATTTTTTTACTTTGTTATCATTGTATACCTTATCAATATAACACACGTTAAATTTAATTAAAAGATGGCAGCATGTGAGATCCTGATGAAAATGTGTAAGGGTGCTAATATTCTGAACACTGTTCATATTGGGAATAACTTCAGAAGCTGCATGACTGCCAATTCAGAAAGAGAAATATATCCCAAATAGAATTGCTAGGAAACTCAGAAAATGCCTCATTTTGTACATTATACTGCAAATGCTCCTCCCAACCTGTTGCTCAGAAAACAATCATTGGAGTTTGTGTATCCCCACATGTTATATATATTTGGGCTTTTTTCAGGATATCCTGAAAAAAGCCCAAATCAAAATACTTTTTAGACTATGATACATATATGTTAACATTTATCCTGATTATACAGTGGGTCTCAAGAAGATACACAAAGGTTTTGACCATGTAAAAATGGAACTTCACACTTTCATCTCCAAGCAGTAATTTCACAGTCAGCACAATTTTAATGGAAAGAAATGGATATTCATATATCTTTAAAAGATTTGACAATACAACGAATTTGTTACAAAGTCAGGTGGAAAACAAGCATTGGCAATGTCCCCATACCACGGAAATTAAGGCTGAATATAGATTTCTCTTTTAATTTATTATTTATTTCCTGATAGTTAACCGGTTATTTCCCTGATGTACCAAGTTCGTAAAGCATGTATTTCCTTCTTGAGCTACAGGGGGGCTAAGATAGAATATCTGATGCAGGTTTATCATCTGGGGTTTTAGAGATAGAGATATTGCTCCTGTTCATTATGTGATTAGATAAAACCCTTTAAAATGAGCAATGCACAGTTTAAAATGCACAGTTTCAGTATACACTTAGGAATGTTATAGCAGTCAGTCTTTAGTGCTGAAAGAAGTGAATTGTTTTTATATTATTTTGCTTTACATAGTGTTTAAATTGTTTAATTTTACTTGTCGATATACTGTCCTTCTAGGTAGCTGAAACAGGTTTGACAACCAACATTAACAAAAAAAAATAAAGAATCAGGAAAAGAGTTAGTATGAAATATACAGAACACATTTTTATCTCGCCAGAAGCAATTTTCTGATACATACTACAAACACACCCACTTTTTCTTAAGAGAGTTGTCATTACCTGCAAGGCAGATTTCATTAGATCTTTCCAGGTTTTATCCACAGCGGTGAATCGCCTACTTTCCTCGGGCATCTGAGCCATAATATCAGGAGAGCTGAAAATTGGCTCCAAATACAGCCAAGTAGCTTGAACCTTCAGCCATTCATCCAGGATTTCCTGTACCAACAACAGCTTTCCTTCCCATTCCCTATAAACAAAAAGCATTGGTTCATCGATTGTATTAATACTAACATTAAATCTTTTTACTTAGAATGTTAAGTTTTAAGACTTTTTTACAAGACACATACAAATTACAATCACTGAGGACCAAAACTGGACAACATAAATAATAACTTCAATTTATAAAGTACTTGCCAACATTATAAGTTTTTCTTCATATTAAGGATAAATTATGGTGACTGTTCTCCAAAAGTACAATAGCTTTTTTTTAACACAGATCCTTATTCCTCACTTCCCATACAATACCTTTGCAGGCAGACTGGGGAGTATGCTCTTATAAGCAAGAAATATATGCAACTCTTAAATGAAGGATGCCATCTTTGGTCAAAATGGGTATATAAATATTGAACTACAGTTTCCAACAATTAATTATTTGTGACATGGGTCCTAAACAAGGCCCAAAAACTGATGAAACAGAAATAACTCAACTGGTGTAGTTTGGCTTCTAAATAAGGACTTGATCCAAAGCCATTGAAATCCATTGGAATATTTCCATTGATCTGAGTGAGTTTTGGATCAGACCCTGAATGAGGATCTATGTACTTTCAGGAATGTTACCGTGAACAGAACTCACAGTTTCAGTATGTGCTATTATATTTACAATAAGGAAAAATTAAGGAATAATGTACCCCACAACACACACACAACTGTTCATAGTCTGCAAGTCCACCAAAAGTGTTTTTCTGTTAATATCATAAATCATTAGAGAATGAGAACTCAAATTCTGGTAATGTCACTGAAACCCTATTATGGAAAAACAGCCTTAACCTATGTACAGAATATTTTGGGCATGATCTGGAGCCTCTGCTCTTTTGACTTCATTGGAACCACACACATAGCAAAGCTATGGGAATTCATAGATCTCATAGATTTTAAGAGGTTACATAGGAACATTCTGTTCACCTAGTTTTTATTACATAGGCCACAAAATTTCAAATAATGATTTCTGCATCTAACCCTGCAACTTGTGGTTGAACTAGATAGTTTCTTTTAGAAAGACATTAAAAGTCTTCATTAAAAGACTTCAAGTGTTGGAGAATTTACTACATCCTTTGGTAATCTGTTCCAATAGTTAATTATCCTCACTGTTAAAAATTTGTATTTTATTTCTAATTTGAACTTTGTTGACTTAAATTTTCAGTCACTGAATGTTGCATGCCTTTGTCTGCTAATGAGACCTCTAATATTGGATATCTTCTCCCTTTGTACACATATTGACCACAGTTAAATTCTTTTTAAATTTTCTCTCTGATAAACTAAAAGGATTTGAGCTCTTTTAGTCTCTCATTATATAGCACGTTTTCCAGACCACAGGTCATTCTTTTAGCTCTTCTCTGAACTCTTCCCAATTTTTCAACATTCTTCTTAAAGTGCTGAAACCAAAATTGGGTCCAAAATTTCAGTACTCGTCTCACCAATGCCATAGGAGGTAATATTACTATTAGGGCCGGTCAAAACTCAAAATTTCCATTTTGTGGGAAATTCTGACTTTTCAAACTTTGTTTTCATTCCAAATCAAAACAAAAGCAAAATAGTATCAAAATTTTCCACAAAATGGAAATTTAAAAAATGTGTTTCCAAAATTTTATTGTAGACAAAATTTGATATTTTGTTCTTAAATTAAATGGTTTTTAAATTTATTTTGTTATTATATTTACATTATTTCATGATGCCTGTAGTAGTAGTGTATAATATGACAGTTCATATCATGTCATATTGATATAACAGCCAAAATATTATTTTAGTTTAGTTTTTAGAAATACATTAAGAGCAGTTCTTACTTAATACAGATTGAAATATCTTGCCTTATTTTCTAGATCAAAATGTCTCCTGGTTGTGTTGTAATTAAACAGTTTGCCACTAACACAAAAGATGTCAGCCTGTACTAAATAGCAGTGGTCCTTGATGTTTTAAAAAAATAAAATGTAAGAGTAAAATATGTTGACAATTTCATATCATATGATGACTTGACATAACATGTCAGATTATACACTACTACTACTACTGACATGTCATGAAATAATGCAAACATAAATATAAATAAAAACAAATTAAAAAAACTGGAAAAAAATGTTTCAAAATAAAATTTGAATTTTTCCCCAAAACTAAATTTTCAACCACAAATCTGTTTATAAAATATTTGTTTTCATGGGAACTTTCATCCAAATCAGTATAATTTCATACACAAAAATCCTTTTTCTCACAACTGCATTTTGCGATGGCAAACTGTTTTGACAAAAAATTTCCAAACAACTCTAATTACACAAACGGTATTAATACCCTGCCCTATATTTTGTGGGACCCTATGTGAAATGACATAAGTGGACCACATCTAGTTTCTTATTTCATCCTATACCACTGGCAGCTTTCTGCCTGCATCTGACCTCTCCACCCTCCAAAGGCTGTGACAACCTCCTATTTCACCTACTCCAGTAACTTCTCCATCCAGAAGGTGGAGACAAAAATGCAATTTTGCAAGTAAGGAATCAGGGAGAGCAGTTAAAGAATTCAATCTATCACAGTTTGCTGCCACCAACATCGGACAGAACTGCAGGAAGGAATCTGGGATTGTGCTCTGACAAGTGAGCCAGAGTTATAAATGTTTTCCTGTATTCTTGAAAAAGGGGGCTTTATGTGGGGTTACACAGGTCTCACAGACCTTAAAGCCTACACTACACTATTATAAACCTTGTCAATGTCATCAACACCATGAGATGGAATTACACTGTTATACTGTATGCATGGACATTTCTTTCACCGTTGAAAGCACCACAGAAACACATCACAATAAACAGTAAACACAACACACATGCGTTATTGGCCAGCACACATCATTGGTCTTTCTACACAGTTCACGGTCTTCAGAGCCTTGAGAAGCACACCTTTCTTTACATGTCATCCAGTCAGCCACATCATCAAAATACTCGTTGCCGGCATTCCCTACATCTGAAACCATAAAAGCTTGCTTTGGCAATCTTCCTCCACTCATCCAACCCATGTGTCCCACAAACTCAAGTTATCTTCATCTGATTGTCTTGATGATACCAGATATCATTCTGGTTATGCTGTAAATTTAAATGATTGCCTTCTCATTAGTCAAGTGTGGAATATACCTAATGTGCAGCAATCACTTGTAGCATTTCAATTTGAAGGTAGAAAGCCTCTTAACTTCCTGTTTCCTTCACGTCTATGTCTCATCTGCATATAGCAAGATGCTGAAGACAAGAAACTTCGGCAATTTCATTTTACACTTTGTGGTAACACCTTTGCTTCTCCAAATGTCTGAGTGTCTCCAGACCAGCAGCTGTGAGTCTAATTCTATGTCAGATCTCTAAGTGATGTTTTATGTCCCTTGTAATCATACTACCCAGGTATCTGAAGTGCTCAACACACTCCAATGCCTCCTCAAGATTTGGGGAGGAATATCTTCACCTCTTCAAAAGAGATATCACCACTGTCTGCGTCTTTTTGCGTGATACCTTTAGGCCTAATTTGTCTACTCCCCCCACTACTCTTTCTAGCAGTTTTTGCACCTCTTCTTGCAACAAGCCAATCTGGTCACTATCATCAGTGAAATAAAAATGACTAATTTTTTGTCCATGGATTGGGACACCGTTCTGAAGGTTTTCATCAGTGGCTCTTCTTAAGATTTCTTCAAGATGACAACTGAAGAGGGTTGGTGATAACAAAGCAGCTCTGGCTAACAACTATCCTCAAGGCAAACCAATTACTTTGCACATGCCCCACAAAAAACAAAGCCATCACGCTTCCAT
Source organism: Chelonia mydas (assembly GCF_015237465.2). Lineage (NCBI taxonomy): Eukaryota > Metazoa > Chordata > Testudines > Cheloniidae > Chelonia > Chelonia mydas. The sequence continues at coordinate 55,327,203 of NC_051251.2, forward strand.
AGAGATTTTTGTATCAGACTTCGTACATTTTCACCAAGTCCCACCAGCCACAGGATTGCTCAAAGAGATTTGTGCCATATGCTGTCAAATGCTTTAACTAAATCCACAAAGACATGGACCACCTTCCCATCATTCTCCAGCACTTTCTCAGATAGCACATGAAGATTGAATATTTGCTCCACCGTATTTCTTTTGGTCTAAACCTGGCTTGTTCTTCAGCCAGAAAGTTCTCTACCTTGGATGCAATTCTCTACAGGATGATGCGCAGAAGTATTTTCTAGGTGTGTCAATAATGAGATTGTGCAGCAATTTCCACAAACAGCTGGGACCCCCTTTTTAGCAATAAAAACCATCAGTGACTGTGTCCAAGTCTTGGACCATCTTCCAGGTGCTGAAATCACATTGGCAAGCTTATGATACACCCAGATGAGTGCCTCTCTTTTAATTAATTCCGCTATGTTATCCACTCCAGTGACTTTATTGTTTCTCAGTGTTTGCAGTGTTTCAGTGTTCGCACCACATCCTCAACTTCTTCAATAGGGATAAGTCAACTTCTCCAGTAGATTTCCTCTGCCTCTTACACTTTCAGCTTAGAATTCATTTGTTGCTTTGTATAGTTCTCAGCAATACCTGCCACAAGTGCTGGGTGAAACATTATAAACCTTTTAAAAGAGTCTTGATGGTTGGTAGGCCTTCCTACTGGCATTTGCCACAAAAGAGTTCTGTATATCTATGCACTGTCGTTCAAGTCACTCTTCTTTTGCCACTTTAATCAGTGCATCAATCTCTTGCGTTGTACAGGAATATTGCTCTCTTGCAGTTTCATCCATCTTCTTTTGTGCTCTTAGCTTCCTTCATTGACCACACAACTCAATAACTATCTCCGTGATCCAAGGGTTCTTTGTAGGATCTGTTTCCCCAGGAGTTTATTCACAGTCTATCATGCAGAAGATGTTGTGCTCTGTCTGATCTACACTACCTATGCAGAGGTCAGCAGTTTGAACAAAAGCTGCAAGCATCTTCCTAAATCCCATTTGTGTTTCACAGATTTTCTGTTTGTTGACATTATAGCAGACTCTGAGGGTACTTGCTAGTTATTTCTTGCTTCACAGTTTGATCTTCATGTTGGCTATAACTAGTTGAAGGACTGAATTCCCATCACACCAGAACACCATCTCTTCAAGACCATGATGAAGTTGATCTGGTTCCAAGTCTGCAAAACCAGCAATATAAAAGTCCTTTGCCTTCACAGTTTGTGCTTGAACAAGGTATTCATTAATACTATGTAATTTCCAGTCGCAAATTGCATGAGCCACTGTTTGTCTTGCCCTACCCCAATCTCCAACACAGCTGCAGCATTCTGGGTAATTCTTAGGACCAATACTATATGTACTTTATGATATATGTAATTATAAATAATTATTGTTTAATATATTTCAGTGGAAATTTTCATTTTTTTTGACATTAAGAGAGAACCACCATTATACTACAATAAATCAGGAATTCCATGATGAATATTTGACATTATATATATTTGTTGAATGGGTCAACTCAAACAATATTTTTCAATTTAATATCAAGTAAGGATGCTCAAAGATTAGAAGATTCAATTTAAGTTTAAATATTTTATTTACATATATCATTGTAAATGTAAGATTTTCATGTTTTTTCCAATGTGTCTAAGCCTGCTGGCTTTAAGAACAGAGTAAATTATTTACTGAGGAAACTGGGTAGGAATTAGGGGAAAAAACAAGGCGAGAGTGTAAATAATTTTGTACTTGTTTTGGTTTTTCATTTTCTTCATTCCCTTTACGTAGAGTTTACTGACTCCAATTTATTTAATATCCAGAAACATTACAATTTAGGTAAAGATAACACTTTTCCCATTGGATAACACCACTACTTTCCCAATTATGCAGCCATTATTTATTATTAGGGCTTGTCTACACGCGGAGGGAGATCGATCTAAGTTATGCAACTTCAGCTACGTGAATAACGTAGCTGAAGTCAGTGTACTTAGATCTACTTACTGCAGGGTCCACACTATGCTATGTCGACAGGAGAGCATCTCCTGTCAACTCCCCTTGCGCTTCTCATTCAGGTGGAGTACAGGAGTTGACAGGAGAGCGATCTGCAGTCAATTTAGCAGGTCTTTACTAGACCCGCTAAATCGACCGCCAATGCATCAATCGCCGTGCGTCGATCCCCCGGTAAGTGTAGACAAGCCTGTTGAAATAAATGGAATGCTAGGCTGCATCTTGTACATTTGGCAGCACAGCATGTGCATCCTAAATGAACATACTAAAAGCATCCACCAGCTATCAAGTGGTTAAGCAGTTCCCTCACTTTTAATTAAAAGTAAAAACCAGCTATGTGGAATTAAATACTGGTACCAGTAAATGGTTTTAGCCCTTTTAAAATGAGATTACCATCCTTATTAGGGTGGATTACCAAAACACACAAACATACTATTCCAATCATATCTTTAGGTTAATGAGAATAACTCATTTTGACATGTTAAAGTCACTGTTGCTTTCTATTAGTAAAAACATTTTACCTTATTTTTTTTTCATAAGGCTTAATGAATGGAGATCCTCTCATGGTTTGTGTTTTGACAATGTGGTCATCCAATAACATCTGAATATCATCCACTGATGACAAAATATAGGTTCCTGTTTCTCTATAAGAAAGGAGGATAAATTCCATTGTATCCCATTCAGATATCATTTTCATCATGGCCTTCTCAAGTGAATGTTCTTTGCTGGCTGCTTCACTGATAGCCTCAAATTTATCCAAGTATGAATCAAGTTGCATATCAATATATGAAGAGACAGTTGAGTCTTCTGAAGGATTCAGTGAAAACCCAACAATTTCTGACATGGCCTCCCAGTGTCGTTCTTGCAAACCAGGGTTACAAATCACCTGGATTAGAGGAAGATGTTCTTTGAATTCTTCCACTTTTGCTTTAATCTTTGTTGTCACTGATAATGCATTTGGGGAATCATGGAAGGTTTTTTCTAGTTTATATAGTCCACGCCAATAGTTTCCTACATCTATCTCTACTTGGTCTGGATTCACCTTTGTGAATAATCCCTCCATCCAGTTTCTGTGTTTGGTAGTGAACTCCACAGTCATATCATAGAGACGAAGATATGGGTTAAGAGTGTCTTGGATTTTCTTACGCTGAGGGTACTGAGAAGCTATCCATCCAAAGGCCTCTTCTTCTGCATTAAACTGATCAATCTGTAGAGGCAAAAGTGAGGTATGAAATATAGAACAATTTGTCCACACCCACAAACCATTTATATATTAATATTTATACATATATATTAATAGAAAACATCTAACTGTATATTACAAAGATTTAAAGATGATACAGAAGCAAAGATTTTTAAAAAATCTAAAATACGAGGACATGCCTATCTATATAAATAAAATCACAGTATAAATTAACAAACAACCACCCTTAATCACCTCTCTCAACCCATCACCATCAGTGATTCACAAAAATAGATGAGCATTGAAGCATGCTCTTAAGGTCAACAAATTCACACTCAGATGCAAGACTAAAGAGTGAGCAAGTTCCAGAGTCAAGTATCTTTCATAGAAAACACTCTACCACCAGCCTCCTCTCTTTTAAAATGAGACTGTCAGCTCCAGCTTTGTATTTCTCCAGTGCTGGGAAATACTCGGATAACATAAAACTAGCAATATCTATAGAGGATATGTCAGAGAACAGGAAGAGGCAGGGAAAGGCAAGGCTAGAGCACACAGCACTCCATCTGATCCTTAGCTGGCAGAGCAGTCCCTAGGAGACAGTTTAATATGAGCAACTTTAAAGAGCTTTTAAAGATCAACTTTAAGATGCTCTAGATTATACTGACAGGCCTCATCGGCCAGACAGAGGCACAGAGAAGAGAAGTGACTTGACCAAAGTCACCCAACGGGTGACTGAGCCAGAAATGGAACCTGAATCCCAGTCCAGCCCCCTCTCCATTGCCTCCACCGAGATAGGTATTATTACTATTAAGGTAACAGCTGATCATTCCCCAACAATTACCACATTTGCCAGCACAAATTAGAATAGCCATGATGCTATAATAATGGGCCCTAGAGACTCGTTCAGACCCTTCAGTATCCAAGATCAGGGAAAACTGGTAAATATCTTACAGAATGAAGCAGCAGTTGAATTGCCAGTAATTTTTACTACTTGTCAATAACTGTTTCACTGTCAAAGCTTTTAATTTTATACAAATTCATCCATTTACATTTAGGACAAATTTTAAATCTATACCTTATCAGCAGCCACATCCAACTTTGTATTCAATGCCTGAGCTTTTTTTAGATATCTGTTGACTTCCTGAACGTCTCCAAATGTGTAAAATTCTTCAACTTGCTTAGAGTAACTCTCCAATTCCTCAACAAATCGTTCACAACGTATCTAATAAAGTGACAAATAATGTTAGATACTTCGGTTCAAGAGGTATTTCGCCTCCCTCCCCCCACTCCTAAGTCCCACTGAAAATCAATGGAAAGTCAATAGCACTTAGATCCTAAGTGTCTCGGTCACTTTTGAAAGTGGGACTTAGCTGTCTAAGTCACTTAGGCCTTGTGTGCTGAGTGGAGAACACCTAAATACCATTAAAAATCTGAGCCTTGGTGTATGTTATGTTAAAGTATCAGTACAGGTCAATGCCTGTGACAGAATATAAAACTATATGGACCATTTACTTGATCCAGTGTAGTAAATTCTATGCCACCTTCTGACTAATTACCATTTTCTTAATTTTTGAAAAACACCAAACATATATGTGGAAAGTATGATACTAAGATCTGATTTTCAGTTTTGGAATCAAGTCTTGTGCCCATAATGCCCCTTTCCAATTACATCCAGATTCCAACCAGTGGTCACCAAACCTAAGAGTTTGCATCAGGTCATGCAAATTCTTCAAGTACTCCCACTGAAGTCAGTTTGTGGTCCACACATTGGTTTACCAGACACTGAAGTCAACTGGACTACTGCAATGAGTAATGTTTTGCAGTCTTTGTGAACATACAAATAATGCACCTACTGAAGCAATAATACAACTGACATAAATTAAAATAATCATACTTACATTAAATATTGATAAATAAAACATTCACTGTTTACTTTTATGTGAAAAGGTTTTCCATTTCTAACCTGCATTTATGCACTACAAAAATCAGTGACACCCTATAAAACCTTGTCAATAGTATAAAGAAAAATATTCGAGAGATAAAATACTATATGTAAAATATAACTGATTTTTTTAAAAGTACAAATAAAATAAATGTGGTCCACAGTAAATCTACAGTTACAAAATTGAATTATTTTAAAATGATCCTAGGAGCAATATTCACTTTTGTTATTGAATGTAGATAACTTTCTTGACAGAACTACATTAGCTTTTTATTACAACTGGCATATTTCTGTTGACGTCAGTGGGGCTACTCACATGCTTTAAATTAAGCAGATGCACAAGTATTTTCAGGATTAGGGCTTTAAAAGTTTCATACATATAACTCTCATCAACATCTATGGAGGTCCTGTACAAAGAAGGCTTACAGGATTGGACCCAAACTGTGAAATATGGTTTAGATTATATAAGTCATTCATGGTATGTGCAATCAAATGAATAAGAAATCAATACAAATTAGTTAATATTATATATTCTGATATGTGCTGTGTCATATGTTTATTTAATGTAATTAATTCTGCATTGTTTTTTAAAGTAGTGGTGTAAATAAATTTTAAAAGATTATGCCCATCAATATGATTTTTATGTCAATTGTATTATTTAAAATATTCAAATAACACAAAGGTTTTGAAAATGCTTTCATTACTAACCTTAAGTCCCTCTTGAAATTGCTCTGTTTTTTCTTTAATTATCTTTCTGTGCTCTTCAAAAATATCTGACATTCGAGCATACCACTGAAAGACACTATTATTCAGTCGAATATCTGCTGGTGAAAAGTTTGCACACTCTATCAGGAAAGCAAGGCAATTTTTAGAGTCCACTAATTTCTGTTCCAACTCAAACATGTCCCGTGTTTCCACTTTCTGTATATATGCCTAGGGGATACAAAATTAAACAACATAAATGTCTTCCCATCAAACCCCCCAATTTCTTTAATCTGTCAAGATATCTAAAACAGTCCTTACATAGTAAACATGAAAAGTCTGTGTTCAAGATGAAGTGGCCAGTAAATAAGTCTACAGTCATAGGACAAAGAAAGGTTCATTACAGATTGCTGTAATGAACCATAAAAATCCAGTGTCTTTATTAAGTCCATGATTTCTGGTGTCTAGCAACATCAGAACCTGCACACCTTCAAAAGATGAGCCTGGAAACTTAAATTCATAACTCTGCTAGACACCAAAAATCATGGATTTAATAAAGACACTGGATTCATGGCTCATTACAACGATCCATGACCTACTAATCCTTCTTTGTTTTAAGACTATAGTGGTGTTAACTGCCCACTTCACCTTGCATGGTCTCTTGCAACATGTGTTAACTCCTTATCTGTTCCACCCTTGGTTTTAGCAGTGACATTCAAGTACCTTTTCCAGACCTGAAGAAGAGCTCTGTGGAAGCTCGAAAGCTTGTCTCTACCACCAACAGAAGTTGGTCTAATAAAAGGCATTGCCTCGCTCACTTTGTCTCTAATATACTGGGACCAACATGTCTACAACACTACAGCAAAAATAATTAATGTGATGACACAAATTAATCAATGAAATAATATTTAGAAAAGTACAATCTGTCCAGTAAAATGTATACCACCACTATCTTTTAAACAATAGTTTATATCCAGTAGAATATATAAATGCTTCTGGGTCTGGGGAACACTGGTCTTTTCAAAAAATAGCCTATATAAAATTTAAAATAGCATTGTAGCTAAAAGACAAAGGAGTTATCAGGAGGGATTTGATCTCAGTGGAAAATAATAAGCCACACCTGGGAAAACTTAATATGGTGTTTATCTGACATAAAACTGCAGCAATAGAAACTCAATGCTTTAAGATGGCACACATTTCATGTCTTTTAAAGATTTCTTTTTCACTTGAAAAAGTCTCAGAGTGTTGCCATTGTTCAGCTAGACTTTCAGTGTAAAAACAAAGCATTTAGATTCTGATTCAGCCAAGCATTCATTTGCTTGATTAACTTTAAGTAAACACCTATGTCCCTCTGACTTAAAATTAAGCACCTACATAAGTGCTTTGCTGAATAAGAATGAACTTAAGCACATACTTAATTTTAAACATGTGTTTAAGTACTTTGCTGAGTTGGAGCCTGAGTATGCCAGAGTGGCCACTGGGACTTGATCATCAAACTGGTATCTATAATGTGGTGGGATTTTATAGTTATTGAGATGGATGATCACACATAAGCCACACATCTGACACATTTTAAATGACAGCTCAATACATGACTTATAGGCAGAAGTACTTTATATATAAATTACAGGCAGAATGTTTCTGAAAGTTTTCTATGCAGTACCAACTCCTCTCTAAGTTCTAATCAGACATTTGTCTGCTTCCCTGGAAGTTCATGTCTCTGACTAGCTCAGAATATTGGGAATGGGACCCAGTTATTTCACCTCTAATAAACTGTCTGAATCCAGCCCAAAAGATTTCATCATTTGATCACATTATCTGTTATAAGGCCTGTATGGTTAAAATATAACCATGCAAATCATTATTGCTACCACTGTTATATAATTGCAACAAATCTTAAACAAAGTGTAACACATGGCCAGAAAGAGTTAAACAGCTTGTAGGCTAGCTAACCCAAAGCCAACCTTTAAAGACATGTTAGAAATGGTAATTAGGGTCATTCTCTGGGTAGGTAGGCTAGAACTTTGAAATGCAAACCTATATTGTTAGAAGTTGTACTAATTGTGTGTATCTTAGATGCTACCCATGTAAACAGTTCCTGTCTGTCACGATAGCTACTAATTCAGAGATCAAAAGGGAATATTAACATTTAGATGAATCTTCGGTGAAATACTGTCATTGTCTATATGTCTCTTTGAAGTTTGTGATAGACTGCCTCATGGATAAATTGCCCTATGTTAATTTGTATAACTAATTACTGGTGGTGTTTAGAAAACAGAAGGTTACGTCAAAAGCCTATTGTTTACCCAGGTCAAGTGGATGCTAGAACACTGTATAAAAAGACCCTTGCATCCTGATCCTTTTTATCTCAGATCTGCTTGAGGTTTCATGCAGAGGAAGCCTAAGCCACAAGGACTGAGATCCCTGTTCTGACTGGACACCCTGAAATATAAACATTGGACTATAACCTATGGACTAATTCTAAAAGAACTCTTTGCAACTACAAAGCTCACCATCTCTCCTGTGTATCTGAACCTCAAGAATTGAACTCCTGTCTGTATGTATATTGATCTTTTAACAATACTCTCTCTCTTTTCTTTTTTAATAAATTTTAGTTCAGTTAATAGAAATAGGCTATTAGCATGTATTTGGGTAAGATCTGGAATATTCATTAACCTGGGACATAATGTGTCCAATCCTTTGGGATTGGTAGAACCTTTTTTTTTGATATGATAAAATAAGATTTTCATAAATCTTCATCATATTTGATGTGGGTACCTTTAAAGGAAATGTGCTGTTGGTTTCTGGGCAACCAGGTTGAATAAAGAAGCTGTTTTGTGCTGGCTTGGTAAATCTAAGTATTAAAATATCCACCAACTTTGGGGATTGACTGTTCATTCTTTGCAGTTCACCTTAATTGAGTGACCTCAGCTGGCCCGCACTGGGACCCCGGTCAGAGCCTGTATGAAAGAAATTATGTTCTCAATCCAATTTCTAACAGGCATGTTCTCTATAACATATAAATCACTATTGGCACCTACTAGCACTAACTGGAAGGGCATAGGAATCTAACTGTCCACTTACTAATAAAAATGGGGTGTGCAATCTTGATTCTATTGAGATCAGTGGCAAAACTCCCACTAACTTATAGACTCATAGGTTTTAAAGTCCAAAGGGACCATCATGATCATCTAGTCTGACCTCCTGCAAATTGCAGTCCACAGAACCTTGCCCATCCACTCCTGTAATTGATCCATAACCTCTGACTGACTTCCTGTAGTCCTCAAATCATGATTTAAAGACTTCAAGTTACAAAGAATCCATATTTACACTAGTTTAAACCTGCAAGTGACCCATGCCCAATGCTGCAGAGGAAGGCAAAAAAAAAAAAAAACAACCCCAGCATCTCTGACAATCTGACCTGGGACAAAATTCCTTCCTGACCCCAAATAGGGCCATCAGTTAGACCATGAGCATGTGGGCAAGACCCACCAGCCAGACACCTTGAGAAAGAACTTTCTGTAGTGACTCAAAGTCCTCTCCATCTAGTGTCTCATCAGGGCCATACACGAGGCAACTTGGTCATTGTATATCCAAGATCAGATCAAGATATTGGTAATTATACCTTGCTTGTAGTATATAAGAAGAAATGTATACCTTAAGTTCCATTAACTCCTGTGTATTTGATGGAGTGGTAAGAGCTTTCTCGGCTATATTCTCAAATTCATCACATAACCTGAAATATATAAAAGAGAGCCAAAGTCTGATATGTTGTCTATACATGTAACATGCTTCTCTGCCTAAATATTCACATAAGGGCAAAAAATCATTAGTTTGTTTAAGTAAAGACTGAATGAAAAACTAACTACAAATAACATATCTTAACATCTCTGTGTAGTATAGATTATAGTAAAAATATAGATTAAAGATACTTTTCAAGTGTTTACAAAATTTAGCACTCGAAATAAAATAATGTACATTTATTTATGAAATTTTGAGATTTACCTCAGGTTTATATCTTGATGATCTTTGAACATTTTGGCAACAATTTTTCCAAAAATTGCATCTGCTCGCTTTGCCAAAGCCCTAATCAATTCATCACAGTGCAGCGCAAACATTCCTAGACGAATGTACTAGAACACAAGTGTAAAAATTAACATACTTGACACATGGTATATGAAAGAAACAATAAATTATCCTAAATAGCAGTATTCATAATGCTTTCTTTGTTGATCTGTTACAATCTTACAGTACCAGTTTTTAACTAATGAAGAGAATGTAAGATGTGGAGATCTTGACACTCTTTTCAGTAAGAGATTACTAGTCTTTTGCTCATGGTACAGAGAAAAGATTGTTAGCAAGGGATGCCTTCTACCATCAGTTCTAGAGGGCAGTTCCTGTATGCCTCTTCACCAACGTCTTTAGTAGCAATGGTTTTGATTCAATTTAAATTTTGCTCTCATTTACAATAATATAAATCCAGAATAACTCCACTGACTTCACTTGAGTAGTAATGTAAGCAAGAGACGCATCAGGCCCTAAAAGTGTTTGACTGTATACTCACTTCCTACCCACACACTAGTGGTCAAATAAACCTGTGGTGTAATTTCATTAACTTCAATGGAGTTACACTTGGAATGAATTTGGTCCAGGGGTGGGGGAAGAATCACACATTTGTGCACTTCAGTAGGGAGTATTTAAAGAAAGCTATTGTAGAATTTTATTTCAACCTGAGTTCAAATGTTGCTAGAATTAACTCTCTAAGCCTAATTCTTCAATACCTAAAATTGCCGAATAAGAAGTTACTTACCCGTACAGTAACTGGAGTCCTTTGAGACGTGTTGTTCATATGCACATTCCACTAATGGTGATGTGCTTGAGTTCTGAATCTTTGAGCCAGCATTGTTCATATGACCACATGCAGCCTAAGAGTCCCTGTAGTCCACATCAAGGGCATATAAGGGCAGTCTGCTAATACCCATTCAGTTTCCTCTCCACCACAGAATCCCGGGGATAAAGGACTCCAAGTAGAGGGGAATGGAGGCAAGTGGTGAAATCTGCATATGGACAACACATCTCAAAGAACTGCAGTTACAGTATAGGTAAGTAACTTCCCATTCTCCCTTACGTGACTGCCCACATACACATTCCATTAATGGTGACTCCACAGCAGTGAAACTGTACAATGCAGGCGGGAGCTCAGAGTTTTTAGAAAAACAAAGACTGCAGCACTACTTTGCCAAACACAGCGTCTGACTTGGAGGCGTTGGTAAGGACACAGATTCTTGACCACCAGTGTCACCACTGATCTCGAGGTGGTATGGACCACGTCAAGGGCCACCTGAAAGCTGGTTTTGTCCACTACAGAGTCATAGAGTTCAAGGCCAGAAGGGACCACTAGATCATCCAGTCTGACCTCCAGTACATCACAGGCCACCAACAGCACCCAGGACCCACATGCTAAACTCAGCAACTGAAATGAAACCAAAGAATTACAGCTCATGTGTGACTAGACTATTATATGCTATGGGGAGAGACCAAGGGGAACCAGGATCAAGGCCCTCACAATGACAGGGAATAATTAAGTGAGATATACCCAGATAATTCTGGCAAGTGACCCACATCCACATCCTGCAGAGGAAGTCATAAAACTCCCAAGGTCACTACCAATCTGACCTGGGGGAAAATTCCTTCCCGACCCCACATATAGCAATCAGTTAGCCCTTGAGTATGTAAGCAAGAACCAGTCAGCCACGCACCTCAAAGAGAGAATGCTTGGTGCCACGTCAGAGACCTGGACCACCCTACCAAATGATCATCTGTAGCCATGGTCACCCCTTATGCTTCAGAGGAAGGAGATTAAAAAAAACCCTCCCAACATACGCTGGGGGCAGGGGGAATGCCTTCCTGATCCCCGACTGAAACACTGAAGCATAAGCTTTAGGAACATGAGACACAAACCAGAAGTGAGCCCCAGGGCTGTTGAGCCCTGCCCCCTGCCATCACAAGAAAATCCATCATACATTTGCACTCAAATTTGTCAGTTCTTTCTTTAAACTAATTACTTTCTTTGCCCCAATGACTGCTATCAGGAAGCTGCTCCAGAACCTGCCCTCTCAGATGGTTAGAAATTTTCTTCTATTTTCCAGCCTGAATTTGTTGATTGCCACTTATATCCATTTGTTTTTGTGCCAACATTGTCCTTTAGCTTAAATAGCTCTTCACCCTCCCTAGTATTTACCCCCTAATGTATTTATACAGAGTTATCATATTCTCTCTCAGCCTCCTTTTTCTTGACTAAATAAACCAAGCTCTTTCAGTATCCTCTCATAAGATAGGCCAGCCATTCTGTTGATCATCATAGTAGTTCTTTATTCTCTGCACCAGTTCCAGTTTAAATTCATCTTTCTTGAACATGAGTGACCAGAATTATACACAATATTCCAAATGAGGTCTTACCAGTGCCTTGTAATTAATACTTCTCTATCCCTACTAAAAATTAATATGGCATTAATACTTCTCTATCCTTGCGGGAAATGCCTCACTGAATACATCCTTGGATTTCATTTGCCTTTTTCACAGCTGTATCACATTGGTGGCACATAGTCATATCCTGTAATTGACCACACATTCAGGTCTCTCTCCTCCTCTGTTGCTTCCAACTGATGAGTCCGCAGATTATAGAAGAAATTCTTAGACCCTAAGTGCAGATATACTTTGTAGTTCTGAATTTCATCCCATTCTAGTTTTCAAGGTCATCCAGATCTTTCTGTATAATATTCCGACCCTCCTCTCTTTTGATGATGCCTCCCAACTTTGTATCATCAGCAAATTTTATAAGCACACTCCTACTTTTTGTGCCAAGGTCACTCATAAAAATATTGAATAAGATTGGTTCCAAGTCCAGTCCTTGAGGAACTCCACTAGTAAACTCCCTTTAGTCTGATAATTACCTTTCTGCATATCCATTGCTCTCTCCTCTTTAGCAAATTCTTTATCCACCTTACATTGCTGGTATTGATCCCCACCTTTCCAAAGTTTCCAATGTGGTACTGTGTCAAATGCTTTACTGAAGTCCAACTATTGTACTTCCCGTTATAAAAAATAATCAGTTATTTTCTCAAAGAAGGAAATCCGATTAGTCTGATATGATCTACCTTTCATAAACCCACGTTGCATTACACCCATTTACCATTTTTTTCTATTAATTTAATTATTCTTTCCTTCACAATTTGTTCTAAAGCCTTGCATACTACTGAGGTCGAACAAACAGGTCTGTAGTTGTCCAGATCACTTTATTTCCCTTTCTTAAATATAGGTATGACATTAGCTTTTCTCCAACCATATGGTCCTGCCCCCAAATAGATAGACTTATTAAAAATCATTGCTACTGAACTAGCTGTCTCATGTGCCAGTTCTTTCAACATTCTGGGGCGAAAATTATACCATTGCACTTATTTGAAAGCATAAAGCACTTTATGTTTTTCTTCCACCTCAGATATGGTAATTTCCATTTCTAGCATTTCCACCAGCCATTAGTTAAATACTGCCTTCATGCACATGTTCCATATTATAGTCCTCACTGAAAAATGAGGCAAAGTATTCCTTTAGTTTTAGGGCCATATCTAGATTATCCTTAATCTCCTTCCCATTTACACTGCATAGCAGTCCAACCTTATCCTTCCTTATTCTGTTTTTATTTATGTAACTAAAAAAACCCCTATTATTTATTTTAATTTCCTCAGCAAGAGCTAATTCAGCTTGAATTTTAGCAATTCTCATTCCATTTAGTAATCTCAATGATGTAGCTCTCTTTGCTGATCAACTCCTTTCTCCATTCCCTATAAGTTCTCTACTTACTTCTCTTGATCTTTTTAAGGTTGCTATTCATCCAGCTAAGTCTGAAGCCTTTCCCTACAAGTTTTTTCCCCTTGCTTGGGATGCACATTTCTTTCAGATTGTTTTTCTACAGTTGATTTGAAGAAACTCCAACCCTCCTCCTCATTAAAATCCTTGTGCTCTTCAATACAGCTGATTTCTTTAACTAATTCCCGTAATTTCCCAAAGTGTGCCCCTTTAATATAAAAAAATCTTAGGTTGACAGCCTGGTTTTGATTATTCTTCCATTTAATTTAAACTGAATAAATTTGCTATCACTCAATCCAAGCTTACTAAAAGTAAGACTAAAATTGCATCACTTCTTGTTGTTTCAGTGATGATTTGATGAAAAAAATCTGTCATATGTTGTAACAGGGACCGCTAACAGGGAGTTTCAAGAGGGAGTTCTCCAGGTGAAGGAGAAGCAAATATGGGACCCTTGGGGTAAGTGGCTGTCTGTAGTGTGTGTTTGTGTTTGGGGGTTACTTACTGTTTGCTGAGCTTGTGTCTGTCTGTCTGTCTCTCTGTTTGGTTGGTTGGTTGGTTGAAGGACCATGTGCTGTGGCCGGCAGTTGGAAGCTGTGAGCTTCTAAACAAGGTTTGAAATCTAGAAGCCTCTGTTCATTGGCTGAGCCTTAGTCAGGGGGCAGGGCTATCAAGAAGGCCAGGGCTTTATAAAGCAATGAGCAAGTGACCAGGGAGCTTTGGGACCAGGGACCACTACCAGGGAGTTTCGAGAGGGAGTTGGGAAAGGGGCGAGGTACACTTGCCATTCTTTAAAACCTTTAAACTAAACTATAATCAAAACGTCTTGATTTAAACAAAAACCCTATCATTAACCTAGGTAGCCGTAGGAGAAAATGCAGGGAGAAACCCAGCAGCAGAGTGGGGTCTATCCTGTTTATTGCACTCAGTGTAGCATGTATGATTACCTGTCCTGTGGGCGGGTGGCATATGTGTGCATTTAGTGCATGGAGCTCCTGGCCCTCAGAGACCGTGTACCACCACCAAGTGATTTAACAACCAATCAGGGAAGGACCACTTGGAGTTCCTATTTCCCCAAAATATTCCCCCAAACCCTTACATCCCCTTTCCTGGGGAGGCTTGAGAATAAACAAGATGAGCACAGACCAGCCTTGGATTTTTAACACCCAAAAAACCCAATCAGATTCTTAAAAAACAGAACTTTATTAGAAGAACAAAAAAAAGATAAGAGAACAACTCTGTAAGATCAGAATGGAAGATCATCTTACAGACAGTCAGATTCAAACATAGAGAATCCCTCTAGACAAAACCTTAAGTTACAAAAAGATACAAAAACAGGAATACACATTTCCTCCAGCACTGCGAATTTCACAAGCCAAAAAAAAAGAAAACCTAATGCATTTTTTAGCTAGATTACTTACTAACTTTACAGGAGTTGGAGGGCTTGCATCCTTGATCTGTTCCCGGCAAAGGTATCACATAGACAGTCAAAAGCCTTTTCCCCCCATCCAGATCTGAAAGTATCTTGTCCCCTTATTGGTCATTTTGGGTCAAGTGCCAGCTAGGTTACCTGAGCTTCTTAAAAGGTAAAAGGACCTTGCCTCTGGCCAGGAGGGATTTTATAGTACTGTATACAGCAGGTGGTTACCCTTCCCTTTATTTTTATGACAGGGGGCTATCCTGTTTATTGCACTCAGTGTAGCATGTAGGATTACCTGCCCTATGGGCGGGTGGTGTATGTGTGCATTCGGTGCAAGGAGCTCCTGGCCCTCAAAGACGGTGTAAGGGCTTTGGAGGCCAGGGTGGCGGAACTGGAGGAGCTAAGGGAGGCAGAAAGGTATGTTGATGAGGCTTTCCAGAACTCTGTAGATTTGTCCCACCTCTCGTCAGACAGCCCCTCCACTGTTAAGGAGGATGAAAGGCCCAGAGAAGGAGAGCAGTCAATGGGAAAAGAGTTGGGACCCTCCTTCCAGATGATGTTGGGATATCCTCTCGCACTGAGGGTACCTCTCTGGGAGAGGCAACTCCAATCATTAGGAAAAGGTAGGTGTTAGTAATGGGAGATTCGATCATTAAAAACATAGATCGCTGGGTTTGTGATGATTGGGAGAACCGTATGGTGACTTGCCTGTCTGGTGCGAAGGTTGCGGATCTCTCAAGGCATCCAGATAGACTTATGTGTAGAGCTGGGGAGGAGCCAATGGTTGTGGTACATGTAGGTACCAATGACATAGGGAGATGGCCAAATTTAGGCT
Organism: Chelonia mydas; assembly: GCF_015237465.2. Lineage (NCBI taxonomy): Eukaryota > Metazoa > Chordata > Testudines > Cheloniidae > Chelonia > Chelonia mydas. The sequence continues at coordinate 55,343,184 of NC_051251.2, forward strand.
GCTAGGAAAGAGACTGAAATCCAGGACCTCTATGGTGGCATTCTCAGAAATGCTTCCAGTTCCACGCGCAGGGCCAGGTAGGCAGGCAGAGCTTCAGAGTCTCAATGTAAGGATGAGACGATGGTGTAGAGAGGAGGGGTTTAGTTTTATTAGGAACTGGGGAAACTTTTGGGATAGGGGGAGACTATACAGGAAGGATGGGCTCCACCTGAACCAAAGTGGATCCAGACTGCTGGCACTTAACATTAAAAAGGTTGCAGAGCAGTTTTTAAACTAAGAGATGGGGGAAAGCTGATTGCTGCAGAGGCGCACGTGGATTGGACAGAGAATTCTCTTAGAAGAGAGTCTATTGATAGAGATTCTCTAGGTATTACTCAGTAGGAGGGGATGGAAGAGGATAAAGTATGGGCCAGATCAGATGAGAAACATTCACAGAAAGAATCTGACACATCAGAAAAGGGCAGACAAATAAACAGTGACAAGTTTTTAAAGTGCTTGTACACAAATGCTAGAAGTCTAAATAATAAGATGGGTGAACTAGAGTGCCTCGTGTTAAAGAAGGATATTGATATAATAGGCATCACAGAAACCTGGTGGAGTGAGGACAATCAATGGGAAACAATCATTCCAGGGTACAAAATATATAGGAAGGACAGAATAGGTCGTTTGGGGAGGGGAGGGCGTGCAGCGGCACTACATGTGAAAGAAAATGTAGAATCAAATTAAATAAAAATCTTAAATGAATCCACATGTTCCACAGAATCTCTATGGATAGTAATTCTATGCTCTAATAAGAATATAACAATAGGGATCTATTATCGACCACCTGACCAGGACAGTGATAGTGACGATGAAATGCTAAGGGAGATTAGAGAGGCTATCAAAATAAAAAACTCAATAATATTGGGGGATTTCAATTATCCCCATATTGACTGGGTACGTCACCTCAGGACAAAATGCAGAGACAAAATTTCTCGATATTTTAAATGACTGCTTCTTGGAGCAGCTGGTACAGGAACCCACAAGGGGAGAGGCAACTCTCGATCTAGTCCTGAGTGGAGCGCAGGATTTGGTCCAAGAGATAACTATAAGAGGACCACTTGGAAATAGTGACAATAAAACAACAACATTTAACATTCCTGTGGTGGGAAGAACACCTAAACAGCCCAACACTGTGGCATTTAATTTCAGAAAGGGGTACTATGCAAAAATGAGGAGGTTATTTAAACAGAAATTAAAAGGTACAGTGACTAGAGTGAAATCCCTGCAAGCTGCATGGACACTTTTCAAAGACACATAATAGAGGCTCAACTTAAATGTATACCCCACATTAAAAAAACACAGTAAAAGAACTAAAAAAGAGCCACCATGGTTTAACAACCATGTAAAAGACGCAGTGAGAGATAAAAAGGCTTATTTTAAAAAGTGGAAGTCAAATCCTAGTGAGGTAAATAGAAAGGAGCATAAACACTGCCAAATTAAATGTAAAAATGTAATAAGAAAAGCCAAAAATGAGTTTGAAGAACAGCTAGCCAAAAACTCAAAAGGTAATAAAATGTTTTTTAAGTGCATCGGAAGCAGGAAGCCTGCTAAAAAACCAGTGGGGCCCCTGGATGATCAAGATACAAAAAGAGCGCTTAAAGACAATAAAGTCATCGCAGAGAAACTAAATGAATTCTTTGCTTCAGTCTTCACAGCTGAGGATGTTAGGGAGATTCCCAAACTTGAGCCGTCTTTTGTAGGTGACAAATCTGAGGAATTGTCACAAATTGAAGTGTCACTAGAGGAGGTTTTGGAATTATTTGATAAACTTAACAGTAACAAGTCACCAGGACCAGATGACATTCACCCAAGAATTCTGAAAGAACTCAAATTTGAAATTGCGGAACTATTAAATATGGTTTGTAACCTGTCCTTTAAATCAGCTACTGTACCCAATGACTGGAAGATAGCTAATGTAATGCCAATATTTAAGAAGGGCTCTAGAGATGATCCTGGCAATTACAGACCAGTAAGTCTAACATCAGTACTGGGTAAATTAGTTGAAATAGTAAAGAATAAAATTGTCAGACACATCGAAGAACATAAATTGTTGAGCAAAAGTCAACATGGTTTCTGTAAAGGGAGATCATGTCTTACTAATCTATTAGAGTTCTTTGAGGGGGTCAACAAACATGTGGACAAGGGGGATCCAATGGGCACAGTGTACTTAGATTTCCAGAAAGCATTTGACAAGGTCCCTCACCAAAGGCTCTTATGTAAATTAAGTTGTCATGGGATAAAAGGGAACATCCTTTCATGGATTGAGAACTGGTTAAAAGACAGGGAACAAAGGGTAGGAATAAATGGTAAATTTTCAGAATGGAGAGGGGTAACTAGTGGTATTCCCTAAGGGTCAGTCCTAGGACCAATCCTATTCAATTTATTCATAAATGATCTGGAGAAAGGGGTAAACGGTGAGGTGGCAAAATTTGCAGATGATACTATACTGCTCAAGATAGTTAAGACCAAAGCAGACTGTGAAGAACTTCAAAAAGAGCTCACAAAACTAAGTGAATGGGCAACAAAATGGCAAATGAAATTTAATGTAAAGTAATGTACATTGGAAAAAATAACCCCAACTATATGTACAATATGATGGGGGATAATTTAGCTACAACTAATCAGGAGAAAGATCCTGGAGTCATCGTGGATAGTTCTATGAAAACGTTCACACATTGTGCATCAGCAGTCAAAAAAGCAAACGGGATGTTAGGAATCATTAAAAAGGGGACAGAGAATAAGAGAGAGAATATCTTATTGCCCTTATATAAATCCATGGTACACCCACATCTTGAATACTGCATACAGATGTGGTCCCCTCATCTCAAAAAAGATATACTGGCATTAGAAAGGTTCAGAAAAGGGCAACTAAAATGATTAGGGGTTTGGAACAGGTCCCATATGAGGAGAGATAAAAGAGGCTAGGACTTTTCATCTTGGAAAAGAGGAGACTAAGGGGGGATATGGTAGAGGTATATAAAATCATGAGCGGTGTGGAGAAAATGAATGAGGAAAAGTTATTTACTTGTTCCCATAATATAAGAACTAGGGGCCACCAAATGAAATTAATAGGTAGCAGGTTTAAAACAAATAAAAGGAAGTTCTTCTTCACTCAGTGCACAGTCAACCTGTGGAACTCCTTGCCTAAGGAGGTTGTGAAGGTTAGGACTATAACAGGGTTTAAAAGAGAACTGGATCAATTCATGGAAGTTAAGTCCATTAATGGCTATTAGCCAGGGTGGATAAGGAATGGTGTCCCTAGCCTCTGTTTGTCAGAGGGTGGAGATGGATGGCAGGAGAGAGATCACTCAATCATTACCTGTTAAGTTTACTCCCTCTGGGGCACCTGGCATTGGCCACTGTCAGTAGACAGGATACTGGGCTGGATGAACCTTTGGTCTGATTCAGTATGGCCATTCTTATGTTCTAACCTCTGGGTGAGCTAGAGTTCACTTCATAGCTCTTTTCCAGTCTCTGAAAAACCCAACTCTCACAGAAAAGCAGCTGGAGACCCAGAATTCAGTTTCTAATGATTTTCAGCAAAGATTGCACAGGGTCAACCTCCCCACATTCAAGTCCCAAAAAGAACAAAAGGAATCAACTTAATTAAGTACCAACTTTATAAAATCTTATAATAAAGGAACATAATAAATAATAATTTTACAACATAACATGGCTATTTTATAACCCACATACATTAACTCCACGGTTATACATAAACACAAATAAAGAAAACAAATTAAATCTGAACAGGTCATTCCCCACAGAAACACAGTGAGAAGAAAGTCAGAGAAGCTTAGGTTGAGTTCACCTGAGTCTAAGTTAGAGTCTTTGATCACCAAACTATACAGTCTACTGAGTCAAAAGCAACATCTTCCCTCCACTTGCTTGTAGGAATCTTCAGTGGGAATCCACGCAAACTCTTATTCCTCCTCTGCTAAAATCACTGCTAGCCAGTCAGCTAACTGATTAACCAACTACTCAGTTAAGTATACAGATTTTTTTAAAAGCCTGCTGCAAAATGCTTCAGAGTTAGGTAAAACAGCCTGCTTTCTGCTCCTGGGCTCAGCTTCTCCCAGTCCACATAGAGCACATAGCCTTTTGTGAAGCAGCTCCCCTGACTGCTTGCCCTCAGCTAGAGGGAACCCATTGAGACTACTCAAAACCACCACACCCAATTCCAGAAATGTCTGGACGTGGAGTGCTAATTGTGCATCTGCCTAGCAATAATGACTCAGACATAACTCACTCCTACCCACAGTAAGATCTCTTAAAGACATATCTCCCTATTCGGCATGTAGGTTACACTATCACATCCAGGAACAGGCCCTACCAATATTAGTAGCCTTTACTCTTCAATCTATATCTGGGAAGTTAAATTCTCCCATTATGATGCAATTCCCAAAAGTATTTCTCTCTCTCATAATATTAAAGAGATCACTTCAGAAACTATGGAAGCAATCTCCTCCCTTACATCAGGTGTCTGTCAGCAAACGAAGAGATAATTGTTTGTGGATCCAGAAATCATACCTAGCCAATAAACCTGGTGAGTGGCTGCTCGGAATTATAAACTTGCTGATGAATGAATTTTTTCAGTCAAATAAATCGAATTATTTTGGATCCCGTTCTTTTGATGTGGACATATATTGCTTCAATTTTCCATTGGCTATGGTAACTACCAACATGGAGGGCACAGGGTGGATATAAAAGAATTAAGCTCATTTAGATGGAACTTGGAATTTCTTATCTACCTTATGGGGGTGGGAAATATCGTGTCTGGTGTTTACCAAAGCACCTTGGCTGGTCCGTAATAGTCTCATTGACTGGTAGGGCTATCTTTCCTGCTGAGAAGGATTGCAGGATGTCCACTAGTTTATGAGCTGGTCCTTGAACCTCTTCCATTAAGTGCTGCAGAGATTCTGGCATCCTCTTAAGGAGGTCTTGGAAGCAGTTAAGTCATCCATCTCTAGGGCACTAGGTGGAACTACAGCCTCAATAAAGAAGGGAAATGATAGTCGCTGGTCCTAGGAGATCTTTATGGTTCTTCCTCATACTCAGCCTGAGGTTGGATTGGGAGAAGCTCCAGTGAAGCGTGGGTGGCTGAGGACAATGGGAGAGGTACCTTAGGGTGATGAGATTTGTCCCAATAGTTTGCACTGTTCTGAGTAGACCAAGGTCCTCAGTACAGCAATACTGGCATAAATTGGCATGGTTCCAGTGGCGACGGTGTTGGGAACCAGGGCCAAATCCTTGGATGTCCCAGTGTCAGTCACAAGGATAAGTGTCTGGATCTCCTATAGAAAGGTGAGGCCTGTGGAGATCCTCTGGACGAGATTCAGGAAAAGGCATATTCTACCTCCATAGGAGGGGCAATAGGCTGCAGCATGGATGGCCGGTTTATTGAGGTGTCTGCCATACATGAGCAGAGCTGCAGCACTGACAACGGGATGGAGAGTCAATAGCAGGATAAATTCGGGCTCTGCAATAACACTAAACTACTGGTGCCATGAACCTTGATGGTACCAACTGGACTGATAACACAGCTAGTCAAAGTGGTGCCAGATATTCCTCTGCCATAGCTGATGTTCCTGAAATGGTTGTGGATGCCACCCTAGAGTGATGTGTCAGAAGCTGTAGTACCAGAGAAGTCTTCAATGGCACTGGTGCAGTGGGGTCAGTCGTTGCTGGTGCTAAGCTCCTACTGGAGGGGGGGAGCCTTTAGTGCTGATCTAGATGTTCCCAACACTTGTGTTTTGGTGCCAACTGTTCAGTGCCACCATGTAGGTTATCTCATGGTGTGGCAATGTGTACTATGGTTGTGATTTCTAAAGCACACTATTGTATTGTGCACTGTTACAGGGTGGCTCGCCCCTTAAGAGCTGGAGTGCTTCGGCTAGCGAACCCTGATTACAGAATGAGCTGCACCTAAGAGAGATCAGGATGACTGCTCTATAAAGTAAGGAGGAGGGAACGCTCAGCGATTAGAGACTGCTAGGAGTGAGTCGGTTCTAGCAGAGAGTCCTGGGAATTAGGACTGAGACTCCAGTCAGATAGGGCTGGGGAGTGACCAGCAAATCAGGAGAGGCCCCAGGCAAAAAGGCCTGGAATGAGGAAGAGAAAACTGTTTGTGTAGACTTTTGGATGGATTTGAAAACTTGATTTTGAATTTTGTTAATTTAATAAAGCACAACCTGGGAAGGGGTGGGAATAGACAAAACTGTTTTCTTGAGTTTCCTGAACAGTTCAAAAGGGGAAACAGAAATAGACTGATGCTGGGGTTCCAAGACCTCTTCCATTCAGTTCCCCAAAACTCAGTTTGACTCCAATCTCATCACTCAGGTTCCTTTATCTGGCACAAAGCAGAGCTAAGCTAAGTTGATCAGACTCAAGCATACAGCATATCACACATCCAAAATCACAAAGCAAATCTCTTCCTTTATACACATTTGCACATCATACTTCCCTTACTACACATTGCATTACACATTTTGGGACTATCTTAGTAGGAACCAATCCCTGTAGAGCACACTCTGTCCATGTATGACTTACTCTTTACCTCATTTTATGTTCCAGGCTTATCTTATTCATTATCATCTTGTCCATTGTAAGTGGCTCCCCGGGTGTTCCCCCTTAATTTAGTTAGTACAGACATTCTGTTTCCAGCCTGCTGATTCATTTACCTCCCTAATCTTGTCTCCCAAGAAATGTGGCCTCACCCATGTGCAATGACACATGTCAAGACAGGACTACTGCTGCTTGTAGAGTGGCCCTAGGCCACAAGGCATCCAAGAGGTACCTGGCCTGGTTACATGTATTAATTGGCCTGTGTAGACCCCACTGGTTCACACTACAAGTTCCCTAGTGCACTTTAACAAAGCATTAAAGAGCAGTACGGAACGGTTAGTGTGCACCAGCAGGGTCTACATGGAGTAATTAGTGCAAAACACACAAATGCACTTTACAAATCCTGCCCCTAAGTACACATTGCTGTACACAAGTCCTAAGCTTCACCAGGAATCATGCAGCACCATTAAGTCTCAGAAGATGACTTGTCCTGAGGGGAAGACTTTTGTCTCAAAGAGACCTTGGTGGGAGATCTCTCTCTTCGGCTGACGCTTTTCCACTGAGAGACTTTTGGTGATTTTTGCCTGAGCTAATAAGTGGGCTGACAATGACAAGACTCTGTGGGTTAGCTCATACTCTTCAGTTCTGAGGGCTCATAGACAGGAGAGTCTGGAGATCCCACATCTGAAGTCAGTCTCATAGACTTCCTCATATCGGTAAGTGAGCTTCCCTATCCCTCCTGGTTTTCAAACGGAAGGATTTTCAGATAGCAAATTTTCCAAGAACGTGCAGTTCTCCTAAGCATCATTTACAGGCATTGCTCCCTTGCATGACAGCAATATTTAAATCCAAGGAACCTAAAAGATGTCATCCCTAAGTCTGAGGTCTAAGTCAGAAAAACTAAAAAATAAAGGCTTCCCAAAAGGCAATAAAACTAACTAGCTTACTAAGAAAATCTATCTAAACTGCACTAACTTTAAAGGCCAAAAGGGGGTTGCTAGCAGTGAACTTGGACAGGGAACCACTCTATCTAAAAACCAAGAGGCAAAGAGCAAAACTGAGTTAGCATGAGAGGCCCTTACACATCTTCGATGCAGAACACGAGAATGCCATACAACACTGCTGGCCAAAAGATTCCTTAAGCACATGTTCATCATTAGTGGAATGTGCATATGGACAATCATTCGGAGAAGTACAGTTTACTCTTAGTTGTGATGAGCTTCATTCAGGAAAACTCAAATCTGTTATAAACTTTCAGTGTACTACCTTTTTACACTTGTACATTTTAAATTGTAATTACGCACACACACAAAACTATGTTAAAAGAATGTCATATACTGACTCTGTAGGAATCCCTCCATCCATGCTCCAAAGAAACTGGATTATTTCTGTGTGTTATACAAGGGCTTGCTGATAAGAGGACTTACCATGGAGACTGATGCTTTTGAGTGTTATTTTGTCAATTCTGCTGGAATTTTTGGTGACAATTGATTTTCAGTGTTAGTACTGACCTTGCCAGTGTTAACTTACTTCAGTTCTCTTTGCACCAATAGCACTACCCCCCTAAACGTGGGGAGAGTAAGGTGGCAAAGGCTGCCTGGAGAAGAGTTCTGCTCCAATAGAGCTGGGACGCAGTGCAGAGGCACAGCTTCTCTGTGTGATAACCTTGGCCCACACAGCTATCTGAAGATCTAGAGGCTTTAGGGTCTTGCACAATGGGAGAACGTAAAGAAATCTTCTGAATAGAAATTCATATAATGGAAGATTTTGATTATATCATCTTTTCCTTTTCCTGCCAATGCAGAACTGTTTTCCTACAGCATATACTGTATTGTGTTATACAACTAAGTTTCAATGGAGCTTCCACCACTTTCCTTGAAAGGAATTTCTTCGTTTAGATAAATATGATTAGGGGACTAATCTTGCTGTCATTGAAGTTTATGGCAACAACAAAGCTTTGAATGCAAAGGAAGCAGGATTGGGCCCTGTTAGTGAAGAAGCAGGGAACTTTACACTCATTCAGAAATATACATAAAGAACGCTTACTACAGTAACTATGGTTCTTCCAGATGTATTGTCCACACAGATCCTACTTCTGGTGTGCACACACCCGGGTGTGCGAGATCAGATGATTTTGGACGGTGGTGTTAGTTGGGTTTGCACTTGAGCCCTCATGCCTCATTCCCCTTCCTCAGCCAACCATATAAAGGGCAGAAAGAGCCCAAATGTCCCTCAATTCCTTCACCAATACAGAATCCCAAAGCCATACAACTTGGTAGAGGGAAGAAAGGAGGACAAGTCATGAGATCAATATGGACAATACATCTCAAAGAATAACAGTTACTGTTCTTTCTTCAAGTAATTATCCACAGGGGCCCCACTTCTAGTGACTAGCAAGAGTTACCTTCTTGCCTGGAGATGAGTGCTAAGAATCCTATTTAAACAAAGAGCACAGGACAGCTCTACCAAAGCTGGCATCTGACCTGGAAATATTATCTAAGAAATATTGCTGGGTGAAAATATGGACCAATCCCCATGTTGCTGCCCTGAAATAGGGATGCTTCTTAAGGAAGCAATATAGGCTGCCTGAGCTCTAATGTGCATAGATGGATTTAAGCTGGGTAACTTGTAGCAGGATTTTATAATGTTAAATACCCTTTTAGATAGACATTCAGATGGGCTAACCCGTAACCCTGTCTGCAAAAGTCATAAAATCTAAGGATGTTCCTGAAAGGCCTTAGCCTATTAAGATAATATGATAGAGCCCCCATCAGAAACTTGCGGATGCAAGGAAGGTAGATGTACCTAATGATGCTAGATCTGAGTACAAGATCTGGCAATGATTCTGTAAGACTATTTCAGGCAGAACAGGTAATGTGATTGGGGGCTGCAGTACAAGATCAGATTAGATCCAGAATTGTCTGGTCCATGCTGGGGATATCATATTCACTGAGCATCTGTCCTATCTCAGTTTCCTCAGGATTCCAGGGGAATTAGCAGAAAGGTATACGTCAATCCAATGTCCAAGAGATGAGTAAGACTGCTGATCTGGTCGAGATTTCTGAATGCCTGGCAGTTACAAAGGCACTGATGTAATATGATGACAAATACACCAAGTCCAAAGACAAACAGCCTTCTGACAGAGTGGAGATGACCTTGCTCCCCCATCTGTTGAGACAGTGCATGGCTGTAATGTTATCTGTCAGAACTTGGACCGTAGATCCCTGGAATGAGGGAAGAAACATCAGTGGCAATGAATGTTGGCTTGTGGGAATAGGACTGCATACCACAGAGTGCCAAGTCAGTTATGAAGGTGGATTTCACTGCTCTGGAGTTTCAGAATCTGACACGTTCTTTAACAAGTGAACTTGACAGCTCAAAGTTGAGCCACAGCTCACAGGAGCACTCAGGGATGAAGCACACTCAAGCCCGTTAGAGACTTTTCCTCCAGATCTGATGAGGTCCTCATTGAACGCTCCAAGAGAAATGGTTTAAGCCAAGTGTCTCTCACCTTCTGAGTTCTTTTCAAAAAGGAACAACAAATTGAACATGTATTGAGGATATGCCCTTCCCTGAGGCAAAAAAAGTGCTGTGAAATAGCTGCATCACAAAAGGGGCAAATTTTGAACCATAGGAACTTCACTTCAGCCACAGAGACTAGATCCCAGTACTGGGGAAGTCCCTAACACTAAGAAGTTTTTTTTTTGTTTGCTTGTTTTAATCTTCTTTTTAAAGCCAATGGATGTAAAAATAATCAGAAAAACTAACAACTATACTATCTAGTCTAAAATACTAATTCATTATACATACAGTACAAAAGAGAGTTAAGTCAAACAATCAGTGTGTAAAAGAAGCAGACACTGTCACAGCACTGGACAGTTAGAAGGGAATGAAGGACAGTTGGGCCCACTCTGCCCTTTATGCTCTCATGTGAAAGAGGGGGCATTAGGGCATTCGGGCTGCGGGAGTGGCCTCAATGGACACTGCTAGCCAAAACAATCCAATCCCACATGCACGGGGTACATGCACACCAGAAGTCAGATCCATGTGGACAATTACGCGAAGAACCACCAGCTTCTTGTAGGAAACTGATGAGATCCAACTCACTTTAAGTACTGCTAATAATTATAAACTTTGATAAACAGCATACCTAGTACAAAACTAACTTTAAAATAAACTCAATGTCTTTTTATGAAAATCAATATAATTTACCTTCCTAGAAGTGTACTGTATTTCCTCACTGAGGTTTTGGTACTTGACAGCTTCTCCTGTTATTTCTTCAAAGTTATGTTCCTCTGACAGGAATCGATCAATATCCTCTTCAGCTTGTTTGTTTATCAAGAAGCTGTACTTATCATACAGTTTGAGATGCTCCATGGGTGCAATGCTTTCTTTGGCAATCTCTTCTTTGATCCTTCTCTTATGCTCATCCAGGATCTCATCGAGGATAATAGGTTTCAAATTAGTGGATCTAGACTTGCCTTCCGGCTTTGGAAAAACACATTGTTTCTGTAACTTGTTTTATTATGTTTATCTCATGAACAATAAAAATTGTACAAAATAATCAATTAAATGTTACATAATCATGCAGCTTTCTAAACTGAATTTAGTTATGTAGGTCTTGTCTAGACAAAAGTGAATTTGTGAAAACCTGGAGTATAAATCTACAGAGCTCCAGCATGCTTCATACTAAATGTCTGCGTGGACTCTGCATACTAAAAGTTCCCTAGTGTGTTCTGACCTACTGCCAAAGGACAGTTAGCGTGCAGCACCACAGCTTACCTTGTACTAACTGTTCGTCTACACATGTCCGAAAGATATTTCTACTGTATGGCTACTCAAATTTAGCATCAAACTCCTTTCTAGTTTATAAAATGGTAGTTTGAAAAGTCTCACTGGCTATCAAGAATATAGAAATGTATAATTCAGATATTGTTAGAGAATGTCAATATGCTATTTAAAAAAATAAAAGATGTTTATTGCTATTTCAAATTTAATCTGTATTAATTTTATTTTATCTGGAGAGTCACAACAACTTCAGTCTAGATAGTCTTGCTATCAACTGATGAATCGGTGACGTTCAAATTAAACTGACCAACTTCCTGCAAGTCCCTGATGACTCCCAAGCTTGGAGAACACTATTTATATTCCTTAAAAAATAATCTTAATTTTATCCTTTTCCAACATTCATTCTAAAAATGAAATGAATTATATTTGGCAGTCAGCCTCTTAATAACCTGATTATCTGTTTGAAAGACATGTTATTCTGTTTTATTTGTTTGTCACCTGATAGCTCATTGAGTAGAAACCTGATTCACGAAAGTATAATTATTCAGGATAGCACTTTAAACATGTGCTTAACTTTAGGTATATTGATAACAACATTGAAAGCCCTACTGTCTCACTTCCTCCCCAAGTCCCACTATCACAAGTCTCTGGAAACAATCAGAGAGAGGAATGAGGAAGAAGCATCAGAAGGCAACTCCGTTAACCTTTGCCAGGTTATGGATTACATCCTTAAATTGTAAGTAAGATGCAATTTAGAATCAAGCTGGAGAAAACTAATTAAAATAGCTTTTCATGGCTTTGTTTAGTGTTCTTTAGCCTGGGTAGCCTTCCTATTTGGGCCATTATTTTAATTTGCTTCATAATGTGTAGATGATTAAAACAATTTAAACTTAGTGAGTTCCTTAAAAGATATCCTTTAAACTCTATTAGTAATAATCAGTTCACAAGAATTTATATTTAACACTAGACTACCCTTCGCATTACCAAAAAATGAAAGCAGTTCTCATAACATTAAGATCAGAAATGTTTTAAGAAATAAAAACGTATTACCTGTTTTCTACTATATATTTACAAAAATAATTACAGAAATTGGATTTTTAAGAGAATGGTTTAAATATCTTAGATTAATACGGTTAAAATTGTTTCAAGTGTTCTACAATGCACTAAAAGAGCAATATTATACTACTGTGAAAGATATAAAAGGAGAATTATTAATCAAATTACCTATGATCTAAATCTAGCAACAACAGAGTGAGAAAATAAAAACAAAGTTATAAAATAGTAATTTCTTACCCACTTAGAATACAATTTGGTCTCAACTCTTGGCACAAGATTGATAGCTTTAATCATAACATTATAAATATTCAGAAATATAACTTCATAATCATTAAACTCAGGTTCAAACTTAATACAGTCTTTGTCAAGGATCAGCCTCATGATGAAACCTGAATGCTCATAGGCGCGAACAGATTTCTAACAAAAACAGAATGAAATATATTAGTTACCTCAGCTCATACAGAAAAAATCAAAAAAATATGATTTCAAAACCATGACAGCTTAAGCACTAAAATCCTTAAGGGTGCTAATTGCAAATGGCATGCTTTACATAAGGTAATCGTGATAAAAGTTACATGTAAAATTGCTCTGATCAAATTTACGAAACATTGACATTCATTAAGACTACATTCAACTTGTTATTTTGTCAGTATGTGGCAGAGATGTATACTATGTACTATTCCAAATCAGAACTTTATAAAGTTGGTTACACAAGTCAAGGTTGTAGCAGCTTTACTTTATTAGCACTCACACACATAATGCCACATGCAAGGTGAGATCCTGCTCTCAGTTGCAGAACATAAATCCATTTACTTTAATAAAGCTACTGCAGATATACACTGGTGTAATGTAAGCACAATCTACAAAAACTAACCTGAGAATATTACAGGGATAGTATTTGCACCACAGAACACTAGACTACTCTTTTTTTCCTGTGGTGGGGCTTCCAAGGAATCCAACCATGGGATCTCTAATACTGTATTAATCCCTGATGAATTCCGTGGGCTTTTCACCACCCCTTCAAATTTGGAACAGCTTTCTCTTTCCTGTTAAAACCCTTCTTTCATCTCTCTGTCAGACTGCCAGCATTTTAATAACATATTATAAATATGTTGAAATCACCATTATGAAGGGATATAAATTTAATTGAAATACAGAGAAAATTATCCATCAGACAACAAATATCACTTAATGAATGAGCAGACAAAATAACAGGAACAAAGGGGAGCTGGACTGGGCACAAATTGTGAAGGAAAAAGAGGATCATTCCAGCTCCACAGCATGCTTCCCTGGGATCCTGTGGATGTTCCTCCACCAGCATTCTCTGGGAGTGGAGGTCCATGCAGATTTGAGGGCAAGGCTGGTGTCCGATGGAACAGAGATAGGGAACTACACTCCACAAGGTTTGGATGCACATCAATGTCTTGCAGTTATAAATCTAATTACCTACAACTACAAATTATATTTTTGATTGATTGGATCCAAAATATGTTAATATTTCCCTTTTCACTTAACAAAAATAAAGGTGCTTTTGCTTTATTTTTCTCAGATATTTTAACAACATTGTAGCTTGCCATCACAATTTTTATTACTTCTTTTTGATAAATCTTTTCAGAAAAAATAGATTAAACATGGAAAAAGTCATTTTATGTACATGGACTAGCAACACTGCCTTATTAGTATCTAACCCTACTTACTGGAGGCTGTACAATTAAATCCGTAAAGTCCTGCATTGAAAGTAAGGCTAAGTTTTGCAGTTGTCGAGTCATTAAAGTAGCAGCACAGTCGAAGAAAGATTCTAATTTGGCACTGCTGGCATTAGTGGGCACCTGCTTCCTTTTATTACCTTGGTAATAGATATTTTGCACTTCTGGAAACCACCTTGAAAGAACAGAAGAGGGTGTTTTAAGTGATTAGAATGAACAAACTCAGGTTTTTAAATAAAATTTTATATTATATCTCTTTTAATAATTCATAAGACACTGTAGTATATCTGAGCAACTATAGGTTAACTTGAGTGGTGTCATATGGCTGAGTGACTTTAACAGGAATGTTTACCTGAAATATTATCTGCTATTATGGAATCAAATTTCAAATATAAAATGTGAGAGAGCTAAGTTTGTTATCTTGTTCTGGTCTTTTATTTCTCAGGCAGAAGGGAACAGAAGTGTTGCAGAGGAAGAAATAGTCCCTGGAAGAAATAGTTTCTTGTGTCACTCATGAATATGATGTCAGTAGGTATTAATAAAGAGAACTGACAGAGATCCAAAGGGAATTCTGTCCAACTGTTGCTGGCCATGAGATAGAGGCCTATGAATAGGGAAACATAAAGCACAAACACAAAAGAGTCTATAACTCGAGGTTCTCCCAAAGATGCAGAGGAACCCTCTCCAAGATGTGGGTGGAATATATGTGACTCTAGCAGAGTAAAACCAATATGTAACACAGAACTCATTGTAAGATATAACATTTAAAGTTGATGACATAAACTCAGTTTTCATTTTAAAGACAAAAGTAAGAAACTGCTCACTCTGGAATATGTAGATAAAAATCCAGCACTTCAAATAACAAAAAAGAAGGGGAAAGTTTTGACAGTTTCTTTATACAAGTAAAAACTAAAATGGTAGCAAAAATAGTAATGATTGATTGTAGGAAGCCAAAAAGCAAACAGATTATAGAATGGTCACCAATGTGGGGTACACTGAAACAATACAGCCTCAAAATAGGATTTTCAAAAATGAAAAAGTAATTTTGGGTACTACAACAGAGACCCTGTTAGAAGACTGATTTCCACAAAGTACTGAGTAGCCACCCTCTGAAAAACAGGCTCTGTAAAGTGTCTCATATTGAACACCAAAAAGGCATGTCACCCAAAATAATTGCTCATTTTTAAAATCCTGGCCATAATATCAAGTCTCCTAAGGTCTTCAGGTTTTTGTAAATATAATATTCCTTAGTTGATTCATTACTGTAACAACTACAGAGCTGAATGTGTAAGTAATGAAAGAACAAATTCAACATTGTCTTCAGACAATGCTACAGTAAATTAATCTGAGTTATAGACCTATATTTTTATTTGAATCCACTCAAGAGTAACATGGTTAGGGCCTGATTCTTCTGCCAAAAAAATCAATGGGGAAACTCGCTTTGAGCTCAGTGAGAAAAGGAGTTGGCCTTATTGTATAGAAATTTTTAAATGCAAAACTACACATTTTTAACTTAAATTGTCATAACTTATTTACTAGGCAGTGAAAATAGATATACTTTTTCCTTTACTAATCTTACAGTTCTTCAACATTCAAAACTGACTTCAGTAGGAAGCTACAAGCATAGAACAAAGACAGGATTGGGCCCACTGAAGTGTCTTGCAGGAATAATATTGCCAAACTGCTCAACAAAACTTAAATAGCAAATCAAAGGAAGCAAAATACTAAAAAGTAGGTCTTCATTAAATTAAAATTGCTAAACAATAAATTATACTCATTTTGACCGTGATCCTTTAATGGGGCTCCACAGCGGGTCTGTGCTAATGAATTCCACTGCAAGATTAGGGCCTTTTATAGCAGGGGTTCTAGATATGAAACTAAAGGCTCTGGAACTATGCTTTTTCATCTATACTCAAGCAGTATAAGGAAGGCTGCTTCTGGAGATCTGTGATTTAGATCTGTAGTACTGGAATAATATGGGGCTAATGTGAATTAGTATTATTCCATACAACCTTCAGAGCCTATCAATAACAATGTCTTTATGACAACAAACCAAAAACATAGGCATTTTAAATGGATCCTGTAATTGGTATGTTAAAAGCTTACAGTCTTCACAGAATGACAACCAAAATAAGCGAGCAAAGTACACCATTTCAAACTTCAAGTACAGTTTCTCATCGTTATCTAAAATCCAGAGTAAGCATTACTGCATAAATCAGTACGATATACTTAGCATTTATACATCTCTTTTCATCCATAAATCTCAAAGCATTTTGCAAAGGAGAATAAGCATCATTATCCCTGGTTTATACAACAGGAAATGAAAACAAAACAACAATTTACATTGATACATTTTAATTGTACATATTAGAGAATAAGATGCCACTTTTTCTCCTTCCCCCCAAAAAATAAAAAGGCAAACCAATAAAATAACCTTCCAAAGATATATAGAGCAGAAGTTAAAGATTTCTCTCTGTGCAACATAAACATAAAGATATATTTGATCATACTTTTTAAGCAGAACATCTTTGGCAGATTCCATGTGCTTCAGGGCAATATTCTGGAAGAATGAGAGTTCCATTGCTTCCTGACGATTGTGAAATGTTTCTTTATCAACTAAGCGTAAATTTCTGTAAGACAGTCATAAAATGAATATTTTAAGTATATATACTTTTCACTTTGTATTTCTCTCTCTGAGTTATTGTTTGTAAAAGAAAAATTACCAAATGACATAGTTAAAAATTATAACTAGGACTAAACCAAATTCACTGTCCATTTTGGTCAATTTCATGGTCATAGGATTTTTAAAATCATAAATTTCATTATTTCAGCTATTTAAATCTAAAATGTCATGGTGTTGTAATTGTAGGGGTCCTGACCCAAAAAGGAGTTGTGTGTAGGGGGGAGGTCACAAGATTATTGTAGGGGGGGTTGCAGTCAATGTTCCCTCTAATTTTTTACATCCACGTGCAGAATGAATTTTGTTACGTGCACCAATATGGAGAGTGAGGGCTCTCCCTGCCCACCCCCTACTTGTCTCCCCTCCAGGTCCCTGTGGCTGCGCGCCCCTTTATAGCCTGCTGCTATAGAAGAAACCTAGGTTGCAGTACTGTTGTTGCTGGTGGCGGTGCTGCATTCAGAACTGGGCAGCTGGAGAGCGGCAGCTGCTGGCTGGGATCCCAGCTCTGATGGCAGCGCCCCACCAGCAGCAGCACAGAAGTAAGGGTGGCAATACCGTACCATGCCACCCTTACTTCTGCGCTGCTGCCTTCAGAGCTGGAGAGTGGTGGCTGCTGACTGAGGGCCCAGTTCTGCAGGCAGCAGCACAGAATTAAGGGTGGCAATACCTGACCATGCCATCCCATGTTGGCGCCCAGCCAACAGACGCTGCTCTGCAGCTGCCCATTTCTGAAGGCAGCGCAGAAGTCAGGGTGGCAATACTATGACCCCCCTTCAATAACCTTGCAACCCCTTTGCAACTCCCTTTTGGGTCAGGATCCCCAATTTGAGAAACGCTAGTCTCCCCAGTGAAATTTGTATAGTATAGGATAAAAGCACATGAAAGACCAGATTTCACAGTCCGTGACATGTTTTTCATGGCCAGGAATTTGGTAGGGCCCTAATTATAACCTACTTCTTAAGTTTGATTTTAAAATTATTTCACATCCATGATTTTAATTAAAATAGCAAGTTGCTATAAGATATTTGCTACTATTATTCTAGGTAAACAAAATATAAATTTAAAATAAATATTGCAATATTGACTACAAGTTTTGCACATGCTTCATATGTGCAATGAGATGGCCAGGGTTTCAGAGAACTTTAAATATGATATTAAGTTGAAGATAATGGAACTACTCACATGAGTAAAGTTAAGCATATGAATAAATGTTTGCAGAATTGGGGCCCATGTGCAGGTCACCAATTCTATTTACATTCAGGAAAAATATCCTGTGTGTGCTTTAAATGATTCCCTTCTAGTAAAATTCAACTCAAGAAGCTTCACAAATATACAAAAACACAAATATAAGACAGAAATAACATTTTAGTAAATTTAGTAATGTGAGTCAGCTAGCAAAATTCTTTTTAACATTTGTAAGGTATTTAAAACCAAATAAATTGGGTACTTGTCTGATAGTTAACAGATGTAAAAACAAATGTGTAACCTACTACTGAATTGCTTTCTAGCTGGCAAGCCACTGTGGATGCAGTGTTGATTCAATCCTCTGGTGTCAGTCAAAAAGAGCAGGATCAAGCAATTTTGTCTACTCTAAGAAGCAAAAAGGAAACTCTGGACCAATTAACTGACTGAGCAGAAATAATAAGGTGAATGAGGAAGAGGGTTGAGCAAAAAGGGGAAAAATACCTGCAAGTGCCCTGCTGAGCAAGATAATAACCCTTTCCTACTTGGAAACAATTCTAGTGCAGACTGACTGAAGTACTCCTTATCCAAATGCCACATCAACTAGTGTGGTCAGACTCACATGGAGGTGCTTGGTGAAAAGGTGGACAGAGCTCCATGTGACTACCTTGCAAAAGTCTATCCATTTTCAAACAGAGGGCTGGACCAAGAGAAGCTTGTATGAGGACCTCCCACAATTTAGGAAAAAAGATAATTCCACTTCCTCCTGCTGCACGGAAGAGGTCTTAAGGGACTGAGTAATATGAGAGAAGGTACAAGCGTAATTGTCTGAGAAAACATGCCCGGGGCATCTGCAGAAGGAGGGGGAGGACAAATTGAGAGGCAGGGGTGATCGGCAAAGGTATGGGACCCAAATCGCATGTCCCCTCTTCAAGGGGTCTGGTATTAGGGGTATGTGATAATTGCCTTCAGTTGCAAAGAGCTCCCTAGAGGCTACAGAAGAAGGAATGGGGAAAAGAGGAAGCCATTGAGAGGAGGATCAATTTAAGAAGTTCCTTGTAGGGGACAGAGGTTCCCTGACACTTGAGCAGAGAAACTGTGTATACTCTGTTGACTGAGGTAATGACCTAAGGTATAAGGAGCTCTTCTTCTCATACAGAGAACAGGGAGTCACTGAAGGGTGGGCCTGAAAGGAGTCTCCCAACTCCACTCCTTCCCCATTACTGATTATCTGACTGTCCTGTCCAAAAATGGGCAGAGGTGCTTCAAAGCAAGGTGAGGATGCCTGGTTGGAGTCTACTCCTAGTGGCAAATAAGCTGGGTATAGAGAACCACAGAGCTACTGCTTAAATGGGTATTGCAGGTACACTAGCCATGAGATGGGTGAGAAGAGGGAAACCAAAAACTTGAAGGCTTGATCTCCAATCATATTACAACAAATACTAAGATCATTTTTCTATAGAAAATGTATTTGGTATAAGGACAGAGAAAGATGGGATACAAAAACACTGGAGATTTGATATGCATATCAGATAATCTCCATTTACATGGTAAGAACAGGCATGTTGGGGCCTGATTCTGCATTCACTGTACAGTCAATACTCCAACAAACTTACAGAAGAATTTTGGGTGCAAAAAATTGCTTTCAAAATCTAGTCATAACTGACCCAGTTACATATGGTTCAATTTGTTGTGTACATAGAAGCTTAATCATGTTCCACTGCTAGGCTAAAGTTATTGAAGAAATTACCTTATCACCCTAAATAAGTATCTCCAACACCCAGTTGGGGACTGGTCACCCTCCCACTGAAGTCAGTGGGAGTTTTTGATCAGGACCAGAGTTCCCAGTCACTGAGGCCTAATGTTTCCAAAGAGGAGACCCACTGCCAAAGCCAGGGAGTGATTTAACGAAGGAGAGATCCTTGCTGGTAATGATCAAAGCAGTGGGGAAAAAAACCACCACAAACAACAAAAAACTGGACATGTCCATATCAAAGATGCCTCGGAGAAATCCAGAACCCTGACAGGCGCACTCTGTATCCCCTTCTTCAACAGAACCCAAAACTACTGGGAGGGCTGCCTCAAACTGCTTCTGATGGAGGCAGCTCCAAAGACCTATTTGACTGAGACTGGAACTGTCAAAATCAAGAGGCACCTCAACTTTGAATACCCACTCAATGAACATGGCTGTATGCATGGCAAAAGTAGTGTCAAAGGACCAGGCCAAAGAGTCACATGAAGATTGACGTTGAAAGCTCCTCACTGCTAAATCCTGCAGATTTAAGAACCCACCTCTGCAACAGCTTCTCTACATCAAAACTTTTCCTTTCCTGTTTGGAGAAAAGAGACATAATGCCAACTGGTCCTCCAACACATACTCCCACTTGACAGTGAGGAAGGTGGTGAGGCCTGGTGCCAGTTGTGTCTTCTTCCAGCAGAGTCGCAGTGATGAGTCCATGCAGTATGATGAAGGAAAGAGGGTTGAACAGCTCTAAATGATTTTGCTTACTAGAAGCTTCCAAGAGCATGTGACAAGGGAACATATATCACAACAGTTATCTATACAGAAAATTCTCAAAGCAGAACATCAATTTCAGAAGCCCAAGATAAAGATTCTAAATTCTGCACCCTATTTGCCCGAGTATATGAAATTTAGTAGATAAGTGAAGAATATTTGACAGAAATAGTTTATTACCCCTTGATTAGTTCCTACAATTGAACAAAAATATCTATTTAATTAAATTAATCAGTTTTAGTATCTTAAAAACGGTGCATTTTATTTTACTAAAAAGGAATCTTACTAGAATAGCTTGCATTTCTGATTATTACAGAATCTGATTAACTATCAAATGCTGCTTACTGGGTAGCTGAAGAACTCCCTGTCACAGAAATTGGGACAGTCCCCACTAGCCATATCTGTAGATTTAGAGGACAACCCTAAATTTGACAAAGAAAACCTTATAAAAGTTTTTTTTTTTCCATTGTCTTTTTCTTGCCCTTAAAAATATACATTTTAAAATTAATTGGATTTCAAATCTGAAAATTTTCACTTGGAAGTTGATTCAACTGAAGATTCAAATTAATGTCACGGTTATTGGAAGGTCCTGAATCATCAGAAACAGAAATAATATCCTGCTCAACCACAACTTTCAAAACTTTTAAAGATCATTCCCTCTGACAATATAAAGTTACTTCAGGACTCTTGCCATCAAAATGAGGAATTAGCTAACCAGAATCAGCTATATTAATCAAGTAAGAGGATTCTTCTTTGCTTTCATACCTCCTACACAATGAGAATATTTTCAGCTGTTAATCTCTTAGTTCTCTTAAATTCTTAAAATTGAGGTTCTGCTATACATATGCACTTTGTCCCCACATATCACAGTTCCCAGCAAACCTAATCAGCAAGGTATAATATGTGAACTAAGGCAGTGATTTTCAAGGAACCCAAGGGAGTTAGAGTGATCTGCCCTCACATTACTAATGTGACTCATGAGAACATCAGAGACTGATATGACAGAAAACATTTTTGTACATTCAACATGAATCTGTGGGACTGCCATACTTGCATAATTCTCTCAATAGCTCACGTGGTACTCCTTCAACTGTTGCTTATATCCCACAAGAATGGGAATATATGAATTCCTCTTATCTTAGCCTAGCATTTAACACTGTTGAAAGCCTGAAAGATAACATTCTGAACTATGTATTGTGACGGGGCAAGGCCAGATGGCTATAGAAAAGTAGTGGGAGATAGATATATTAGCTCCAGGCTAAACAAATCCCTGGTACCAGGTTAAGTGAAATGGAAGCTGCTCCAGGTAAATTAAGACACCTGGGGCCAATTAAGAACTTTCCAGAAGGCAGGGAGAATGCTAGGTTGATTGGGACACCTGAAGCCAATCAGGGGCTGGCTGAAACTAGTTAAAAGCCTCCCAGTTAGTCAGGTGGGTGTGCATGTCAAGAGCTGTGGGAGGAAGGTGTGCTGTTGGAGAGACTGAGCAGTACACACCATATCAGGCACAAGGAAGGAGGCCCTGAGGTAAGGGTGAAGTGGAGCTTGAGGAAGTGAGGGCTGCTTTAGGGGAAATAGCCCAGGGAATTGTACATATCATGTTTCTAAAAGGTCAGTTATCATAGCTGATACTATTAGGGTCCCTGGGCTGGAGCCCGGAGTAGAGGGTGGGCTTGGGCTTCCCCCCCACCTTTGCCCCCTGATTAATCACTGAGACTGGGAGACAACAGAGACTGTGCAAGGAAGGATAACTTCTCCTCACCTCCCTTACTGGCTTATGATGAAAATGGCTCAGTAGACTGTGACCCTTGTCTCTAGAGAGAGAAGGGTTATGTGGAGGGTCACAGTGAGCCTCTGAGGCTAGTGAAATCTGCCAGGAAATGTGGGACCCATGGAGGCAAGGACAGAGTTTTGTCACAGTATCCATTGGTAGCAAAATATTCTGAGAGTCCTGCATAAAAGTATGTCAAGGCAGCCATCAGTCAATTATTATAAATTTGTGGGGCTAGATGGCTGAGATCATAGATACCTTTTTCCATTCTGGAATAAGCCTTTTTGCATGCTCCTTTTCTGAGTAATCTAACTTTTTTTTTTAAGACTATTAAACATTTTTCTAATGCTGAGTTTTTGCCCTTCACTATAGACTCAGTGGCAGTCCTTCTGGTCTCCTATTTGGTCACAATGATGGAAGCAGAAAAGTAACAAAAATATGTTTGGAATGTCTGACTGGTTCTAGGACATTCTTCATTAACCAACTTTCAGATTTAGCAGAAGTAAATCAAAACAGGTTCCATTTCCCCAACAGAAAACGTGTAAGTCAGTGCAACTTCAAAATGAAAGGAGGCAATGGTCTGCCCATGACATGGGTATATAACCATCTCCCTCATTTTCAGTCCCAACCCACACACTGTATCAGGAATGTGGCCAGCTATATAGAGTCAACAATCACTTGGAAGAGTTCCATAGTAGCCTTAAATCCTATGATGACACAATAAGTAGGTTTTGCACATTTTCTGTCAGAAAAGCTTGAAATCTACAGGGCCCACACTTACTTAAAAGAAGTCTCCCATAAGTCCAGAACAGCCAGCATTGTGGGGTTCATTGCATACAAATTTTCCTTTATGTAACTGCAGGCTGATAAGAAAGATTTGTTCCAGAATTTTGGCACAACTTCCATTCTAAACAAAACAGTAAAATAAAGTCTCCAATTAGTCATGCTAAGAATCCAAAAAAATGTATATTTTCCTTATTAGTTATAATTGTGTTGCATGCCACTGAGATTTACAATTTTGGAAATAAAACTTAATTTCCTCTCTACTCTTCAGAAATTAAAAATATTGTCCTAGAATATTGGGGAGTACATATAAAATTAAATATTGAGATATAACTTTATGCTAAAACTTAAGCAGAGATATGCAACTTATTCATGGTCCCTTAGAGCTCATCAAACTAATTAGATTACATGCATGCTGCTTATACAGGTAATTAACCAATAATTTTTCTAAATGATCTTGAATATGTAATAGGTAAGCCTGGATGTCTGTCACAGCCATGATTTCTGTCACAAAACCTATGAATTCTAAGGTCTTTTAATAAAAAGTCATTGCCTTTTTCACCTCAGTCTGCCTGCTACTGAGTACAATTTTCATGCATTTTTACATATTTGGCACTTTGTGGTATCCTGCTAACTTTACATACTTTAAAAACTGTTAATCACAGTTATGTAACACTTTCTAATGGAAAATAGATTTAATAGTTAAAATATTTTGTGCCATGACTTTTTAAAAAACTAAAATTGTAACAAACATTTTTTATTGTGACAGAGATTAACGTTTCTCGCCTGTAACCAGAGTTCTTTGAGGTGCACTCTGCATGTTCACATTCGTGGGATGTGCTGATGGTGCGGCTCTGACTGTGGAATCTTTTGATAGCAGTGCCTGCTGGAGCACTTTTGCGCCCCCTCCCTGCCTCTCTATTCACTGTTCCTGAATGTTATAAGGGTCAGGGTACAGAAGGGGACATGGTGTTCCAGCCACCTCATTTCCTTCCAACAATCTCCTCAAATCCAAGTTTGGAATTAGGACTTGGAGAAAGAAGGGAAGATGGTCTGGGAGTGAGAATAGAGAGAGTACCTCTAAAAGAACTTAAGTTACAGGTGAGTAACCTTCACTGCTTCTTCGAGTGGCCTCTGATTATTCTCATTCATGGGATATTTTGACAAGCAGTACTGACCTTGAAGAAAGGTGGGACATAGAGTCCTAATTAAAGAGGGATTGAAATACTGCTCTGCCAAACTGAGCATCTGATCTAGACTCTAGGTCCAACGTATCTATGGATCTCCACATTGCAGCCCTACAAACTTCTGTACGTGGAACATGTCTAAGGCGTGCCATTGAGTTCACCATCGTTGTGGTGGAATAAGGATAGGGATGGATGCTAGTGTGTAGGCCCCTTATATGCATAGCCTAAGCCAATTTGATAATGCATAAGAGGTGATCACTTAACCTTTTTTATTATTAGCATAACATGTGAATAGATTAGGAAACTTTCTTAACAATTTAAAAAATAAACGCAAGCCCTTATTGTATCTAAAACTAAATTATGCAATTTTTCACCTGCATGTGCATGTGGGCTTGGGAAAATTACCAGCAGGTTAATTGACTGATTAATGTGAAATTGGGTTATCAAAGTAGGTAGGAACCTGTTGGTGACATAGCACAACTTTCTTTTTGGAATACTATAAATCGCAGGTCAGCCATGAGAGGCTGCAGTTCACTCACTTTTATAGCTGATGTTACAGCTATGGTGAAAGCTGTTTTAATTGAAAGGTGAAATAAAGAGCACTCTCCCACTGGCTCAAAGAGACTTCATAAGTTGTGTTAGGACTATGTTAAGATCCAATGCTGGTGAAGGGTTCTGGACTGGCTGGTAGAAGTTCATCAACCCTTTCATAAATCTCTTTACTGTCCCATGTGTGGAAACAGATTGTTTTCTATGAGTGATAAATTGATATGGTTGCTAAATTAACTTTAATCAATGATAAAGAGACTTGAAAATTTCAGCTGTACCATGTAGTCCAATACAGCCTGAATGAAAGCTGTGGTTGGGACTATATTGTTACTATTTGCCCAGAGGGAAAAAACTCTTCCACTTGAGGCTACACCACGTATGGGTTGAGTCTTTCCTGGGAGTTAATTAAGACATGTACCTCTAATGAGAATTTTCTAATTCTGCCCGAGCCCTATAGCCCAAGCTAGCAGGCACTAGTAGGCTATGAGTAATAATCCATTCCATGCTGTAGAGCCAACAGATGTGGAGTTAATGGAAAGATTGCTAAATTCCTTTGGATAGCTGAAGAAGGTCTGGGAACTACTGTTGCCTCAACTATTCTGGGGCAACCAGAATTACTTTGTCTTATTTTATCTTCCTTATTATCCTCTGGATGAGGGGAAATGGAGGGAAGGGATAAAGAAGAGGTACTTCATACCCATTTGATAGCCTCACCCTCAGAACTTTCAGGAACAGTAAGAGCAGGGTCAGGAGGGGCTGTGAGAGTGCTCCAATCAGCAGTGTTATCAAAAGGTTCCATTTCAGAGTTGCACCATCAGCACATCCCATGAGTGAGACTATGCAGAGGCTACTCGAAGAAGAATCAAGACTTTTCCCATTTTTTTGCCATGGCATACAACCAGCTTAGCCATTTAGCAATTAACAATTTTTCATCTCTCAATAGTTGCTTTCATAAAAGACAGATTTAAAATGTCTTAAATTGAAGTCCAAAATGAAAAGAAAAAACAGTAAAACAAAGTGGAATTTTAACTACATTACTGAAGAAAATGGTTGCTGCTTCATAGAGACATATGAGGCCTGAGCCTATAAAATACTGACCACCCTTGACTCCCACAGAAGACACCACCACCCCAGGGCTCTTGGTGCCTCACAAGAGGCACTTACAAATCCACACGATCAAATCTGATGTTTCCATTTTAAAAGCCACGCCTCTCTGCTGTGCAAAGAGGAAAACAGAACCATTAGTAAAAAATGTCCCATATTTCTTGTGAATACTCTTGTTTGCACCCTCAGAATGGACAGCTATAACAAAAAAAATTTCTGTCTACAGGGGAAAATACTGCTTAGTAGTTTTTGTAATTAATTTTGTGAGACTGCAAAATAGCTAAGAACGGTTCCTATATTAATTTGATTAGAAGAAAGTTTCATGCCTCAAGTACGTTAGTGGAAGAGAATTGTTTTGGCAAATGGCACTAGTCTGAGACAGAATTTTGCACTTATGGTAAGCAAAAGTAAGTGTGCAACTGCAACGTAAGATACATATGTTCTACCATAATGTTCTCCCTTTTATACACACCTCACCACCTCAGTGGAACAACAGGTGACAGACAACATGGTAGTTCTGCACAGAATCAGGACTCATGGGATAGCCCCTATGCCCAACCATCAGAAAATTATACTGGACCTTTCCCTCATATTGCCACTCTCTTCAGGGTGGGAACTGACTAAGCAACACACAACACAAAATTTGCAGAGATTACAGATGTACATCTGATTATATTTCAGGTATCTTAAGCCACAGGCCAGAAATGTAAATTACAGCAAGACCTTTTTGTTAAATCATTTTCCGGTAATTTTCCCCACAATATACGGCCCAGTCAATGGAAAGAATTTTCATGGTCTTCAATGGGCTCTAGATCAAGTCCATACTGTACTACTGGTGTCAAAGCCATTTTAGGGGCTGCAGTTAGAAGGTAGGGGAGGAACAAGTGAGGAATACAACAACAACACAAAGCAGAGTCCTTTGGTATTTGAAATACCAAAGATAAAAAGGTAGAAATTGTAACTAGTTAGTGTTTTAAAATAACTGTATGTGCATTGCCTTTATATATCATAATACAAATTAATGTAAACACTAATGAAATATGCCAGATGTACTAATGAAAATTACATCTCTATCTACAAATGAAAACTCTGCATGTGTCTCATGTCGTGGAAGACAAGGATTAACATGAAGCAGCATAGCTCTGTTGCTATGGTAAGTTTGGCTATTTGGAATGAGGCTAATTTTGTCAGTTTTTCCCCACTGATTTGGCTGCAACTTAATTTATAGTATAGAACTCTGTATTTCTAGGTCTCTTTCAAATCCTTGACAGCTTTAGTTAGGATTGGACTATTTCACAAGGAATATGATGGGCAAATAAAAGAGCATTTGACAAGTTAACATAAAAAGCTAGACTGCAGACCAATGGATGGGTTAGTTAAAAAACAAAAAACTGAACTCTAAAAATGGAAGTCACAATGTTGCCAGGGTGTCTGTGGGGTTCCTTTCAACTAAAGGCAACTGGTTAGCCAGTTTATGCTTAAACCTCCACATATAAGACAGACTGCAACCACTTCACTTTCATATCCCAGAAGGGCTGAAAACACATTCTAGAATTGGATCATTTATGCTGCTCTTCACCAAGCAGATCAAATTTCCGCTTATGTGACATTGATTTTAGAGCTACAATGACTGTTAGCTGATCCTACACTTTTTAAGGCAGGTGTGAAAGGAATGCATACAGTCCATTACTGTACACAAAGATATCATAGAAGATTAGGGTTGGAAGAGACCTCAGGAGGTCATCTAGTCCTACCCTCTGCTCAAAGCAGGACCTACCCCACTAAATCAAGCTCTGGCTGGGATGATTTAGTTGGGGTTGGTCCTGCTTTGAGCAGGGGGTTGGACTAGATGACCTCCTGAGGTCTCTTCCAACCCTAATCTTCTATGATTCTATGGTATCTTTGTATACATTAATGGACTGTATGCATTCCTTTCATACCTGTCTTAAAAAGTGTAAGATCAGCTAACAGTCATTGTAGCACTGAAATCAATGTCACATAAGCGGAAATTTGATCTGCTTGGTGAAGAGCAGCATAAACGATCCAACACATTCTAGAACTGGATCATTTATCTTTCACCTTTCTTTTGCCTGCTTGCCAACTGATATTCTCCTTTAGCTATGTTGGTAGAGGCTTATCTGATAATTTCTACATGCCAATTCCTAAATGTTAAATATATTATTTGTATGCTTCTCAATGAGTGCTTTGTAATATGACTGAAAGTTTAAGAAGTGTACAAATTTAATTGTTTTGAGAGGAAAGAAAGTGTTTGATTACTGTTGCTACATATTGTATTCTTGAACTAAAACTTACCAAGATGGATCTTTAGCCGTTGTAAATTGGCATAGCTACACTGAAATCCATGCAGACTGTGCACTAAAAAGCAATGTCTATTTACATCAGCTGAGGATGTGACCAGTTATCCCCCTTGCTGTGGGACTACATCCAACCTTATTATAATCTATAAATGTTAAATGCTCCAACAGAAAACTTGTTCTCAAAAGTTTGTCAGACTAACCACATTTTTCAGCGCTTTAATATGCAACTATATGAGGTTATGCAACAAACAACTAAATATTTCTTTTTAGTGATAATTAACATGCTCCAATTTGGATCAATTGCCTTTGTCTAACAAGGTTGCCCTACATACAGTATTCTCTCCTACTGTTGTCTAGTCAGTGTTCTTGAAGGAATATGTTTTCTTACTCTGCACGATGAGGTGGAAGAAAAGCTTCCTTCTTGTCTTCATCTTTTCCCCTGGGATCTCTTAAAACAAAGTCAACTAAAAGAAAGTATAAAAAAAGTCAAAACATAAATATGCTTAGCAAAGGAAAAACAACACTAGACTAACGGATCCAAACAGTTGGGCAACCCCAGTGAAGTGAATGCTGATGCATGGGTGTAACTGTACAGGGTATGTAATTCAAAACTTTATTTAAGTGAGATTTACAAAATAAAAGCAATTTTTATGAAACAGCAAAAGTATTGAATGATGCCATATTTCTCCCTTAAGGGAAAAAAATATGAAATCCTGTAGAACTTTCCTATTATAAATATGTATCCAACATCTCAGTCACCTACAAACTTCTAATTTACTTAAGGATGGGATTCACAATGAACTTATATATTTCAATAACTCAGAATATTCATATAACTAAAAAGAACAGATATCACCACCATCATCCTCAATTTACCTATAGCTTTCTTTACACTCAGAAGATAGTCTTCTCTCATTTCATCAGACAGCAAATATATACTTTCGCTGAGTACTTTCAGATGCTGTGGAACTAAATCCAAGACATGCTCCAGCCAAGAGTCTTCCATTGGAGCAACATGTTCTGTATCAATTCCATGGTGAATGTAATAGTAATATTTCTGTACAATAAAGGCATTAAATAAGTTGGCTCAGTTTGGCATTATAACAAAAAGATAAAGATGTCATTGCTAGAGCTGCTTTTGATGGAAGCATAAGTACATTTCAGGAGTATTAAGAGTTGGTTTACATTATATATATTTTCTATCCAGTACATGTTTTCTTCTTTTTATTTGGATTTTACTAGTCCATCTGTAAGGTCTGATTAGCTTGCTGTTTCATTTTGTCTTTAAAAAGTTAAGCAAATTAAGAGCTCTTTGATGGAACTAATTATTAATAGTTTTCTACTACAAAATAAAACACAGACAGCTGGGTCAGACTGAAGGGGAAGTACTGGTGAAACTCAAAGCCATTCACCATGCTGCAAAAAAGGGAAAATGCAGTTTTTAATCTTCAAAGGAAAGCCACAGATGTGGGTTTCACCAACATTAATAGATTCATAGATAAGGTCAGAAGGGACCTTTATGATCATCTAGTCTGACCTCCTGCACAACGCAGGCCACAGAATCTCACCCACCCACTCCTGTGAAAAACCTCTCACCTATGTCTGAGCTACTGAAGTCCTCAAATCGTGGTTTAAAGACTTCAAGGAGCAGAGAATCTTCCAGCAAGTGACCCGTGCCCCATGCTACAGAGGAAGGCGAAAAACCTCCAGGGCCTCTTCCAATCTGCCCTGGAGGAAAATTCCTTCCCTACCCCAAATATGGCGATCAGCTAAACCCTGAGCATATGGGCAAGATTCACCAGCCAGATACTACAGAAAATTCTTTCCTGGGTAACTCAGATCCCACCACATCTAACATAGTTTCTGCATAGTCCAATAGGCTTGTCAGTTTTATTTTGAATTACAGAAACTACCTCAGGGCATGAAGCAGGATAAAATTTATTTTTTTAATAAATTTTAAAACAGACAAGCTAATCAGGCTGCAGATGTGAGGTAAAAGTATAATTATAGAGAGGCGGAAAAAGGGATACTAAGCAGTAAAGGCAGGAACAAAGGACAAAGTGCTATACACTCTGCTCCTATTAAAAGGCAAATAGCAGAAATCCGACCAGAAAACAGACCTAATTTGTAGAAGACAGGTGTGGTAGTTCCACCAAATGTTCCACCCACTCTGCAGAAACCCTGCTGTGGTACAATCAGAGGGTTAGAATTCTATGGGGTGTCAAGAAGCATTTTAGGCTTACAGTAGATCAGCAGGAATAAGAAGCAGCTACTGCAATGTATGCTTCTCTAGCAAACTGTTAGATGTTCAGGATATCCATGTAAGTTAATTCTTCTTGCAACATTAACTACTGCTCTATACTTTCATCCTTCTTGGAAAGGGGATCAGGGAGTGGAAATGGCAAAGGCACCAGTGGTAGAATCGCTCCACAGTAATTTGTTCCTAGCCCTCTCTGTAGAAGCTCCTAAGATCAGTAAGGATACACCTAGATTTTCGTATCAATTCTCTGCCTCCGTGTGGTATGAAGCCCTGACGCCACCCCTTAAGCATGGCCTTTAAAGGTCAGTCTATTTTGGAAGCATTTTCTCCCTTCACAAGGGTTATTCTGTGAGAGGGACGAATAAAGTCCATACAATGGAAGAAGAGTGGGGGGGAACAGAGTGGGAGAAAATACAGATCAATGAAGACTGATAGGAAAGACTATCCCAAGAAGTCCAGCTGGACAGAAATAATTTTAAAATGTGCAATTTGAGAAATTTTATAAAATAAAACTGGAAAGTTATCTTTAAACATATTTTCAAAAATGCACACCCAAAGTTAAGCTCCTATATTCATATTCAGGTACCTTAAAAGTGACCTAATTTTAAGAAATCCTGAGAACTTTTGAAAATCAGTTTGCTTATTTAGGTACCTAAATATGGTTCTCAGAATCTAACTTTGGGTGCCCATTTTTCAAATTCTTCAGCTGTATTTTTAGTCTGTTGGCTTAATTAAATGTCAGGTGTTTTGTTCCTTATTTTTATTCATTAGTGAGATGAGGCTACCTACAGTATATAAATTGATAATTCTTAAATTCTGTGGTAGTGCATTGGTTTAATGACCCATCAATAAGGACTTCTTAAGAACATTTATAAACATTATATCATAGAACACACTTTCAAGGACATAATTTAGAGTGCATCCTAAGGAATTTTGGTATAATGATTCTACTGACTGACAAACACATCAGTAGATATTTTACATTACACTAAGTGCACTCAAACAGCCACACAGTGTATTTATTCGATGGAAGAACACCCACCGACATCAAAAGGAGTTGCCAAATAGACTGCGGATAATATGCTGCCCAAGAGACCCTCAAATGATCAAAATTCTACAGGGACGTAGATAGTACAATTTTAGGCTTTGTCCACACTGGCAAGTGAACAACAAAACTTTTGTCGTTCAGAAGTGTTAAAAAAAACACACACCCCGAAAGACAAAAGTTTTGTCGAGGAAAAGGGCCAGTGAGAACAGCACTTTGTCAGCAGGAGCGTTTTCCTGCCAACAAAGATACCACCGCTCATTGGGGGTCGAAGTTTTTTTTGTCGGTGAGAGAGCTCTTGCCTGCAAACAAACAGTGGTTACACTGCGTGCCTTTTAGTGGCACAGCCATGTCACTAAAATCTGCATAGTGTAGACAAAGCCTAATTAGATTTTTATTGTTTTGTATCTTCAAGACTCTTTGTGTTATTAGGACTTAAAATATGTATGCAAAATGAGACACTAATGTATTTTGTTTAATAGTGATATTTGCTTAGTTTTTAGTCTGAAAGCTTGAGAGACAGTTACTGAGGAATATAATTTACCAACATGACAGGGAAAAAAAGCTGTTGGACTCTGTTTAAAATGCCAATCATTAAAGGGGAGAAGAAAGAAAACAAAGATCTGTTTTAGCAGATTTTAAAAAAATTATTTACCATCTAAATTAACCACCAGATAACAAAAGTTGTTCATAATAAAACTCTTTGCTGTGATCTTTAAAATCTAGATTTTAGCAGCTAGGTAATATGGTAATTAGGTGATGACTTTTTCCTCACCCATAACTATTTCACATTTGGGGACAATGTATACCTTCAAACCAGCAGCACTGCTATGGGTACCCACATGGCCCCACAGTATGCCAACATTTTTATGGCTGACTTAGAACAACACTTCCTCAGCTCTCGTACCCTAATGCCCCTACTCTACTTGCGCTACATTGATGACATCTTCATCATCTGGACCCATGGAAAAGAAGCCCTTGAGGAATTCCACCATGATTTCAACAATTTCCATCCCACCATCAACCTCAGCCTGGACCAGTCCACACAAGAGATCCACTTCCTGGACACTACAGTGCTAATAAACAATGGTCACATAAACACCACCCTATACTGGAAACCTACTGACTGCTATGCCTACCTACATGCCTCCAGCTTTCACCCAGATCACACCACACGATCCATTGTCTATAGCCAAGCTCTATGATACAACCGCATTTGCTCCAACCCCTCAGACAGAGACAAACACCTACAAGATCTCTATCAAGCATTCTTACAACTACAGTACCCACCTGCTGAAGTGAAGAAACAGATTGACAGAGCCAGAAGAGTACCCAGAAGTCACCTACTACAGGACAGGCCCAACAAAGAAAATAACAGAACGCCACTAGCCATCACCTTCAGCCCCCAACTAAAATCTCTCCAACGCATCATCAAGGATCTACAACCTATCCTGAAGGACAACCCATCACTCTCACAGATCTTGGGAGACAGGCCAGTCCTTGCTTACAGACAGCCCCCCAACCTGAAGCAAATACTCACCAGTAACCACATACCACACAACAGAACCACTAACCCAGGAACCTATCCTTGCAACAAAGCCAACTGTGTCCACATATCTATTCAGGGGACACCATCACAGGGCCTAATCACATCAGCCACACTATCAGAGGCTTGTTCACCTGCACATCTACCAATGTGATATATGCCATCATGTGCCAACAATGCCCCTCTACCATGTACATTGGTCAAACTGGACAGTCTCTACGTAAAAGAATAAATGGACACAAATCAGATGTCAAGAATTATAACTTTCAAAAACCAGTCGGAG
The DNA here is from genome assembly GCF_015237465.2 of Chelonia mydas. Taxonomy (NCBI): domain Eukaryota; kingdom Metazoa; phylum Chordata; order Testudines; family Cheloniidae; genus Chelonia; species Chelonia mydas. The sequence continues at coordinate 55,376,563 of NC_051251.2, forward strand.
AACACTTCAACCTCCCTGGACACTCAATTACAGACCTAAAAGTTGCAATTCTTCAACAAAAAAACTTCAAAAACGGACTCCAATGAGAAACTGCAGAACTGGAATTAATTTGCAAACTGGACACCATTAAATTAGGCTTGAATAAAGACTGGGAGTGGATGTGTCATTACATAAAGTAAAAACTATTTCCCCATGCTAATTTCTCCCCTACTGTTACTCACACCTTCTTGTCAACTGTTTGAAATGGGCCATCCTGATTATCACTATAAAATTTTTTTTCTCCTGCTAATAGCAGCCCACCTTAATTGATTAGTCTCATTAGAGTTGGTATGGAAACCCCCATTTTTTCATGTTCTCTGTATATATATATATCTTCCCACTGTACTTTCCACTGCATGCATCTGATGAAGTGGGTTTTAGCCCACGACAGCTTATGCCCAAATAAATTTGTTAGTCTCTAAGGTGCCACAAGTACTCCTTGTTCTTTTTGCTAAAAAAAAAGTTATTTTAAATTATCCACAATAAGACCTCTGTACTGTATGCCAAAATAAAACTAATGTCAATTAAAGTGCCTACTGCCATACAAATTCAGAATATTAGTCACCTCCTCACTATTTCAGTGAAATAAAAAGCAATCATTTATAATAATATTGCAAACAACACTGTCTTAATTACCAAAATGTCTTTCTCTATGGGTGTAGGAGAACCCGTTCTTGGAGGCTGGGTTTCATCTAGTGAAACAGGCTGTTCCAGGGTAAAGTCTTGCTGCCTAACAAAACAAAAATGACATAATATGCATTATGCAGTGTTGTTGTAGCCATGCTGGTCCCAGGATATTAGAGGTAATATCTTTTATTGGACCAACTTCTGTTGGTGACGGAGACAAACTTTTGGGCTTTCACAGCTCTGTGTCTCTCACCAACAGAAGTTGGTCCAATAAAAGATATTACCTCACCCACCTTGTGTCAGTACTATGCACTATGTTTTTCAGACAAACTGTATTGGCATCTCTAAAAGCTACCATATCATATCTCAGCAATGGTCAACAGAATGATGACTGCCACCACCTGAATCATAAGTATAATCAAGAATTCTGTATGGACCCAAATATTTTTCCAGACAATGGAATAGTTTCTAAATACCTTTTCTTTAAGGTTTCACAGGTGTAGTTCTCAATTCTGCCTTTAATGTGCATAGGGAACTGTTGTGCCTATTGACCATATTTTGAAAACAAATCTAATTGTAAGATTTAAGCAAGAAATACTTCTAGAATTTCAGTTAAGGTATCTTTATTTAGTAATTTCTTTCAAATCAAGGGACTAGTCATATTAGCAAGGACTATTCATGTAATTAAAGTTGGCAGACTCGAACCCATGGTTTGTGAAAAAATGGCCTTATAATTATGAGAATGTTAAATATATTCTAAGAAGTTATTTAAATTAATCCACTGCAATCAGTCGACAATATTAAAGAAAACAAGAAAGCTCCTCAAGAGGAGATATGTCCCTCATTATCCAACATTGCCACAACTTTGTTATTATAATTGCACTACACTAGTCAAATATTTTTTATATTTACACAGTTAATAAATTCTAACCCATACATTTTTGTTTGTTTGTTTGCTTTATGCTAAACTATGGGATTAGATTCTGGCTTTCTGTTTTATTGAATTTGTCAACATTTTCATACCAGTATTCAGCTGGTCCATCTCGTTCTTACCTTAGCAGCAGGAACACATAATGAAGAATATATTCAGTTAGAAAAACTAATATTTATAATATATTTAGTTTACAAAATTTCCAGATTATGTTAAGTAACAGGATTTATCAAACCAGTTCTTTTCATTTTGGGGAATGGTTTATCAGAAGGATAGTTTTATTCCACAGTTTACCATATTATAATGGTTCATTTATGGCAATAAAATATTGTCAATCATGCTGTGGGCACTTCTGCATCTGTGCAGCCAGATAAAAAGATGGTCAATGCCTCAAGAAACTCTCTCCAAACTGCTAAATATTTAAGGAAACAAAACACAAAACATGTTTTTTATAAACATCTTCAGGGCATTGTAAAGGTTGATGTATTTACGAAAGAAGGAAAATATTTTGGAGTAGCACAAGCTTCAGGGTATGTTACTACGATTTTAGAATAACTTTAAAATATTTTAAAGATCCATTTTAATTATAGTGACACATCCTTACAGTGAACTAATTTAGCGATTATCTTTTTTTGGAAAATCATTTCTCATTAGAGGATAAAAGTGACAAAACAAATTTAAATATCTTCCAGATTCACAAACTGCTGATATACAGAAATTTTCCAGGATATCACTCCTTGCTGTATTATAAAATAACAAGTGTGACTTCAGTTAGTCAACTGGGAATATTCTAAATGCAGTTTAATAATACCAGTATCAGAGGGGTAGCCATGTTAGTCTGGATCCACAAAAACAATGAGGAGTCCGGTGGCACCTAAAGACTAACAGATTTATTTGGGCATAAGCTTTCGTGGGTAAAAAACCCACTTCTTCAGATGTATGGAGTGATCACATGCATGGAGTGATCTCACTCCATACATCTGAAGAAGTGGGTTTTTTACCCACGAAAGCTTATGCCCAAATAAATCTGTTAGTCTTTAAGGTGCCACCGGACTCCTCATTGTTTTAATAATATCAGTGTCCACAATCACAGCTTTCTGTCCAAGTCATGAAACTACAGTGGAGCTCAGCTGATAATTATGCTTAAAAAGTGTCACATGAGAAATAAAAAATGTCAGGATGTGCATTTCTGGGTAATTTCATCACACTTGAAACAATGTTTCAAATAGGAATGAACAAGCACTTTCTGAAAAACTAATAAGCAGCCCGAATCCATCACATATTCCCTGCTGAATCCAACACAAATCTTAAAAGATTTTGATCACCTAATAAACTCCAGCTACCAAATCTACTCTTAATCCAAATTCTAATACCTGCCCTTTCTTTCCCCAAAAGAATAATATGGTTAAATCCCAGTGTTCGCAGTTCATAAATTACTCATATAACCTCCCAATTTTAGAGGAATCAACAGAAGTATAGAGAAGAGCATTTTATCTGGTAGTTTTTATTTCTTAAACTGGGGTCATTTTTTGCATTCATATACATAATCTGTTATTGTCTTGCAATCTTAAACTTTTTGTTATATTAACACTTTTAAAAATTTCATTTCACCTTTGAAAAGGAAAAATGCATTTATACAAACACAAGAAAACTCACATGATGATGTTAACAAGAGTACTTCTGAAATTTTCACGATCTCTTTTTGGATGATAGCTGCTCCGCGCTTTAGAAGTTGATGTTCCAGCAACTGGTTCATTAACTGCAGAGTCCTGTATCTTGCGTCTCTTATTCCTCTCCTCCAAATATTCTCCTTCCATGAAATATATATATGCAAGTTGCAAACTATGAGCCCAAACCTGCAATGTGCTGAGTACCTTCTAAAGGTTTTGAGAGTTCTCAACTCACATTTGTTTCAGTGAAAGTTGAGATTTCTCAGCATCCTTCAGGATCACACCCTACATCATTTGCAGCAAAATTACTGAAACAAAACTAATACCTGCTTGTACTGTAAAACTGTTAAAGAATATTTCTATAAAATCTATTTCTAGATCTGTAAAGTTACTATTTTAAAATATTTCTTAATTTTATTTCCTGTGAATAGGTCCAAGTATTCTTGACCAGTGGTTGGTTTGTTTGTTTTTTTTTATCATGGATACAGAATCCCATTTCTGTTAACTGCTAAAGTAAAGCTATATTCTAACTACATTTCTTTTGTAGATTTTGGGTGAAATTCTGGCTCCACTGATGTCAACTGGAGTTTTGCCAGTGATCTCATTTGGGCCCAGATTTCATCCATTGACTATATGCAGCATTTTACTGACTACTGTGATGATTTTTTCATTAAAAAAAAAATCAAACAACACAATTCTGCACCACTGAAGTCAATAACCGTTCTTCCATTGCCTTCAATAAAAGTAAGACTGGTTCCATAATTTACTAATATGAAAAGTTGGAGAGACTAAGTTAAACTATTTTGTACAACACTAAAAATTCAATTTTTAAAGCAAATATTCTGGTTCAAAGGATACTTGATAAGAAAAAACAGTATGAAGAATTATAATTAAGGATTTCTAATATTCAGATATACTAAAAATGAATCTGACTTTTGGAAACTTACATCATTGTATAAACTCTTTTTATACTAGATCTCAATACAATCTTTTAAGTGAAGTATATTAAAATATGCAAATATTGTAAGGATTCTCTTTGCTGTTCGACTAGTTATGGCAAACTAGTTATGGCAAGTTATTGCCTAAACTAATGGCTTTTCGGTAATGTACAATTGTATGCTAGCAGCTGGAACTATTTATTTTCTGATAAAGAAAATATTAAATGAACAATGTTGAACTAAACAGGCAAGTCACTTTTCCAGCCCTAAAAATACTAATAAAATAATAAACAATATTTTGCACTTCTACAGCATTCTTCATCCAAGGCGATTATGGCACTTTACAAACATTAATGCATTTACCTGCACCATGTTTGTAAGATAGGTAAGTATCATTGTACCCATTTTACAAAGGAAAAAAATGAGGCACATAAAGATTGTGACTTGCCTGAGATCATATAGGAGGACTGCGGCAATCTGGGAATAAAATTCTATTCTCCTAACTCTATAATCTTGTATTAACTCAATTTTACACTATTTTTTCCTCAATTTTTTGTTGTTGATTAAATACTGAGTGGTAATCTTACCAGGTGAAAGCTCATTTTTGAAAACAAACTGATCTGGCTCATCATCTTTCTGTTCTTTTCTCAGATGAAATGAAGGAGAAGCTTGCTGCCATTGTGGCTTAGAGCTTACCTGAAATAAATATTTTATTCTTTAGCTTTATAAAATAACAATAGCAAGAGACAGCTACATGTCTTTGACACACACTTAAAAACACAATACATTACAAAAGAAAACAGCAGCCGCATAACATACAATAATAGTAACGAAGCAACACAAAAATAAACCAAATGCTCTATTTTTCTTTAAATACAGGAGATAATCATTCAGAACCCCAGAATAAAATATTATGTTTATGCCTATTATAAATTATTAGTAATTTTTGGAGTAAGTTAACAGTATATACCTACTACTAAGACAGACCCCAGACATTTATGAAGATAAGAGCAATATGGAAAAAAAAGCAAAAGGTAAGAAAACGGGGGAAAGAGGTTTAATAAAATCTTTTTCTGGTCGAGTACCGTAGATATCAACAGTTTCTCCCAGGTGAAATCTACAATCAATTTATGTAACTTCTGCTGCCAAAAAAATAGTATTTGGGATCCAGGATACCTATCCCCTTCAATGTTTTTTTTTTTTGTTGTTTTTTTAACACAAAGAAAAGGCTTCTCTTCCTGGTTCTTGCCCTTTTTGGAGGTCCTAACTGCATGGCAAGATAACATAAGGTACAATATTCAGCCATCAGTAGCTTAGCAAATCTCACACTGCTTACAAGAATCCAGTACTACCTTTCTCAAGTGTAACTTATTTAAACAGCTCCTTCAGCCTAGAATTTTTTTGTTATTATTATTCCCAGGCCAATGTCCCTGGAAATATGTTTGTAAAGGAAATGGCTTCTCAGCCTTAACTACACTGCCCTCACAATTACTCAAAAGCATTGCCTTTATCTTTTCAAGGGGCAGCAATATTCAAAAATTAAGAAACCTTATTAGTGACTGTTTACACTGCAACTGGGAGGTGTGATTCCCAGTGCAGATCGACAGATGCACTAGCTCACCTCGAGTTAGCACCATAACAATAGCATTATGGACATTGCAGCATGGGCAGTGGTTCAGGCTAGCTGCCCAAGGTTGGAGCCAGGGAGTAAGATGGGCTTGGACTCAGGAGGGTAGCCCAAGCCTCTACCTGTGCTGTCATGGCCACATTACTATTTTTAGCATGCCAGGTTGAGTGAGCTAGTACGAATCAGTCTACCCGTGCTGGGAATCACATCTCCCAGATAGCGTAAACATACCGTGACAGAGAACCGATAGCCAACATCTAATTCCCCACAAGCCCTGATGGAAGGGTAGAAGACTTAACTACCTAATCAGACTGTCGGCTGATGACTAAGAGGTTAATTATCCCATCAGCTGAGAAGGTAGTTAAAAAGCACAAGAAGGAAGTGAAAAAGGAGACAGAAATCTTCCTAGCCAGAGTCCCTTTCTTTTCCCTGGAGAAAGGGCTGAGGATTGAAGGATGCTTCAGGTAGAAGAGCTGCATGGGGATGTGATGGTGGCAAACACAAATAAAAACTCACAATGATGTTGACAATGAAGAGGTATCCAAGATAGTTTGTGAGGAACTCCAAGATGGGAAAGGAACCTGCCCTGTTACACATACCTATACCTTATTGGCACCCCTCAGGCAGAGATATGATTCTGTACTACCTTTGCAATTTTAGGCTGTCAGAAAATTGAGGGAGAGGATCTCGAATCTTTGTAACTTTTTAGTCTACAAAGACATGCCAAAGACTAAATCAGAGCTATTGTACAGCGATATCTGGCAGTTTTCATACACAGAAGCAGAATTAACTTCCAAATATATCTCAGTTTTTTTGCCCTATTAAGTTTCCCTTTCTTATTCAGACATATTAAAATAACTTACATGTCCTCCCTTGTGAAATCCTACCCATGGTTAAATGTTAATCCATAAATGCTTCTTCTACCCATCATCTGTCTGAATCCAGATTTTTTCCCCCAAGTTCAAAACTTAAATTTTGTTTTTGTTTGAAGGAGTAAGATTGGGGCTCAATTAAATCCTTTAATTAGGTCTTCTTCATCCAAACATGATAAAGTTTTATTTTAAACAAGCTCAACATGACCTAAATTCCATGTTAAAATTAAATATACACAAAAGGTTAAAAATGTCAGGTAACAATGTAAGAGATAAAGTGATTAAAATTTCATTTAATATAGTAGTAATTATATGGTGAAACTTGCATTAAGAATCACCTCCAATATTTAATTTGTTGTCTTTAATGACCACTTTAAAATATTCCCAAATTTCCAAAAAACTTTTTTACCCTTAGTTTAATTACCAAGCACTACCAGGTGACCAAGTTTTGCTAGTCTCTTAAGATTTTCTTTAAAAAGATTTTCCTGAATTTTGCCTTCTTTTTCTATTCTCCTGGACACATTTGAAAAGATCCAACACCAGATATTTAATACATGCAGAATTTCTGACAATTGTATACAAGTTGTCTTTCATTATGGTTTTGTGCATCCTGTGAAACATATCATACACATTACCACATATCGATGTATCACATACATTTAGCACAAGCATATACGATGGTTTGACTAATCTGGGAAACTGACCACATTTTTTCCATTTGGGGCAAGTATTAAATTGAGTTTTCACATATACTCTTTTTATTAGAATAAACCTTTAAAAAATGACTGGGCTACATTTCCCATTTAACTACTTGAAACCAATTCTGAATAAATATTGTGAAATATCCATTCCTAACAAGACATTTTGAAAATCTTGATATCTTTTGAATTAGAAACACTGAGCCTGACTCACCAGTGCATTATTCCAGTTTCAAGCCAGTCTGAAAACAGCCAATTTCAGAAAAGTAGCACTGGCATAAAACTAAAATAATACAAGGATGAATCCGGCCAATTATTCATGCTCTGTAGATGTCCCCTGTTTCACTGAAATATGGAAGCGGTTTTTGCAAACATTTATCTCAAAACTGTTTGTCACTTTACATTGACTGCAACAAATGTACATGCCTGAAAAGAGACTTAGGCCCTAATCCTATAAAAACACATGTGCTAACTTCACTGCAGTGAGCAGTCCCACTTAATGGGATTACCCATGGTAGTAAATTTAAGCAGATGCATAAGTGTTTGAAGGATTACTTGCATGTTGCCTTTCCACTCAAAACAGCTAGACTGTGGAGGCTTCAAGATATTAGAATGAATTATATTCCAATTTTTCTATAACATTTATTTTATAGCTTTCGTCTGTATCTTTTATTCTTTTCAATATTTTCTGCTCATCTAAGTTAACTAGTTTAATTGTTTTCCAAATACTTCTTGTATATATATGTAAAACCTCGTTGTTTTCAATGTATACATTGCAATGAGGTCCAGTTTTCTATGTGGGATCTCCCATGCTTTGCTGCACATTTGAAAATAAAAAGTTGTTAAAACAAAAAATTTAAAAAATATTACCTGAGCCAACTGTGGCAAAAATTTTACAGTCGTCTTCAATAATTTTCCTTTCCCAGTTGGTCTGGGCTACAAAAAAGAACAAAAAGAAAATAAATTATATAAATATTTAAACTAATAATACTAAACTTCTAAGCATGCTAAAACTTATAATTTACACTATAATTTTGTTTTTGTTTTCTGTCCAATAATTTTCACAAATATACTCACTTCATTTCCCCTAACATCTGTAGATGATGGTTTCAAAAGATATGACTACACTGTAGCTGGGAGCATACATACAGCTGGGAGCCTGGGTAGACAGACTTATGCTAGCTCCTCTAAAAATAGCAGTGTGGCTGCAGCAGCTAGGGTTACCACCTGTCTGGGTTTTCCCAGAATTGTCCCTTTTTTGAGATAGCTGTCCCAGGATGTTCAGTACACGCTACCGGCTGTCCCAGGAAATATGTGTCCCAGGGTGCTCAGTACATCATGCCAGCTGTGCAGTGTTAAGGACTCAGGATCATCCCAGATATCCTGGGTTTTTTTGTACCTGAGAGGTAGCAATCCTAGCCGCATCATGGGCAGAGGCTCGGGCTAGCCACATGAGTCAAAGCCCACCTGGATCTGAGCTTGGGTGGCAAGCCAAATTGCCACCCATGGCAAAATGTCCATATTGTATATTTTTAGCATGCTAGCTCAAGCAGAGCTAGTACAAGTCTGTCTACCCAGAGCTGGGAGGTACACTCCCAGCTGTACTGTAAACATACCCTTAAAGAGTCACTTCATACCAGCAATCATTCATAATAATATTTTGTCAACATATACACAACATACCTTTCTCCACACAAGATAACAGAAACAACCCTATGCTGTCTTTTATGTTTATCACAGACTCTCAGAAATGTAGAGCTGTAAGGGGCCTCAAAACAGAGGTGCTGACTTTCACAGTTCCTGAGGGGTGCTCGACTCCTGCTTCACCCCAGGCCTCGCCCCCACTCCATCCCTCCCCCCAAGCTCCTGCCCCTTCCCTCCACCTCTTCCTGCCACCCTCCTCCCCCATGCCTCCTGCATGCCCCTGAACAGCTGATCATGGCGGGAGGGAGATGCTGGGAGGGAGGAGGAGGCTCTAATCAGCAGAGCCACCAGTGGGAGGGAGGGCTGTGGGGGTGAGGGAGAGGAGCTGATTCACGGGACTGCTGGTGAGTGCTGAGCACCCATTATTTTTTTAGTGCCCACAGAGTCAGCACCTATGCCTCGAAAAGCCATCAAATCCAGCCCCCTGTGCTGTGGAAGGACCAAGTAAACCTAGACCATCCCTCACACATGTTTTTCCAACCTGTTTTTCAAGACCTCCAATGATGGGGATTCCACAATCCAGGGCTTAACTATCCTTATATGTAGAAAGTTTTTCCTAATATCTTACCTACATCTCCCTTGCTACAGATTAAACTCATCTGTCCTACCTTCAGCAGATATGGAGAACAATTGTTCACTGTCCTCTTTATAACAGCCCTTAAGATATTTGAAAACTTATTAAGTGCCCCCTCAGTCTTCTTTTTACAAGATTAAACCTCCCCAGTTTTTTTAACCTTTCCTCATAGGTCAGGTTTTCTAAACCTTTTATCATTTTTGTTGCTTTCCTCTGGACTCTCTCCAATTTGTCCACATCTTTCCTAAAGTGTGGTGCCTGAACTGGATGCAGTTCTACAGCTGAGGCTTCACCAGTGCTGAGTAGAGTGGGACAATTAGCTCCCATGTCTTACATACAACACTCCTGTTAATTCACTCCAGAAGTATATTAGCCTTTTTCTCAGCTGCATCACATTGACTCATATTCAATTTGTGATCCACTATAACCCCAGATCCTTTTCAGCATACCAGCACTTAGCTAGTTATTCTCCCTTTTGTAGGTGTGCATTTGATTTTTCCTTTCTAAGTAGAAAGTGCTACTTGTCTTTATTGAATTTCATCTTGTTGAATTTAGATCAATTCTCCAATTTGTCAAGGTCATTTTGAATTCTAATCCTGTCCTCCTAAGACCTGGCAACCCCTCCCAGCTTTGTGTTATCTACAAATCTTATAAGCATACTCCCCACTCTATTATCCAAATCATTAATGAAAATATTGAATAGCACTAGACCCGGAACCGACCCAAACAGGGCCCCACTATATATGCCCTTTCAGTTTGACAATGAGCCATTGATAACTACTTTCTGAGTATGGTCATTCAACCAGTTGTGCACCCATCTTACAGTAATTTCATCGAGAACACATTTCTGTAGTCTGCTTATGAAATGAGCCATGCAGGACTGTGTCAAAAGCCTTACTAAAATCTAGATACATCTCACATCTACTGATTCCCCCCTATTCACTAGACCAGTAATCCTGTCAAAGAAGAAAATTAGGTTGGTTCAGCATGATTTGTTCTTGACAAATCCATGCTGGCTATTCCTTATAACCATATATTCCTTCAGGGGTTTACTAATTGATTGTTTCACAATTTGTTCCAGTATCTTTCCAGGTATCTGTGACACACTGTGCTCCATGTTCACCCCTGTTTATGATAGGATATATTGTGTACGAAGTATGCCTTGTGAGGTATCATTTGAAAAAGCACAATCTGCTGAATATTATTACCTACTGAAATGTGTGTAATATCACTGCATATAAAATTGTGAGATGTTGCCATGATTGTTAGTGAAATATGCTGTAGTTCTAGGTAACGTTATCAGACCATTTTCTCGAAGACAAAAGCACACTGGCATGCCAGGTAGGTGCTTAAAGACCATCATCTGATTAACTGGCTATTCACCAGTGGGCTGTAGTTTTCCCACCCCTGCTCTAGACACCTCTCCTCCCCCATCTCTACTCATGGCAACAAGATTCCTTGAAAGACAAAGGTGCATCACTGACCTAGGGGAGAGTGGTCCTGGCCTGGAGGTTTTTTCCATCCAGGACAGACTGTTGAAAGCTTTTTTCTTTTGTAACCAACTATGATTTGTATGCCTTATCACTTGTAAATCACTTAACATCTATCTTTCTCTAGTTAATAAATTTCTTTATTGATTTATCTGAACCAATATATTTGGATTGAAGTGTTTGGAAAGCCTCCACTTGAGACAACAAGGTTGATACATATTCATTCCACTTTATTGGAATGATGGACTAATTTATGAGCTTCTATGGTCCAGTGGGCTACTGAACAGTACAAGATGCACATTTCTGAGGGGCAAGGCTGGGACTGAGGGATATGTGGTTGTTGCTCTGTATCTATTCATGGATGACTGGGCATAGAATTCATCTACTCAGCTGGGAGTGACTTTGCATGCTGGTGGCTGTGAGTGATCAAAGCCTGGAGAGGTCTGCTGTTCACTAGCAAAGCAGTGTAAAAGGCATCCCAGGCTGGAGAGGTAAGGGGACACAGCAGTTCAGGTTTCACCCTGGGGAATGTCCTAGTATCAAAGTCAGGCTGACTGGTCTATAATTCCCCAGGTCTTCTTTGTTCCCTTTGTTAAAGATATGTACTGAGTTTGCACTTCTCCAGTCTTCTGGGACCTCACCCTTCTTCCAGGAGTTCTCAAAGATAAGTGCAACCAGTTCCAAGATCGCTTCAGCTAGGTTAGTTCCTTAAGTACAGTAGGATGAATTTCATCAATACATGCTGACTTGACAGCCTTGCTGACTTGAATACATCTAACCTATCTAAATATTCTTTAACATGTTCTTTCCTTATTTTGGCTTGCATTGCTTCCCCTTTGTTGTTAGTATTAACTGCACTGAGTATCTAGTCACCATTAACCTTTTTAGTGAAGACAAACAAAATAGGCATTAAGCACCTCAGTTTTCTTGATGTCATCAGTTACGAGCTCTCCTTCCTCAAAAAGTATCTACACCAGAGGTGTGCAAACTACAGCCCGCGGGCCAGGACTGTCCTGCCCAGCCCCCGAGCTCCTGGCCGGGGAAACTACCCCTGGCCCTTCCCCCAGCGCCATGCCACCATGCAGGCAGCACAGCTTGCGCCCGCCCACCTCCCAGGCTTTCCAATAAGCCTGTCCTGCCGCTCTGAGCAGCATGGTAAAGGGGGTGAGGGGAGATACGATAAGGGGCAGGAGGTCCCGGGGGGCAATCAGGGGACAGTTGGATGGGGCGGAGGGGCAGTCAGGAGACAGGGAGCAGGGGGGGTTGGATAGGGGGTAAGGTCCTGGAGGGTTAGTTAGGGACAGGGGATCCCGGGAGAGGTGGTCAGGGGACAAGGAGCAGGGGGAGTTGGATGGGTTGGGGATTCTGAGAGGGGCAGTCAGGGGGCGGGAAATGGGAGGGGGTGGATGGGGGCAGGGGCCGGATGGGGGCAGGGGCCAGGCTGTTTGTGGAAGCACAGCCCTCCCTACCCGGCCCTCCATACCATTCCGTAACCCTGATGTGGCCCTTGGGCCAAAAAGTTTGCCCACCTCTGATCTACACTTTCCTTCATCTTCTCTTCTCCTAATGTATTATTGCCTTTGATGTCCTTACTAGGTGTAACTCATTTTGTGCTTTACCCTTTCTGATTTGTTCTTACATGTTTGTACTATTCTTTTGTACTCCTCCTTAGCAATTTGTCCATGTTTCCACATTTCGTAGGATTCCTTTTTGATTTTCCAGTTATTAAAGAGCTTCTGATGGAGCCATACTGGCCTCTTCCTATTCTTCCTTCTGTGTTGCTCTGTACCTCAGGGGAACACCCTGCACCCCCATGTTCATCCTTATAATATGATTGTATGGTATCCAATGCAAAGTTTGTCATGTCGGATGTCTTTGGAAGGCTCATGATGCACTGAGCATTATTGTTATAGTAACATTATAGGTTGTAATTTCATGTATATAGTTATGAGCCTGAAAATGTGTCCTTATGGCTTAAAACAAGCCCAGGCAAAACTCTCCAGGAGCAGAGGGGCAGTTCACACCTCATTAGGGTATGTATGGGACAAACCCAGCCCAGCCTCACAGGAACAAAAGACAGTGGCCTAGGCAGCAACAAAGGATCTGCTGGACTCTCAAGTGAGCCATCCTCTTCCCTTGGTCAGTTTGGGACTACGATGAGATAATGCTCACCTGACTCTGAAGGAGGAGCAAAGCCAAGAGGGAAGAAAGAACATGATAAAAGGGAGAGACACTTGCCATGCTCTCTCTCTTCCACCTCCATCTACAGACACCACCACCAAGCGACTGAAGCACTGATCAAAGCGGAGAGCCTTGCTGAAGAGCAACCAGCCAGCCTGTGGTGAGAACCATCTAAGTTTGTAAGGACACTGAAAGTGTTAAAATCAGCTTAGAATGTGTTTTGCTTTTATTTCATTTGACCAAATCTGTCTTGTGCTTTGACTTATAATCACTTAAAATATATCTTTTGTAGTTAATAAATTTGTTTGTTTATTCTACCTGAAACAGTGCATTTGGTTTGAAGCATGTCAGAGACTCCCCTTGGGATAACAAGCCTGGTACATATCACTTTCTTTGTTAAATTGACAAACGCATAGAAGCTTGCAGCGTCCAGCGGGCATAACTGGACACCGCAAGACAGAGATTCCTAGGGTTGCATCTGGGACTGGAGATATTGGTTAGTGTCATTCGGTTGCACAATCCAGGCAGTGGCTGGCCAAACGTGCTCACTCGCTTACATGCTAGAGGCATCGGAGCAGCTTACATGCTAGAGGCTGTGCGTGAACAGCCCGGGAGTGGGGGGTTCTCACAGCAAGCCAGGGTAAGGCTAGCTCCAGGAGTCTAGGACTGGGGTGACCTAGCAGATCACCAGTCTGTATAAATATCTAAGATATTGAGCCGATTCCCTCACTGATTTCCCTCTTGTTGCTCCTATGACCCTACTGTTTTTCATGTCTTCCCACAACATCTAAACCTCTGTTAAGATCACCTTTTTTATATTTCCCCCTGGGCTTTTGTCACCTGCCCCCTTTGACACCGCTTAATCCAATTATGATAATAAAATAGTGGTCAAAAATTTTCATTCAAAACTTTTTTGATGGAAAATTGCCTTTTTCTAAACCAAAAACTGTTGCAAAGTACTTTCAGTTTTTCCCAAATGTTCTGATTTTAAATAAAAAAATAAAATGATTTTCCACATTGTTTACCCCTTTATTTCCTGTTTTCCACTGAACGCAACCCAATTAATGATGTTATGTGGTCAGGGGTTTTCCTCACTTTTTCTGGTTGGTTTTTTTGTTTGTTTGTTCTTCAGTTTTTCACTCTAAGTTTTCCAAACCTAGAGAAGCTTTTAAAAGTGACAGAATAGCAAAAGGAAAAATTAAAGAGTGAAAAAAACAATTCTTCCACCACAGGACTGGATTTTTCACCCTAGACCAATACAAGTGGCTGATGGTTCCACCTATAAGCCCTTGAGAGCCACACAGATCTTGCATCTGCGCCTCTTCAACACTGCTGGGCAGCCCCGGAGTCTTGTTTTAGCGTTGGGGCAGCAAAGTTTCCACAGGCCATACTGTCAGCCAGTTTCTCCATCTACAGGTACTTCCATGAAGGAAGTTACCCCTCTGCATTATGAAATCAGCACAAGTTACTGCAGACTCTTCCCCCATAATTTTTTTGTGGGAAGAGTCTGTCAGAGCCCAGCCAGCCTCTCAACCTACTAACTCTTTAGAGCCCAAACCCTGCATAGGGGATTCCACAGGGTTAGGGGAGACACCATTCCCTCCTCTGCATTTTTGTCTCCCAAGCCTGGACACATATAGGCAGATGCCCATTCACATGCATCTGCAGAATGTAGTAAAGGGGCCTTGCTTTTCAATCTATTTGCCATTCAGTTCTGATAGCATTACTAGAATAAATCAATGAAACAGTGGCATAAATTCAAAAGTTAATTGCTGCTCTCCAGCCCACTGCTATTAACTTTTCACACAATTATTAAGAATTAATTTATGAACATTTATTTAAATTCAAACCATAAATGTAGATTCACATTATATTTAATTTTTTTTTCTTCTTGAGAGTGAGAAAGGTGCTCTGCTGAACAGGGGACAGGCTGCAGGGCAAAAAAGTATAGTAGGTCTATGCAAGCTCTTCCCACAAATATATAGTAGCTGGCTTTTTCTGTTAAAATGATCGCAGTAAAAGAATCAAAGGTGACCTTTAAATTATCAATGAATTTCACAGTTAATACTCCCCTCAGATGAATAAAGGCAGCCAACATCTCTCAGAATTATTATTTCAGTCTTTCTGTGTGCAGATTCATTAAAATAAAAGATCCCAATAACAGATCCAATGTGAAAGATTTCTTCAAGGGCAGAAGAGCACCCTGTGTAGCCATTTTTTTACACCTGTGAAAAGTGGATTCAAAACACTAGCAAAAATAAGAATAGCAGCATTTTACACCACAAGTGTAAAATGACTACACAAAGAGCAAGGTAGTACAGAATTTTTTTTATGTAAAAAGTTAAACTGATAACGCAACCAAAGAAGCGCTGACAGTGCCATGCATAGGTTAAATCCAATGTTCAGTTATAGTGAAAAAAATGTATGCCTCACTATTCCTTATCCAGTTTGCTGTGTGTATTTACTATAATAAACCAAACCCCAGAAGTCCCTAAATATGTGGGTTATAGTGGAATTATTTTAATATTGATGGTATTTCTATTTAATCTTGATTGTGTGAGATGATCTTTAACAGGTATTTAGATATATAATTTCACTATGGAGCCACCTGCTAACATTCATAGCTGAAGTTGCAAATCAGCACTCCATTATATATGCAGTGTTTATACCCTGCATAATTCTGAAAATAATTTAATTTAATCTTAAACTGTTCATGCTCCCTCCCTCATATAAGAATTCCCATATGCAGCAAACTGTACCAAGCTACCATCGAACTTGCTTCTGCAGTTTATAATGTTATACATTTTATAATGACTTTAGAGAAAGCTCTGCCCCTTAAACATGCTGTAAGAACAGCAACCCTGAAACAAAATGTCAGTTTATGTTTACATTTCAAAACTAATTTTAAAATTACATGAATAGCTGCAAGGAGGATATCATATCACTTTTGAATACCTGATTTAAAAGAATTCAGAGTACAGACACTACACTTTCATTTTACTAGAGGATATCATCCTGCAATCAACTTTCCACTAATGAGATGAATGTTAAAGTCTCCTTCAACAAATATGGTTATACCACCTGCTCTGTTACTCAAAAAGTATGTGTGTTTAAGTGAATGTCAGAGAGGAAAAACAAGTCATTTAAAAAAATTTAATCCAGTCTGTTTACTTAAGCCAAAACATAAAAAAATTCCATCCAGTTCAAAAGAAAACCCCCTAAATATGCTAGATTAGCATAAATTTCAGTAACAAAGCTAGCCTGAAACCATACATAAGGGAAATACTGAAGTAAAAGAATGCCCTCCTCTGTTTAAAAGTATGCACACATTCTGCGTATGATCCTATGCTTCTATTATCAGGCTATTTGAAAAACAAACACTCTAGGTCTTATTCTGGCTTGTCTTGTATGGAGTTACCAGGTGGAGGGGAAGAAGTTACAATACTCCCTACGTTCCTGATCTTGCAAAGACTTATGCATGTACTTAACTTTCCCACTGTGAGCAGTAGTACTATTGATTTTAGGAGTATTTACACTGGTAAAGTTAAGACCATGCATAAATATCTGCCAGATGAGGAGCTACATGTGCAACCCTAAGCCAAGCACCTCTTCTCTCCTCCTTAAATCCTACTTTCTCCATGAATCCTTAACACCTTGTTCTTCTTAGCTATAACTCCCCTCACTCTTTCCTACTGGTGCCCATTGTCTTGCCTACCCTAAACTTATAGGTGTAGGGCACATATCCTATTCCATTTGTAAAATATCACGTACATTTACTCTGTTTTAAAAAAAATCTGATGAAACACGGCAACATCTGATTACGCACTGAAATCTTATAACATATGGGTGTTGTGATATAAATGAGATGGTGATAGTGATAGAAGCCTGGCTGAAGTGATATAAAGATAGAGGCGGTGACAAGTACATACACAGTCATTATGGCAACTGTGGCAAGCACATGAAGGGAACAAGGTAGCAGTAGGCAAGAGTAATGCCAAGTGGTGATGGCAAGGGGCACAAGAGGTAACCACAATAGTGGTGGTGGGCACATGAGTTCCTCGAGGCTGCAGCAGCAATAACAAGGTGTCACAGGTTATTGCAACAGCAGAGAAATCATTGTAGAGTGGAGGGTGAAATCAGTGCAGGGGCGGGGGAGGTGAAGTCAACACAGAGGCAGAAGGTAACTGTGGAGGGCAGATGTTGAGGTCAGGGGGTGACAGAGAGCTGTAGGAGAAGAAGCTAGGTCAGGGCAGTGGCGGGGGGGTCACTGCGGGCAGAGGGAGTAAGCAGGTCGGGGCAGTGGCAGGGGGGTCATAGCGGGCAGAGGGAGTAAGCGGGTCAGGGCAAAGGCAGGGGGGTCACAGCGGGCAGAGCGAATAAGCGGGTCGGGGCAGTGGCGGGGGGGTCACTGCGGGCAGAGGGAGTAAATGGGTCGGGGCAGTGGCGGGGGGGTCACTACGGGCAGAGGGAGTAAGAGGGTCAGCGCAGTGGCTGGGAGGGTCACTGCGGGCACAGGGAGTAAGCGGGTCGGCGCAGTGGCAGGGGGGGTCACTGCGGGCAGAGGGAGTAAGCGGGTCGGGGCAGTGGCGGGGGGGTCACTGCGGGCAGAGGGAGTAAGCGGGTCGGCGCAGTGGCAGGGGGGTCATAGCGGGCAGAGGGAGTAAGCGGGTCGGGGCAAAAGCAGGGGGGTCACAGCGGGCAGAGGGAGTAAACGGGTCGGGGCAGTGGCGGGGGGGTCACTGCGGGCAGAGGGAGTAAGCGGGTCAGGGCAGTGGCAGGGAGGGTCACTGCGGGCAGAGGGAGTAAGCGGGTCAGGGCAGTGGCAGGGGGGGTCACTGCAGGCACAGGGAGTAAGCGGGTCGGGGCAGTGGTAGGGGGATCACTGCGGGCAGAGGGAGTAAGCGGGTCAGGGCAGTGGCAGGGGGGTCACTGCGGGCACAGGGAGTAAGTGGGTCAGGGCAGTGGCGGGGGGGTCACAGCGGGCAGAGGGAGTAAGCGGGTCGGGGCAGTGGCAGGGGGGGTCACTGCGGGCACAGGGAGTAAGCGGGTCGGGGCAGCGGCAGGGGGGGTCACTGCGGGCAGAGGGAGTAAGCGGGTCGGGGCAGTGGTAGGGGGGTCACTGCGGGCAGAGGGAGTAAGAGGGTCAGCGCAGTGGCTGGGAGGGTCACTGCGGGCAAAGGGAGTAAGCGGGTCGGGGCAAAGGCAGGGGGGTCACAGCGGGCAGAGGGAGTAAGCGGGTCGGGGCAAAGGCAGGGGGGTCACAGCGGGCAGAGGGAGTAAACGGGTCGGGGCAGTGGCGGGGGGGTCACTGCGGGCAGAGGGAGTAAGCGGGTCGGGGCAGTGGCAGGGGGGGTCACTGCGGGCAGAGGGAGTAAGCGGGTCGGGGCAGTGGCGGGGGGGGTCACTGCGGGCAGAGGGAGTAAGCAGGTCGGCGCAGTGGCGGGGGGGTCACTGCGGGCAGAGGGAGTAAGCGGGTCGGGGCAGTGGCAGGGGGGGTCACTGCGGGCACAGGGAGTAAGCGGGTCGGCGCAGTGGCGGGGGGGTCACTGCGGGTACAGGGAGTAAGCGGGTCGGCGCAGTGGCGGGGGGGTCACTGCGGGCAGAGGTAGTAAGCGGGTCAGCGCAGTGGCAGGGGGGTCACTGCGGGCAGAGGGAGTAAGCGGGTCGGGGCAGTGGCAGGGGGGGTCACTGCGGGCACAGGGAGTAAGCGGGTCAGGGCAGTGGCGGGGGGGGTCACTGCGGGCAGAGGGAGTAAGCGGGTCGGGGCAGTGGCGGGAGGGTCACTGCGGGCAGAGGGAGTAAGCGGGTCGGGGCAGTGGCAGGGGGGTCACAGCGGGCAGAGGGAGTAAGCAGGTCGGGGCAGTGGCAGGGGGGTCACAGCGGGCAGAGGGAGTAAGCGGGTCGGGGCAGTGACAGGGGGGGTCACTGCGGGCAGAGGGAGTAAGCGGGTCGGGGCAGTGGCGGGGGGGTCACTGCGGGCAGAGGGAGTAAGCGGGTCGGGGCAGTGGCGGGGGGGTCACTGCGGGCAGAGGGAGTAAGCGGGTCGGGGCAGTGGCAGGGGGGGTCACTGCGGGCAGAGGGAGTAAGCGGGTCGGGGCAGTGGCGGGGGGGTCACTGCGGGCAGAGGGAGTAAGCGGGTCAGGGCAGTGGCGGGGGGGTCACTGCGGGCACAGGGAGTAAGCGGGTCAGGGCGGTGGCAGGGGGGTCACTGCGGGCACAGGGAGTAAGCGGGTCGGGGCAGTGGTAGGGGGGTCACTGCGGGCAGAGGGAGTAAGCGGGTCGGCGCAGTGGCGGGGGGGTCACTGCGGGCAGAGGGAGTAAGCGGGTCGGGGCAGTGGCGGGGGGGTCACTGCGGGCAGAGGGAGTAAGCGGGTCGGGGCAGTGGCGGGGGGGTCACTGCGGGCAGAGGTAGTAAGCGGGTCGGGGCAGTGGCGGGGGGGTCACTGCGGGCAGAGGGAGTAAGCGGGTCGGGGCAGTGGAAGGGGGGGTCACTGCGGGCAGAGGGAGTAAGCGGGTCGGGGCAGTGGCGGGGGGGTAATAGCGGGCAGAGGGAGTAAGCGGGTCGGGGCAGTGACAGGGGGGGTCACTGCAGTGGCGGGGGGGTCACTGTGGAAGTTAGCGGGAGGCTATGATGAGCCGGGGGAACAGCGGTGGCTGACACAGGAAGGTCAGTGCAGGATGGGGCAGGTCAGAGCGGGGGTGTCTCTGAGGGAGTGGGTGGTGTGGGGGGCAGGAGAGGCCAGTGCAGGGCGGGCTGTTGCTGTTGGCGGTCGGGGAGAGCAGTACAGGTCGAGCGGTCACTGGGGGCAGAGGAGAAGGCAGTTGAGTGGGAGGGTCGCTGTAGCGGAGCAGGGGGTCATTGCGGGGAAGTGCGGGGGCGGGAGTTGCTGTGCAGGGCACAAGGACGTCAGTGGGGGCGGCGGTCAGCACAGGCCTGGGGGGTCGCTGTAGGGGGCATGGGGCAGAGCGGGGATGGAAGCCGCTGCGCAAGCGTGGGGAGGTCGTCCCAAGACCCATCCCCCTCACCTGCTCGCTGCCCATGTCTGCGGCTCCTCCTGGTCGGGGCTCCGCTCCCACGCAAGCTCCTGCCAGCTCCCTTAGGGCCCAGTCGCCGGCGGGAGGAGGAGGAGGGGCTGTTGTGTTGAAGGAAGCCCCGTTGCTTAGCAGCGGTTCGGGCCCAGGCTCCGCCTCCGCCGCGAGACGCAGAGCGAATCCCAACGGTCCTCGCCGGCAGTGCGCGCGCCTGATTGGCCCGGAGCTTCGGCACGCCCCTAGGAGGTGGCTGGCGTTGGGCTGTAACGTTAGCGCCCAGTACCAGTAACCCCGCTCTAAGGCCCGCCCAGCAGCCAGCCCGGCCCGGCTTTAGGGCCACCCCCAAACTCTGTGACAGGGGCTCGGGGTTGGGTATTTCGGTTGTTCAGGCGCAGCCGTGCACCTTCCTACCGGCCGCCGAGGCGTAAACAGCAGCTGGGGTGGCTGTACCTGGAGCCAGCTGCTTGGGCAGCCCTGGGGTCAACCACACTGGCCCCTGCAGAAGTCAGGGTGGGTGGTCGTGGAAAGTCATGGAGTGTGAGAGGTCCCTGGCAGACACAGAGCCCTTCTGATGGCGAAGGAGACTAACGCAGGCGCCCAGGCACACAGTGAAGAGTTCTGTGTCAGCCTGTCAGAAGTTGGTCCCGTAAAAGACGTAACTTCACCCAGCTTGGTTCACCTGTCAACAAATATTGTTAATATTCCTGGTGAAATATCCACCTCCCTAACAGTAAACAGTCACAACAAAACAAAACTGTCTGCTGTTCTGCAACATTCAAAATAATTTTTTGTATTGATTTTGGAATGATTCCTAGAAAGTCAAAGAGAGCAAACTTAACACATTGCCTGCAATTAACAGGTCAACACCAAGAGAGGAACAAAGATCGTATTTAAATAAGAAAACAGTTCTGTATAAGTTCTTATTGACACCTAATTTCCTTGATAATTGCATTAGCTTCTTTTGGCCACTGAGGGGTGTACGTTCAACATTAAAACTGAAATGCTCTGCTAAAGGAAAAACAGTATATTCAGGAATGAACACCAGAAACATGACAACGTACTCCTTTGCTACTGATTTATAGTTACAATTTTCATTGTCCCACACCACCACAATTCAAGCATTAACATGTGAAGAAGTGTTTTCTGCTTGGTAAACTTGGGGGTCTGGTCCTGCTTCCCCTGAAGTCAATGGAATGTTGCTATTGTCTTCATTGAGATTGAGGACAAAAGTGAGACCTTGTGCTGGACTATGCCCAGAAATTGCACCAATTTAACCAAATCTGGTACTAAATCAATACGGCTAACTCAATTCAACTCTTCTGTGTGGACACTCTTAAATCAGTTTGTATCCACACAAGGATTGCACCAATTGAACTAAATCAATTTAGAAACCAAATTTAGTTAAATTGGTGCAGTTTCTGTATGTAAGCTGAGACCATGTTTTGTTTTCATACACTCATAGACTTTAAGGTCAGAAGGGACCATTATGATAATCTAGTCTGACCTCCTGCACAACACAGGTCACAGAATCTCACCCACCAACTCCTGTAACAAGCCGCTTACTGAAATCCTCAAATTGTGGTTTAAGACTTCAAGGTGCAAAGAATTCTCCCGCAAGTGACCCGTGCCCCATGCTGCAGAGGAAGGCGAAAAACCCCCAGGGCCTCTGCCAATCTGCCCTGGAGGAAAAGTCCTTCCTGACCCCAAATATGGCAATCAGCTAAACCCTGAGCATATGGGCAAGACTCACCAGCCAGACACCCAGGAAAGAATTCTCTGTAGTAACTCAGATCCCACCGCATCTAACATCCATCACAGGCTATTGGGCATTTTCAACAGGATGACAAAATAGTTTTATATTAAACAACCACATACTAAAAGGAAACCAATTTCACATATGCTTGCTTTATATCATTTTTCTGATACTATAGTTTCTATAAAATCATTCTTTTGAACAGTGTGTGTGTTCTTGCTTATAGTGATATTAAGTGAAAGTTTCATCCTTAGAAATAGGATGAAATTGATTTTAATGGAGCTATGCTGATTTATATCAGCTTAAGATCTGGCCCATTCTTTTTTAAACAGCAAGGCCCAATCCTGTGAGTTCATGGCAGTCCCCAAGACTCAGTGAAGTCAGTGGGTGTTATAACTTGCAATATGAGTCACCAAATTAGACAGCTGCTTACCAAATTGATGCACAGGAGGATGGGGCTGAGAGCACTACTCAGTGGAAGACGTTCACTTGACTTTCAGCCTTGTACGTCATATGCTTCAGATGGTTATGTTATTTATTTGATCATATTTTGGTTTTTATCAGGTAAGCAAAAAGCTATCACTATCTAAAGTGCTATGACTATCTAAAGTAATACTTCATCCTTTTATTTGTCCAATAAAACAGCTTGTCCTGTTTTATTAGTCAGTGACTTCCTAGTTACATAACTATATTTACATTATTGCTTGGGGCAACAGAAAAACTTTCCTTATTTGATCTGCCAGTTCTTTAGAAAAGTATGTTGTTACTATATCAGCAACCAGTTCTAATTTGACAAAAGGTTACAAGTGTGAAACAGAGCATACAGTCTGAACATTTCAATAAGTAGAAGGTTTTACATTAATAATTACAGTTACCATATTTATCCAGAAAGTGACCCTTTCTGCTCTTTCAATGATAAAGAATTTGTGGTCATGAGAGGAAGTCTCAGTTGCAGGTACAGCTTATCAAGTGGATGGCTCAATATAAAGGGGAGTGTGTGGAACTGCAAATTCAAGAAAGGCTCAGAGCTAGGCACTTAAACCTTTGTGGCTCTTACTACTACTTAAGGTACCTAAATCCAAAATTTAGATCCTCAAAAATCCCCACTCAGCTGCCACTTAACACAGTAGTTGCCAACATTTCCTGGACACCTAAGTTTCTGCTAATAAAGTCCCCTGGTGCCTAAATTTCTGCCAAAGTGCATACACAAAACTGTCTGAGCTGCTTGGTGCCCAGCTCCTGCCTAAGTCCTGGTGGCATTTACAAACTGTGCGTACCCTACCTAGCTGACCTGCAGGTCCTAATCTGATAGATGTTCTCAGAGCATGCCTAATCCACAAAGAACACAGCTGAGGAGAAACAGCTAATGGTTAAAGCATTCACCAAGGATGTGGGAGACAGATTCAAATTCCCATTCTGCGTGATATGGAGCAGGGAGTTGATTCCACGTTGCCCATCTTCCAGGTGAGTGCCCTAACCATTGGGTATTCGGACACACACATCCCTGCCTGCTCCAAATATTGCCAATCTGGTCATCCTGAAAATGTAGGAAGGGAAATCCGTAGAGCAGATTGGATTCAGCTATTGTGGAGCAAGGGTAGATCCTAAAGGTAGCAACATATATTAAGCACATTTCCATGTCTCCAATAATTCTCCTAAAGCATACAATCAAGCCAACATAAGTTGTAACAATTTTTATTTTCAGTGATCAGTAAATGCTCATTCAGCAAATTCATATTTATGGTTCAAAGAATCACAATGAAAAGCCATTAGGAGTCTCACCTAGTCATATTTTATTTAGTCCTTAATCTCAGGATCTGGAAAGCATTACAATTTTTTCTATAAATAACTGTTCCTTTCACATTGTCCATAGGAATTTCCTCCTTTACACAGAAGTCCCTAAGAAGTTCAGATTAGGTTATGTTATTGTTTCCTACTCTTTTTCCCCCCTCCACACAGGTTTACTGATCTCAAAAATGCAGCTGCCTTGTCTGTCACTTGCAGAATGTTTGAATCAAATTCCTAAAGTGACAATTAAGTACTTTTAACTTAAACAGAACCTATATTAACTGAGTTAAAGAGTCTTGCCCAAGGCCATAGAAAGATTCAGTACCAAAAGTGGAAGTCTTTAGCTCCCAAGTCCTGAGCTTGGTCCACACCTCTCTTTTATGAGAAATCCAACAACCAAGCTGTTAAAAATAACTCAGCTAAACGCAAAACAAAAAACAGAACAACTTCATCACTCAATTAAATCTCTTATAAATAAGCGGGGTGGGAGGGAAGCACCAGAGTAAAAACAATGAAAGGATGAGGCAAGAGCCTATACAATAAAAGTTTCTACTGCAGAATGTATGTTAAAAAACAAACCCTGCACACACCCCCAACCCCACACACACACACACACACAAGGAAAAACAGAGTCCACCTTTAGCAGCCAAAGTACACATAGTATATATTGTAACCTATAAAAAGACTAGTTTAGATTAGAGGAATTCACTCCAAGTACAAAAGGGTAGGGTAAAGGGCAAGGTAGAAGATGGTTAGGGAGCGGAACAGAGGGAAATGGCAACATTTTGAAGACAGGAAAACTGAGCAGTGTTCCATTATTTGAAGACAGTTCTTACTGGTAGCTCTGCCTACTATTGAAGTTTAATGAAATAAGGTAGAAAACCCTATATTCATGTACATTTAAATTCACAGTAAAATTTAAAACAAATGCAAAAGTTACAGTTTCTAAACCATATTAGACATGTTTGGGACTTTAATAATAAACAACGAATATAAAGCTAGATTGTAGTTGGCCCTACTTGGGTTATATAAGAACCTTACATTTCTTTTGTGCCCTTTACACAGGAGTCTCATTGAAACTGAAAGGAATAAACTCCTAAGTCACTTAGAAACTTTAAAAAATGTACTCTATATCTCAGTTTCTCCTCCCAGGCTATTTTGTTTACCAAATTTCTCCCACCACCTTCTTGTTGTCTTATCTCTTTTAGAAATTTACAATTGTAACTTCTTCGGGACAGAGACCTTTTATTTTTATTTATCTTTAAAATAATATGCACACCCACAGCTGTGCTTTGCAAATTAATAATATGGTCCTCTGATGCTAGTGCATCAGCTATATCTCAGGTGTCTGCAACACCCAATGAAGAGGGCAATTTTTGGTCTTGGATTTTGCTTTTTTTTAAAAAAACCAAACAAACCTTATTTTCAGTTTTGTTCTTTGCTTCATTAGTTAGATAGCTTGCAGGCCAGTAGCACTACTGAGTTGGGAAAATTATGATGTTGAAAAACACACAAAGGGTGAGACTTCTTTTTTTTTTTTTTTTTTAAGTGACTAAGTCATTTGACTTTCAATGTGAATTGTGCTCCTAATCACTTAGATGCTTTTGCAAATCACACCCAAACTGCCTAGGGTTATAAAACAGATCGCTGCACCCACATCTCTACTTACCTTAGTGCACATGCTCTGCCCCTTTTGGAATTTCTTTACACTACATTCTTGTTCTTGAGAGATTTCTGCATAGCAGCCGTGTTAGTCTGTATTCGCAAAAAGAAAAGGAGTACTTGTGGCACCTTAGAGACTAACAAATTTATTTGAGCATAAGCTTTCATGAGCTACACCTTGTGACACGCTGAGCTGCACCCTAAACTTCCTGACTTAAGTTGGAGTTGAAAGTACTTGGCACTTTGTCATATCAGATCCTTAGTGGGGGAGGTGGAAATGAAGTAGCATTTCCACTTATTGAATCCATTCAGTGCAAGTTAATGTAGCAAGCTGAATTAAATCAAATCATTTGGTAAGAACACTTCCATAATTGTAGCCCTCTAGCTACCCTTATGCCAGCAGTATGGTGCATATTCATTTATTCAATGAATTTTATCTCTGAGCTACATGTGCATATCCCATTAGAACTTTAGTTCACAATATGGTAGTCACAGCTGATTCACTGAGAGATTAATGGAACTATTAAAAATGAGGGTCAAGGATTTTTGCACAAATATGGGATCATTGT
Organism: Chelonia mydas; assembly: GCF_015237465.2. Taxonomy (NCBI): domain Eukaryota; kingdom Metazoa; phylum Chordata; order Testudines; family Cheloniidae; genus Chelonia; species Chelonia mydas. Next base: position 55,402,718 of record NC_051251.2, read on the forward strand.
TACTTGACTTTTGGTAAGGGATTTAATAATCTGAAGTTAACAGTTGAGTTGATTTATGTTAAAATAACAGGCATGACTTTTATATATATTTTGTACAGTATCATAACTCCAAGGTTCAATTAAATGAAGTTAGAATTTCAAACAGCCATTAAACTATCACTTTAAATCATAATACATGCAGGAAATTACATATGGAAAGGTGGTGAGTTAGCGAATGGTAACCATGATCTTTCAGTTCAAGGATTGTTTGCTCGTTTTATACAGCAAAGTAGGAGATGATGAGATTAAAGTTGCATGCAATATTTATATACTGTATATAGAAGCTTGGTAAAACTGAAAACTGAATGGATGCATGAAATATGTTTGTTTTGCACAATCATATTTCTGAAAAAATTGCTTTATAATGGTAGGAAGGACTATATATCACATAAGTAATTACATCCTTATCTACAAAAGTCAAACCCTTCTCATACTTGCACAAACACTACAAATAAACTTCAAGAATTCTGAGAATAAGAGAATGCAATCAAAATCAAGTTATAGCAGTGACTCAGTGCAGTCATATTTTCCTTCCTCTACAAGAAGAGAGAGATACACAATGAAGTGAGCTGTAGCTCACGAAAGCTCATGCTCAAATAAATTGGTTAGTCTCTAAGGTGCCACAAGTACTCCTTTTCTTTTTGCGAATACAGACTAACACGGCTGTTACTCTGAAACAACTCACACTTTTGGTAACAATGATCCCATATTTGTGCAAAAATCCTTGACCCTCATTTTTAACAGTTCCATTAATATCTCAGTGAATCAGCTGTGGCTTCTGTAGTACAATGTAGCCCTCCTAGTGCGTATTCACACTTTTGGAAATTTGGTACCAGCAAACAGACTAGAACAGATCACTATGGAAGGGACATTTTTGAAAACTTGGGAGAGACTCATTTCAGATGGGAGCAATTTGATTTACATCAATTCAGTCTAGGGAGGGAAGGATGGAGAATGGCCCAATGTTTACTGCCCTGGGTAAACAGTCAAATGATTTGGTGCCTGATTGTGAGAGATGCTGAACACCTGCATTTCTGACCGAAATCTATAGAAACTCTGCAGATTCAGCACTTTTGAAATCTGCAAGTGAACATCACAGATGCAACATAGGACAGCAAGGGGGTTTATAAAGGGACAAAATAGGTCTGCTTATCTAAATCATCAGCAGTATAGGGCAATAATCCAGCCAGCATTTTAATGCTGGTGATTTAGCCAAGTACACCATTAGATTTTACAGGGTTTTATTCTGGCTTTGATGTATGCTACCACACTGGCTCTGCTGGGTCTCCAAAATAAAGGACAAAAATAGTCACTGTTGTTACTTTATCAGCTTCAGTAGAATTACAGCAGCAATTAATTGCTCAGTGTATTTGTCCTCATACCAGATTTTTTTTTTAAAGCAGCTTTGTAAAAGCATCTTTGAATTAATTCCCTCATATCCTTGCATCCATAAAGGCCATAAGCTCCTCTCTGCAGTAGAGTAGAATGAGAATTAGAAATAGTCCAAATGGCAAAGATGAGATGAGCCATACTAGAGGTTATAATTACACAGTAAATCTCTAACACTACATAATGTTCACACACGAGAATATATGCAGCATAATGTGAAAAAGGTTTTAGCAGTATACATTTGGAATAGTTATATTACACAAGTGACTCACAGGCTAGTGAGCATGACTAGAGAATTGGTCAAATAATCATTCATGAGCTAGGGACTGGGCTTTGGTATGGAAATTGAGTGTATTTCAGTGTGTATGGGCACATATGAAATGTTCACTTGCAAAATGTAGGAGCATGGTACTGGATTTTAAGGTAAGTGCCATTAGTACGGTGCTTGAGATTTTCATGTCCGTTAATAGTTTTCCTTACCAGGTGCTGTAGATTGAATCTCCCACTTCCTAACCTCTGTCGGAGTGCTCCACAGGAAGGAACTGGAAAGCTCAAGAGACTAGTTATGGGATATAGAACTTTCCATCTCTAAATTGTCAGCTCACATCCAGGCCAACTTTCCACAGATATAGAATTCTCTCCCAGAAGGTACTGAACAACTACAAATCACTACCTTCAGCACCATCCAAATCTCTCTTTACAACAGCATTTCTACAGTGTACTCCTCCCACCCTCCCCAGCCATGCTAGTAAAGAAGAATAGGAAGAGAAGACATGGAAGCTTACTTATATAATTCAGTCAGGCATACTGATACATGGTAATGTTCACTATAAAACTACATAGAAAGTCTGTCCGTGCCAACATCTCTTAAAAATACCCTTGGCTATTTAGATTATGATTAGATAAAAAATAAATATTGAACTGAGACTTAGAATGAACACTTGATGGTAACCATCTTAACAGGAATTTTAGATTGATCATTGTGGCTGAATTCTGCCCTGTGATAATGTACTCCTGGCCAGAGAAGTTTGGCACTTCAATCTTTCCCAAGATTTCAAGGGTAAAAATCTTTGACCCTCTGAGGTCAATAGGAGTTTTGCCGCAGTCTTCACTGGGGTCAGGAATTTACCGTGTTTTTCCTTCTGCTCTAAAAGAAACCACAATTTGAAGTGTTGTCGCAGCAAAGGCCTGATCCTGGAAACCTTACTTAGGAGGAGTTCTATTGACTTATTAGAGCTTATCGTGTCAAGGTTTAATAAAAGTTTTCTGAATCAAAGTTTTCTAAGATACATCTTACACATTTACAGTTTGTCACTGTATAATTCAACTCAAAATTACATATTTATGGATTTTTCTATATTGAAATTAATATGGGAATTTTTCTATATAATGGTTCATCAGTACAGCAGGCTATCCACTTGTCTAATATACAGAGCTGGCAAAGAAGCACTTCCAAGTTTGATAGTTGGCAGAAATCAAGGCACAATTTCCCCCCACTTCTTTCAGCACAGAGTCCAGCAAACTTGTTATCCAGTTCTCTCTGCTATGGGTTTCTGAAAATGTTATACAATTAATTTCTAGTTAGCAAAACATTTGTGGTTGAATTTACAGAGTTACCAATTGCTACCTAGAACAGAGATTATTCTGCTAACATCACATTTCTCAGGGAGACCAAAATCAGAGAGGAGACTCACCATTCTTGTTTTATTTCAAAATGAGCTCTACAATGTTGCTAAGGGGGGAAACGAGTATTTAATAAATAGGATTTTGTTTTTAGTATATGAAGCACATTGGATAAAAGTTTTATGGGCAGAAAATTTGAGAGATTTGAAGTGAATACTGCAGTAATGCCAAAACAAATACATGGGGATACTGTTCCCTTCACAGAACACACAACTCAGTCATGAAGTTCTAAACACAAACAGAACAACACTTATGTCAATGGGATCTTTATGTAGCAACTGCAGTATCCAGCCTGTATTAGTGAATTACTACCCATTTATTACACACACAATATATGAAGTTCTCTAGAAGAGTATAATTTATTTTTAGACCATCAGCCTACTAACATTCAACTTAACTTTAAGGAGTTTACAGCCTTGAGAAAGGACAACCATCTGCTAAATAAACAACATGGATATTACATACCTGTTTATCTTATGCTGTTGAGGTATGCAGATCACCACTGGGTTAGTGTTTTAAGTCAAGACACTTAATATTTGGACTGGCCCATTTCATGTGTTTGACTCATTTTGCTTATCATCTTCTCTCTTTAGCTGGTTGGCATAGTGCTGGTTCTCTACAGAGAGACTAATGAAACCTGAACACCAGCATTTCTTTCTTATATAATATTTTAAGATGCCTCTCCTTTCCTCTAAACATTTTACACCTAAAATTAAACTATAAAAGGACAAGAGTTCTGTCCCTCAATGTACATTAAGCAGAAACACCTTTTTCCCCTCATAGATTTAATCCAGATTCAAATGTATGCAGCATTCCAGATATGAAATTAGTAAGTGTAAGGATGTGGTGGCATTTCAAAAAGCTACATTCACTAACTTATCAGATGAACTTTACACAGAGCACAAGACATTAGCTGGAAAGCCACTTTTTCTGATTAGAAAATACTAAGTGTACAAACTGTTGAATAAAGTCACATTTCAATACAAAATGTTTGTTTATACAAAATAATTCAGGAATTGCATAGAAATTACATCAGTTATCTTAATAAAATATTACTATGACCATTTACATTCTGTTTTTGCTAGTCCCCAATAACATGACACTAAGCACAATGGGCTACCAAAGAACAACTGTACCTTAAATGAAATTACGTATGTTAAAGAAAATGATGGCATGCACAATACAAAATTCTTATAAAATTAAACATTTATATTAATCCAAACAATTTAAAATTCTGGCTCCAGTTATATTTGAATTTACATACAAAAATACAGATGTCTACAAAATTTGAAAAAGCTCTATTGGATAAAACCAAAATTCACTTATTCAAACTTAAAAGATAACTTAAGACCAGAAAAAAGCAGTAACAAATGTAAACATTTATCAAATATCATGGTGGAAAGTTTCTTTATGGAATATTTCCTGTATTTTGTTTAGTTAAAGTGCTGGTATATATGGTTATGACTTTATACTTTGCATAACCTGTATCATATGTTAAAAGAAACAGTAATATTAATGTATGAGCGATTCCAGTTTTAAAATTAAGAATTTAGCAGTAATTTGGACAGTTTAAATTATATTACAATTATTTTTTGTAAACAACTTTTTATAGCTGAATCTGTTGTACTGTTTTGACATTTCCTCTCTTCATCTTAAGTGAACTTTCAATTCTGAATGTATAAAAATACTTTTATTTCACTACACTGTAATTAGATTAAGTTCTTCTGAGAAGAAGACAGAAATACCTTAGTTTAAAACTATTGAGTAAAAGCAAGGCCTTCCAAAATTTAAAAAAAAAAAAAAAAAAACTAACTTGTTTATTAACTGCCTCCACAAAGTCGACTTATTTCTCAGTTATCGATTCATAGAAAAGAATAATGTATACATAACATTAATATGTAGAGATGAGATAGTGGAGTCCCCTAATAACTAGGTAGCTCAGCTTGTTCATGGTTGAACACATACTGGTATTAAAACAATATCACATGGATATCAGTCTTTATAAAGAGAACAGAAAAGACTGGATTTTAACACATAAAAAGTTAAGGCCTGATCCTGCAAACTTTACTCAGCTGGAACTTCCATTCAGATCAACAGGAGTATTAACCAAGTAAAGAGAGCATTATTGGACTCATTTGTCTGTTAAGATGGATTTAATATACAAATTGCTTAAAATATTTTTTATTCCATCCTCTTGTTATAAAGGTACTTAAAATACAACATTTTATTACATATTAATAAAATGAGCATTTACATTATTTCAATGTTTGATATTTTCTCTTGAATTTTAACAAGAAATTGCTTAAATATGACAGGGTCAATATGCACATTTGAGGAAGCATCTTGCAACTAACTAAATATCACAATTCTCATTATGTAAGACAAATGAGACATCCACACTGAGGAGGATTCAGTCTAAGCTATGCAGACTCGAAGATCCAGGAAATAGTTTAAAGTGCCATTTACTTTCATAATATTTCAAAGAGCTTTAATTACTTCCATTCCCTATCTGAAAAGGCTCCCATTTTCACACTATTAATAAACTCAATTAGGACCTGATCAACATTTGCTCCAACCTGAAACTTGGCATAATACAGTGGTTTTTTTCAGAGCATGGGAACAAGAGGAATAAAAAAAAAAAACGCAAAAAACCCTGCCTTTATTTTTTGTAAGATGGAGAGTGCAAAACAGAATGTTTTCAAAAATTGATAGATTTATATAACCAGAGCTCTGAATTTTAATTCTGAAATTTTGCAGCCAATTTCTCAGCATGAGTAAGTACTTTGAGGAAAAATAGTTTGGTTGTAAAAATTATGCAAGCAAATTAACACACTCTCCATCCCACATCTATCAGCTTTTTAACACATCCTTAATGTGGATGCACAGGCAATAAATGACTATGCACTGCTATTAGTCTCATCTCTGATGTTTAAGAGGTATGTACACTAAACTATTATGGGTATTGGAATATTTATAGTTTACTGTGCAATCTGTATTTCAATACAATCCAGATATATGTATATGGAGACTGATATATATGGAGACAACTTTTGAGCATGTACACTTGTTTCAATATGCACTTCAGTGCAAGACTTTTCACACTCTTACAATTAGATTTGTTTATGAAGCAAGGATCTTCAGCAATAAGACTGGCAACCTACCCTTATTCTATTCTAGTATTCCAGAAATATTTATGCTAGCATATTAAAAGTACATGCCACATGCAGTACACTATCCACAAGTAACCAGTCAGCTAAGGCAGAAAGATTATCCTTAACCACAGCTAAACATTCTAAGTAAACAGTATTTGCTGAATGCATCCAATATATCCCAATATTCTGCTGATTTTAAATGCTTAGTTAACAAATGACGGCACGGTCATTGCAGTGAAAGGCTGTCAGAAATTATTAGTTTAAATTTCTCTGCTTCAATCCATTATCAAGTCTTAGTCACAAAAATGTGCTTATATTATTAGATCACTGTCTTGAGAATTTTTATAAGTTGTTTAACTAGAGTCCATTTATTAACATTCAAAAGTTTTTATATTTTTATTCTCTATTATATTAAACATTTTTTGGACTAAAACTTGAAAAGTGCAAATATATTCAACTAAATCGCCTTCAAAACATAAGGCTCTCCCCTGATGACAGAATTCCAGTTTCTCAGGAGTAAAAGCCATTGCCAGCAATGGACATGAAAGGAAGTACCCATCAGAGGATCACTCAAAAGTGCATTTCAGTATAACCATGCTGCACGAATGGACAAGCCATAATCTCACAATATTCACCACTGGAATAGATTAGAATCCTAAATTCAGTTCAGAGGACCTGCACAGACAGACATATGTTAACATACTAGGTCTGTCATGAAGTCTTGAGGATGTTGCAATGAATCATCAAACCGAAAACGTTTAGACACTGTACTGCTGTCTTCTGGAATGTTCTCTTTATCTGCTCGGTCACTGCAGGTACCATTACAAATTGGTTTAGTATTCCTTTCCTCTGAACACTTTGTTGTGTGTTCCTGCATTGGAGAAGGACAGGAAGATTCTTCAGGACTACACAATAATATGAATTCTCCCTGTTTCAGCCAAGAATGAGAGAGACAGGCCTCTGCTGTTGGTCTTTCCCTTTAAAAAAAGAAAGAAAAGAAAAAAAAAAGAAAATCAAAAGTAAGCTGTTTTATTTAAATAAGTGAAAGTACTAACCTCTTATATGGAATGCACAGCTTATTTCACAAACAAACAAAAAATCAAGAGTTTGGACATGTGAAAGATGGACAGCCTTGGAGAGTGAAGTCTTAGCCCCACAACAGGTATTAGGAAGGGCAACAATTTTACAGTATCCTCAGATTGTCGTCTTCTTACTGCCAACACAACTACAGAGGACTGCCTGGATTCTAATCTGGCTCAGGTTTCAGAGTTGTTAACCAAAATGCAAATGGAGGGTCAAACTTTGCCCTCCACATGTTAAGATCATTTACTTATAGGTAAAATTTGGCCAGCAGAACTATTATTTACAATGCATACGCAAAAAATATATTCAAGACCGAGTATGTGATCTGGCAGTTAGTTTATTTGCAAGTTGAGCAAATTTGATTTGGAAGCCATGATGGCATTTTTTGAAGTAAAATTGCTTTTAAGCAAATAGCATCTTACTACATAGAAAAGTCAGTTACAATTGGACATTACCACCAGATAATCTGATATACAGTCAGAATATCCGATAACTTTACAATTCAACATTTAAACAGAATTTCCATTATTGGGATCTCACTGGTCAACTCAGATTTTCCATTTGAATCCAGCACATTCTAAATAGTTATACCACATAGAACGTATCCATATGAAAACCAACAATTTTATGTTAAATGGTCACTGGTCTTATCACATTTATACTACAGTAGCACCCAAAGTCCTCAATTAGGATCAAGACCTTGCTTTGCCAGATGCTTACAAACAAATAGAAAGATGCACCGAAGAATCTGCTACCTACTCTGGGTTTTTGACAAGAAGTTTTTCAATGAAGTCTCTGGCCAGGTATGAAACTGATGCAAAAGTTTCTTCTGAATACTCCACATTGATTTGAGAGATATTGAGGAAAGTTTCTTGATTATCTGCCCCCACAAATGGAGATTCTTGAGTTAGCAACATATATGAGATTACACCAATATTCCTGAAATGAAACAAGATGTAATTTATCTTTCATCCTAAATGATAATTAAAATAGACAGCAAAATGAATTATCTCCCTTTATCGTTGGTGCTATGGTCAGTGTTCCTTGTTATTTCTCATTCCACTGGCAACAAAAGAACCAAAGCAAGCCACAGTTCTAAGCAATTTGATTACATATACATGCAATACCTGATATGTGTTTCTTAATGCATCATTCAGAGCATTAAGTGATTTTGCTGGTATGCCACTTGCTCTTCCTAGCAGTCAAGAGTGAAAGTTGCTCGGCTACTTAAATCTGCTCCAGCCATTTCTTTCTTGCAGCCGCCATCACTCAATTACCTTCTACTTTGGAGGGTAGGATAGAGTGTGTTTTCCAAAATCAACATTAACGCTTTGTTTTGAATTCACCAATACAGGCACACAAGAGGAATGTGGTTAGCAACCCACCTGATGTCCAGACACATCATCATCCCACAGTTATGTCACCTTTATCCCAATTGTACAAGAAAGCATTACGGGGAATCAAGAGTATTCAATCTCCTGAATACAAAAGTTATTTAGCATAGAACTACACTACAGCTGGGTAATCATGGCTTTCCGTTCACTAGCAACTCCAATTAAAAAAAAAAGTTTAGGTTCAGGTCAAAAACAAAAAACAAATTTTTCAGCAAGTCAAAAACTCAAAGTGTTTGGTTTGATCTGGCTCAGTTTCTCCTTTTGAATTTGGGTATTTTAACAAAAAGGAAGGGAAGACTCACATATTAGCCAAAAGTGGTGGTGGTTTCCATATAACTTTTCGCTCAGTGGTTGGGGATATGGGAGACTGATGTGAAGAAGGGATTTGAACTTTTTGTCCAATACTGCAGAACAGTACCCTGGCTACTGCACTATGGAATATTCTGGTGTAGGTCTGTCTCAATCTCTCCTGTAGAAGCTGTTCCACTTTTTATAAATTAAAGTCATTGGAGCAGGTCTCCTACATCCTAGGTGAGTGTTCTAACCTCTAGACTATAGAGTCATTCTCAAACTTGCTCATGTGCAGTGACTATGAATTGCCACTATGGCAAGGCCTGGAGGTCAAGACTGTCCTTACCACAAAGTTGAGTCTTAGTGCTGTGGAAACAGAATGCCTAAAGAAGCTTCTCCCTGACTGGGTGATATTACCACTACTTTCTACCCCAGATTATGGAGCAATTCCTCAGTAGTTATGACATTTCCTTTGCCAGAAACTGGATATTCATTTCTGTGTAGCTGAATTAAGAGATTGCTATAGATCCAATACCCTACTAATTTTTAAAAGATGCACCTATTTTAAATATATCTTGCAGGAAAGAGGAAACTCTTTTGCTCTTTATTCTTAAAATAAGAGAAATTTCTTTTTTTTTTACCTCCCCACTCTAAACACGATTTTTACAGCAAATTGCATCCCCCCGTAGTTCACATTTTACATAGTTTTGGAGCATAAAGTAAATGCATTTGACCAATAGCCATCTACTGTTCTGGCATGGCATGCTGTTAAAGGCAATCCGTTCCTACTGTCCTAGCACACCTTTTCAGACAGTTTTGGAGCACTAGACACTCCTGGTACTGTTGTTGCTCCCCTGTTGTTGATCCCCATGAGCTCCAGCTCCAAGGCAGAGGGTCTCACTTGGTCCCAAGGCAAGGAGGGAAGCTGCCCTCTTCTTAACAGACTTATAGAATGGTTTTCCCTCCTTCCTGTGAGGGGTCTTCTCCTTATCCTCATCTTTTGAGAGGAATCATTGGATCTGCTGGAGTGTTCTGTCAGGGCACTGCTCAGCAGCTCCAGTCAAAGAGATAGGGAGCAGAAAGATTCCAAGGCTTCATGGTGAGCTCCACCAGGTGCTTGCAAAGTTTGAACTCCCAGGACTGCTTGGTGCAGGGACAGAAGGAGTGGCAGAGGTCACACCTTAATGAGATGTGACACTCCCCTAGGCAGCAAAGGCAGCTCTCATGTGGGTCACTTACTGGGACGTCCCAAGGGCAGGAAAGGTAAGACTTGAAGCCTGGACCTTGGGCATAAATGCCTCAAACACTGGGGGATTAGCGAAGGTGGGAGGAAGAACCTCTGATCCCCATGATCTAAATGATGACTATACGCTAAATATGAAACTCAACTAACAATACATAATATTTTTTTTTTACAAGAAAGTTGAACTGGCAAAGCTACAGGAGGTTCCATCCCAGACAGCCAACAGTAGAAAAAGAACTGCAGAGGCAGTTGGTCTGTGCTGCCAATGAGGCCATCGGTTCACAGCAAGAGGTGTAAGGTTCAGACCTGGACCAACACACACTGCCACTGAAGAACTGTCAGTCCAAGGTTCATGGAGGGTGCGCACCCATAGTGACCAGCTCTCAAAGAAGGGCAAGTACCATGTATAAAAATTTAAAAATCCAGACAGCAGAAGCATAACATTTTTAAATTCATGGTAGAAGTGGAAACCCACACTGCAACATAAAGATGCACATAAGATTCCCACGTTGTGACTCATACAAATAGAAAAAATAAACTTGTTTTTCCAGTTTCATGGAGAGCTGTGGAGAATGTGGAAGGAGGATACTTAGTCACACAGACATATGCTACTATACTACAATAGTATCCTATTGTTGAGATAAAGTTTGGGCATGAGAAAGTACAGTTGAACTCCACACCATGTAGTTTATAAGAAAATTAAACAGGTGAGGTTTCTTGGTGTGAGGAAAGACTTCTATATTAGGGCACATTTGGAGTTGCCCAGAAAAAAAACTTACACAATGAAAAATTATGAGGAAAGAGGTTGTTATTGCTGCCTTTAATGTGCTCCAGGCTCAGGAGCAAATTATATGTAAAATAACTCCAGAAAAATAACAGGCGGTAAAGCTATGTGGAACGAGATCAAAATAATAAGAACTTCTTAATATTCATGAAGATGTGCAAATGCAGTTAGCTTTCTAGATTACGAACTTTGAAAGAGAAAGAAGGGAAAGGGGGTGGAAGTAAAACTCACAAACGTGAGATTTTTGGAACACATTCATGGGCAACGTTCTTTTTTTTTAAAAAAAAGATTTCACATGTATAGGAATAAGACTGATTTGGAGATATGAACGTCTATTTGGTTAACTGTATTCACATTAATCCACATTTTTAGTATATAGCATAAGATACTAGATTGTTAGATACTAGATTCAGTGTTTGATGGTCAATGAAAAGATCAATGTAGGCCTGAGAGGTCAATTAGTAGTGGGCTGCACCTGCCAGGTGAGTAGATCTTAACTGATGATGAAGCCCACCTGGAGAAATGCTGGGAGAGGACTATAATCAGAAGATGTTTGTAGCAGAAAGGAGCTGTAGGTAGAAAGTGAGGAACTCTGCAGTAACTCTCTGGGACTAGAGGTTGTGATGAGAGTCCAGGAGATGGTTAGCCCTAGGATTCTCTCCTAAGTAGAGTAGAGAAGTCTAGGAAGATACCCAGGTAAAGACCCACCAACCACTTGAGTGGACCAGGCTCTGGGGGGAAGCCTTGACAAAGGCAGTATCTGGACTTCCAAGGAGAGCACCCTTGGAAATGTTCAGCTGTTGAACAAAGCAAGGAAAAGAGGAGAGAGAGAGAGGAAAGATCAAGCCTAAAGGCAGGAATAGGTTTGAATTTATAGTTTTAAAATGGGATTTATTGGGGGATTCCAGGGGAGCGCCTTGCAAGAAGGGTGAGATTAAAGAGGCTGTGGAGAGACCTGCTGACAGGCTCAGGTAGGTAACAGGGGGTGAGAGAAGTATAGCTGTGTCTACATTCAAAAACTATAGGGTCCCTGTGCTGAAACCCAGAGGAGAGGGAAGGCCTGGGTTCCACTATCAAACACCAGATAAAGTGGTACAAAGAACCTGAAAAAGAGATAAGGACAACCAGAAGGGTATGATGACCATGAGGTAACGTTGGGGCTGAAAACCTTTTGTGACAACATGAGATTTTTATTTGTTGGACTCTCTGTACCCCAGAAAGGGCGCAGCCTGACCTGACCAGAGGGTTGATTCACAAGACAGGCAACACAAGACCAGAACAATCACTAAGAGGGGGCACTAGACAAGACTGAGCTGCTATGCCACACCCAGCCACAAGAAGTGCACTCTTCTGCACAGTGCTACAAGGTTTATATTGTTTCTGCAGAGTAACTTTTAAATGCAACATATATACAGTGCTTTAAATGTAAATAGTGGAAAATTAACATTTTGGCTAAAGTGTTCCTGCCATATCAGATAATGATGGAAAAGTAAAGGATTTTTTTAGGAAAAAAAGTGTGCAAGAGTAGCTGATATCTGAATTATTTAATGTCCAATTTATTTAAACTTAGTTACTATTATCTTTAGAAGAAATAAACTTACCACATATCTGTAGCCGTGGTAATAGGATCATAGTTTAAGATTTCTGGAGCTGGGAAAAAAAAGCGATATCCTTCAATGCATGATTAAAAATATGTAATATGCTACGTCCTATTCAAACAACATTGGTCATACTATGGATTTTTGGCAAGTTTATGCTAAAATACAAGACTATAGGACTAAACATGTAGTTTGTGAAGTGAAGTCTCTATTACTATTATATTTAACTACAAGACTGAAGATGAAGGAAATACATTGCATGTCTCTGAAGAACACTAAAATCACTTATGGATTGGCAGTTGCTTACACACAGCAGGTTTAGAGTTGTAACACTAGACTGGAAGCTTCTTTTACAGCCATCGGACCCATTTACACTTAGACAGTTCAATTCTTTGTTGAACCAAAGAGATGAAGCTATTTTAAACACAAACATTTCAGTGCACTCATACTATGATGCTACTTGCTGAATCAGTTTGTGACCTGTCCTGTATCCACATTAGTGCTGTTCTAAACCAGTTCAGCTGCAATGCCTTCTAGGTGCCTATCCCAAAGTTCCTGGTACAGCTCCCAGAGCCAAGTACTCTATTGATACCAAAAAGGTCACTACAACATAGCGTGGGACAGCAGTAAGGAGACCTGACTGATGCATATTGGCTTGTCCACAGCCACAATAGCACTGAATTGGTTTTTAGAACTGCTGGAAGTCTACTCTACTTCAGCCCATTCTTAGAATACTTGTAAATTGGTTGAAACACTTGTGTTGACACCAAGCATTCTAAAGAGTTAAACTGATCCTTCGAGTGATAATTTTCTTTACATAAATAAGATCTTAGGCTGAACATAAAGGACTGGCCTATACTAGGAAGTTTCACAGATATTCTAACCAGTTTTAAAACTGGTTTAGCTAAAGTGATTTTTAAAGTCAGCGGAACCCATTCTATGCTGTGGCTCCAAGCAGCCTTAACTGTTCACTACAGCTCCACTGAACCAATTTTAAAGACAGAATTTGAAGGAAGTTTCCTCAGAGAAGTAGGTCTTAAAAAAAAATCTGGATGTTTCCCCTCCACTTCCTCTCCAGAGGATAATTTAATCTTACTGATCAGCTTCACTAGAATGCACACCTAACAGACAACTTTTTATCTTTCTCCACCACAAGAATTTAATAGCAGATGCTTCCACTCATCTCATATGAAGATTTTAAAAAGATATAATAAACTAGTAGTGCACTGTAGAATCAAATTAGAGCTAAACCCCAACTGACTGTGTCTATAAGTTACATTAACCTTGTTTTATTATTTGCTCACTTTAATGAAAATTTTGCATATTAGCATGTATTTGCATTGGGCCACCTAGTCATTAGAGAGAATTAGCAAGGTTCTAACTATGCAATTTCTCAAAATTAAACACCATTTTAAAAAGAAAACAGTACGACTTTATATAGCACTTCTGTTTTCAGTGCGCAAATATTTTTAACTTTTAAAAAGAAAACGATTAAGTCTCACCTGGTCTACACACTACTAAAAAAAACAACCCCACTCAAAATACAACATGTGGCCACCATTAGCAGACACAAGACACTAGGTACAAGAGTCTCAGGAAATGGAGCTTATATAGCACTGTACACGTCTAGCTTTCAAATTCAGTGAACTATTGTTTTAATTTGCATACAAGAATTTTAAAAGGAAACAGCCCTTCCTTACCTAGATATTCTGTAGTTCCTATGATTTGCCGCAGTTCACTAGCATTCTCGATCTTCCGAGACATACCAAAATCTACAATTTTTATATCACCAAGAGGATTGAAACTGCTCAGCAAGATGTTCTGAGGCTAAAAGGAGAAAGATTAATATTTAGTCTTTAAGGCATAAATATGTAAGTATGATTTAAATGGTAAACAGTGTATACCAAAGTGACATTTAGGTTGTATTTAAGCATTCTGCTAATATTACCTTGTTAAAACAGAATCCACAAAAAGCATTTCTGATGCCCATCTGTAACATTCTCTGACCAAAGCCAGACCCTGATATCTGCAGCTCTTACACTGTTGCTAAAAACACAAAGGTGGAAGACTAATATTTTACTCAGATAGTACAATCCACTCCAAAATCACACTGTCTTATGAGGAACAGGAGAATAATCATTTTCAAGAAAACGCAAACTGTGGCATGCTCAGAATCCTTCTGCAATTATAGCTGCATTTTTCCATGTTCTGTAAGATAATATTTATTGTAAAAGTTTCTTTCAGTTGCCAAGATACAGCCATTAGAGTGTGAACACATTCTGCTGCCCTGTTAAACCCAGCCTTGCAAAAGACTGATTCAAATAGTAGTAGCAAAAGGTATTAATTCTCCCCTTGCAGGTTCTTTTCATCTCAGTGACACGAACTTCAGAGGCCTGACTGGGTCCATTTAAATAGTAAGGTTAAGTACAATTAATTTAATATAAAAAGGGATATATAATGAAAAAACTCTACATTACTGAAGAGTTCAGTTTTCACATTGATAAAATTGAGAGTTTGGAAATGCAAGTGCTAGTTCCTACATCAGGGTTGACTTGGGTCAAGATATACAGCCTGTTTTTGGTTTTTAATCACAATGTATTAACTGGAATATTTAACAAGCAACTACTACATACAGTAAAATTAACTTGGCTATATTGAATGTAAGAACCTTGACTTTGCATAAGATACTGTCATTATGTGCATTTCTAAGGTGCCTATATCTATTGTCTGTGCGCTAAGATGCAAGTAATTAATCACACCCTAATACACATCTTAAAATTGCAACAGTTATGCCAGTGTGCTTCCATCACGTCTTCCAAACCGTTTTGATGTAGCCATATCCCACACCTCCTTTTTATACAGACTTCATTTTGGTGCTGACATATTGAATCAACCAGCAGAACGAAAAAAGGTAAGTTATTGGAATAACGTGTAATTTTACCTTTAAATCAAGATGCACAATATTGTTTTCATGCAGACAGCAGAGTCCTTCAAGTATTTGTCGAATAAGTCTGATAATATCATTTTCTTCGATTCTCTCATCTGAGTCAGGGACACACAAATTAAAGATTTCACCTCCGGCAGCACTGAAACAAGAAGATAAATATACATAAGCCACATTAGATGTACTAAGCTTAATCATTTTGACATAAATGCCAAATTTAAGAAGAGTATTAGAGTAGTAAAACTGCCCAAATGTCTTTACAATTCAAATTATTGTACATTTAAAGAGAGGCTGTTGAGAAAGTTAAAAATCCTAAAACTTTATGGTATTTTTAATGTATTCATCAGCCTGTTGATCTACAAAAAAAATGTTATAAAATGCAAACAGGCAAAGGAATTTCATAGTAGGAAATGTGTGTTGAGATTTCCAAGTGGAAGGTGTGGCTTCCTTGCACTGATCTGAAAATTTCAACCCAGGTTTCTAAAACTTTTACACCAAGTCACAGGATGATCATCTTTAGTTCTCTTCCAGCCCTCCACAAAAGGATTTACTTAACTGAAAGTCAAAACCAAGAATCTCCTGAACAAGGCACAAGCCTCAATTAAACCAGTTACAAATGCTAATCCTAGTTGGAAATTAACAATATTCTTGCTGGTTGAACTCCTTCAGGGGCAAAAACATTGCAGTCAATCACTCAAAATACATACAAGAAGAGCCTCTAATGAAATAGAAGGAAATTAATATGGTGGTAGAAAAAAAGTGAAAAAACCACCACCCGTGTTGGGCTCTTGGTCCCGCTGAGAAAGAACTAGAGATAAAATTCTATCAGCAGAAAAAAAAAAAAAGTGAGTCACTGGGAAAGAAGTCTAGTAATGTTGTGGTATTGGTGTGAAATCTTATTCCTTAGTCAATGTTGCTCAAGGTCAATGAATCAGCACCCTCACTAAGAAACCCAGCAAATAAAGGTCTAGAAAAAAGTGAGTCAATGAAAACTGACTGAAAACTGACAGCATAAGGCACCCCCAGAGCAGAGGATTTTTTTAAATAAAAAAAAATCAAGTGATTTTTCCAAAGCTATAGTGGGGATATCAGCAAGCAACATTCCAAGAAAACTTATCTAAAAGGAAGAGTCATAATCCTTGCCATGCCTTAAACCATTCGTCTAAAGCCAATGACTTCTAGCAAGAGCCCTTATGTCATGGGGTGCTCAAATATTCTCACTGTGGATCACTGTAGAAAATCCTATCCAAGACCACCTATCCAGACATCTAAAATCTGCAACTGTACAATGCCTGTGTGCTACCTCCACCATGTAAAAAATGCTTATGCATACTCCACGTATTTTTCTGGATTGCACACTATTTAAAAACCTGAGATTTTGTCAGATTTAGGTTTTGGCAAACCAGATCCATGCTTTCCCTGAAGCAACTATATCACTTAGTTCTATGAAAATAAAACCAACCACTGGGATAGCATAAAGAAAACAAGATGAAAATAAAGTTCAATAAATGTGATGCATGTAGTTTCTTGGTTACAGCATGCACTTTGTATCTGTGCCATTGTTTCCTTCTCCATGCATGTACAGCTTGAAATTAGCACAAAATCTCTCCTCAGTGCTTCAGTCTCCTCTGTTCTACTCTCTCTAGTTTGAGATGAATGATTAATTTAAAAAAAAAAAAAGATGGATTTGAAGATAAGCTTCTATAGCTGCCAGGTGCACTCTAAGTAAAATTAAGTAACTCAAAAGAGAAAATTGAGGAAGATACAGGCACTTTTTATCTGCTGTTTGCTTGTATTATTAAATATGAACTTAACAGATGTATATGAAAGATACACATTGTAATATTTTAGATAATATTGACTTCTGGTAGCCTGCTTCCTAGATTCAGAAGATCTTGTGGCACCTAGAGCAAAAAACTGAAGATTTGCATCTCATAGGCTGCCAAAAACCGTGCTGCTAGGTGAAGAATTTGGCTCCACTTCCAAAACGAAAGGTCCAGGCACCTTGGAAAGAAGGATAGTGTATTAAACACTAAAACTGATGATTCCAAGCCAAGATCTGGGGACAAGATGAGCTTCACCTTTCTGTTGACTCAAAAATACAAGGGAAGGCATATCAATACATGACTCCAGTATAATATGAATGCTTCTGTCAGGAAGTCTGGATCCTGCTAGCACTTGGGCAGCAGAGAAGAGATGTGGTGTTGTCCCTGAAGGATAGAAGATCCACTTTGGATGTCTCATTTTCTCAGTATGATGTTCACAAATGAAGTTACAAACCACTTGTGCACCATTTGCAAAAGATGCCTTCTCTTTGGGTGCAGAGTAGAGGAACCTGCTAACAGATCTTCAACACAGATGACAAGACTAATGACCCTGATACAGAGTTGTTGAAGAAACATTCAAATCCCTGTTACAGCACTCTTTAAGGTTGCCTATGAATCAGCATCCCCTTCTCTCTCTCTCTTTTGAGTGAAGTGGGGAGAAGGTAGAAACTACAGCTCAGTATACAATCCCATGTAACCTCAATATTCAGGTCTTCAGAAAACCTTGCCAAGATCCTGCAAAGTAAAAGCAAGGACACTCAGGGTATGTCTACACTGCAATTAAACACCTGTATCAGCTGACTTGGGCTTGCAGGGCTATAAAACTGCAATGTAGACATCCAGACTTGCACTAGGACTATGAGGGGGGGCAGGTCCCAGAGCCTGTGCTCCAGTCTGAGCCCACACATTGCAGTTTAATAGCCTTACAGCCCAACTCAGATGTCACAGGCCAGCCGAGGTGTTTACAGTGTAAACAGGGTATAGGCACACTCAGAGTATGTTTATACTGCAACTGATGTAAACCCGGGGTAGAAGAACTCAAGTTAGCAGACCCAGGGATTGTTAATCTAGGGCTCAAGTGTCTATACTCAACTGTAATCCCAGTTTACGAATTGTTGAAATCTGCGTCCCAACCTGGGACTCTAGTTTCTACACTGCATTATGCAGGCCAAAGTCCAACCACCCATATCTACTCCTGGGGGGGGGGGAATTCTGCGGGACTACACTCACACAGAAAACACTCCCCCCCCCAACCCGCAGAATTCCCGTGCTTCCATGCAGAAAACAGCAGGAAAGCAAAAGGAAGCCATGCAGTGAGGGAAGGCGATGGTGGTAATGGGGAAATGACCCTGCAGCACAGTTTTTTTGGGGGGATTGCCCCCTAAACAGAGACGAGGTATGGAGGGGCACACAGGGTTACTTGCCACTGCCCTCCCCCCATTTCTGCAAGCACTGAGCTGCCCAGCTGAAGCAGGCTGTCTCCACTGACTCTGCAACCGAATGCCGCCTCCTGGGTCCTAATACCAGTTGTGCGCCCCTTCTGTGTGCTGGAAGCCTTCCTGTTTTCTGTGCAACAGTGAGTGCCTGTGGTGCAACTGAGGGCGGGGAGGGGGGAGAAAATGAAGGAAGCGGGGATTAGGGGAAGAAGACGGGTGGAATAGGGCAGAAGGAGAGGAATGCGAGAGTGAGGGGCGGGGGATGGAAAAGAAAAGGGGATAGTGCAATCATGGGGGGGAAGCGGAAGCCTGGCATGTGTTGCCCGCTTGGAAGCGGGTGGGGTTCCCTTGTTAAGCAGGCTCATCAAACCCTCACCCTGACAAGCCCTATCCCCACACCTGGACCCCTCTGACGAGCCTCCCCGCACCAGGAACCCCACCCAACTGAGCCCCAACCAGCTGCACATGGACCCCCACCCCATCAAGCCTCACTCCCCCAGCACTGGACCCTCTCACTGAGCCCCTCCACACACAGACTCCCCCAACCAAGCCTCATCTCCCCACACCCAGACACCCCTCTCCCCTGCTGAGCCCCAACCACCTTCACCTGGATCCCCTGCAGAGTCCCATTGCCCCTTTGGTGGGAACATCCACAATAAGCCCCTGTGCATCCAGATCTCCCACTGAACTGCCAGCACTCGGATTACCCTACACAGAAACCTCTCACCCCACATAGAAACCTCTCATACCACACTTGGACCCTGCTGGGCTGACCTGGTGTATCTGGCACAGAGGGGCAGGGCCCCAGGGTGTTTCTCGTGCAGGTCCAGCCCTTGCATTGTGTCAGGGTCAGGTGCAGCCTCACTGCCGAGTCCCTGTACCAGGGGAGGTGGGGGCATCAGGATGATCTCCCATCTCAATGCAGCCAGTGGCCTGTGGCCCTCACTGCCATGCTGAAGCCACATTTATTTATTGACAAACAACATTTGCAGAATTTTAAAATATTGTGCACATAATTTTAATGTTTTGGCACAGAATTCCCTCAGGAGTACATATCTCATACTACCCAGCTGCCCCCCAAAATGTGTCCACTCTAGCTCTAAAATATTGTGGCACAGTGTGGGAAAACTTGACTGTCCAGAGGACAAAGACAGTTGGAATACGTTTGACAGAACGCGAGAGCATATGTCCAGTGGCACTGCATCGACACTGCAAAACAACAGGGCTTGAACTATGGGTCCTGCTTGACTCAGGCTTGGACCCTCCATTCTCATGGGATCCTGGGACTCTGGGTCCAAGCACTGGGTTGGCAAAATGTGTGTGTAGACAGAAGGCTCAAACCTGAGTTTGAACCCTGGGCTTACCATATGTCTAATCTGACCAAACAGAAACTAGAAGACTTTTAAGAACAGTCTGCCATAAAACAGTATGACTTTTTTGCTTTGCAGTTGGTCTGTGAAAGAACTGTCTGAGAGTTAAATGAATGAATGGACATGTACTTAACAGGATACCATTTAGTTCTACACTAAAGACTTCACAATTAAAAAGCGTAAGTAGCTCGTCACCTCAAAAAACATAAGAAAATAATCAGGTAAAATCCTGAAATTATTAAAGAAATTGAACTAAAGGCTGCTGAACACTTCTATAAAATAGCCAGTTAAGATTAACTCTGCTTACCATGAGTACCTTGTTGCAGCTCATTAGTGATACAAGTAAAACAAACAGCTGTTGAGCTGAAATAGAAGCATAAAGATAAAAAGATAAAAGCTAGAGAAAGCAGAAAGTCCAAAATTTGTCAGGACTTTGTCCCTAATTCCAGTTTGACTGATTAAGCTACTTGAGCCATCAGGATGTGTTGGGAAACAGACAGTCTGATAGAAAAAGCACTTGCCTTTGACATTCAGCAGCACAGTTTGATACAAATTTTAGAACCTACATTAAATGAGTTTGGTGATCTTGACACACTCTAACTTGGAAAAACATTAAGAATCAATGAAGCTACTAAAAATAAAAAACTTGATTTGCTCAGAGAAACTTAGTCTAGTCGGTAGTATTTATTTCACACCCTGGACACTATTGTTCCTATAAAAGTGTGTGTGTTTTATACACAGCTAGCAAGAACTGATAAATTTCAAATATCAAAATGGTCTTCGACAACAGCCACCATTTTCAGACATGGGTACCTAAAATAAATGGCCTGATTTTCAGAGGTCCTGAGCAACCAGAGTGGATATTCAGCACCTCTGAGAACCAGGCCTCTAAACACCAGTTGGAGTCAATAGGAACTGCAAGTGTCCAACACTTCTCAAAGTCAGGAACAAGGTGTAAGAGAGTTACTAGCAAAAAAGCATGCATGGAGTATGCTAGTAAACCCAGACCTCTTACATGGGATCAGTGTACATTTTCTCTTGGTGGCCTGACATTAAAAAGACTGTTCTCCTAGGGAAATGATTATTAAAAAAAAAAAAAAAAAGTCTACTTACACAAACACTAGTTGAATTTGATCTAATATGATTATACAGAAGATTTTATAAAACCTGATTACCAACAGAAATACCTGTTTTGTGTATTTAAAATTGACAGAGGTATTTTTAAACAAAAAACATTGCCTCTACAGTGTTTGCAACATTATGAGTGCATGAAAACCTGAAAATAATATTGATCAGAAACTGAGACAAAAGTGGAACTGACTAATTTTCAGCCAGGAACTGACAAAAAAAAAAAAAAAAAAAGGATCTTACTTCTCTTAGCTAGATAGAATGTGGCCAAAACACAGCACAATCTGATAAAAGCAAACAGCATAGGAGGATGGAGGGAGGACAAGTCATATTTAAAACTTTTGGTTTCAGAGGTCTGTTCTTTTTAATATTGGTAAGGAATTTTGTCGTCGCCCCCCCCCGAATACAGAACATTTAACCTGAATATCCATATTCAGCAATAAGTGAACAGTCATTAATTAGTTGCTTTAACGTTAGGGTCTCTCCACAATTTTGTCTTAAAGATGTCTGTCACAATATAAACATACGTTTCCCCATTAACTTGAAGAATTATGAAGAACATGAAGAAAAATGTACCTATGCAAAAAAAAAAAAAAAAAAAGAGTGGGAACTCATTCCTTCTCCAGATAAATCCCTTTCAGAGGATCAATCTTCAAAACCTACTTGGGTTAATTTAAATATTATATATTAAGCACCAGTAATTTTTTTCCCTTTTTAAAAAAACAGAGTAAAAGATGCAAAAGTAAAGGTCCCAACTCCAATGTTTTCACAATCATTTTCTACTCTTGTTTTTCCTGGTGAAATATGTAACCAGCGCTGTGTGTGTGTGTCCCAACATGTATACCATAAAACACAGAAGTTGCATAATGCAACCATGTTAATTCTGTCACTCAAGTCTTAATTTTTGCATTTCCTGAATGCAGTTTTAAGTGTGCATGTTTATTAATCTAATTATATTAATTTATTTTTGAACTTTAAGTATAGCACTATTATATATATTGTTCAATTTTCTTGATTTATGTCACTATAGCATAAATTTTATTAAAAAGAAAAGGAGTACTTGTGGCACCTTAGAGACTAACCTATTTATTTATTTAGTCTTTAAGGTGCCACAAGTACTCCTTTTCTTTTTGAGAATACAGACTAATACGGCTGCTACTCTGAAACCTGTCATAAATTTTATTGTTTCTGCAATATTTATCTTGTATTAGTTATTTATAATTGATGATGAAAAACTGTCATTTACAAAGCACAAAAGCATGTAAATTAACTATGATGGTTTCAACACATCTTTTGACATGAATATAAATCATACCTGGAAAATTCTAAGTCACAAGGGACACAAGGAAATATTAACTACACTGTATATACACTTATATGTTGTTCTCCCGATTACTTTTGGTCAACTGACACAAACAATGAATGTTAACAAATCTATTATAAATAGTGAAGTTGATGTAATGCATACTTACTATTCCAACACTAAGATGATTTCATTTGTCATTTCATACACTTCATGGAGATTAACTACACGAGGACTAGACTTTGTTAATTCGAGCACAGCAATTTCATGTAAAATTTCTGCTTTGCAGTCCTGTCCTCTTCTCCTCTTCTTTAGAAATTTAGCTGCGTATTCTTGGCCTGTGGATTTAGCTATACATTTTCTAACCACAGCACATCTTCCTCTGCAAAGAGAATGGAAAAGATTAAGATTTCTTTAGTGAAAATTATGACAGTTACACTGAAGCTTAGGTATGGGCACTTCACAAATATTTAAGATAAATAGCTGTTTGCAGTGTTGTTGTAGCTGTGTTGGTCCCAGGATACAAGAGCAACAAGGTAGGTGAGCTAATAGATTATTGAGCCAACTTCTGCTGGTGAAAAAGACAAGCTTTCAAGATCCAAAGACCACTTTTTTTGGGTCCTGAAGATATGTTAATATTTTTCTAGTACATTATTCTCCAAAGAGAATTACATGTTCAAAAAAAGTAGTTAGACAGCACCTATATAGCATGGTTTCACTGTGAGCTACAAAACCAAATGGCAGGTTCTTTCAGGCATCTAGGAAACTTTTACTGCATTTCTTCAATGTTTATGGATTAAAACATTCTCAGACAGGAAACCATGGTAATATAATATTTAACCAAAAATGAAGGTTCATATGCAATCAGGTTGCAGTAATGAACTAAAATTAGTTATTTTTCCACATAAGCAATTGTTGTTACTACAGGGATATTATGCAATCTGGAACAAAAAGGGAGGTAATCCACAAAAGAATCTCTTCCACAGGTTGGACCACATCTCAATAGTTTGAGAACCCTGGCTAGTGTACTGTTTCTTTTAATAGATCAACACCATCATTTCAGCAAACATCGGATGTACTAATATTATAGTAAGATTAGAAATCACTTCAATCTATTAAGGGTCTTACAATGTCCAGTTCAAATTAGCTAAAAAAAATTAAATGTGCACAAATTTTTTTTTTGCATATGTAGGGCATTCGATGCCAAGATCTCAAAGTGCTGCACACACATTTAAGATTCACTCCCCTTCCTGTGACACAGCTTAATAGTTATAAAAGTTTCTTTTATTTGTCATGTTTATTTTTAGACAATTTATTTCTAATTTAGGATTAAGTAATTTCTGGGAATTACAGATAGCCTCCCTTGATTTATATTAAGGTTTCACTAAAAGTGTGCCTTATTGGGAAGAAGCTCCCATTAAGTGTGGGAGATTTTCAAGGCCCACAAATTCCCTCCATAAACAATTCTCAAGATTGCAAACAGAAGCTTCAGCTTTTGTGCATTTTTACAAAAAATCAATTCTTACATGTTTTATTTGTCTATTTTAAAAACAAACTGGAAAGCGGAGTTACAAGATGAACTTTTAGACGGCGAAACTCAGGCATGGAAAAGCAAGAGACTTGCCCAGGTTCATGCAGAAAGTCAATGATAAAACCAGAAATACAATCCAGTAATCTTGTCACTCAGTCCTATTTTTTAGCTGCTAGACATCACTCCCCTTCTTGAATATAGTACAGAGACAAAGCATTCCGTTTCATTTCCTTGACAACTGTTTAAGTATAGAAGCAAAAATATGTTTTGGTAAAGATAAGTTTTTAGAAGAAAGCCACATACTGTTTCTAAAAACCAAGCTGACCTTTTAGAAAATTAGAAAAAAATGTACTCCCTAAGCCAAGTTACAAACTCTTGAAAAAGCAAGGTTTATGATCACAAGGGCATTTCCAAAAGTGCCTAGTTCCACAATTATGAAGTATTTTCAGAATTAGACAAAAAACAGCATGAACCTTTAAGAACTTAAGATAAAATTAAAATTACACCACTTGAAAAAAATGAAAAATTTCAAATGGTGTAAATATGAAGAACATTTCTATAGTTTTTTATATACAAAGATCACCATACTGTATATTTTCAGAGTTACCTCCATTTGTTCATATACATCACTGAGTGTGTAGGTGATGTCTTTCCACACGTAAATTCTATCACCTATGCACACAAAAGATAGTGCTTGAAAAGGTCATGTGCAAAACTGGATTCTGGATACTGGATTCTGGAGGCCCCTGTTGAAGTCTGAATCAAACTCACTACACAAAATATGTCCATGCTGTTCATCAAAACAGTTTCCATTTGCAGGTAATATTAAATACACCTTCCAATTAGTATAAAATCTGATGAATTATGAAATGGGGTAAAATTCCACAAATTTCTAGTATTTATTGTTAAAAATATTGACTAGATATTTCCTCACTATCTTGCAACAGACCAGATAGTAAAATAACGAAGAACAAAATGTTGCTTTAAAAAAAAACAAAGCCACACACAACGTGCAGACAGATAGGGGTGCATATCATGAAACTGTCAACAAATGAATTAGTTAAAAGAAAGAGGTAGAGGTATGCTCTTAACCTGACATGCACACCCTCTTATGAGAGATAATTTGAAATGGGTAACTGCTTTCCCAGCTGTGAAAATGCTTTGCAATAATCTGTTGTTTAACATGAATCAATTGAATTCTATAACATATAATAAAATTTGAAGATACGCACCAAAAGCTTATATTTTATTTGTCTGACCCTACCAACCACAACTTAAATTTAAAAGAAAAAGAGGAACCATTTAAGTTTTGTCGGGGACTCGAACCGGAGACAGCAAGGTTCGTTGTCTGACCACAGAGAGACAGGCAACACCAGCAAAGTCCAAGTATAAGCTCTTTACATGAAACTGTGTGCCTCTTCAATAAACAGTCAGATCTTTCCTGCTAATTTCCTGAACATCTTCCTTTCACTTAGAGCAGAGGTGGGCAAACTATGGCCCACAGGCCACATCCAGCCCACGGGATCGTCCTGCCTGGTCCCTGAGCTCCTGGCCCTGGAGGCTCACCCCCAGCCCCTCCCCCGGCTTTTCCCCCTCCCTCGCAGCCATGCCGCCACGCAGGCAGCAGGGCTGCGAGCTCCTGCCGCTCTGAGCGGTATGGTAAGGGGGCAGCACACAGCAGTGGGAGGGTTGGGTAGGGAGTCCAGGGGGCAGTCAGGGAGCAGGGGGTGGTTGGATGGGGCAGAGGTTCTGGGGTGGTCAGGGGTTGGGGAACAGGGGGAGTTGGATAAGGTATGGGAGTCCCAGGGGCCGGGCAGGGGGGTAGATAGGTCGGGGCAGTCAGGGAGCGAGAAGTGGGAGGGGACGAATAGGGGGCAGGGGCCAGGCTGTTTGGGGGACACAGCCTTCTCTACCTGGCCCTCCATACAGTTTCACACCCTGATGTGGCCCTTGGGCCAAAAGTTTGCCCACCCCTGACTTAGAGTGAACACTAGTTTTGAAAAGTCAGTGATAGTATTTCACGAAGAGATGATACAAGAGTTATTCCTAATAAAAGTTATTGCTTTTGATTTGCAATGCACCATACATTTAAACTTGTGCTAATTGAGGAAAAAAAACCTGTAAGATGAGTTAAGACACAATATATCAGTAAGTTCAAGGAAAGTTTTTTTTTTTTAATTGAAAAGTATCTGTAGAAAAGCATGAAATTCATTACATTTTAACAATGAAATAAAGAAATGGATAGTTAAGATTATCCCTGGTAAACCACCACCATGCACACAGGGTATGCAGAGATTCATTTAATGAAGTTTCATTAGGTATACATGAATGTACTTTGTCACACCTGACATGTGAAGTAGAAACACTTTGCTAAAGACTTCCTGCGGAATATGTCATTTCTTCACTGTCCCCCTTGTTAACACCTTTGTCACATGCAATGAATAGTGCAGCCTCCTCCATCTCTCCACTCCAATCTGTCTAAAACAGGACTACTGGCATCACACACTTCCTCTGCTCCAAGCACATCACCCTATCCTTAGAATCCCTTCCGTGGCTATGTGGCCCTTACCATAACAAATTCAAGCACTTCCTCGTCTACGAAACCTGACATTCTACATCTCCACTCTTATTTCCAGATATTTCCCATTCTTCTCTCCGAACTCCTCCTTTCATGTCCTTCCTACACTTGGCTTTGTGCCTCCTAGCATGCTGCTCCCAACCCCCAGAACAGACCAAGGTGTCCTTCCCTACTCTTTAAAATCAATTTCTTCGAGCAGTCTATACATCAATGCTTCCTCAGAGCGTGGGCAAAGACTAGCGGGGGAGGACGGAGAAAGGGGGCAAACAGGCCTCTTGCTTTGTTCTCCAGATTTTCAGCTTGCATTTAAAAGAGTAAGGCTCTAGATAATGGGATTGCAAAAAAATCTTGGAAACTATGATCAGAGTAACTGGTGAGCTATGTTTGTTTGAGATTCCAGTATTTCACTAATACAGAGAATGTATGAAAGGAGAAGTAGTATCATACAATGAAGAGCTAGACAGTCTACTTCAAGTGACTGTCCATTTTGGGTAGCCCTATAACACCATGAAATGGTAGGGTTGAAGGTGGGACTCAGCTTTCAAAACTTTGGGAAATGCTGCCTTCCACCCCTCCTTATAATTACTCCTCATACTATCCACCTTTTGAAATTTTTCCATGTCTTATTTAGATTATGACTACTTCAGCATCTTTCTGAAGTATGTGTATAGAAGAAAAAAATCATGCTCCCTGATAAACATGTAGAGGGGATCCTGTACACACAAATCTACATACACTCGTGTGGAAAGGGCAGACAAGCCATCTATATTGCATCTTCCCCTAGACCCCACATAGACCTTTCCACTGGTCTGGGGATATGAACAGAGGAAGAAATGCACTTCATTTCTTCCACATGCTCCACCTTGTGAAGTCTACTAGAAAAAACAACACAGGCTGGGGCTATATTACTCTTTCAACAAATATCCCACTGCAGCTCGGATTTCTTTTCCATGTGAAGTTACATCCCTTTCCCCCCAAAACCATCATGTAAATAAATGTTCTTACCTTCCTAGCTCTTTAGGATCAAGCATGTAAAAATTGTAAAAATTATCCATCTTGATTTGTGTCTGAAGAGACGTGGACAACAAGCCTAAAAGGCTTTTGCTCTCCGACTTTCTCCTGGACATAATTAACACAAGGTCTTCTCTCTTCTGCTGGTTATCTATTTTCACCTGTCAAAGCAAAATACGCATTTAAATATGACCAATACTTCAAAAATCCCACTGCTACACAGCAGGAAAAGTCATCTCATAAGGCTATGTCATCAAAAACAGCTGCTTTAACACCTTTGAAATATGAATGGTTTTTCACATCTCTTAGAAAAAAACATTTTAACCAATAAGAATAAGGACCACTTATGAACTGAAGTCAACGGATAACAGGCTGAGCTATGGCTATATAAAAACTGTTTGTGACACATTTGTTAGTACAGCATCTAAAATGTCCTCTCTGTTCTTACCATGTCTATCAAAATAGCAAAGAAAACAGGAAAGCAGAGGAATATTTTGTATAAGAGTTTCATAAAATAAGTTCTCATTATTAAGAGTTGTGGTAATCCTTTAATATACAACATTAAACCAGGGAATAAATCTGCACACCTTCCCAGGCTTATGAGTTACTAGCTATGTTCTTATAAGTAGGTGAGGTCATTTAAAACCTACTGATGTGCATGTAGCATCTCAGCTCTGTTACCTTGGTAATATACTGCTATACAAGTTTAAGATACACCCGCCAACATTATTTCCATTAGCTGCCTATAAAACCCAGTAGATTATAACCCAGTACTACAATTTTCATAGCCTGTGTTTGTGTAGGCCATAGCTACATTCAAAGTAATCTTTGGGCCTTGTCCTAAACTTCCATACTATGTGCCTTAGAAATCTCACCATCGTGGTACCTCTCAGTCATGTCAGTACCCAGCAGGGAATTTCTTATCAAAATTCCTTGGATGAAGGAGGGTGATACCATGGTTTCGAAGGTTGGAACCAAGAGTCTTCATGCTACTCTGGAGGATCCCTGATCCATTCCCTGGGAGGGGAAAGGCAAGGAAAGCTATCAGGCTGATTGTGGCTCAATTCCAGATCAAAACATAGATTGAGAGGGCTTCCAATGGTGAGAACAATGACTTGATTAAGCAAACAGCTCAAAGGGGTAAAACACTTCCTGGAAAACCAGTAGGTGTTCAGGGGGAAGTTCAAACTTCTCTGGTGAGATTTATGTCACTAGGGAAATGGGTTATCCACATAAGTTTTTTCCATTTTCTTTCTTGGAAAAGGAAAAGAAGAAACCAGCTTGGCACCTGCATTATTGTTCTTTCCTTAAAAAAAATAAAGCACTGAGTACTACATATCCAGTGCTGCATGAGGGGCAGATTCAAATGAGGATTATCCAGTGGCTTGATGCAATGAACCTGAGCCATCACAGTAACTATGGTTCCAGTAAGAATCAATGGCTCCAAAGAAGCTGCAAGCAACTTAAAATGAGGTTTTGGGCACTGAACTGATGGCCTTGAATCTGGGGCAGGGTATGGTTCCATAATATGGCCCTGGCCCTCAATGTCACCCTCTGCTGTAGCTCTGACTTCTGCATAGGTTTGCTTTTCACTTCAATATGCAAATCCAGAAGTGCTGGAACATTAAGGCTATGCTCTCAAGGACTGGCTCTTTCATCAGATACTGACACGTGAGGCCAAGCTTTTATGCTCTGCCACAGCCAAACTCTGCCAATTCACAGTGACCAGCTTCTTAGATTTTCCCCAAGCCAGGGAGTCTAACAACTGTTCTGAAACCTTGCCAGACTTTTTAACCTAGGGATCAGAGCTGAGGCTGGTCTTCCAGCACTTACAGACACCTGCATTTCAGACCTGGAACGTTTAACTAATGGTTCCTACTACAGCATAGGTTGCAAGAGATTCTGATGCTCCTTTCTGGTCCCAGGGTCAAAGGTGTTGCATATGAAACAACAGGAAATTAGATGACCTTCCCCCACACCAACCCAAGCAGGCCAGATGATGCATATGTGCCTCCAAAGTAGGAAGAACCAGCAAGTAAGAGGCACACCTCAAACTCTGGTTTCTCTGTCTCCAATTCCAATGTGTCAGAACCAAGTACTTAAGCCAGGGCACTAATAGCCTTAGACAAAAAAACAACAAGAAATATAGAGAGCTAGCTAATTAAAACCTAACTAAACTAAGGCAGATGTATCACTGGGAACACTCCATTCTAACAAACCTGGGTCCATGAACCTGGTAAGATTTCTGGTCTCTTTGCTACTGCAGTTGGAAGAGACTGAGGCAGCCAGCGCTCAACCCCATTTCCCCCCCTGACCCCCCCCCCCTTTTTTTTTTTATAGCCCATCCTTCAAACTGCCCTTCCTAAAATTTAAAGACTGAAACATCCAGCCTATTTCAGGGGAAAATATGTTCTAAATCACGTGAAGCACTATAAATGCATGCAATAAGAGTCTTTGACATAGTTTGAGGAGTCATTGCAAACCAGTTTCTATGCTACTCTGAATATCTTAAAGTTTGGTTTTTAACAGCTGAAACAAAAAT
This sequence comes from Chelonia mydas, assembly GCF_015237465.2. Taxonomy (NCBI): domain Eukaryota; kingdom Metazoa; phylum Chordata; order Testudines; family Cheloniidae; genus Chelonia; species Chelonia mydas. Next base: position 55,433,043 of record NC_051251.2, read on the forward strand.
TTAAGTTGAACATGTAAATCCTGATACTGCAATCAAGTCTGCACAGGCGGCCCTTTCACCTGAGGGGCCTACCACGAAAGGCAAAAGGGGTCAGCCACAGCAGTACTCGGGGCTTACTTTAAATGTAGAAGTCTTTTATAGAGACATCAAGGTTATTGAAATGACGGCATTTGAGATATTCAGGCTGCACTAAAAGAATAAAGTTTCCCAATGATTCACTGCTTGTTGAAGAATACAGCCTCACACAGTTATGCCAAAGTCTCAGAACAGCAAGTAGTGATCTTTCATGTCATATGGTAAGCGTGATGCAAATCTGAACAGAACAGGGTTACTTAAGGACAATGGCAAACAACAACAACAAAAAGAGTGAAGTTAAAACATGATTTTGAACAGTTAAAAATGTAAATCAATAGAAATTTATACTATTTTTGAAAGTTCAATAGTATCTAGTGGAGTCTTGAAGGGGTCTGCCTTGAGACCAGTACTATTCAATATTTTCATTAATGACTCAGATAATGGGGTGGAGAGTATGCTTAAAAAAAATTGTGGATGACACCAAGCTGGGAGGAGTTGCAAGCCCTTTGATGAAAAGGATTAGAAATCAAAATGACCTTGATAAACTGGAGAATTATTCTGCAATCTACAAGATGAAATTCAATGCAGATATGTGCAAAGTGATACACTTGAAAAGGAAAAAAATCCAATGCACCACTACAAAATGGTGTACAAAATGGGGAGTAACTGGCGAGATGGTAGTATTGCTAAAAACAGTCTGGGGGTAATAATGGATCACAAATTGAATGATGCAGCTGCAAAAAAAAAAAAAAAAAAAACACACCACACACACCCTAACATCCTGGGGTATATTAACTGGAGTGTCATGTGTAAGACAGGGGAGGTAATTATCCTGCTCTGTTCAGTACTGTAGAGGCCTCAGCTTGACTACCGTGTCTTCTTATAGGCATCACACTTTAAGAAAGATGGGAACAAATTGGAGAGTCCAGAGGAGAACAACAAAACAATAAAAACTTTAGAAAACCTGACCTATGAGGAAAGCTTAAAAAACTGGGAATGTTTTAGTCTTGATAAAAGACTGAGCGGGTACCTGATAACAGTCGTAAAGTGTGTTAAGAGCTGTTATAAAGAGGACAGTCATCAGCTGTTCTCAATGTCCACTGAAGGTAGTACACAAAGTAATGGGCTTAATCTACAGCAAGGAAGATGTAGGTTATGTAGAAGGAAAATTTTTTCTAACTATCAGGATAGCTTAGTACTGGAATAGGTTACCAAATGAGGTTGTGGAATCCCCATCACTGGAGTTTTTAACAACATATTAGACAAACACCTATCAGGGATGATCTGAGCACATTTGGTCCTGCTTCAGTGAGGAGGGCTGGATTAGATAACCTCTTGAGATTTCTTCCCGAATTACATTTCTATGAATAGATGATTAAACAACTTCAGTGTCAGCAGTTTATCTTCCAATTTGGGGGTGGAGGAGGGAAACAACAAAAGAAGTATTGTTTCCCTCCTCCAGTTATCATTCATATCTAACACATGCACACCAATAGTGTGAAATCACCAGTTCTCTGAATTTATACATTCAGAATGGAACTACTTTGACTCATGTACTTATTGGCTATAAGAAATAACACTCATTAAATCCAGTTTGTGGATTTTTCAAAGAAGACTGTATCATGGTTTCAAAGTTTTGACAAGTTTTTTAATTAAAATATAAAGGGAACACAATTTAGGCCAAACACAACATATTAAAGGACAACTTCAAAAGTTATGTTATAAACAAGCCTTTATTTACCCATTTTAGTAATAGCAACTTAGATTATGAAAGTGAAATAATGTTGAAAATCCAATTGGTCACTACTTATACTGGGTGTACCTTTAATAGCCCAAATGGAGCAAAATATAGTTTTACTTTTAGGTTCTTATTACTGCATTGTTTGGCTTTCAAACTTGCAGTGTGTGCTTGTTTTAAAACTACTTTTTTCACTAGAATTTTATAAATTGTAGAGACATATCTATAGTTTTGTGAATCTCTTTAGGATTAAATAATTTTTAAAAATTAAATTGTGCCAAAGTTGGCACTCCTTTTACACTGTTATGATTAGATAACAAATGCAGCTTTAAAAAAAAATAGCAGTTACTTGAGAATATGAAGGGGAAAAAAGCACGCCATTGTTTATGTAAGACCAATAGCATCTTGAGCTCTGCTTCTGAAGAGCCAGTGGGGAAACACAAACTAAATTTAAAAAAAACAGGCAGCAGAATAATGCTAAATATCATCACATGATATTGGTACAAGAAAAGAGAGATGCCACATGATGGCCCAAAGCAGATCTGTGCAATCACAAAAGTCATAGAAGTGGAGGGCCTCAATAGGTCACCTTGTCCAGTCCCCTGCACTCAAGGCAGAACAAATATGCAATGTGTTCACAGGATCAGGCTCCCTAGTTTTTTAAACTCCAGTGGAAACAAAGGCAGTTAAGTAAAGAAAATTTCAAATTCATATACATTTAATGTCTTCAAAAAGAAAAATTCAGAGTAACAAAACATTAGAAAATATAAAGGTTCAAGCATTTCATTTTTTTGCTACAGTGTTAGACATATTTCAAGCATGAGTTGTAGGAGTAGGTAAAAAACCTGAGAAAATACAATAAAGTGTCATTTATCCAACTGAAACTAAAGAAAGACATTTTTTAAAAAAACAAGCTATACTCTGGAGCTGTGAAGCTGTAGTTTCAGCAGAGAAGAACACAGGCATTTGTGAACTACATCAGGACAGCATATGAAATGGTTTGTCTAGAATTAGAAGAGAGGTCTGAGTGCATTCTCAAGGGAGTAAGAAGTAGGACCCACAGCACCCATAGCCTTAAAATGATGCCCAGAACTCATACAAGCAAGAGTTTCTCTCGCTGCTGTGGAGTCCTGTAGGGAAGTATGGATACAGAAAGCTTCACAGATGGTGAAGTCATTAACCCTGCCTCCCACCAAGCTCCATCCTCTGCTAAGTTTTGTTTCACCCTTTATGTTAGGGCCTGTGTTGCCCACTTCACGTGCCAGTAACAGAACAAAGTTAAAAACACGGGAGTATTTTTACACTGTGTGGGAAGGACGGAACTAAGGATATGGGAACTCCTCCAGTCTTCCCAAGTAAGTTAGTTTGGGCAACCTCTCTTAAATACTGAAAATTAACAGGGCTTAACCCCAACAACCCCCACCTGAACGCCCCCCTTCGTACCTAGGGCTTCGCTCGCCGGCGGCGCAGCCCTCCCTAGCTCTGACAACGGCCTACCAGGAGAGGCACCTAACGCGTTACAGAGGCCGGCGCTCGGCCCCAGAGAGGTTCTTCCTTCAGGCCGGCTCGCCGAGCGCTATGGCTGAGCCCGCTGCGGGCCCGGGGCGCGCCGCTGGGAGGGCGAGGGGCACTGAGGAGGCAGCGTGCGTGGGAGAACGGCCAGCCCGGCTGCCCCCCTGCCAGCCACGGAGCCGACGGCGAGAGTCCCAGCGCCCCGGGCGTTCTGCCGCCGGTTCCCTGGGCGGCTGCCACCCGCCGGCAGGGTGACAGGGCTGGGCGCCGCTCGCCCCGGGCTTGGCGACGCTCCGGCTGTGCCCGCCCCCACCCTACGCCGCGGGGGCTCCCCCAGTCGCTGAAGGAGGAAGGTGCCACCCGGCTCGGTGGCGCTCGGGGACGTACCCCGGGGGCAGCCTGGAGGCGCCTCTCTCGGGGCGTCCCATCCGCGCAAGGGGCCAGGGTCCCCCGGGCACTCACCGCGAAGCACCCCGCTTCTCACGCGCCCCCACAAAGAGACGGCGCCGCCCTCGCGCTCGGCTCTGCCCGGCGCCCCAACCGCAGCCCGCACAGTTGGCGTTTGAAAAGCGCAACCCGGCGGCGGCGGCCCCCCAGCCCCGCCCCGCCCCGCGGACCCAGTGTGGAGCCAATCCGCGCCGGCTGTGGGCGGGGCCTTCCCTCGCTGATTGGCAGGAACTCCCCCACAGAGGGAAGGGCCCAAGCAGCCACTCACTTTCGAAGGCACGCGAAGGGAAGCCCGAGGGGCGAGGGAGGGGGCCAGAGGGATGACGGGGAAATGGAGGCACGCGAGAGGGAGCGGAGAGCATGGAGCGAAAGGCCCATTGCAGCCCCGGCTGTGAACCTAGGGGTGCAGTGCAACCGTTTAGGATCAGCTCTGCCCCAGGGGCTGGGAGTTACTGGCCCCAGGCAGGAAGCTGCCCCACTGCCCGTCGGGGCACTAGGGGCCAGAGGCAGAGGTGATGCTGCCGCTGGTGTGACAGCATTCACTGCTAGGACACGGGACGGTGGTGTGACTTGGGCTGAGTGGGAGGAAAGGTGAGGCTGGGACTGGAAAAACCACCAGCAGCTCGGTGGATGCTCTTTCTTCTACCCTTTATTCACCACATTTCTATGTCTCCTCCTCCATTTTTGCCCCACCACAGGTAGCTCCCACCTGCCCTCATACCAATTCACTGAAATTTACATTGTCGTGTCACCTCTGACATTGGCCCTACACATTCAGGGAAATATCAAACCCTCTCAGTAACTAGTCAGCGAACAAAAAAAAAAAAAAAAAATCAGTAAAAAACTAGCAGCAAATCTAGCTTTATTAACCTGCATCTTGCTGGTTAGGGAGACTATCCCAAGGAAGATAACACTATATCATGAGCCCTGTCATCTACACCCTCAGAGAAGAGATGAGGCAGCCACTTTAAAAACTGGAATGTTTTAAGGCATTTAAGACAGAAGGGCGTTACTCTAATTTACTGCATATCGCTGTAGCTTCGTGCCTGTTGTTTAGGTCCAAAGTCTTAAAACTTTATCCACCACTTAATTTCCCTGTTCTCGTGGAGGGAAGTTAAAGACCGTGATTGCTATACATTTTTTCCTTTTACTTATTTACTTTTTTATAGGTTACACGTGTGCAAATGCAATAGCTAAGGGCCATATTTCCAAAGCTTCTAGAGATAAGCCAGAAGAACTGGTAACTCCTCTCCTCCCCTCCGTACTTTCTATGTGTATAGTATTAGATCCACTAAAATACTCTTCACAGACAGAATATATCTACCTCATACACACGTATCATATATTTCCTTGTCAGTTAATCATTTTTAATCTTAACATTTGAATAAGGTTTAACAATATGTACACAAATGGTAGCTTTGGAGTCCTAGAACTTGGAAAGAACAAAAAATGACAATGTTATGGAGGAAATATAAGGTGAAGACCACTAGGGGATGCTAAGAAATGCATAGCACACCAGTTGGAGGGCATATCATTTGACAGTCAAGTCTAGGCAAAATCATTCAGTATTGTGGACTGGAAGTTTTCTTACCTGATCATTTCCTTTCTGCAAGCAGTGTCTCCCACAATTCTGCTACATATGGGTTATTCCCCTCCTGTTTCAGATTCCAAAGGCAATTCAAAACTGTAGCATAACCTGTGCTAGCTACACCCCCTTCTCCAGCCTGCTGCCAGATGATTAATTCCAAAGCTGTGTAAAAATTTGTAGAAAATAATTAGTAACAATCATTCCAATGCTAACCAAGTAACTACGTACAGTAAGTCCTTGTTTATATGATAACTATCCAAATAGTTGGAGAGCTGTCCAGGGTGGGTAGAACTGTGGGAGATGCTGCTAGCAGAAAGAAAATTATTAGGTAAGAAAGTTTCCATTCTGCAACCTAACGTTTCCCACAATTCTCCTACATATGGGAAGTAGCAAGCAGGGGACAGGAATGGGGAGGGATAAGAGAACAAAGAAAATAAACTCTTCAGGAGTGCTCAGATGGCAAGGTTATTGCTGGACCACCACCTGCAGTACCCTCCTGCCAAAGCAGACCTCAGGAAGACAGAAAATCCACTTTATAGCATCTGATAAAGATGTTAATTGATGCCTAGGTTGCTCCTCTGCAGTGGAAGCGTATGCTCTTTCGGTCCCTGAGGTTGCCATGGATTTTGTGGAATGCACCTTGATTCCTTCTGGAACAGCCACACTGGGGGTCTGCAAGGTCTGATGAAGTATTTCAGTTGTTTTTCATTCTTGCAATTGGCAAACAGCTCTACTGAAGGAGGACTGTGTCTGTGGTTTAGGCACCATTCTGAGTTGTTGATATTGCCATGATTGAGCCAGTCTGCCTTTGGGTTCAGCTCCCCTTTCAAGTGGATTACCTTTAAGAAAGGGAGAGTCATTTTTGCCCACTAAATTTTCTCCATTGCTTCTGCACAAAGACCTACTTTCCTTGTCCTTCCTTAACCTAGTTCTTGTGTTTATGTGAAGGGGTAAATAACACTCTCTTATTTACTTTATCCACATCATTCATGATTTTACAGACCTTTATCACATCCGTGGTCATCTCTTTTCTAAGATGAACAGTCCCAGTCTTTTTAACCTCTCCTCATATGGAAGCTGTTCTATACCCTTAAACATTTTTGTTGTCCTTCTCTGTACCTTTTCCAATGTGAATATCTTTTTTTGAGATGGGGAAACCAGAACTGAAGGCAGTATTCAGGTTTGTATGTGCAACCACTGCCATGTTGACTGACTGAACCAGGATGTGGTTCTTTGCATGTGGTTCTAGAATCTCAGAAGAGCTAGTTTGATTGTGGTTCCTTTCCTCAGGGATCCAGATGCCCGGCACCTTCTTCTGGGTCCCAGAGGTGCTCTCCATCCTTCAAGACTGGTATTGATGGTGAGAACCTGAAGGTCTAGAAGGTTTATGGAGAGATCCCTGTGGATATTGCCCAGGACTGTCCACTGTCTCAAGGAGTCGCTGACCTGGTTCGAGATCAGTATCTGATCTTGAATGTGCTCCAGGGAATGGTCCTATACTTTCAGAAGCAAAGCTTGGAGGCTGTGGAGGTGTGATCTCACCCATGGGGTGACCTCTGTGCACGAGACCAGAAGGCTCAGTAGTTGAAGGCACTAAGCTATGGTTGGGCTCCTGCACTTAACCAGCATGAATATCAGATTCTGAATCTTCAGGAATGTGTCAAGTGATGGGTAGATCTGTGCTACTGATGTGTCTATCTCCACATCCAGGTGAATAATCCTTGTCAAGGGAATCAAGGAACTTTTCTTAGCATTATCATGAATTGGTGCACTTATAGAAGATTCACAATCTGGATCGTGGCACTGTGTGCTGTGGTCTGGCATGGGATTCTGATTAAGAAGTCATCCAGAAAGAGATACAGGTGAATACCTGGGATCTGAGTCTGGCTATGATCACCACCGGCATCTTTGTAAATACCCAGTGGGCTAACGAGACACTGAATGGCAGTGTTCAGTACTGGTAGTAATTTATGTTGTGAGCAAATCTCAGAAACTTGCAGTAGCAGGGGTGCACTGAATTGTGGAGGTACACATCTGCAACATCCACTGAGGTTAGGAAGTCCCCTTAAGACAGGGATGTCACTATCAAAGCTAGATTCTCCAGCTGTAACTTTGTTTTCTTCATCCATTTAGTGAGTCTTTTGAGGTCAAGGATGACCCTGACTCCTTTGGTGCACTTCTGAACAATTAAGAAGATGGAGTAAAACCCTAAGAACACTTTTCTGGGTGAACTCCTATCACTCCTCTGTCGAGGAGGTGGGAGAACTTGTTCTGGACAAGCTGGTGATGGGAGACTGGATGAAGAAAGGATGGGGTGGAGCCCTTACCTCAAGGGAGTATCCCTGATACATTATCCCTCACTGTCTGTGGTAGAAGCAAACCAGTCATCTGGAAAGTGGGAAATCATGGCTCCCAAGCTCAGGTCTGGGCAGACTCGGCAGAGGCACATTCGCCCATTGTCATAATGAGCCCTTGGATGATGCAGGAGTTTTTCGCTCCTCAGTTCCAAAGTTTTCCTTTGACATACCTTTCATCTTTCCTTTGGAACCTCTGCAAGTGTGTGTGTCTGATAATGGCTTTGTAGTCCCTTTTTAAAGTATTAAGTGGAGAGGGGAAGAGACTGTTTAGGTTTGCCAGTGTTTTCAGCCACTATCTTGTCCAATTTTTTTCCCAAAGAGGAGAGATCTTGTTAATTTAGAGGAGCACAGGACTTGTTTGGAGTAGGTATCTACGTTCCATGGACAAAGCCATACGTGTCTCCTGGCTAGTGATCTAAATTCCATGGCCCTGTCAAAAAACCTCATACCATCCACTGAAGCATCAGCAACAAATGCTGACGATAAGGAGGTTTTCTTACATATAGACTTAAAACTAGGTTTGTCTCTGCCCCTATGGGTTTTAAGGTCCTCCAGTCATGTGGCTTTAACAAAGCACTTGGCTGCCAGAGATGCTCTGAGGGTGGCTAAGGAAGCACCAAAGTCCCTTGTAAGGGTTGCTTCAACCTTCTTATCCATTGGATCACTGGGGGGAAATGTCCCCTTTGGGTGGAATAACCATACCTTTGTTAGAAATGCCACAGCTGCATCGACCTTAGGCATATCTGAGAGAGAAACTTCTCCCTCAGAGTTCTCCCTTGTAGACTCCTGCTCCCCCAGGTTGGGGGATGGAGACTGTCAGAAATTCCTGACTCAATTCCTGACTGTGAGCTCTGCTTCTCTCTTTAGAGCACTTAGGACCCATCTCAGGGCTTGTGGTGGTACCAGGAGCCATGCTAGGATCTTATTCTTGTGCTCCTGAGTTGCCACAGTCCTCCTCATCCTTAGAGCAGAACAGGGAGAAGCTCCGTTTCCTGGTTGGGCTTTTCTGTGGTGGAGTCGCAGCTTCTTGGGAGGGATAAGGGTCCCAACATACCTGACTGACTCACAGCTCCATGCCCGAGCAGTACTAGGGTCAGCTGCTGAAAACAGGCAGGGCATGATTTGTCCTCTGTAGAGCCTGTTAAAGCTTGCTCACAGATGAAGCATTTTTTAAGTTTAGCCCAATGTTTGTGTGCCTGTGTAACACCGACAGAACCCCCCCCCCGGGTCATCGGAAGGCAGGATCAAACCAGGGACCTCTGGAGCTTAGTACATGAGCCTCTACTGCAGGAGCTAAAAGCCAACTGGCTGTTAGCTAAGGCTGTAGAGCAGATTCATTAATTGCTCTCTAAGTGATCTCGGTGCCGCTAGATGGTACAGAACACCACACCCAGAAGGTGTGTGGGTTACACCTGCTCTGCCATCCCTGAAAGGGGCCAGAGGAGCTTGGCAGAGAAGTGCTGCACAGGGACTCCATGTGGCTTCAGCCATGTGCTACTAAATACCTGGTCCAGGAGTGGAGGAGAGAACAAAGAAGACTGCCCCCTACTGTCCTCAAAGGGAAAAAAAGGCATAGGAAAGATCAGGAGCACAGACAAGTGCCACTGACTGATGCCCCAGAAGCAAAAGATCTGCAGCAGGCTCGAGAATGGGGCATGACTAGCACAGGCTGTGCTACAGCTTTGAATTGCCTCCTGAAACTGTGGACAGGAGAGAAATAGCCCACACACAGCACAATTATGGGAGATGCTGGGCTGCAAAAATGCACATTGATTTCTGAGATATTGTAAACAACACAGCAAACACATGCCGGCAACATTCTCCTCTTTGTCTAGTTGTAATGCAGTTTCTTATTGGACAAGACATTCAACCCATAGCTATCACATGGGGACTGGGCCTAACCACGTCAACACTAGTTGTATATGATTATGGTTCTCTCACTGTGTTATAGGCTAAAGCAACCATGTCACTGAAGAGTCATAGTCACAAGAATTACTCAGTAGTCTCTGACAATTTTTTCTAGTGCTTGTATGGGTGAGCCCAGAACAATCTGCAGGACCTCATTGGAATAGCACTGGATCTGCACATTGCAAAGCGTGAGAGAGCTATTACTTTGCATTTAGTAATCTTCACACCAGGAGATAACCACATAGGAAAGACCCATATGAATAATAGTTTATAAAAAAATTATGTGGTGATATTCAGGGCTTTCTAACTCATTGCTTGGGAAGACTAAAATAAAAGTTGAAGATACAAAAGCTTCATTTAGGTTTCCAAGAGCTTTTTTGTGGACAGACAGTGGCTCTAGGGGCTTTTTGAAAGCAGTTGAATCTTTTAAACAGTTTGAAAATGTCTGTGACTGATTTGATTGGTTGACAAGTTGAGTTCCCTTTGTGAGGAGGCAATCTAAGCAGTTGCTCTAGAATTTGAAGACTTTCATTTTTGTTCTATCTTTGGTGTAAGAGGAACAACATTAATGTAATATGAAATTTTAACTCCAGTGATAAATGAGCTAACTACTTCATTGCTTCAGTTTATTTTCAGCAGCTGACTATTATTGGAACCTTATTTGGCTAGTGGCACTGTAAAATGAAACGGCAGCCACCTCCTACTCTGGGATAAGTCATCCAGCAGAGGTGATATTTATATCAGAACCTAACAAATAAGGAACAGAAGTAAAATGCATGATTTTGGTAAGGTGGAACCATTTCTGAAAAATATAGAATGTGTCCACTTGGTTGTTTGAACGTACATTTTAAGAATCAGAGCCACATTTTACATCAGAACTCACTCAGGACCATCCATCTAGATTTTAGAACTGTAAGTAATAGAGATTTTTCACTATTACAGTCTTAAATCTTTAAGAGGCTCTTCTCAGAGACCCATTACCATCTTAAAAAGAAATGGAGTACTTGTGGCAACTTAGAGACTAACCAATTTATTTGCGCATAAGCTTTCGTGAGCTACAGCTCACTTCATCAATGAAGTGAGCTGTAGCTCACGAAAGCTTATGCTCAAATAAATTGGTTAGTCTCTAAGGTGCCACAAGTACTCCGTTTCTTTTTGCAAATACAGACTAATACGGCTGCTACTATAAAACCTGAAATTACCATCTTATGCACTGAGTTCATTATAAATAATTTCAAGTAGCTTTGACAAACAAAATAGAAATGTGCAATGCATGGAGAGAGCCATTTGATTAGGAGTGCTCTCTACACAGTACGAAAAGTAAACAGCATTCCAAACATACCAAATGGTCCACAAGATGAAAATTAAAAGATGGATGCAATTAAGAGGCTGTAGGTTATTATAGAATGTGGTGCCAAAGAAGTAAATGACAGTGCTTATGTCTTTCTTTGGCTGTTTGTATCTCCTCACATATTCTTTCAGGGACAGAACTGCTATGTTTTGTGGTTATAAAAGCCAAATAAACACTTAAAAAGCCAAGAGGTATGGGAGTATTGTTGTAATATTTAATATTTATTTATATCATGTCATGGAGGCATGCATGGCACTTTAGAGAAAAATATAATTGATAGGACTTTGCCCCAAGGACTTTATAATTTTGATTAGATATAAACAGCAAAGATATAAACGGAGGGTGGGGTAGGAGGAATGGGAGGATGAAGGTTACAATAATGCTGGATCATGAAATATGCTTATTGTTATCTATGCATCAGGTTAGTTCATTTAAAAAAATAATAAACTATGATAAATTCTAGGGTGGAGGTCTTTAATTGCCAGTTACTATCCTAACTGCCTGAATAGGAATTCTGCTTGTCAAAAGCATCTTTACAGACCCCGGGGACCAGTACAGCCTGACCATTCCTTCCTGTCCATGTCTTGTTCCTCCATTAAGCCCAGCCTGGTCAGGCCCTGTGTACGATGTCTGGCCATCTAGTCGATGGTTGGCCTTTAGGTCTGACAGACCTTGGTTGGCATTTGCATTTTTTTTTTTTTTTGTAACCTATCATCTGACTCCTACAAGGTCCCCACTATCATAATCTTTTCAATGTAGCCAATCTTATACCCTGATGTCACATTCTAGTCTCCTTTTAACTTCTTCCCCTGGCTCTGTTTGGTGCAAGAAAGCATAGCTGGCTTGCCAGCACAACACACAGTGGGCAGGGCCAGGGCCTGACTGGCTGAAATGTGCTAATTCAATGCATCTCCAGTTGGAGTTTAAAGTTGCCTTCCTCTGGGATGACTCCCTACAGTGTGGCCATCTCCACAATCACAGGGGTTGAATCTGGCCTTCGGATTCTATGAGGCTGAGGTGTGTGAGTAAGTTCTAGTCAAGGGACTTCTCCTGAGAGCACCCAGCTCCCCAAACACATCTAGGGTGTGTCAGAAGCAACCCAGCTGATCTCAAATCCTAGGTTAAAGCATGAAAAATACCCTAATTAAGTGGACAGTTACATTTTGCACCGGGACACCACAGCCACTACGTGGTTGTCTACTGTAGCTGCAAGTAGAGCACACTGCAGTAATCTATTCTGTAGATGACATGCTTATTGATAACTGCAGTGAGGTCCACATGCCAACGGAAATATCACAACATCCTCACCAAACACAGATGGTAAAAAGCATTCTTGGTTTCTGCATCTAGAAACAACCACAGATCCAACAAGACCCCCACACTGTAAACCAGAGTAACAAAAAGATACGCAAAATTCCTCAGATGAGCAGACAGATATGACCTCTGAATTTCATCCAGCTGTTGCACCCAACCTGTCAGCATCACCTTGAACTGAACTTTATCCAAGCCCCAATCTTGGCTAGAAATTGGGAAGAGGGATCAATTCCTCACCATAGAAGGTTAATTATTATTTATTTAGATCAAAGTGTTTCATGATAAGTCTGAATGATGACTGCCTAGAAAGGAGTATTGCGTAAAGGGATCTGGGGATCATAGTAGACCACAAGCTAAATATGGAGTTAACAGTGTAACACTGTTGCAAAAAAAGCAAACATCATTCCGGGATGTATTAGCAGATGTGTAAGCAAGACATGACAAGTAATTCTTCCGCTCTACTCTGTGCTGATTAGGCCTCAACTGGAGTATTGTGTCCGATTCTGGGCACCGCATTTCAGGAAAGATGTGGACAAATTGGAGAAAGCCCAGAGAAGAGCAACAAAAAAGATTAAAGGTCTAGAAAACATGACCTATGAGGGAAGGTTGAAAAAATTGGGTTTGTTTTAGTCTGGAAAAGAGAAGACTGAGAGGGGACATAACAGTTTTCAAGTACATGTTATAAGAAGGAGGGAGAAAATTGTTCTTCTTAACCTCTGAGGATAGGACAAGAAGCAATGGGCTTAAATTGCAGCAAGGGAGGTTTAGGTTGGACATTAGGAAAAACTTCCTGTCAGGCAATTTATTCCAGTGCTTAACCACTCTAGGGAGGTTGTGGAATCTCCATCATTGGAGATTTTTAAGAGCAGGTTAAACAAACACCTGTCAGGGATGGCCTACAATACTTAGTCCTGCCATGAGTTCAGGGGACTGGACTAGAAGACTTCTCGAGGTCCCTTCCAGTCCCTTGATTCTATGAATTGAAGAGCAACAGCAGAAAATGAACCTAAAATGACAGGATCCCACCATTACACCACCATTTGCATACACACTTCTCTTTAATCCTTTACACCAGCTTCCTTCAGGCTTCCTTTAATACCTAGACCCTGTAATACCAAGAATTCTTTCAAAAGAAATAATTCCAAGGTAGTAAGAAAATTATCTTAACACTAAACTATAAAAGTTATTGTATATAAGGTGTTACATAAAGATAGCAACGTTGTTATCAAACCACTACAGAAAGTGGGTTATTACCTATTTCTGACCTGGCAGAAATATAGAATTGGCTCCAATAAATAATGCACAATATCTCTTGCTAGAACTAGCATAATAAATTATAAAAACTGCTTGAATTCTTTAGCAGGGGACCATTTACTTTTATTATTTTGGAAGCCAGTTTTTCAAGAGTAACACTCAGCAATTTCTCTGCCAATAATCTATAATAATCTATTGATTATCTGGATTTAAGAACAACAATCATCATGATCTTAAACATTGGAAGAGAAGTGTATATTTTCCCCAAAGATTTATACCTATTAAAATATCATGCTATCTCATCATAGGCCATTGTCAATCAAATGTACCTTTGCAGCTTTCGATCCTCTGTAGAATAGACATTGAAACAATTTAGTGAATTCTGGTCACTTTCCAAGGTGGAGATTCCAGGGCATTGTCCTTTGGTAATTTCATTTATCATAGCCTTGGTTTCAAATGTGGTTCTTTTGCAAAATCTGAGGCAGAGTGTTGCAGAGTCTTTACTTTTCTCTGTTGCTGAAATGTTGTTCCCTTTAAGATATGTCACTTTCCAGAACACACGGCAATTAATGTAAGGTGATGAAAGTGTCTTTGAGATGCTCTAAAAGTTTAAACCTACTGGCCAGGATTTAGAACAATTCATATATGAGAACTAATCTTTTTAAAAAATTAGACCAAAATACTTTCAGATGCATACAGAAAAAGTTAATTTCCAAAGTTATTTACAAGAAGATTTATTTTTGATTAAGTGATTTCATGATGGAACAAGGTTTTAAACAAAATAGAGATCAGTATGAAAATAAAATAAATTGTATACAGTAAAACTCCTTCCCTCAACACATTTTTAAATAATAAGAAATACAACACAAGAGACAGGTGTTCATCTGAGTAGATAATTATACAAATCTGTAAGCAGCCAAGCATTTAAGTACATTCCTCAAGTACAGCCACTATGTAATGCCATCCATGTAACATACTCAGTCAGCTGCATTATCTGCTCTTTCTGCCTTGAAACAAGAAGATGACACATAGCTGATGCAATGTGAAATGGAGAAAGAGACATACCTCATCCTAACTCTTGAAGTATATTCCCCCATTTCCCTCCTCCCTCATTTTGTCTCTTATGAAAGACACACACTAAACCCAGATGAAACAAACTGTTTGTAGAAAAGTAGAAAAAATTGGTATTGCATTTGATACACAGTCTTGTGGACACTCTCAACATAAAAAAGCATGGAAAGGCTTAAAAAATATACCATGTGCCCTACTTAACATTTAGAATCTATGCTCTTTTTACAGTGCCTGAAATCTTTTTAAAACAAAGAACTAGTATAAAATTAGATCAGATAACACTTTGTCAAAAGTAAGGGAGATGCATGTATATACCTGTTTGGTTCTGGATGCCCGCATCCCCATTATAAAAACTTGTAATCCTATGTTTCCCCCCCCCCCCCCCCCCCCGGCACGTTCTCCAAAGTATTCCCTTTTCTCCCCACACCACCTTTTGCAGTTAGCAATGTTCAGCCAGTTACACTGAAGATACCCATACGTATAGCTCAGTAATTGCTGATCCAGGTTCATGGATACCCCCAACATTACAGCATCTTGAAGAGAAATGGAGTACAAAGAAACAGTATCTTTCTATGATTATTTACATACTTACTAACAATACCATTGTGATTCCCAGTCCCATCTGTGATGCCAATAATAAAACGGCAGTCTCCTGAATGTTGAAGGCTAACTGCAAAATAATGTCCAACTATGTAGAACTATGGCAGTCCAATAAACTGTACTTTTTCTGTATGAAGCTCTGACCAGCTTGACTATCTTGTTGAAGAGAAATGGAGAAAGACTTTCAGGGAGTTTTTGTTTTTTTTATAGCAAACTTTTTCCAATGGTTTTTTTTTTAGATCACAATGGCCAAATCCCAAAATCCTTACGAAGTCCTTACTCAGCAAGCCTCCCACTGACATCAGTGGAGTGTGACGGGAGTCAGAGTCCATGCAACTGAGCCTGATCCAAGGCCCACTGAAGTCAATGGGAGTCTTCTTATTCACTTCAGAGGGCTTTAGGTCAATCCCCTGGAGAGAAATTTCACAGGAGGCCCAGGTTAGCAGAAAGTCCTTGGTGGAGTTTCATGATTCTTGTGCTGCAACCAAAATGTACCCCATCGCACCCCAAAATACATACAAACAAATAAAATCCACCGCATGGAGTTTCCCAAATAAATACCGATTAAAAACTGTGTTTGAACTTTAGGATTCAGACCATCATATCTAAAATGCAAGTTACTATCTGGAACAATGGCTTAAATAGCTTCTTATCTGATACTATTTCACCTGCAAATATATCCAGTAATAAGCATAAGTTATTATTTGTAAACTAAAATAAAAATAGACGCACCGCCCCTTATACAAGGCTCCATTATCCTGATAACAGTTCAATTAAAAAGAAAAAAAAAAAAAAGACATGTAAGCTAGATTTCTGAACCTCCAGGTCAGACTATGAAGACTTTTAATACTTCTTGGCTAAAATAAGCCTTACAAGTGCAGGAAATATTAACTCACTTATTTATAATTTATGGTACTTTTCCATTTATGTGTATTATTTGGTGTGCATTCTCAAGCAAATGCCTCACTTCACAATGCAGGCTTTCCTTTTGTTATTAGTAACTGCGTGTGCACTGCACAGCATACTCCCCAACACGATTCACAAAAGTCAATGTCATCTCTTCCTCTTCATTTTTTTTTCCTGCCCTTTCAGTTTTGTCTTCACTCAGTAGCATTACTCCATGGCTGCTGTTGCGTTGTTCAGCTCCCACTGCATTTTTCATGCCATGCCCACTGTGTGTGATTACCATACATTATGGTAACAGCTGCTCAAGAGCTACAATTACATTCCTGAACTGGCATGACTCAAGAGGCATCAGTAGTTACTTCTTGTTTGTTTATTTTTTTAAAAAATATCCAGCTTCAGGCCCCAATGGGAAACCGGGAAATCAGCAGCCAACAGTACAATCAAATCCAATGTCTCAGGGAAAATTTTCATATTGTATCAGTTACATCTGTACAGTTGGAGAACATGGTACAGTCCTAATATACATACCTACCTCTTCAAAGTATAATTTTCATGATGAAAGATAAAGATGCTTAACTGCTGACTCAGTGGAATGTGCCAACACCTGATTATGCCACCAAACAGGAAATGGAAACATGGGAGGAGTGCTAGAATCCCAAGCTGTCCTTCTAGAAGAGCCACCTTTAAGTACTGTGTGGGCAATGTACTCCATCTATGGAAGGAAATATTTTGGCTGTAATCGTATATATCACACCTTCCCCAGAAATCTCGATCAATATTCACCTATGCCCTGGTAAGGGGCTTTCACTAATCTCTTAGCCAAAGGTAGTTGCACTTAGTAGCAATTCTTGGAGGCGAGAAAATAAGTTAAGCATGTGCACGCAGGGCCGTCCCTGGGGAGCGGGGGGTGCAGGGCCCGGGGCAGAAGTGACAAATCCATCACTTACAGGACTGACCCATCACTTCTGGGGCCGACTGCGCCAGCCAGTTGCGCCGGGGCCTGGAGCGGTTGCCCAGATTCACTGTACCAAGGGATGGCTCTGCGCACAAAAAACCTGTTAACTTCAAGAAACTAAATTCAAAAAACATTTAGCTCCTTGGATTAGCAGAGCTAGACTTGTAGCAAAGGAAACGTGTTTAATTCCTGAGGAAAAAGTGCAGCAAGCCATAATCTTAGCTTCGCTATCCTGACTCTGACACTGCAGTATCATAAACGGTTGGTTGCTCTTGCTTGTTGATTGTAGGTTGGGTGCGGCAATAGTCCAAATCATATGCAACTCAAGTGGGAGAAGAGAGTTGCTGGGAGGCTGCCCAAAATAAGAAAGTGAATGAAAGCACAAAGAGCTCCACTTTGACTAGTCCCCATTTTAAGAGTCTTGTCGTCTCATAGATTTTAAATTAGAAGTTCCCAGTGGAGAACTCTGGTAAATTAGTGGCATAATATGGCTCTTAGTTATTATTTATGGGGAGGTAAGGATTTTCTAGTTGTGGATGAATGAGAAATTCCTGTCTGTACAAAGAAAAAAACCACCATATCCTGAACAAAGAAGCAGCACTTCCATTAGAAACCTTTTTATTAAAGAAGTTTTAGGCGGTGATAATTGAAAGAAACAAAGCTTGGATGCATTTTGCCTTCATCATAATATCAAACAATTTCTTAGAATATTTTTCAGTGGCTATTCTGTGATGTACTCTAATTACATTTGGTATTTAAAGAAAGTTAAAATTGCCAATGTAATGATTCAACATGGGGATAATTCACTGTTACAGTAACATTTTTCAAATAATTTCAGAAGGTGTTTCATTACATTTTAAATATGTACAGATATATTACACAATATCTGTAACAAATCCAAAGGAGGCTTTACAATGTGTTGCCATCTTTAAACTGCAGCCAGACCGTGTACTCAAGGGGAGTTTTCTGGAGTACTGATGAAGAGTCATATGATGCCACTGATTATGAAGCAGATCTTCCCAATGAAATTAATCTTGAGCTCAGTTTAAAACACCCACGCCTTGACAAAGGCCTGTTAGGATGGCACTCCTGATTTTTTAAAGGGACACAGCCAGGCAGTTTAGACCTTCAAATTAGGTTTCTTTAAAATAAAATGTTAAAAAAATGAGAAATATTTTCATAAAATTATTTAAAAATTCACTAAGCTAGTTCATGTGAATAGAAAGTGCAATTGACCAGAAACTGACCATAAGCAACCAAACTGACCACTCTGTTTGCATTGTGCATGTTGAAAAATATGCAAAAACTAAAACAAAAATTGCAAAGTGTATTTAATTTTATATGCTTAGTTTTAACAACCTAAAGTGTTATTAGTAACAGAAAAGGATATTTTAAAAATATAGCTCTGAATCTGACAGTATCCATTTAAATATATATATTTAAATGCTATATAATCTGTATTTATTTTTCTAAGAGACAAGAGCAATTTCAAATCAGCCTTTCTAGTCTGTATTTTATGTTACAAATATTTAACCAAAGGACTAGAATAGTTCTAAAACAGTCATTGTGGTCACTCAGATACAATTTTAAAGACCTTTCATTTGCAATCTGTTAACAAGTCATCACTGAAAATTTCTGCCAATGCCTCTTAGATTGGCTAGTGGTGCAGCCATTGGATAATAATCCAACAATGGCTGGTCGCTTGGGAAACATTTAAAAATCAGGTGTCAGTAATCATTTTTTTGGGGATAGAGAGGTGCTGGAGGAAGGAATAGAAAACTCATTTTTGGGTGATGGAGTGGGTTTTAATTAAAAACAGGTCCTACCTTGTAAGATTGATGTTAAGACAGATGTCTATTATCTCTCCAAAGAAGATATTACTTAATTTCCATTAGTATTACTAGGAGCAAATTTTCCTCTTTCCCCAAATCAATGGCAAGATAGATAAATATGAGCAACAGTTCTAAAAACTACCATAATTCAATACAAACAAATTTAAACCTTTAAACATGATTCAAACTGCTTTGTATTACATTATGGAAATATCAAATTAGAAAGACTAGTCAAACACAGTTAATATAGATTTACCATTTGTGCGTAAATTCTCTCAATCCAGAACACTGCCTCTGCAAACATCTCAATGACTATCTTCAAATAACACTGTAGAGATTCATTCATACTGCAGAGACTACATGGGCATCTGCAATTAAACACTGCAGAGACTACTTTAGCAACCACATGATACCAGTCTTAACATTTAAATCTGAAGCCATTTTGGACTTCTAGAAGCACTGAAAAAGCATAGCAAACCACAAAACCTTTTAAATTTCTGTAATCTAAAAACAAACAAACCACCAGTTCAATGTTCTCTGCCAGTTTCCATCATGCCAGACACTTTCTTTTAGATGCTCTGCCACAGTGCTACTGCCTGGATTTTCAACTTCCTTTGAAAATTATATATTACGTACAGTAGAACCTCAGAGTTACGAACACCAGAGCTACACACCGACCAGTCAGCCACACATCTCATTTGGAACCCGAAGTACACAATCAGGCAGCAGCGGAGACAAAAAAAAACAAAAAAAAAAAAAGAGAGGCAAATACAGTACAATACTATGTTAAACAAACTAAAACAGCAGCATTTTTCTTCTGCATAGTAAAGATTCAAAGCTGCATTGTCAAGGTTCAGTTGTAAACCTTTGAAAAAGAACCACAACGTTTTGTTAAAAGTTATGAACATTTCAGAGTTATGAACAACCTCCATTCCAGAGATGTTCGTAACCCTGAGGTTCTACTGTATATTCACTATATAATGTAAGACCTGGGGTGAACAACTTTACCATGAGGCTTGTGTGTTGCATCGCTGGCTCCGAGCACTGAGATGATTTCACCTTAGATGCACTCTACCTCTGAATGATGTTAACTCCTTTATTTATGGTATGTCCCTGGGCCACAACATGGATAATGAAAATAATTTATTTAACTATGAAAAGTTATTTTTTATATTGTGAAAGTATAACAAAGATTAACTGGGAAAAAGAAATCTCTGTCTCCATTTTGCAGAGTGAAGGTTATGTTACACAGAAATTTATTTTGGGCTGAGAGATTCCTTTAATAAATTAATTGAGGGTATTTCTTATAACAGAAGGCTGTTTCAGGATTTCAATGGTCGAGGAAACTGCTATAATAAAGTAAAAGGTTCTGACATACATACCTTGAACAAGAGAGTATATATGACATAATAGGCATCCATGCCTCTGATAGTTGGGATGCGTTCATTAATTAGATGCTATTCTGACATATTTGGCAGAGATAATGATTAAGTTCACTAGAGCTGTGCAAATTACATCCCATCTTCCCATTAGGAGAAGCTGTGCTTCAGGGCACCCAAGATTGGGACTTACCCCAGAAGAAGAGAAGAGACCCCTTTCCCTGGCAGTTCTGCCAAGGGAAGAAGCCTACCTGCACCACTTGCTTTCTGTGTAGTGCTCGCTGGCTCAGAGCCCCCTGTGAGAGCAGGGGACGGGGCGGTAGGTGCCTTAAATTGGCTACTGTGAGCAACCATCCAATGGGCTTTCCGCCATATAAGGGTACTGGCGATTATGTTGGCACAAGTCAGTATCATGCAGTGGCTGAATGGGGCCCATTATTTCATTCTGCTCTGCTAAACTATTCTGTTTCCTTCCCAGAAGGAAAGCTCCTTATCAGTCAAGTAAGATCTTCTAAATGATATATTGCTTTAAGCCAGGGATTTTCAAACTTTCTCCCCATCCACAACCCCCATACCAGACATAGTCTCTTTTTATGAGTTCAACCCCCCACAATCCTTGTAATCACACCCTCTAATCTTCTGCAGAAACACAGGGCTGGCTTTTTTGGAAGGGATGTTGAATGGGCTGGTGGGTGAGTGCTGCTGCTGGTGGGGTAACGGGTGTGTGGTGCTGTTAATGCTTCTATGCTCCTTCCCTTCCACTCCCTTTTTCAGGGACGCGTTTCTTAAAATACAGCAAGAAGCTAGCCGAGGTCTATGACCAGAAGGGGCTGCAGCATCAAGGCAGCCAGCTCCCCATCACCTTCAGGTGGCACTTCCCTAGAGTCCAGTGTGGTGCAGGCAAGACAGGAGGAGGGAGCAAAACTTCTCCCCTCCCCTTAGCTTGCTCCTCCTGGATCTGAGTGGTTGCTGCGTTTTGTCTTTTTTGCTGAGACCTGCCACCCTTGCTGATCCTGCTGGAGCTCTGCAGAGTCCTGAATGGTCACCGACTGGTGAAAAGGGCGGAATACAGAACAAAAGTAAGTAGTACATCTCATTTTTTAAATAAAAGATGACAAATGCATTTATTACTTTTGGTTTGTACAAAAGCATAGCTCAAATGCAGCCTGATGTAAACTTTTGTGTCAAATATTTAACCCTTTTAATTCCAATGAGTTTCTGGATTGATGTTTGTAGATCTGTTCTCCTGCTAGGATCTCTTTTTAGGGAAAAGATACTGTAATATTTCAAGATCCAAATTCTGCGGTTCTTAGAGCCAAATGAAACTTTTGATTGGCTAAGCGACTAGAGTGTCAGGTACTTAATGAATTTGATCACATGAAACATGAGCCATGCTGAAATGACCTGCTCACAAGTAAATTTATCTACTGTGTATCAGTTCTTTGATACAACACATGCATTAGCAAACCTGGACCATTAATGTGATATCTTAGCAAACACTGATAAACTTGGATGTAAAAACAGAATAATACAGCTTGACTTTTCTTTTCCACTTAGTGCAAGCCAGGAGCAGTTTAAGAAAACTCGTGTGATTCCTAGATGTCATTGTTTTAAGGAGGAACCCATTATTTGTGAAGTCAGAAGGTATTTTCATTTTATTTTTGACAGTCGGGTTTCCTCAGTTATCTGAACACAGGCATTATTTCCTATATCGTTTGGGGAATGGAGGGGGGGAGGGATCTGGGGCAATTTAAATTTACCCAGCACCCCGCTCCTACCACCACAACAGCATCTACTTTCTCATGGGGAGGGTGAAAAAGTAGTCTTTGCTGACAGCATCTTTATTGCCGTTCCAATGTTCACTTGAGTGGATGGGTGCTCCCATTGTTATGAATACGGACAATAAGCATGTCACCTCACTGAGACACCTACTCAATGAGAGTCCCCAGAGTGGGAATCCTGAGGTTACTCTCAAACTTAGTTCTTCCACAAAGCAGGTCTTGAAATGCTTGAGTGCCATCAAAAGGAACACAAAGAGCTGTATTTCTCTTCTTGCCATCCAACATTCAGTTGCAGTTTTCTGGAACTCTGGCACGATGTATGTTGTATTTTTCAATGGCTGTACAAGTGCACAGATGCAAAACTAATTTACGGGGAATGGTGCAAGTGACACCTGTGCACTTTAGCAAAATTAAGCATAATTAAATTGGTGGATTCATTCAGTTTTTGATATACAATTGAAAAGGACCTCATTTTAATTAACATTGACAAGAAAACTACTCAGTGAAAATGCAAACTAGAAAAACATTACGAACAGTTTATAGCTTGGAGGTGTTCACTGACAAGGGAGAGTGGAATCATTACTATTAAAGGCTCATCTTCTTAAGTGTCGCCCATGGTTTCTCCAATAAGCTAGTGTGTTTTACGGTGCTGTACAAATAAAAGTTGCTGGGAAAATATGAAACATCTGTATTACACTCAATCCCTTAAAGGTTATTTGATGGATGAAAAATGAACCAAATGCATTTAAAATAAATGCATATTACAATATCACATGTAGTGATTTTTACAAAATTATTACTTATGTGCACAGTCCTGATATCTATAGACATGGCACTGTGAAGAAAGCTCGGTTCTTAAGAAGCTATTTTCTAGATACTTGTAAGAGTGATGCAGTTTGCGGTCAGTCTGATCATAATGTCCCTTCAACTTTGGTACATTCAGTGCAAAATATTTTTGGGAATTTCTTACTCATATAAAAATAAAAGGCATTTTTTTCCTTGAGAGTGCTTAAAGAATAAAACACTAGCATAATGTCTGTAAATGCATGAAAAGTGAAATGAACAGAAATAGTATTTAGTTTGCTAGTTTCTTATTTACACTCTGAGGAACTTAACATAATGAACCTATAAAAATAAACAGAAGTCACTGTGTAAGTTTCTTTTTCCTGATATGCTGTGATAAATTGATACTTATTTTTTAAAACAGTTTCCATGCAGTACAAAGCATAAAATCAGACATTATTAAGTTCTCCTTATAATAGCTCATCATTTGCCATACACACAGCACTTGCATATACATTTTCACAAACCTCCTTATTGCAAGCTATTGTTGTGACATCCCTTACTGCTGATTTTCCTTCAAATTCACTTCTGCCCCAGGAAGCTGAAATCTATGGTGCACACCATGCAGGCACTCGTAGTCTTAGGTATAGCAAGTAATGGATTTTCTGTTATAGTATATGGCATAAAGTAACCTATCTTTAGGAAACTTTTTTTTTTTTTTTTTTTTTTAAAGATTTCCATAGTTTGATTTTAGCGAATTTAGGGGTGGGCTGAACGATTTCACATTTTGACTTGAACTTTACATTCAAGGACTTTGGTGAAATCCAGTTTCAAGATACTTGTCAGATTTTGCAGTAGCCACCTTGCTGATCATGCATGGTCACATCCTTTGCTTGGGCCATAACAAACATGGCAGTCAAGAAAAACTGTTTATTGCAAGACTGTTGGTTTTCCCTGCACACCAGGCACACTCCAGTATTACTGTAGAGTACTCCGCCACTACCACAATGCTTGTAACTGCTTCCGAAGCTAGATTTACTCATTCATAGAAATCTCATTATTTGAATTGTATTGTAAAACAATTTTCCTCTAAGAAATCCAATACAAATGTTCATTCGTTCTTAAGAGGACAGATCCACAAACGTCCAAAGAGCTGGGCACTATGGTTTTCGTATCACTCAAGTCCAAAGGTACTTGTCTCTTCAACTGCTGTCAACAGTTTCTCACAGAGCATGGAGAATGATGGGTAAGGGGGAAGGTCAAGACGATTGAAACACGTATGAGCCCTGCAAAAAAAAAGTGGCAAATAAGCCATGGTTATTCAGAAATTCAAATGAAAGTAACTGGAAATTCAGGTGTGCAAGAAGGTCCTTTCAAAATACCATGCTTTGTGAAATATTGTGTTACTGAACACTTATTTTCAAGTTAAAAAAGAATTGTCAAAGATATTTTTGAAATTCTGACCCTTAATGTGGATCACAAGTAGTAGCCTAAATTTTGCCTGTAAAATGTGCACACACAAAATTTGCAATTTAGGGGCACAATTGAGGTAGTCTGTTTTGAAAATTTGGCTTAGAATACATACTTTTAAAATTAGTATATTCTATTAATAATTAGTGATATTTGAATATTAGGTCTGTAATGACGAGGAAGTTATTTCTGAAGAATGAATGCACATAAATTAGATAGAGTTAGTGAAATACTAGAAAACACACATAGGGAATAGTCCTACTGACAAGATATAGACTAGTTAGCAAATTAGGTCTTTTCCATTGATAATTTCTCTGGGCCAGAGCCTCAGCTGGTGTAAATCAGTGTAGCTGCCTTGAAGTTAGTGGAGGTATACTGATTTACACCAGCCGAGGATCTGATCTTGGGAATCTATTACAGAGAAATATATTTAGTAGTTAAATGAATGTATGTATATAATTCTCAAAACACACTCTGGCTTTCTTGACAGGACAGGAATATATTCTCCCCCCTCCCCGGCCCAATTTCTATAATCTGCCTATCACAATCTGTACACACATTGTGAAAAGGTCCTAGAGACCCCATCCTCTGACTAGAGGAAGGACCAGAGTTGCCTGAATTTGATATAGGGATTTATTGAGTAGCAGGGTAATTCCGGCCTGCTCCCACTGAAATAAATGGCACAGCTCCAAGTGACTAATGCAAGTAGGATCTTTCGGGAGAGGGGTTCTGAGATGAAAGCTCCAAGGACTTTTCATTTCCTCTTCTTCTTTGAAAGCTAACTAACCCTTTAGACCTTTACTTTGGAAGATAAAAGTCCTTTTGTATTTGGGTTTGGCCCTTAAAGGGGAAGGACTTTCTTTACATTTACTTTTTCCTTTTGCAATCACACCACACTGTTGTTTAAACCTGTTCCCGTTGGCAAGCAGAAACCTTTTCTGCAGTGGCCTGCCTGTCACCACTTGAACAGCAAACATTTAAAAAACACACAGCATAATAAATTTAAGTGTATAATGTCAGGAACTCTCCCCACACCAAGAACTGAGACTCCTGATTCAACATACCCCATTCAGCAGCAGTCAGAATGGCTACACTGGATTTACAGTGAGCCTTCTCAAAACAAGAGCGTGCCCAGCCCCCAGATGAACAAATCAGGAACCATCATCTTAACTGCCAATCAGATCCTAACTACCAGGTTGGAACATGAAGAGAAGAGGTGAGTCATTCTAGCTTGTTTATAACACAGAAGCTAAGAGTTCATTATAAGCCCTCAGTGAAGGTAAAACACTGAATTAGCAAACAGCATTATAGTGTCATAAAAATACCAGGCTTTGGGAAAGACACAGTATGCAGAGCCAGATTATCATTTTAAACATCAGACCAAACTTCGGGTGTATTGCTGTGGTAGAAAAAATACTGTATTTTGCTCCATCCAATTATTGTAGACTTAACAGAACTCTGTCAGAATGTTTTTCAACAGGTAGAGTTCACACCCCATGGTATTCTATGGGGCTGCTCATTTCCCCCCTCCTTCCCTCCCTCCCTCCTAGAGGGATCAACCCTTGGCTGCCGGGAAAGGGAGCAGGTCAGCAGAATCCGTGGTTCTCTTTTCTCTTTCCAGAACATTGTGGAAAGCTATCTGTGGGATCCAGGAAGTGTGCTTAGAGGATCTAACTTTCCTGCAGAGTCCCTCCATGTCGGAGACCCTTGTTAAGGAGTGGGGTGGGGGAAAAGACAGTATGATTACAATTAGAGCAGTGCTGTCAGGTAGTTAGATGACCCTGTACATCCACCAATTCTCTGGGTTCAATTTAGACCTCGGAAGATCCATGGTGGCCTAACCTCCTGCATCTGGTGGGTGGGTTCAACTGATTCCCCCTCCTTAACCCTCTGGAAGGAGAATTTGGAGGAAACATTATAAAAGAAACTTCATAGAGCTTCTCTTTCCATCAGGCCCACAGGAGGGGAATGTGGACCATTGTAATAATCCTCCTTGGATCCTCTGGCTGCTCACACAACCAGCAGAAGAATTTCCTCTTGCTTCTTAAGATTAATACGCTCAGAAAGGGTGTGGAAGGAGAGGAGTTTCTTTGAAACAGACATCCACTTGTTACAATTATGCATCATGCATAATGTGGGCTGTACAACCACAAATTATAAAAACCGTAACCCATGAATCAATAAGGGATTCATTGCAAGCTAACAATCTTGCATCTTGGTTTAACTGATTAGTAGGAAGACAAGTTGGGTTTTCTTTCAGTTTTTGAGGATGATTTTGTCAGTGTATTGAAAATGTGATCATTTTCTTTAGAGAGCTGACTCATTTTTAAAAATAAAGATACTAATTCCGTTGAGGAAATGTGCTCTTCTTCTACCAGACAAAGGACTCTGTCATTCTGCAAGAAGAGTGATTTTACTGTGGATACTGTTTTCCCAGGACATTTCAAGCTAACTGTATACTATGTTCATCTTTGTACTCTCACATTTTCTGATAAAGGTAAATGTATCTTAGTTCCTGGAGTCTTGACATTCAATCACTTTCCCCTTCACTGGAGTTCAAACAGTATTACAGACAAATTAACTTTAAGTCCAAAGTCCAATACCTTAGCAATAACAGAAGAATGCTGTTCGCGTGCAAATGTTTATATATTCATCATCACTAGCTGCTATATAATTAACACTACCAACTTCTAAACATTTAAGAAATAGAGAGTAGGAGTTCCCCTAGTGATATCTGATTTAGCCTGACATACAATAAGATAAACAAGCTGAAAGTAAAGGTGGTGACAGGGACAGCAGGGGCAAAACTAAACTAGGAATAACTAACTTTTTCAGTGCATGCACATGCCACTAACATAGGATGGAAAGGGCAGTGATAAAAGCCAGGCAACTTGACATGCAAGTTCCAGAAGTTTCATTTTTCTGGTTCAATAAGGGTGATTATAACATGATCAGAACTATGGAAGCTATGGAATCATCTAATCAATCTGTTATCTGTATTAGCCTTCCGCAGCTCTACAGAGCCAAGAAAAGGGAATGGCTACAATAAAATGTTTTCATTCATTTATTTCTTCTCTCTGGTATGAATTAAAAACAAACAAACAAACAAAAACAAAAAAAACCCTTGATTTGTAATTTGAGAGCCAGATTTTGCCAGTAGTACCAGGCTCCACAAGTGGTCCCATTGAAATCAGTGGGACTATTCACAAAATAAAAATATTAATCACTGAGAGTGAGAGTAAAAGAATTTGTCCCTAGGTTAATACAAAACCCTAGAACCATTAGGCATCGAAGAGCCTCTGGGTGAAATTTTCAATGTGTGTCCAACAATTCATCCACATCTGCAGGATCTCTTTTAGGAGCCTGCTGAAAGTCTGCCACTCAGTGTCTTTGTTAAGATAGGTACCTTCAGCCAGTGCTACTCAGTGTTTGCATAGTAAAGCCTCTGAAGCTGGTGCGGCTTAGGCTGAAGCCACTCTACACATAGGAACTGGAGATGTTAGAAAAGTGAACACAGTTTACATTCTGCTCAGAGCTAAATTTGAGATGAACGCTGTAAGTCACGCACTTCCTATGGGATTAGGGTAGCATGTCTTGAGCACTGGGAGTGGCTGACTCACGACAAATAAACTTGTAAAAAGAAAAGGAGGACTTGTGGCACCTTATAGACTAACCAATTTATTTGAGCATGAGCTTTCGTTAGTCTATAAGGTGCCACAAGTACTCCTTTTCTTTTTGCGAATACAGACTAACACGGCTGCTACTCTGAAACCTGTCAATAAACTTGTGTTATTTGGCTCTCATGTTTGTAAAAGTACCTTAAAACAGTGGTAAAGTTGTGGCCCAGTGTCTCCAAAGCAACGGAACTGAAAGTTAAAGATCAAGGGCCATGTTCATTGCCATGGGCAAAGAGGCAAGCAGCTGGCACCCTCCCTGCACCCACTGGGCTGAACTAGTAAAGGTGCTCCGCACATATCTCCACTCTCTTTCTCCAAAGGGAAGCAGTTTTATTTTACAGCTGGAGCGCCGCAGTAGCCCTGCCACAAGAAACTCCCTCAGTGAGGTGCTGAATCTCCTGGCTTGTCCCGCCCCTTCTCCCTGTGTAGAGTGTACCCGCTGGCTCTGGTTTCCCTGGTAGAATGAGCAGCTTACGGGAGCGTGGCCCTGCTCCAGGTTGGATCCTGCTGCCTAAGAGGTGAATTTGGTCCCAAGTCTCTGTATCTACGCACAATAAATGAGTAAAGTGGGTTCCATAAGTTATATTTATAGACAGTTAGTTTGAGTGTTCCCTTTGAGTTCCCCTGCTTTAGTGGGTTTTTATGGGTCCAGAACACTATTTTAAATGGAGCTTTCACAATTTATTTTTCTTTCTCCCGTTTTTAAGTTACTTTAAAAATCATCAACACTATACCCCCGTAAAACATTTATTTTTACAGATGAGAGGTCCAGCAAGGAATTTAATGAATTAATTTGTCGTCATGTTCCTCCTCACAGTAGCCAAATTATCAGCCCTGGAAAAATCTGATTTCCAGTTATTTGTGCCTCCCAGGCCAGCATCCTGCCACACTGACCAAATACGTGTTTTGGGTCTACTTACATCTAGCTATTAAGGTCCCGATCTTGGTGACATATACACATGTGCTAAACTTCATTACCAGTAGCCACCCATTGAAGCTAATGGGACGACTCAGCACAGTGAAGTTAAGCAGGACTGAGATCTTAGATTGCAAACCTTTTGGGGCAGGAATTGTCTTTAAATGTGAAATGCGCCCAGTGAATGGTTCCCTCATCCTAACTGGGACCTTTTATTTAATAATATTTCAGTACTGCCTACAGTTGGTCTTAGAGACTGAATATTAGAAGATACAAAAACTACAATATTCTCTTTTCCTACTTAAGTATTGGTATAAAATGGAATGGCACTACTGAAGTCCAGGTTCATTCAAGAAAATGCAATGGTTTATATTTTTAAAATGCTATAGGAACATAATCTATTTCTCATTTCAGTAACAATCATTCTCTGAGGCATGCTTAGGTGGCTGATGCACAGAATACCTTTTGACCCTAAAAGATACTACAGTAATTGTTTTGAAATATAAACTCTTAGAATTCTCTTAATGTACCTTTGACCTTCAGCTGCGTGGCTCCCATTTATACTATTAACTGACAAGGTGGTTTTGTGTTCGAGCTACTGACTCCACAAACTTGTACACTGGGTCTGTGCATTTCAACTACATAGTACTGTTTATACTTTGACTTTCTATCAGATAATCAAAGTTAGTAACATATCTATTTCCAACCAGTGTAACTTCCTCTAAATGCTACAGAATTGGATGATGGGAAATCTTCCCCAAATGTATTAATCTGCAAAACTGACCTCTCTGTAGAGAAGTTCTTATTAATACAGAGTTCAGTCAAGATGACTTTTCAGATCCTGGCTCATATGTCATCAGTCTTTGATACTGTAGATCATTTAAGACCACAGCTCTTTTCCTGGCATCACAAAAGGAAAAACGAGAAAAGCAATTCCTTCCTTATTTTTTCCTCTTGCCACTCTGATCATGTCACTTTCCACCTTGAATTCTTTCCCTGGCTTCAGCTCTTCGAGGCCTTGTGCAACTCAGCTTTTCCTTACATCCAACTCATTTCTTTCTACTCTCCTTTTCACTTGTTTCACTTGGCCCAAGCCTCTCTACTACTTGCTCTCTTTACAATCTTGACCCCCCCTTAACATCATGTTTTGCCGCCTTCTCTCTCTCCTTCTTCAAATCACTCCTCAGAACACATTTTTTCCTCTGATTCAAAAAATCACCACAGCAAGATTTCTACACAACGCTGAAGTCATGCTGGCCCTCCTAGGGAACTGAAATAGACTGTAAATACATTGGGTCTCTTTAATCCAGAGTTGATATCCATTTTCTGGCAATGATCAATAACTTACCTTTCAGAGAACATCACAGATACTATTTTAGGGAAGCAATGCCTGGTTTTATGACAAACAAAAAACTCTATAAATTGTAGAAGAGAAGTTGTAAACCTGGTAAAGTGGAATGTCAAAATTTACTTAGATTAAAAAAAAACACCCCTACCCAAAACATACACATACACACACTTTTACCTGGGAAGAGCAGTGATTTTCCCCCATTTTTCTACACAGAATCTTCTTGGCCCATTGCTCCCTCTTAGAGATGCAAACCCCTCATAAGGTATGCTGGATGTGCCTGTAACAAACTACCAACACAAAAAGAACAACACGGATGACAGATGTACAACCTGAGGGTTGTGTGAATGCTCATGCATAAGTAACTACTCACAGCAGTGTTCCCACTAAGTCAAGTTGTTCTTGTATAAGACTTTGCAGGATCAAGCCTTATTTGAAGGGGAATCAGGAGTATTAAAGTCCTGTTTAAAATGTAGGGGAGGGATAGTGGCATATTTCTTGATTAGCACTCTAGGAGGGAGGTCTTACTAGACTAATTTATGTTACAAATTTCACTTATAGACAGCCAGTATATAAGAATAATTATGATGCACAATCAGTGTAGAATTAAAGTCACATTACTAGCATCATCAAGCTAATAAATAATAAAGGGAGGAAGGAGAAAATAAAATACACTTAATAAGGTTTAAGAGGGACTAACTAATAAGTAAATTACCATATATGTTACATTTATGTCGTGCCTTTCATTCAGCTGGATTTCAAAGCACTTTACAAACTTTACTAACTGATATAAGCTAAGAGACAAATTCTACAGTTCTCATTTAGGTAAAATTCCCATAGATTCAGTAAGAATTTCTTATGACATTGTACAGAGCAGATTTGACGAGAATCATCCATCAATAAGAGAGAGTCTTGTGACAGATAGAACCTTCTTATTTTTTAATGGTCTGTGATAAAACACCTATATAAAATATTTTTGACCTGCAGTTGCAGAATCCCTACACTGTATTATAATCGCAAAGGGAAATCTTAGCGATAAAGTTACACAGCCATCTATGGTACTGCATCAAAAGGGACACCTCAGTAAGGTTTCCCACATAGCATTTACACAGAGCCAGCTGTAACAGGAAAAGGAATGTTAGTGACACAGTTAACATGATCAGATGCCAGTTCTGAAATGTTTAAAACAATGGATTTTAAACTAGTGCAACTATGTGGCAAACCCAGATAAAATCAGATCTGGCCCCTTCTAAAGAATTTGGTGTGCTAGAAGTACCTGTATTTGATTACATGTAACTCTGTGAAAAACCCACATGCATTAAAATTCCTCTACTGCCTTCAGTGTTGTTGAATCCATCAGGTAAATGAATTCCACAGGTGGACATACTGTGTGAAGCAGTGTTTCTATTTATTTGTTCTTAATTTACTGGCTATCAACTAAGTGAAGACCTCTTGTTTTCATGTTATATAAAAGGATAATAATGGGGGACTGGATCAGTTTTCAATATCATTTTAATAATTTTGAACACCTCAGCCAAGTCCTCCCTAACTCTTCCTCTGAATAATCTTCAAAGGTAAATATGATCATGTTTCTTTTCCTTTCCTTGGAATACAAATTTTGAGGATTTTT
Source organism: Chelonia mydas (assembly GCF_015237465.2). NCBI lineage: Eukaryota > Metazoa > Chordata > Testudines > Cheloniidae > Chelonia > Chelonia mydas. The sequence goes on from NC_051251.2 coordinate 55,464,935, forward strand.
TTAGTTAAATAATAAAAATCACCACCACCCAACACTCATACTGTTTGGTAACTTTCTATCAAGGGGACTTTTGTTTTTAGTTAGCTTTGACATTTCAATTATTTACAGTAAGCATCTGGAGACTGCTGAGTTACCAGGCCATTCCCGTGTCCTGACATCACACTGTCTGAAGGTTTCATTATCCGAAACTGATGAAGTAGTTTAACATTTAATGTGAAATGGTGGTATATATTTTTATACAAATCTACTGATCTCTCACCTGTAATAGCCTTAGCCGTTGTTCATTGTTGAATCTTTCTACAGCAGCCCAGAACCACCGAATTACAATGTGATTGTCATGGTAACCTGTTAGAACAGCAACAAAAAGCCACATTACCTTTGATTCTTTTAATATTAAGTACTACAGAAGTGCAGGAGAACACACATGTGAAATATTAATCATTAATGGCCTTCCCCAGTTCAGTCTTAGTTACAGTCTTAGCCTCCATACTTATAATCAAATATCAGCAAAAGACAGCAAGTGAGACTAAACCAGGGCTCTTATCAGGGTCATTGCACGTTGCTCCAAATTAAAGGCAGACATTCAGTTTCCCTTTTAAAAACACTTAAACCATTAGCAAGCCAATCATCCGAGTTGCCAATTCTTGTGACATTATGTTTTTGGTTTTTTTAAAAGCTGCTCATGATACCAGTAGCAACTGCAGCCACCTCACTCAAAACAGCTGTCATCTCATTCTTCTTGATGGAATTGAAGCCGGACTGCACTCGGATAGGCTCACTACCAGTTCCAGATAGCCTTTGGAAATGGAAGTGAAGTGGTCCTTACTAAAGATGTCTGCCTTACCACTCTCTTTATGCAGTCAGGCAGGAGAAAAATCAGAATAGTTGAATGTAAGAGCAAGGAGAAAGACTGAGCGTAATGGGAATGTGAGAGGGGTTTGGAGTCAGATATAACATGAATCTTTACCTGCTGCTGTAAATGAACTCTGAGAACACCTTTATGTCAAAGGTTTGCCTACTCACTTTCAGATGCCATCAACCTCTCTGTAAATTCAAAATACAAACATGCTCTTGCCGTTTGGGATCTTACTCCTTTTATCAACTAAAATGTCTGCTCCTAATTCAAAAGCTAACCAGGAAAATAAAGACATTCCAAAATTAGTTTAAAATGGGCTCCAACACTTATTGAATTGACATATTTCATAGAATAGGTTTAGCAAAATCTTAGACAAAGGGCACTTCCAGGTTCACTCATGCAGTACCAGAGCTAACTTTGACTAGGAAAAAAAAAATCAATGTCACCTCCTCTATACTCTGTGTTGTTTCTCCAGTCACTTAAGTCAATTTCTGCTGTGCCAGCAATAACCAGTTCCAATTCTCTTGCATCAAATACAGACACCAGCCTAGCGTCAACAACCTGTGAAAGGAAATAGAATACATAGAAACGTGCCCTCATTGTTTGTGTTATTTTTACCTCCTACTAAACAGACTCCCCAGTTACTAATGCTGTATCATTTTTCAAGTAATGTTCTGGCTTGTTCAATGAACGGGGAGGTTTAAGGTTAAAAGATTTTTCAAAAGATGCAAATATGTGGACTATTCTTCCACTGGGTTTCATACTGTAGCTACATTCAGTTTCATTAGAAGCTCTTAGTATTTAGAAGGAAAATTATTAGAAAAATAATACAGAAATACTGCCAGGGCAATAAGGGTCAATATATTCAAGGTCCATGTTCAAGGTGGAAAATGTAAAGGAAAACATCTTGAAATATCCTCAGCCAATTGTGTAATGCTGGACACGGAGTAAAAAATTCCTTCCTGAGTTCAACTCTCCTTATTATCTGAGTTTGCACTGCTGCTAATGCAAACAGTGGTAAAAATGTTTTCCATTTCTTTAGAATATAGTCATGTTAGTTGACTCAATGACCTCCAACAAGTGACCTTCACATATATAAGACGACATTTGATTATTATGAAATACATTAGGTCCACTGTAGGATACATATAACTCTCACTCCTGATTTTAACCTATGTTTTCTAAATACTGCATGGTTGGGTGTATTAGAAAGGCAAGTATGGAGAATGCTACATAATATACATATGGGAACTAGAGTTGAGCAGGATTTCTCACCTCGTAGAAACCTCGAACTAGACTTTCTGTTTGCTGCACAACCCCTCTCTCAATTCTCCATTTCACCATTCTCTCTATGTATTCTTTCTTGTTCTTCTCTGTGACTGGGATGTTGGCACCCCCTGGTTTCAGTTCCCGTTCAGTGATCTTAGAGGAAAACCATAACCAAAATAATATAAATACAACAAGAATATATTATAAACTCAAGCTTTTTGTTAAATACGTAGCACTAATTCCCCAATATCCTAGGCCAAGCACAGATTGGTTTAACAGACTGGAGTACATAAAATCAGACAGATGACATGAAACTGAAATCCCTGTTTTCACCAGATCATGTCAAGTACAAAGTAAGAACAAGCAGCTTCAAAATAAGAGATACAAACCAACTTCTGCATTCTTTAGGTATTGCATTGGTAGGTAACGAATGATAATCTCTCTATAGGATTTTCGATTGTTCATATCAACCAAGATTTTTATTAATGAATTCAAATCAGCTGGGAATGACATCATTTTTCAGTCCAAAGAAACAGTTACCTAACAACAGAATATAAAGAGGAAAGGAAAGGAAAGTAGCAATCTTGCACACCTGCCCAAAAACTTCTTCATTTACAGTGAATGTGAGATCTAGGATATCATGTATATCGTTGTCTTTCATCCACTGCAAACTCTGGTGGAACTCCTCATCAAGGTATTCCAAGTCACTCAGGTCACAGAGTCTAACATAAACAAGAAGAAAATATACAAATATAGCTGACAGCAGTAGTGCGTGCTCATTAACAGAGCTGAGACAGGACAGCCCTACAAAACAAACTGAGAATAAAGGGAGCTCAGAGAAATCAACAGAACAAAGAACAGTGGTTACTGGATTCCTTTGTGCTGACGTTCTGAAGTCAAGTTAGTAGAAACTATTCTGAATCTCTGTATTTGCCTAGCAATGATAATAGCAACTACTTGCGTAACTCTCATCTCTTTGTTGTTAAACTACAAAACCCTAAATTTCCATTTTAAAGATCTTTTGCTTGTAAATTTCACTTTATTTCGAATTCTGGCCACTTGCACCATATTTCAATTACTAATACCCTTATTTTGACCATGGATTACAAAAAATGCTATTAATTCTTGTAATACTTAAAAAGAACAGGTGTATTTGTGGCACCTTAGAGACTAACAAATTTATCTGAGCATAAGCTTTCGTGGGCTACAGCCCACTTCATCGGATGCATAGAATGGAACATACATGTTCCATTCTGTAACCCACGAAAGCTTATGCTCTAATAAATTTGTTAGTCTCTAAGGTACCACAAGTACTCCTGCTCTTTTTACGAATACAGACAAACACGACTGCTACTCTGAAACCTGTAATACTTAGGAGTAAAGATCCATCAATATGGGATAATTAATTCACTTCATAAAAGAAATAGGACCTCTTTATTAGTAGTAACTAACCTCTGCAATAGGGAGGATGGTCTTAATCTGTCACACCCTGCTCTCTCCACTTTGCCAGTGATGCCAGCCTGGGTGATTTTGCCACAAAGCCCTTAAACATGATACACCCTTCCAAATTTGGTTTGTGAGCCAACTGCCCTCTCCTCATTCAAGCACCTCCTTACCATTTCCATGATCCCCACAAGAAGTCAGTCAACAATCATAATTATTATTACGGGATCAGATTCTGTCAGCCTTGTTCACTTGAAGCAGAATCTTAACCTGTGAACAGCCTTACATTTAGGATCACTCAGAGAATAAGCTGCTACTCCACCAGGGGAATTTATTCTTGTGCCCACTCTAGGGCTCGTACAGGCACACAGGGAAGATGGCATGCATCTTCTCTAGCTACCGGGTACCGGGAGCGGTCTTGGGCTAAGGGTTACCTTAACTTGCATCCTGCAGCAATGGCCCTTAACAGCAATGCAGAATGGCTGGGACAACATTCCCCTTGCTGACCTGGGAATGCCCTGTGTACCAGTGCCTCCTGCAAAGATATGTGCAGAGCTGGTTAAGACACCTTCTGTGGAGCTGCAGACCCAGGAGGGAGTGCATGAGCAGGGGTATCCATAAAGCTACTTTGTAGTGTCTTTCTGCTGGCAAGGCCATAAGGGGATCATGAATCAGGCCCACTGCTTGTGAAGGTGGCAGAATCTGGCCCACAGCTATTTAAAAAACTTCTAGCAAGCCACTATGACCAATAGATAACTAAACTAAGTAATCACATGATATTACTGCTGGAGTCCTTCTCTTTCACCACCCATCCCCCCTACTGTTTTATTCGTCTCCCCCACCACATCACCTCTAACCTTGGACTGTAAGGTCCTTGGGATTGAGACCATGCCTTTTTAAAAAAAATTCTGTAAAGCATCTAATACAGTTTTGGTTGTTGTAAAAATAAGCTTGTATTATTTGCACAGCACCATAAATGTGAACGGTGCTTTACAGATAAATGTAAATCATCTTCCGAAATTCTCAGATGTGGCTTCTGATTTTGGGCTTCCTTTTTGGATCCCTAAACATTAGACCTGATTTTCAGAGGTACTGAGCAACTGCAGTTCTTATGGTTTTCAGCTGAGCTGCAAGATGCAGTACTTCTGAAAATCAGACCCAGGATATCTCAAATTAGGCACCTCAAAATGGAAGCAACCAAAAATCAGAGACTACTTTTGAAAAAGCTGATCTTAAAGTCTAAATAAGGTTTGATTCACATCCTGTCCTATGAGTCATTAAAGACAAATGAACAAGCACTCTATTAATATCTGATGTTTCACTGCAGGATTTGAAGAGTATGATTTTATAGAAGGAACAGGTGATGTAACTGGTTGACAGGAATCACAAGGTTTTGATATTATCAGCAACATCATCATCTAAGTCATCAAGTAACTGGTTAGTACCATAAATGGGCCTTAATTTAGGCAACTATACTTTAAAGTAAATCTTGGATTAAAACTAAATGACCGAATTATATTGACCTATCTTCTTGGAGTAAAGAACCTAACATTTATCGCTGGTCAAAAACTGCATTTTCCATGAGAAAAAGAAAATCAGAACATTTCTACTCACATTCTGAGGAGGGCTTTATAAAAGGGCCGTGTAAAGAAGGCATCTAACAAATACTGATGAATCAGAGCAAGACCAAGGATTCGACCACTGAACCTAAACCTGAACGACAAAGGAAATGAGTTATAACCAGTACACTCAGACTTTGTGGTTTGTGTGCTGCCCTATCATTTGTCTGTGTACCAAGTTTAACAGTATATTTAAATCAGATAACTATAACTGTGTTGTGGTAGCTTGTTTCTTTTTAGTTCTCAGTAGAATGTAGTGAAAAAAAAAATCTGCAAGGCGTGGAAAGTACCTGGGGTTTCAAAGCTGAAGTTGCCACTTTTCAGCTACTGAAATCTAAACTGAACTCATTCTAACCCTACTAAACTAGGTCCTTTTTTCAAACCCTGGCTTCCAACATGACAGCCGTTTTCTGCCCCTCCATCTCCTCATTCTCCCTTTCTGAGCACTGAGAGACTGACTAATAGATTATTCTAGGCATCCTTTTCTAGCTAGTGGGTGGCTCCATGCTCTTTTTCATGACTGATGGATGTTGGGCTCCATGTAACCTTTTCTGGGGGAGTGGCTGGAAACTATCACCCTTACCATTCCATTTCCCCCAAAAAATACCAACATGATTTAAATCCCCTTGTAAACTCATTGCTGCTGGAAGATTAGAAATTAGGAATGTGGCAACTTTGTTTGCAACACTAGGGCCTTCACATAGACTCTGTTAGACTCTAAGGGCACAATTCTGCTGTCAGAAATGATGGTGCATGTTGCAGAACATTGTGAAAAAACTCATTAAAGAAACTAGGAATGCCCTCCATGTATCTGAAAGCAGATTCAAGCCTAATGCACTCTCTGAAAGAAAATCAAGTTTCTAGACTTCCTGGTAAAATATATACTCAGAACTACCTTACTTGGGAAAAATTAAGGCTTTGTTATGCCTGGCCCTATGCAGGGTGTGCAAGATGGGGAAGAGACACACAAAGCTTCCTCTCTCTCTGCACAGGTCCATTCCTTGCACTCTCCCTGATGCTGACGCTAGCACTAGTCTCTCCAGAAACAAATGGGTCATGCCCCACTCACTCACTGGCCAGATCTCTAGCTCCACACAGCTTGGGATGGGGAGAAGATGGCCACGCACAGCCCTGCAGCTTGTTCTGTCAGACTGTCATGCTTTTTCAGATGCAGCATATACAGTTTGTTGTTGCTGAACTTCTGTATCCAGAGTCCAACAAGTGCATTGCTTCAATTGATGTGCAGTGCAGCCAGCACTAAATGGCGTAACTCTCAACTATACTTCATTGCAATGATTCTACATCATTTGAGACCCTAATTTGCCTCTGTCCTACACAGACTTGCAGCTGTCACCCCATTACTGTAATTTAAATACCTTACACCCAGATTCTCAGCTAGTGTAAATGGCATAGCTCCACTGATTTCACTGGAAATGTACTGATTTATACCAGTTTAGAATTTGGCCCTTAATCATGAAATTGCGATTTTTTATATATTATATATAAAGATACATTTTATAGATATATATACTGCACATCATTTCAGGTTTTTTTCCTGTTTTTCAGATTCCTCATAGTACATCCTTTTTACAGATTTTAAAGGCTACTATCAGATATATGGACCTTGATTAAATAGCAAAGAACAAGAAGAGATATCTCAATAGATTTTCCTACTCCAGATGTGGATTGCCTTACTTGGAACAATCTATATTCATGGAAAAATCCCAAACAAACAACATGCAATAAAAGCTGATTGAAATCTCTCATACACTGAGTTGACTACAAGCCAGTGTTTAATATAATCTGCTTTTCATGCACAAAGGACTGACAGTGCTTTGGTGAAGCAAATGTTTGCTCTTGTACAAGAAGTGTGGAGTTTCATATAGTGAGCCAAACCCACAATACATATGTTCCAAATCTCATCTTTGCTGACATTGTGAGAAAAAAGAATATCTGTTACCACCAACTACAAAAAATAATAATGAGGAAAGTCTAAAGAAATGCAATTATTTTACAGCTGGTTAAAAAGATCAAACTCTGTGTTTGAACAAATATGAGCTGGTTCTCCACAAGTAGAAACAATAGAAAAAATAAGATCAAAAATTAATTCTTACCATTCATGGTGATTGTCTACAAAAGCAGACATGGGACTTATTTGTACTGTGTAGGTATCATTGGCTGAATATTCAAATAAACCATAATATGGATTGAAAAGCTCTCTGGACACCAGGAAAAAAAACTCTCTTGAAGGTCCACTGTAATCCAACCTTTAAAAAAATTCAAGTTAATTTATTACAGAAGGTTTATTTGATACAACAAGGCTTATCATAAGAACATAAGAATGGTCATATTTGGTCAGGTCTCTAGCCCAGTGGTTCTCAAAGCCAGTCCGCTGCTTGTTCAGGGAAAGCCCCTGGTGGGCCAGACCAGTTTGTTTACCTGCCACGTCCACAGGTTCGGCCGATCCCACTGGCCGCGGTTCACCGCTCCAGGCCAATGGGGGCTGCGGGAAGCGGCGCAGGCCCAGGGACGTGCTGGCCACCCTTCCCGCAACCCCCATTGGCCTGGAGCGATGAACCATGGCCAGTGGGATTGGCCGAACCTGCGGATGCGGCAGGTAAACAAACCGGTCCTGCCCGCCAGGGGCTTTCCCTGAACAAGTGGCGGACTGGCTTTGAGAACCACTGATCTAGCCCACTATCCTGTCTTCTGACGGTGGCAAATACCAGATACTTCAGAGAGAATGAACAGAACAGGTAATTATCGAGTGATGCAGAGGCTCAGAGCATGGAGTTGTATCCCTAAGCATCTTGGCTAATAGCCATTGATGGACTTATTCTCTATAAATTTACGTTCTTTTAACCATTGCATAAGGTTTTTCTAAGGCACCTATCACTGTGGTGTTTAAATCCTTGATCCCGTGAGATGCGTCATGTGGGTGGACTCCTATGCCCGCATAGAGCCATAACTGAAGTGGAGTAGCTTGCAGGATTGGGGCCTAAGTGACACACAACCTTCAGTGAAGACCCTTGCTTAGTCTATATTGGTCTCTTGAGAATAACTTTGATCACTGGTGTCAACTCGAGTCATTCTGGAGAAGCTAAAGGGAAAGCAGAAATCCCTTCCTATATACAGCACACAATAAAAGAGCCATCATTAAACCTACACATATATGCATCTGACAAATCAAGGCCAGAAATGAAAAACCAATCATTGTATCCTTGCAGATTGGAAGCAGTACGGAAATTCAAAGAGTTATATTCTCCTTTACAAAGAAAATCTCAAATTACTTTAATGCTTTATCTTTCTTGGACTACCTCTCTCCTTTCAGGACCTTCACCCTATCAAAGTAGTTTGTTTTTTATTTAAAAAGCTGGGAGTTATTTAGATTCTTTATTTATTAGAAACTATAATCTTGAATTAGTAGAACCTGAAGGAAATGCATTCTCCAAGTGACATGTAATTGCCCTCAAATTGGGAGGACAGACAGCCTCCTTGCTGAAATAGAATTGAGACAAATTATTGTCTTGCCACTCCTCCCAGGGTCACAATTGAAGTGAATCAAGTGCAAGACTAATACCTCTGTAGCAGTGCAGAATGGAAAACTGGGGAGTTTCCCACTGGGAACAGACATTATTATAGCCCTAAAGGAGAGGAAATAAAGCACCTCTATAGCCCAAGGATTTCAGACACTGACCTTCTTTAGTCTTAGTAGTGCCAGGATAATGTACACATAAAAAGGCAAGAGACTAAACTTGAAAGGACAATCTGTACCTCTTACGATAATTATCCAATGCACAGTTAATATACAACATCAAATGTATAGAACGAGACATGCTTTGCACTATATATGTGTGGGGTTTTTTCCTCTTTTATTTTGATTTCAAATATCTAAAATATAAAAATGTACATATCCTTGGATCTGGGCATCTATGTCCTTTTTCAAATATACAAATAATATACAATACAAAAAGAGTTTATATTAAAATATATAATATTCCACCCTTTTCCAAAAATGCTGGCCATTCTATTCCCTTGTGCAAAAGCCTGAGCAAACAGATCAGTTTTTTAATGTGCTCAGAAACTCAAACAATTTGTTTTATTTTAGACCAAGGTGGGGCCTGGATTCCAAAGATGAGAGGCTCCTGAGAACGCCCTGCTAGCAGCTCCTCCTCATTCAGACTGAAGGAGTGTCACGGCTCACTGCAAATGCATGACACAAGGAGAAAAAGTCTCTGAAACAGGCAGTTCTCTAAACTGGCCATTCAGGCACTTACATGTGAAAATAAACATCTTAGTATCTCACCTGGAAAACCAAAGAGCAGCTCACGCAAATCATAGAATTATAGAATATCAGGGTTGGAAGGGACCTCAGGAGGGCATCTAGTCCAACCCCCTGCTCAAAGCAGGACCAATCCCCAACTAAATCATCCCAGCCAGGGCGCTGTCAAGCCGGGCCTTAAAAACCTCTAAGGATGGAGATTCCACCACCTCCCTAGGTAACCCATTCCAGTGCTTTACCACCCTCCTAGTGAAATAGTTTCCTAATATCCAACCTAGACCTCCCTCACTGCAACTTGAGACCATTACTACTCGTTCTGTCATCTGCTACCACTGAGACCAGCCGAGCTCCATCCTCTTTGGAAGCCCCGCTTCAGGTAGTTGAAGGCTGCTATCAAATCCCCCCTCACCCTTCTCTTCTGCAGACTAAACAAGCCCAGTTCCCTCAGCCCCTCCTCATAAGTCATGTGCTCCAGCCCCCTAATCATTTTTGTTGCCCTCCGCTGGACTCTCTCCAATTTGTCCACATCCCTGAGCACTCGTATAATATGTTCACAGTGCAAAACCCTGCTTAGTGAGCAGGCTCCCGTGTTCTGCGCCAGCTCGGTTTCTGAATGAATTTAAGGTATAACCCCATTTTGCAGTATGCATAGTGCACTGCAGTAGTTTAAACTCAAGATAACAAAGGTAAAGGTGATGATATTGAGAGGTCCATGTAAGAAAGAAAAGGTCACAACCACCTTGACTGCTGGCTGATACCTGGTTATTAAACATCAGTTTCACATCTAACCACCTCAGTGAGAAAAGGCAGGCCATGCTCTCAGTCAGAGGAGCAGATGTAATCTCCACCGTATCAGGTTTGCTTTCTCCCACCTATTAATATCTTCTCAGTCTTTTCTGCACTGAGCCTCACCCAAGTAGCTCTTATCCATGCCCCAATCTCCACCAGACAATCTCCACCACCCATTTGCTTCAGCTGAGGAAAAAAGATGGCCTTGTTCTGACACATAGGTGATCAAGGTTCAGTTCCTGGCTGTGACATAGATTTCCTATGTGACATGGGCAAGACATTTAGCCCCGGTTCCCCATTTGTAAAATGTGGAAATGAATACTTTTCACCTCACAGAAGGGTTTATGAAGATAAATTCTTCAAAGTTTTACCTCACCAAAGATACTATGATGCTGGGGCCCATGTAAGTATCTACAGAGATACAGAGCAGGGTGTCACGAGCGCGTTGAAGACAATGTAATCAAGGTTTTTGTTTTTGTTTCTTTCTTTCTTTCTTTTTTTTACACTAACCCTCCCAATAGCCTCAGATACTCATTAAATAAGAGATGTGGCCAGATAGAACCTTGCCACAGGAGAGCTCCCTCTCACGCACTAATGGTGCAAAACACTCTGGGATTTAACAGAAAGTAATGGACAGCTATTCCTTACTGTCTGTTTCTGCTAGGGTTCCATGCATTTCTACACTACTTTACCATCAAGAGTTACCAAAGGCAGCTGACAGACTTAATATCAACCTGGGCACCCAATCCATCACTAGGACATTTCATCCATCAAAGCAGTCTCCATGCCATGCCCAAGCCTGCAACCAGATTGTCAAGGAAATTGGAGGGATCAGGATACCATGAGAGTTTTCTTGCCATAGCCTTTTCAGTAATCTTACCCAGAAATGGAAGATGAGATAAAGAACAAGAGTTAGCATTGACGGTTTCTTGAGCAATGGATGTACAGATGCTTTCTTAAGGTAGGCAAGCAACCCACCCTCCCTAACTGAAACTCTCAAACTCCACCAGCAATTGGCCCAGCTCTTCCCCACTGGCCTTCACCAAACAAGGAGGAAAACAACAAGAGTTGTTTGCAGTGTTATTGTAGCTGTGTGGGTCCCAGGATATTTGTGACATAAAGTTCCCTCCGTTACCTTAGTGAGTGACGCTGACTGAAACCCAAGCAGAGAAGCCTTAGTCCCCTTTAACATACAGCCCCAGCCTCACAGATGCAACCAGTTCAGTATGAACCTGGGCAATTTTGTCCATCAAATAATGTAATTTTTCCTCACAATGGGAGGAACACAATACAATTAGCAAGCAACGACAGCTCAGACTATCTGTGTTGTTCAGCACCCACAAAAAAAACTACTAATCAAGATGATGCCGATGCTATGGTGGAGGAGACTCTCCTCTGCCTCCTACTCATCCATGTCACAAGAATGCAAAAAATCTATTGCACAAATCGATCAGCTTCAGTAAAAGACTTCTGCCATTAGCACTCTGCCAGTCATCTCTGCAACTTCAGTTGTTGCCTGCCATCTATAAACCCAGCATGTGACCTGTGGGGATGAAGTTGGGAAGAGACAGTCTAGGGATCACTGTCAAGTTGAGAATGAAGCTAAGAATGCTCTAACTGAAGAAAAACTATTCTCCTTCAGTCATCTGGAAGCATTTAGGTTCCATTAACATCTCAGAGTGGAGTATCAAAGCTGGTCTCTCACCTGGACAGGAGAGGTGTGTCCACCTCAAATTGCAGAAGGAAAGGATAGTTCCATGTGATGGGCAAAATTCCAGTTGCTCAATCTCCAATCCCAGCCCAAACACCCGATCAAGAATATGGTCAACTATAGGAGTTGAGCCTCTAAACTTCTGAGATAATCCCACGGCAGCCATAGTAGCCATGAAATCCCAGGATAAAATATGACTTTTGTGTTTTATTTAATTCCAGCTATTCCATCCAGCTGCTTTTATACATACAGTTAATATAACTCACATCAGATGGATCATTCATTACAGTCCTGCTCTGTCAGTCAGGTTTGTCCCACAACTAAAGACTTGGCACAAGAATGAAAAAACTCCATACAATAGGCACTCAGCCACACAACAGCTGCAACCGGAGGCATTTGAGTATTCAAACGCAGAAGTACTGTGGTTGGCAGCATGTTTCAATTCTCCTGGGGAGGAGCGTTAGGCATTTTCAACTACCACCCTCTCATGCAAGGCAGCTGTTTGACATGCAGAACAGACTGTAGCAGCAGGACCTTTTGATACAGTTAGATGCTTGTTATTTTTCAAAGTCACCTTCATCTGTGGTAAATAAGCATTCACGGTATAAATGCAAAGAATAGCCATAGAGTAAGAAAACATGACACATTATTTTACTTTATATGATCTCTTTAGACTAAACAGTTCTTTGGACTTAAATCATGGGTGAGATTCTGAGCTGTGCTTCTAACAGGAGCTAGGAATGTTAAGTTAACTTTAAGCCATCTGTGGACCCTCCCAGTCCTGGGCTGCCCTGAGGGCTGGAGAGAGACTGGAATTTAGACAGTCCCAGGGGCCCTTCTGAATTATGGCAGCCTCCCTGGGCCAACCTATGAACCACAATGCTCCCCAGAGCCTTCACAGTGATGTATGCTGCAGCCTGGCTCGGGCACACCCCCTGCACCAGGACTTACAAGGGGATCTTTGGGAGTCAGCCTCCACAGTGTCTGCACCAAGACCAAGGGAATCCACCCGCTGCTGCCACTGGGGCTTTTATGGCCCACTTATACCACTCCAGCCATTTTACCTGACTTACAGGGGCTGGAGCAGGGCGTGAAGATATCACTACAGGATTCAAGGCATCAAAAACATCAGTACATTAATTTTTTTGTCAACTGAGATGGCCCAAGACATGGGCTTTCACATGCATATAATCAACCATTAAATAAAAAATGACAGAGTAATAAGTCATATTTGAAGACATCTAAGGTAGATGGATGATACTGTTGATTTTGCTATTGACAGCAAATCCAGGCCCTAAAACTATTCCCTTTTAAACTATCCCTTTTTTACCAATGCCAAATATTTTAAAAAAAGTATCTGGCCCCAAAAGCCAAATGTTTGGCTGGAAAATCATGAAATGTAGAAAAACTAATACATTTGGGGTTCATTTTATTTGCTTTGAGATTTTGATTCTTTTCTGAAACCATGAGGACTAGAACTTATTTAAAAAAAAAAAAAAGTACAATGGATTCTCTCATATAATCTCATGATTCCAGGAACTGGGGCTTTATAAGAAAAAACACAAAATATTGTGAGACTCATGATAAAATTGTCTGAATCGCAACAGTGGGATTTAAATTACCCCATGTGCTAATGCAAACAAGTGTAGAGTTAATCAAAATGTTCTCATATACATTCAGTGGGGATTTCATTACCTATTTCTTTATGACTTATATTTACAGCCTTACAAATGGATGAGGAACAGAAACATAAAACCAAGTTCCTGCCCAATTACCAAACAATAGTTTAGCCTGCATTAAAAAAAAGGGGGTGGGGGGGAGTAGGACATGCTTCTTTCAAAATTTCTCCTATTTCTTTCCCTTCCCCCACAGATACGTCATCCTACATCTAACTAAATGAGCAGTTCTGCATGGTTCACATCCTTGCATCATCTATGCTGAAAGAGTTGTTTGCACACATCCTCTCACCATTCAAAACTGGATCAAATGATTGTATAAAGCTGAGATTAGTCATTTTGCTAGCAAGACACTTAATGTCATTTTGATTTGATGTTACTCACGAAATAACTCATTCTTTTCCTCAAAGAAAGGCATCTTGTACAGAAAAGTGGCTATCAGGGGAGAAAGGAACAGTGTGTGTAACGTGTTCCTCATCCAGGCCACTCTTCATCTTGTCATTTTGTGTTTAGAAAAGCAAAAACCTGACATGATCTGATCTGGAAGAAGACAATCTGCCTGACTTTAGTTTTATTTTCTTATTGTATTTTTTCAGCTCTTCCCCTCCCCTTCTCCCATTCTCTCATGTATGGTTTGCAATCATTTTATATCTATTTTAAATTTGGGTGAAGCTGCTAGTAGTAAAAACAAAGGCTGAAATAAGTTCAATCAAAACACCTTAATCCTGTACTGTTGCAGTCCTGCCATTCCAGTTCTGGGTTTTTCTTGGATCAAGAGTACCCATCAATCTGAATGGTGCCAGTCAGTATGGTGATATTATGTATGTGAACAAGCCCACACTTGCAGCTAGGGTGAGACCACCACATTTTACTTAAAAACTTTAACTAGGTCATATTAAAACTTGGCCATTGAGGATGAACTTTAAACACACTACAGAGTTTAGAACCTTTAAAAGGAGTATTTATCTAATCTTGTACGAACTGCTTTTACTACACCAGAGCTGTGAAAAGCATTCTAGAAACTTAATGCCAAACCACATGGTACTAACAACCAATAGCATTATAAGGACTGGTTCAAGACCTATTTTGCAACAGCTCCCTTAAAGACAGTGCAAAATCTCTGAAATACATGTGAATAAAATTCAGTATGTTTACAATCATTACAGTTTTAATCACGTTCATAAAAGGTCAGACATGAACAACTATTCATTTTCCAGCATGTTGCCAATAATTGTGTGTGCAAATCAGGTGTGAAAATGCAAGTTAATCTGCATGTTTTGCCACTTGAAAATCAGACCTTTGGGGCAAATCCTCACGCCAGCACCCATCCTAGCAGCTCAGCAAGGCAGAGATCAGGCAGTAGCGTGGCTGTGGAACCCACTTCAGTTTATTAGCTGAAGCAGCTCTCTATGCCCCTTACACATCACTACCACAACATGAAGGATAAACAGAGGATCCTCAAAGTAGCAGATTCTCTGGATATGCTCTCCCACAACCTACCTCCTGCTGCGCTGCCACCCCCACCTACCTTCTGAGTACCGTCATGCCAGGAGCCACTGCAGTGCAGGGCTTGGTGCTGGGCATTGGATACGCATTCCCCTCCGCAGTTGAACTGTGTTGGATTACACTGCCAGGAGTCCCTGTGCAGTGGCAAAGGATGAAGTAAGATTTGTCTCTTTGTGTCTAATGAAATAATACATTGTAAAAGGCTTTAAGAACTCATGGGGGAAAGGTGTGGGGGGGAAAAGAAAAGCAATACATTGTTCAAAGGTTCATTTGGATAAAGGAGCTCTGACCAAATTCCTTACCTGGCCTCATAATGCAAATCATACAAATGCTACAACACATCAGCCTTCAGTCAGCTGCAGGCTAAGCATTTGCTGCATGGCTGTAGAATATTAGAAACACTTGTTTATTTAACAAATAGCAACCAACTAGTTGCCTCTGCAAGTTTTATTTGTGACAAAGGACGTGACTCTGAAAGGTGTCCAGGGCTCTTATTCCCAACGATCTGAATGGGAGTTGAGGGTGCACAGCAATTGGAAGGACTGGCCCTTTTGTCCACCCTGTCTTTAACTCCCACCAATCAAAATACCTCCTATCTTGTAGCACGCATGAGGAAAACACTGGTAGAGATGAAAGAAAGAAACAGAAACAAAATGACAACTAGGTTTGGGGTTTTTTGCTGACTTAATGACACACTGAAGTATATATATATTGGTTACAGCAGAAATTCCATATACACATAGATACATGCTTTTGTTTTTGTGTTTTTTTTTTAAAGCAAGATGCATTACCAAGAGCATCAAAATGAATTATCTGGCTTTGTGAAATGTGAACAGCTGTAGGTTCTAGGCTTATGTTTGTGGCATTTCCTGAGGACAATCCTTCCTCTTTCCCCTCTAGACCGCAACAGTATGGTGAAATAGCCAAGGACAGCTGCAAACATAGTTGATTAATGTGTTCATGACCACTTCCACTACTCACCCTTCCTCCCCAACAAACGTGACATAGAGTTTATTTCTCTGCAGGTCTTTTCTTGAGTAACCCATAATCTGATTGAAGGCATCTTCCAGCAAGTGGTCTCTCCTGATGATTAATCTGCACAGCAAGATAATTTTAAACACAGTAATTCACAAAGGTGAACTGCAGATGAAAACACATAGTTACACTGGCTGGTAACTGTTCAGGATAATGGATACAAACAATATTTAATCTCCTCTTTATATAACCATTTGATCCAGATTTAGCAGCTAATATTGGTTAGCCTATGTGCTTCTTGGATATACTTTATTCAATAAAATGTCTCTCACATAAAGAAATAGTATTTTAAATTTTTCAAGTCCGGTTCTCATTTACACAAAGTCTGCTCTGCACCATTCTGGCAGCATGAAGGGGTTTTGAAGTGGGCATTTAAACCCACTCTAAAGGCTGTTTACCGTGCCGGGGCTCTGTAAAGTGGCCTTAAGGTAAATGAGAATCTGACTCTTCAACTAAAGCAATATAGTCCAAGGCAAGGTAAATTTGGTGAAAGGTGTTGGATTGACAGCCCTGGAGTTTAATATCCTGTATGTATGCACAGAACAGGTACAGAAGGACAGCAAGCAATGCCAATTGGAGTGGCAAATAGTCCTCAGAGCAGAATTTGGTACTAAATGAAAAAAAATGTAATGCCCTAGTTACTGGAAAATTTGTAGAAGGGGGAAAAATCAAGGGTCTGGAATAATGGCCAAAATAATCCTGCACAGAACTGAACATTTATGTTCATGGCCAAAATATGTTTATGCAGCACTGGATTCCCTTAGGGAGAAGAGGGAGAACAACAGGAGGAAATATAACCACCTGAAATTGTGTTACGAATTATTCCTGCCTGTCATAGCAAAATGGCTGCAGTAGTATATTATTTGTAAACATTCAAACACCTTAGAAACAACTTTTAATTTAAAAAGTTGCCTATTTGTATCAAAATAAACTATCGTTTTGTTTCTCTCGCTTAAAACCTCCTGGTATGATGGTAAATCCTACCAGAAATATACCTGTAGTTCACAAACCCAGAAAAACAAGGTAACAGGAGCATTTATATATCATAGATCTTATAGCTGGCAATAGCCACCCCCTTGCACAAGCTATTTGCCAAACTGGTCACTGCAGCTCTCTCTTTTCTTTTTTTTACAGCTTACTTTTTTCTATTTTTTAATCAATTACATCACAGGTAAGCATTTCCATTCAAATCCCTTTTCAGCTGTTGACGATTTTAAGAAATGTTCACCTGAAATTATCAGAGTCTGGACTCTGCCCAAAGGTGAATATTTTTGGAAAATTTACATAAGAAGGGCCATACTGGGTCAGACCAAAGGTCCACGTAGCCCAGTGTCCTGTCTTCCGACAGTGGCCAGTGCCAGGTGCTCCAGAGGGAATGAACAGAACAGGTCGTCATCAAGTGATCCATCCCCTGTTGCCCATTCCCCGCTTCTGGCAAACAGAGGGTAGGGATGCTATCCCTGCCCATCCTGGCCAATAGCCATTGATGGACCTATCCTCCATGAACTTATCTAGTTCTTTTTTGAGCAAAAATGGTTAAGTGGCAAAGAAAAATACACCTTGCCCTTTCTAAATGCAGTGAATTTTTTTTTAAAAAAATAGCTCTAGTCCCAGAGTGGTTGGAGCTAGAAAACTGGTAAGAGGCAGGGAGATGGTTCTTCGGGAGAAAATTTATCTTTTCCACGAAAAGTAGGTTTTTATTTGGTTAACTTATGGGAGTTTGAGGATCACAGTTGGTGTAGGGCACAGATTTTTTTTTTAAAATCAGGCAAGTATCATGTGATGATGATCTCTTAACATAATAGTTCTATCACACTGTGGCTGGTAGGTCCAATTGGCTGTGACGTGGTAGGTCCAATCTCACGTACGCCAAAGCAGGTGCCCAATTAAGAGGGCAGGCAGCAGCTGGGGGCTATAAAGGACTAGGGAAAGACCCAGGGAGGGGAAATCCCAGTGAGTTAAATTGCTTCAGTCAGGACAGGAAGATGAGAGCTACCAGAGACCCAGGAACTAGAGGAGTCCCAGAAGGAAGCAGAGGGTGGTTCCCAGGAAAAGGCCAAGAGGGGCTTGCTGGCTGGCGTCCCCAGGCCAGAGAGCCAGGGCTGGAGAGGGTTGAAAGCAGGAGGAGCAGGAGCAGCAGCAGGAGTTGCCTATTGTCTCTCAGTCGGACAGCCAGAAGAATGGCCAGAAAGGACTGAAGGCCGAGGAGCTGTGGAGGAGCTTACCCACGGATATTCTCATTGCTGGAGAGCTGGACCCAGAAGAGCTGTGAGAGGGCCAGCGGGAGTGAGGGAAGCTCCCCGGCAAGGATGTTCCCAGGAGAGAGGCTGTGGGGGTTCACACTGGGAAGAGCAGGGTTGCACTCAGGTTGGAAGGGCTGGGGTGGCTGTCCTGGTAGAAGGACAGGAGAGGACTGAGAGCCCTGATACCATCAAAGGCACCAGTGTGTGGCATGGGGGAAACTGAGGGATGAAATGTCTTGAATTTTAATAACTGCTTGCACTGGGGGGAGAAATGGACTCCATGTCTGGGACTTTTGTTATGGATTATTTGGCCTTACACTGTTGTAATAAACCAGCCCCAAGGAGGAACAGTATTGAGACAAGAAAGCCTGAAGTTATTGGGTCAGCTGAGAGGGGAAACTGAGGCAGCCATTCCTGTCATACTGTGTCCTGCTGCAGGAGGCTGCTCCTGGAAGGGGCTGCCCGATGACACGTATGTAAGCATGTGATTAATTATTCTATACTATGAAAATTCACAAGGAGGCAGAGTTAAGGTGGCATGAAGCCTTCATTTCGGCACTCCCACATATGGAGTGCTTAACTTTACCAAAAAGTACGTTCAAGTTTCAAATTCTTTGGAATTTAATAATATTTAATTATACAAATTCTGATCAGTAAAGATTCTGTATCTACACAAAGATGAATCATATGAAAGTATATTTATTTTTGCTGCTGGGCAAGACAAACGAAAATAGAGTTATTTCAACTTGCCCCACAGTGACTGTTGTAATGGAAGTGGTCCAACTGCTCCCTGTTTCTTTGAGTGCTGCTCTTCAGAGGACTTTTTGCCACTGCAGTAGTATTAATGTGCATGTGAAGAAACTACAGCAGGAGGTAACATCGGGAAGAGATGCTTCAAATGTGTTCTCTGCTGTGAGTGAGATGGCTTTTAGTGCCTTATAACACACTTCACATTGAATTCAATAAGTGCAAGAATGCATCATGTTACCAGTGGGATTCCCAGAGGAAAGAGGTTCTTACACTTGCAAGGAAAGAAGTTCTGCCTGTGAGATAAACCCTATTTGATAAGATGCTTCTACATACTTTAATTTCCCTGGCCCTTGTCCATATCCTTTAGTCTCCAGCTTCCTGTAGAAGTTCCTCAGTTTGGCTTCAAAATCTCTTTTATAAGGAGCTGGAGCTCTGGCATTAGCACGCTGAGTACCTGCAGCAAACAACAAGCAGAAAATGAACTGCAGCTACGCAAAGCATCACTTTCCAGCTCTGACTGAAAAGAAGGTTCTTTGCTGACCAAAAGCATGGGACATGGTTGGTTTCTTTTAAAATCCTGGTTTATAAACTGATAAGAGATCCGTATCTCCACACCTACTGTAGGTTTAGATGTTTTTGATTGCTGTTTGTTTGTCCAATGGCTTCAAGATTTTAGATTAAGTCCTAAAATGTTGAAGCCATCCAAAGCAGACACCTCTCCCCTCAAAAAAAAAAAACAAACACACCTCAACAACCCCCACAAAACCAAACAAAAACTGGAAAAGACCCAACTTTTGTTTGGCATATGTGCATTTTATGAATACCTGTGTTTAACGACTAAAATGATGCATCCTCATAAAAAAAAATGTTTTTCACTGTCAAGAAGAAGAACAGGTTCCAATGAGCTAAATTAGTATGTCCTATGTGCGTAATACACCTTATAGAGTGCACATAGAATCATCAATGCATGGAGTTTTTCACCTTACTGAGGAGAGAATACTGTGGAAAAGTTTACTCAGTGAAACTCAGTCAAGTACAACAAAGGAGAAAAATATCGGGAGAGAGGAAAGACTGAAGACTTTTCTCTTCATTCAAATATCTGGATCAAATGAATTACTGTACTAAGTTTCTTTCGAACATGACTCAAAAAGGTGAATTCATATTTTGAGATACAAGTTGAAGGAACAGTTCTTTAAAGGAGGCAAATATCTGTATGCCAAAAAAATTGCACATCCGCCTACAGTTGTATGCACAGTTATTGCAAATTGGGTAAATAAACCACTGATATTAATGTGACACGGAGTGGGGGGGATTTATCCCACCTCCCTCCCAATTCAGCTGTGTAGCCAGTGGTACCTTCTTAGTCCAGTCTAGTTTTAAACATCTCAGTCAATGAACTTCCTCTACTTCCCTCGACAGACTATTCCACAGCCCAAAAGATTTCATTGCAAGAAGGTGCTCTCAGATTCAGCCTACACTTTGCCCTTTTAATTTCATTCTCATATCCCTACTTACCTATAACTTTAAATAATTCCTCTCCCTCTCTGGCGTCTAGATCATTGAAATATATATTGTTCAAAATATACCTGGAAGGTTGAGGTTTCATACACCCAGGAATATGGGTAGGCTCCTAACTACTCATTTGTGAGTAATCTGATGTGTGCATGCAATTGGCTTTAAAGCTATTTATAAGTAAAATATCAGCCAGTTCAGTATGTCACTTTTCTTTTCTCTCCCTATATAAGGCTAACCCAGCAGAGGAGGTTTCATTACTGTGGAGGCAATGTGCCTAGCCTTCAGCAAGGGAAAGAGGGAAGAGGAGGAGCAGGCAATTTGCTCAGATTCTCAATGGGAGGGGGCTGTTCTCACAGACTCTGGACAAGTAGGCTGGGACGAGGAAGCAGCTTGCTTAGCCATCAGCTAGATGGGTGGGGTGGATGAGGTAGCGTCCTCATTCTCTGGGCCGGAACTGCTCGAAGAAGCTGTATACTCAGTCTCTGGGCAGATGTGGGAGAGGTAGAGGAAACTGTCTCTCATTTCGGTTAACAACGAATGCCATTAATGGGTCCCTTAAAGAATCCCAAGTGTTTCCCTGTCTCCAGAAGGATGATGGTGGCAGTAGTGCATGTGAGAGGAATTCAAGCCCTTAAGGAAGTTTATCAGAAAGCTGTGTTTTTGTAGTCCACTCAACCTATCAGCCACTCAACCTATCAGAACTAATAATCCATGCCCCATCCTCAGAAGCCAGGCAGAACATGTGTGTCCCCTGAAAGTCAAAAGACAGGGCTCTGAGGGAGAATATGGCAGGAGATCTTCGGAGTTCCAGGAGACATGTGCAGAACATCTCTGGAAAACTAAACCATAGACATCAGTTGAACCTGCTGTAGCTGTTCATATTTTAATGAGTATTCCAGGTGCTTCCTACTGGACATTTCTGCTGAATACTCTAAAATATGTAGCCATTTAAATATATACAGTCCATTAACTGATGTCTTCCACATCATTTGTTTATTTGGAGGTTATTTTGATGTGGGTGGAGGGAGGTACAATTATGAGTTCACCAAAGAATGTGACAAACCCACACTTTCATCTGCATTGTGGTAACAGCCCCCAAAGGAAACTTTTGCTAAGAGATACATTATGTTAAATAAAACTGGTAACATATTGCTTCATGGTTCAAAAATTACCAAGAAATTATTCTGTCAGCACATGACAAACTCTCACTGCAAATGCCAAGAAATTCCTGGGCAATTATAGCAATTACTTCCACCTTGTGAACCAAAAGTGTTAGGGGAGGGAGAGGGCTACAAAAAATACAAACGATATGGGTAACCATGCTGAAGTCTCAAACAGATTATATTGTCCAAAAGAGATAGAGAGAGTAATTTCATGACTATTTGTGTCCTTTAATGGAAGAGCACAGTAGCTGAACAGATCTGTAACTGAGGTTACTGATCAAAACACTGACTTGATCCCTATTATAATTGAATCCTCTGCATTCAGAAATCTTCTTCTAATTTGACACCACTACATTTTAGGATACAGGGATATTAATCAATTCCTATGAAGTTAAACATCACATTCACAGCAAAGCCAGTAAGATCAGCCTGATTAGTGTCACTGCAAGAAATTAAAAAGGAATTAAAAAAGATCACCCCCTTGCTGTACAGAGCAGCCAGTTTGGCAATACAAAACACACAGAGCCCCAATAGAAATGACTACCTGTTTCAAAGATTTCTCTTTAAAAAGTCATAGGGCTCCATCCACAAAACCAAATGACTGACAGGCCCATTGAATGTGTTTTCTATTTATCTTTTTGTGTTTGTTAGAACAGAAATTGTAACTAAGAAAAATGAATCTGAAATCTTCACATTTCAATATTTAGGTCTCAATTCAGGAAAGAAATTACGTGTTTAGTGCTTTTCTGGATAGGGATGGCAATAATTATGTGTTTCAGCTTAAACAGGTGCTTTATATACTTTGCTGAATCAGGACCTTCACCAGGGTGTTTTGGTGGACCCACTTCAGAAATGAGAACTGTTAGGACAGAATCCCTTTTGATCTTAAAAGACTGCCAAGTTTGCAGCAGCAATAAGATGCGTGTATATGGATGTTCATTTTTTCTTTCTTCTTAACAAACGACAAGAAATAGTTTCTACACAAATAGTCGCTGCCACAGATGTAGGCAATAACAGCAACACTAGCTGTGGATGTATATTTCACTGCTGTTCAGAAGAGAGTCGTTATCAAAACAGTCATGAAAAACTCAGCGCAAACTGCTGCCTTGCCCTTCACAGGTGCATGGCATGGAGTAGAGTGAGCAATAGGGATGTAGGAGCAGCCTCTATATCACTAGTGCCCTTTTGCCAAAGCTGAGTACTGTACAGGTAAACTCTGATTATCCAAATTCTCAGGATACAGCCAAAGCTTTGGATAAACAGAAAACACATTTAACATTAAATACAAATAATGTGGATAATTGGAATTTAACTATAGTGACGTAGATACAAATGTAGCCTGTCATACTGCACAGCCCTAAGGTGGGAGTGACAAGTTAAAATGGGAGCATGACCAGACTTTAGTGTGCCTGCTAGTTACCAGCAGCAGCAGGCATTTTTGAGAGCATGCACTGCTCCTTTCTTCAGGATACTCTCTTCTCCCTATAGCACTCTTGAGGTGTCCTATCTTTGCGTATTCTGAGGAAGCCAAATACCTCAAAGGACCTTTGTTCGGACACTACAACTCCGTACCCATCTCTCCCCAAGGCATGTCAAAGATTTCCAGTTTGACCACATCACTTTTTTTTGTTTTGGCAACAAACAGATTTGTACATCCAGCTCTATCAGGGCAGATTAGGACCCACTAATAGGTCTGTTGGAAGGTTAGGGGGCCTTATCCAAAGCACAAACCTTTTAGGAATCCTCTTAGAAGAAGATTTTATTAAAACAACAAAATCTGACGAGAAGGACCTCCTCAAGAGAAGCTAACTTATTTTACACCTATTATGCCCCCCCAACCCACTTCATGGTTTGTATGGAGAGATCCAGCACTTAAATTTGTGCCAGGGCTTGCCAGGGCTGAGCCCCAGCACCTCCGGGCTTGGGAGTTCATAGCCCTGTCACCTCTGGCTTGCCGCATCAGTTATAAAAGTAAAAAAAAAACTGCTTGAGCCCCGGCATCCCTTTCATTACAAACTGAACATTGGAGAGTGGTAGCATTCGTTCTGTAGCAACAAAATCTATATCAAGAGTGAAATGAATCACATTTCATGACCACCTGGAACCTTCAGATAGTGCAGCATGCAACAGCCTGCTGGGTTAGCAAAACTGCTTACAGGGAGAACTTTATGACCATGATCTGTGACCAGGACTGGCTTCTGACTGGGTTCCACATAAGTTCAAGGTATTGGTTTGAGCTACAAAAGGCAAATGCTTCAGACCCTTGCTGTTTTAGAGATCACCTTTCCCCTCGCAGCACGCCACCACTGAGATAGGCTGAAGAGCTCAGACTGACAGCACCCTGCTGGAAGGGCAGTGGTAGCAGGATGTTTTCATTGAAGAGTCCCCCTTGGGTCTCACAGAATCCAGTTCTTTGACTTTCAGGACACACACATGCTATCCCAAGCTTGTGAGAATGGGGCATGGATTATTAGTTCTGTTGGGCTGAGTGCAAGGCTACAAAAAACACAACGTTCTGATAACCTTTCTTACGGGCTTGAATTTTCCAGGTGTGGTCTTGTCTCAGCCCACATTTTTCCTTTTACTTATCTATCACTATTCCTTTCCAATAAAATAATACCAGCTATATTTGAAAACATCAAACTGCTGTATGTGGACCTCGGAGGAGAAAATAGGCTTTGCTACATTTGAAATAATTTAGTCTGAATTAACTAAATTATTAATCACTATTTAAACATGCACAGATATTGTCACATATTCTAAAGTGTGTGTCTGCAGACAGATTTATTTAGCGTGTGCACAGTCGTCTAGCCAAGCGATGGCATCTTCAGTGGTGTGAACTGTCATGAAGGCCCCAGCGATACTGGTTGGCTGCACAGAGACCTTGCCCGGGGCGGAACCTGTTCAACACGGACCACTGGCGATGGGGCAGGTCAAAACCAGGTGGGCAAATTGTGGGGTTGGCGACGAGGGACTGGTTGGGGATTATACCAGATATCCATTCCTCTCGCCAGAGTGTTTCTGCCCTAACATCCTGGAGTGGCAGATGAGACTATAATGGGCGACATGACGGCAAACGTGCAGCTGGTGGTTTAAAAAGATCATTGTGCAGCAGCAGGCTTGAATTGCAGTATGCACACTCTTAAACACATGGTAAGTGACAGCAGTCTGACTTTGTATAACTGTTGTCACTCCCCCTTATTCCTCAGCCTTCTAGACTTTGGTGCCCCAGCGTGAACCCTTTCAAGTCAGTTAGAAACAAGTTTTACCAGTCCGAAACAAAGCACAAGTTCTGGAGTTTGAACACACATTTTTTTTATTGTCAAATCTCATTGTGAGCCCAAGGCAAGTTTCCAGTTTGAGAGGTTCATGCCTCATCACGCTGGTTTGCTAGAATCAGAAATGGGATTAGGCCTTAGTTCTGCTGAAACAACAGAGCTCTGATCTCAAGGAAACTGGGATGTAATTATGTGAAGCAAAATGTAAATTAATAACGACAGCAGCATTACTACAATACTATAATGAGATTATTATAGTATTGTGATGAAACTAATCCTTTGGGGGATTACAGCAGTTACTAGGCCACTGTGTCCTGTGTGCAGCGGGAGTAAAATTTTCAGAAGTGCTAAAATGACTTAGCTGCCTAATTCCCATTGCTAATCAATGGCACTTAGGTTTATAAGTGCCTAAGTCCCATTTTCAAAGGTGATTCAGGCACTTAAGAGCCTACGTCAGGTCTTTTGAAAAGGTTATTCTGGTTAATAGTAGGCCTATGGTACGAGGCTGCCATACAACTGTTTTATTTCAATTTGTTTGCAAAGAGAATCCCCAAACACATTGAAAAAAAATTTCCAGCAGTATTAAGTAAACGTCCCATGTCTTGCAAGAAAATAAGAAGCAGACCTATCTGAATAGTATTTCCCCTTTAAGAACAAGAATATCACCAATTAATTTTTTTCAATTTTTCTTTTCAAAAATATGTTTCAAATAATGTTTTAAAAGTAAATCTTAGTGCTCAGGAAAGATGCTATACTGACATCCCTACAGTCTGTTCTATAGATTTTGTACTGCATGGGCAGTGCCAGGGCAAGCTACAGCACACTTTCCAAGACCTTGAACTGGAAAGATCATCTCTCAGAGTGACGGGGTATTTTAGTTTCCTCATTTCGTGTTGTGAAGTCAATGGGAGTACTCATGTGCTTGAAGTTAAGCCTGGGTTTAAGTGCGTTGCTCGATCAGGACCTCAATCCTTAACTACTCTGGTGAAAATGCTCTGGTGGAAGTGCCAATTACCACCACTTTCAGTGGGGGGTTTTGTGATGAGGAACCCTACCAGAACTGGACTGAAAACACCAACTTATTTCAAAAGGCCACCAAGACACTGTAGCCTGTCAAGAATCCATCAAATAAACCTCTGCAATCAGATCAGCAGTGCTACGACTTCCAATAAATACAAGTCATTTAGGCATTATTTACAGACTAAAGAGCAAAAATCAAAGAAAATAAACCCCATATATAGAGCTATATGTTCCTACTGCATATGAAAATGAGACTACACGCTTCAGAATTGGAGAGTAAATAATAATGTTACATTTACATTATTTGTCTACTTTTGTTGTGTAACTTCAAAATCTGTTGGACTACAGTGGATTCTCATCATCTCACTGTCTATGACCTCATCATCTGGAAAGACTTGCATGTCTTACAAAAAGGGCTCTTCTGAGAAACATCATGCAGAATTAAAGTTGTCAACGTAACGAAGTAATTACAGAAAAAGTATCCGACAGTCAAAGAATTCCTTTACTGCTTTTGTTCAGAGGGTAAAATCCTGGTCTCGGTGAAGTCAATGACAAAACTCTTATTCCCTGATCTTATTTGGTGCACACTAAGTATCTGGAATTCCTCCCTAAAGATCCCACTGTAAACTTCAACAAAATTTACCTGGAGAGTTCTGAGGTGAGGATACTGGAGAACCTCTTGGGGACTGGCAATAACTGGGATGAAGTAAGGCATGTGGCGGCACGTATGACATTATTTCTTCTTCGAACAAACTGGTAAAAAGGAGCAAACAGGAGAAGGCAGAAGATGTTTATCTGAGCCAAGGATATGTTCTACTTTCTAGCAATAATGAGGCCTTCAAAGCCAGTCTGGTTTTTAGAAAGTCACTCACCTGTCTCCCGTGCGCATGCTCAGAATGCAAAAAAGGAGGCTTTTGTTGCCCTTCTTTCAATGTTATCTCTGTAAAACAAGGACTGGAATCTTGCAAGTGACTGGGAAGTCACAGTTCCTAGTTTTGTGTGTGACATCTCAGTGCGATGACGTGTACTTGTTTTCAAAACTAAGGTCCGTGTATTTAATGAACCCTTTAAAAGTTACATTGTTTTATACTTTTGCTTATACATTTTCCCTGCCAACACACCATTAACATTCATGGCACTTTCCTATACAAAAATTTGTAATATTGTACATAAGAACAGAGCCAAATACTCTGAACTTCTGGTGTAATCAATCATGTGTGAATTGGCTTAGTGAATTGAACAATATACTCTTTAGTCTATTAGGAATTAATGCTTCATTTACTCTTACTTAACACATCATACACAGAGAAAAGTATCATATAGAGTTTTCACCAGGTTAGGCTTCAGTATGCCTCACCTATTTTTCTATGATTTTAAAATGTTTTCTGGAAAGTACAGTGTAACTTTCACAGCCTGAAACATTGAAATAATCTATAATTTAGATACCATTTAATAGTTCATAGTATGGCTGTCAAACAATTAAAAATAATCACAATTAACTGCGAGATTAAAAAAAAAGTTGTGATCAATCAGATTTTTAATTGCATTGTTAAAAAATAATGGAATACCAATTTTAATTCAGCATGGAAGCATGTCGTCTGGAATGGTGGTCAAAGTCTGAAGGGGCATATGAATGTTTAGAATATCTGGCAAGTAAATACCTTACAACAACAGCTACAACAATGCCTGTTCTCACTTTCAGGTGACATTGTAAATAAGAAGGTGGCAGCGTTATCTCCTGCAAATGTAAACAAACTTGTCTGTCTTAGCAATTGGCTGAACAAGAAGTAGGACTGAGTGAATTTGTAGACTCTAAAGTTTTACATTGTTCTGTTTTTGAGTGCAGTTATGTAAAAAAATAATTCTACATTTGTAAGTTGCACTTTCACGATAAAGAGACTGCACTACAGTACTTGTCTCAGGTGAACTGAAAAATACTATTTCTTTTGTTTATCATTTTTACAGTGCAAATATTTGTAATCAAAAATAAGAATATAAAGTGAGCAATGTACACTTTGTATTCTGTGTTGTAACTGAAATCAATATATTTGAAAACGTAAAAAACATCCAAAAATATTTATAATAAATTTAAACTGGTATTCTATTATTGTTTAACAGTGTGGTGAAACGGCAGTTAATCATGACTATTTTTTAAAATAGCATTAATCGCTTAAGTTAACTGCAATTAATTGATAGCCCTAATTCATAGACCATGTATGGAATGTTTGCATAACCCTAAATATCATTGATTTTTTCCAATTTGATAAGACCATAACATCCAAAGCATGCATGTTTATAATATCTTAACATAATACATATATAAAATAAAATATGAAATAGCATAGCTGTTGGATGTTATCACAACATATACACATTGAATCGACTAATTAAATGACCATCTTTATTTTCAATTGTTAGGCTGTACAATACATCACTGTCTTGTGGTTCTCTCATTTCTGAGTGATATAGTAATCTAACTGGTTAAAATAAAACGGATTTCGTATCAAATCTGTTCATTACAAATACCCGCAACAGTTCTTTGTGAATGGTTTGGGGGGTTTTGGAACAGATATTTACTGACATTTTTGCACTCCTAAAAAATCATCTGCAGTATATAATATGTTTTTTCACAGAGAAAAGTTGAACTATGCTCTTCAAATGTGAATAAAATCTGAAAAAACTGGTTCAATCTGGGAATAAATTAAGAACCTGATTTGTGTTTAAATTATCAAGATAAAACTAGAACTGCATAGGATATAGCCTAATGGTATGTTTACAAGCTCAAAGTGCAAATTATCTCCTCCTAGGAACTCCATCTCTGAAACAGAATATTGTGTTACATCAGGTTTCAGAGTAGCTGCCGTGTTAGTCTGTATTCGCAAAAAGAAAAGGAGTACTTGTGGCACCTTAGAGACAAACAAATTTCAAATAAATTTGTTAGTCTCTAAGGTGCCACAAGTAATCCTTTTCTTTTTGTGTTACATCAGTTATTCTCAGGCTATTTTAACTAAGGCACCTTCATTCCCTATATAAAAAGGTGTTTATATTCAGCTGAAATTAAGTTTTATTGATGAGTGGGAGAAAACATTTTAAAATTTGCGTAAAGTTCTCCAGCAGTAAGAAAATTCCCACATTTTGAATGCATTGAAGACAAAGATGCATTGCTCCTGCTAGAACATTTTATATTTTTTTTTCCTGTTTAACTCTAAAATGAGAAATCAGGCACACACACTAAATTACTGTTTTAAAACAACCCCATCTCTGCTTTTACATCAATATTTACTATCACTCTATAGCTAACTTACCAAATAACTCAACACAGCTTAGTGAGTTCCCAGGTACACCACTGAGGCTCTTGGGAACCAATGGAAACACAGAAATCATGTATTCAATAATTTATTTCCTGAGTACAATGATTATTATTAGGACTGAAAAGAGGGCTAATCACAGATCAAATCTCTTAATAGTTAAACTAAGAGAAAATCATTGTAAACAATTGATTTTAAGAAGTAAGTGTGTTAAGTAAATAAAAATCTGAAAAATCAGATATTTGGTTTTGTACATTTTTGTGGGGGTGCTCTTTGTCTTTTTGAATTTTTTAAATTATGAGTTTTCCACAAAAGAGAGATATCAATTATAGTATCAAATTATTGTATTTCCATTATAAGAATTACTTGGAGTCTTCGGTATGAGCAGAATTTACAGATTAACAGAAAAATACATTCAAGCAGCAATGACAAAATGATTTATATCATGTCTATTTAAAATAGAAATAGAAATCGAGGTTCAGTTTTCTCTGTAAAACGTGTGACCTCTTCATGTATTATATACCAATAAAAAAAATCCTACAATTTTGTCTTCTATTCTTTTTATTTTTTCTTTAAACAACATCAGCACAGTTTCAGACTAAAATGTTAATAGCTTTTAATTAATTCACAGATTTTAAGGCCAAAAGGGACCATTATGTTCATGCAATGTCACCCCAAATAATAATTATATTAATGCCAACACTTCATAATTTAGACTATTTTTAACATTAAATGTAAAACTTTTTTCTACAGATATATTAGAGAAAAAAACTGTTTTTCAGGGAAAAATCTGTCACACTTACACCCTGAATGAGCATACCATGTATCGGACATAAGAAAGACGCTACTATCAGCTGCCTGTTTTCCTGGGTATGCAGTGTTGTAGCCATATTGGTCCAAGGATTAGAGAGAGAAGATGTGTGAGGTAATAGCTTTTATCAGACTAACTTTTGTTCGTGAGAGAGACAAGCTTTCAAGTTTACACAGGTCTGAAGACCTAAAGAAGAGCTCTTTGTAAGCTTGAAATTTTGTCTCTCTCACCAACAGAAAGAAAAGGAGTACTTGTGGCACCTTAGAGACCAACAAATTTATTTGAGCATAAGCTTTCGTGAGCTACAGCTCACTTCATCAGATGCTGTAGCTCACAAAAGCTCATGCTCAAATAAATTTGTTAGTGTCTAAGGTGCCACAAGTACTCCTTTTCTTTTTGCGAATACAGTCTAACACAGCTGCTACTCTGAAACCTGTCACCAACAGAAGTTAGTCCAATAAAAGATATTACCTCTCCTTCCTGGTCTCTCTTTTCTGAATCAATGCTGAAGTGGGATACACTAAAGGGACAGTTCCCCACTCCTAAAAAGCAATAACCAATCATCCCATCAACAAAGTGAGCAAAAACTGTCAGCATAGTTGAAAGATAGACAGTGTGGTGTTCAGCTAAAATAACGGAAGCATATCAAGTGCTAACTTCCAAAAACATGGTACTTGCAAATCACAGAGCTAAACAGAAAATATACTTGAAGGAGCACAGAGCAGGGACTTTCAAACTGTACTGATCTATATAAATCTCTGTCCTTCTAACAATGACTATAACTGAAAAATTTAGGGCAATCAGGACAAGCCCATTTATTCTTTTCCTTGCAAGAGAATCATATAGTAGCTTGGACTGTAATTAGGTTTAAATTCTACTTGCAGTATTGTACTCTTTTACCCCCTCCTTCCCGCAGGGATAATCATTTTTCCGCACCACTATGAAAAATGTGATCTCCCTACTAATAACCGACATCTGGAATCTCAGCACTGGGAAAATCAAGAGTCTGAATCCTCTGCTGCAGCTCCCCCAGCTGCAATTCTGAGAACTGAAGGGGAGACATTTAGGTCACCCTGTCAGTATACACAATACACAGAAAGGCACTTCCCCAGCTGCTCACAGCATATTCCCAACCACCCATTATGAAGCACTGCTACCTACCTTAGTAACATGACAAGGTCTGCATCACTGGATAGACGCACTAGTCCAGGTGTTCCCTCTGTTCGGATAAACTGGATCTTCTCCCTGTTTAAGCAAAGGAAGAGTTCCAAGACATCTTTTGCAAATAAGGCACCAATGTACACCAGGGCAACAAGAAAAAATGCTGGGTATACCCAGTAGACCTCTGGGTTATGCCTCTCTATTTCAGACACCATTTTTCTCCCTGCCACACCATGTCCATGTGAGCAATAGAATCTTACAACCCAAAAAAAAAGAAAAACCAACCTAATTTGTTCAGAAGAGTGATTCTCCTGTTGCCCTCATCTGTAAGATGCTCAGGCTGCTTCAGGTAACACAGCCATCCAACCAATAAAAATCAATCCCTCAAGTTAATATAAGTTGTGGCCCTGAATTCAAAGCAGCAGACAGAGCCCTGTGGGAGGACATTGCTATTCTGAAAGTGAACTGCTTAAAGTAGTACTCTCCAACTCCTTTCCTCTCCCCTTCACTTTTTAGTACAAATTCAAGCTATTACAGACCATTCGTGCTTTTTAAGGTAGCTTTTATGTACAACACTGCACTTACAGATCTTCCAGAAAGGCTTTCAGCTGTGTGTATGCATGCACCTTTCTCTTCCTCCCAGCCCTCCCCTACCCCCCACCCCCGCACGCTTCCCTCCCCGACCTCCCAATTCAAGTCAGTCACTATTCTGGATTCTATGCATGCCCAACACTGTGCAATGCTGGTGATTTTTAGGCTGTACGCTGATTAAAGTCCTCAGATGCATGCCTTTGAACAAAAAACAATTTGGGGGTGGGTGAGTGAAGTCTGTGGGTTACTTAACTGCAATAGAGTCAGGAGAACAAGACCTTGAACCAGCTTCAGAAGTTACACCGCTCTATATCAGTGAAATCTGTTGTACTCTGGGGTAAGAGTTCACCACTGGCCTCTCCTCGAGAGTGGGTGATTTAGTTTGCACCAAGCTATTGATGGGATGTGCTGATTCTGCACATCTCCAGCAACCTTAGCTACATAGCCACTTTTGGGGCTGTGGCGGAAGAGACGCTATAAATTAAAGGAACTGGGGAACGACAACAGGAAGAAACAAGGGCAGAGATTTCAGCAGGAAGATGGAGGGATCATCAAGGCAAAAGCTGAAATTGTTCAGAATCAGGCATGAGGCCGAAAGAAAACAACTGAGGCAGGATGGAAGATGACAACAGCTTGAACAATAGTAAAAGATTGGCTAGATGGACCTCAAAAAGAGAAGAAGCTGTTGGAAGGAGAAGGGGAAAGGTGACTCTATGAATCTGCCAGAGGATGGACACAGAAAGTCACACGGAGACAGCCAGATTTAAGTGAAGGCAAAGAAAATAAAGGGCGGCAGATAAGGGGGCTAAAAATGGCACAGAGAGAGAGAACGAACACAGCTGTTGAGAAGGAGGGGAAAAGAAAATAAGGACGGGAACAAAGTTAGGTGCTTTAAATACGGAATGCCAGGAAAGGAGACGGGATTGAGGATGGGAGGACAAGAATATGGGGCATGGGAACCTGTATAACATCTGAAGGTGATGAGGAGCAAGGCAGAGGAGAAAGAAAAGTAAACACACCTGGGAGCATAAGATATATGAGGGCAGGGAGGAAAGGTGAGAGGAACTAGTGGGGAGGTGGTAGGAAAGAGAATGAAGTAGTGTTCACATGACCAGAAATGGGAAGGAAGAGAAGCAAAAAGCTGATACAGGGATACGGTGAGGCAGTCAGAGAGGAAGATGAGAGCACTGGAGACGCAGAGAAGGGGAAACAAGATGAAGCCATAGCAATAGCAGCACTAGAAGTCAGGTCAGAAATGTATGTAAAAAAGGATGAAATCCTGGACCTCCTGGGAATAGGAACTTTGCCATTGCCTTCAATGGGGCTGGGATTTCCGAGCAAGCAAGCAAGCAAGCGTCCGTGTTTAAAAGCAAAACTGCTGTACCTTTTGCAAGCAACAAAAAATCCCTCCAGGAACTATCACTTCCTCAGAAAAATAACAGTACAAACTTTCCAGCAGTAAACCCGCACATTTCAGACACAAACAAATTAAAAGCCACAGAGAAAGAGAAGAAATTCAAACCACAAGAGCTGCTGCCTCCTACTACTGACATACACGAGTTGGCCCAAAACTCCTCATCAAAAGCCCCAACTAAAGCAAAGACATCAGGGAAAATACATAAAAAGCAGTTCTAGCCCTGCACGTCTACTAGGGAAACACCAGAGAAAGCCCAGTAATGGCCTGCCACCCCCATAAGGGTCAGAGAAAGAGTCCAGCCAATCCAGAAAAGAGCTGCTGTACAACTGGAAGTAATTTATAATCCCTAGCTATGGAGAAGTGAATGTCAACAACAACATGCTCAGTTCTTCACATACTGTCCAACTGTGTGCACATGTATTAAAACAAAAAGGTAATCCAAGATCTGATTTATTTTTAAACTTCCATAATAATTTAAACTTAACGTGCACCTTTGATAATAGAACAAACAAATACAACAGATTCACAGGACGAGTGCATACTGGTCATACACACACTATTAATCATCTCCCCCAATAGGCCTTAATTCAGCAAGGTAATTAGGCATTTGCCTAACTTTAGATGACTTCAGTGGCACTACTCAGTGTCACATGCTTCAAATTAGGCACATGCTCAAGTATCTTGCTGAATCAGGGCCCTAAAAGCTAACTAGGAAAACAGGTAGCAGCATCATTATAAAAGATACACAGCGATGTGATGGAAGCGTCAGTCCTATAAAAACTGTGTGAGATGCAGTTTTAAAGAATGTGGAAGTAGGGGCTAGGGGCCAAAGGAAGGCAGCTAATTCTTAACCAAGCATCATAACTCCAAGGAGCGAGAGCAAAGATCTGGCCATACAGTGTACCCACTCTCAAACCAACTATACTGAACAAAGCATCATGCTCCTCTATTCAATAAAATCCTCTATCCCTCTACTAAGGCAGGTAAGAGAGTCAGACACATTTCTTCAGTCTAGTTACTGCAGGGACAAACTGTACCTACTGAGTAATGGATCCTATCTACTGGCACATACTAACACCTTTTTTACCCTTGGTCTGTAATTTTAAGCTGTAAACTAACTAATCCTGACAAGGTCCCAGCGGCGAGCTTGCTCTGATACTACGATCCAGGAACCAAGATACTAGAAGAAGTAAAATCTGATGATAGCGTCAATAATCTTTTGAACTTCTTCTGATTTGCAAACTGAGTATAACAGGGCAGAAATTAAGGGGAAAATCGACACTGGGGCTGTTGCTATTGGAGTAACTGAAGCCAAGAACCTCAGGGGAAAAAACAGAAGCTGGTTTTATTTTATTACCTGATGGACTGGCTTGTTCACATGTTGAACACAATTCAGATGAGACAAGCCTTCTGCATAACAATAAGGGTACAAACAGTGAATACTTCGACAGGCTGAGATCTGCGGGGTTTTGATTTTCCTCCTCCCCTCAATTTTCTAGAAAGTGTGAATTCTGTTGGTAGTTGATTTCAGGGTTGTCAGCCAGGACTTACTCAGAGGATAAATCAGTCATCAGTCTACTTGTTGGGACACGAAGCTCAGGGAAACTGCAAAGCAGGATAGCTGCCTGAGCTCTGAGAACTTGCAGGGCATGCAGGGTCACTAAGAGCACGTCTACATTACAGTCAGAGGTTTGACCGCTGCATGTGCAGACATACCGGAGCTAGCTTGATCTAGCTAGCTCCAACAACAACAACAACAACAACAACAGTGAAGCTACGGCAGCAGCACAGGCCAGCCACTCAAGCGTACAGCCTCGTGCTGCTGCGGCTTCACTGCCAGTTACTTCAGCTACACGTGCTGCAGTCACGCCCCTAACCGCGGTGCGGTCACACCCTATGTATCGCGGCACAGAAAAGGAAGCAGGTAAGTAGTGTGAGCTCTTGAGCCAGCACATCCTGATCAGACTGTTAGGACACGCGAGACTCTGACTCTGGGAAGTGAGAGCACTGCATTGGCAGCCACGGTGCACAGTGAGATCAAAATCTACGTAACTACCATAATGATAGATGTGCAGCAATGAACTCACACATTTTTCAACGGTAGTGTCTCCAAGACAGTTCTGGAAACATACATTTGAACACCAATTTCTAATTCCCATGTTAACAGCGAGTTAGTTTGACAGCTAAGCAACATATACTTAATTACGAAAGAGATATACCCTAAGGGTGAAATTCACTCCTGCGTAAAGGGTCAGCATAAGACTTAAGATAGCATAAGACAAGTCCAGCATTTTTATGAGGGATTTAAAGCTCAATCCTGCAATGTGCTAAACCCTTTGACTTCCGTTCAGCAAAGCAATTAACTACACGCTTAATTTACGCATGTCAATAATCCCAATGACATCAACAGGACTACTCATGCTCTTAAAATTAAGTACGTCTGTAGGAAGGACTTAGTGGCTTTGTGTTGACCCTCTGCACAGGGGTGAATTTCACCTTGTATCAGTTATATTCTACCTGTGCTATATAATACCATAATCATTATATAATATTATAAAGCATCTTTGATAATATACTATGTATCTCTTGCGGTTGTGCAAGAACTATACTGGTCTGTTCCTAAACCATCTGTGCAACTCTAAAATTGTGCAACTCTAAACATGCTAAATGGATATTGCTGATTGAACTTATCCAAAAATGCAGGGCCAACTCTAGGTTTAGGAAGAACCCTACAATACATATCAAGGAAGATGAGCAGAGCCCCAACGAACGCCTTTCTAACTGAATGCTTCACACCCATGGACCTACACATACTCACCACCACCAATGGCCACATCCTGCCTGCCTGTTGGTGAGATTCTGTGACTTCTGGAGATATCCTACGTCAGTAGCTCCAACCCTTTTTCCC
The DNA here is from genome assembly GCF_015237465.2 of Chelonia mydas. Lineage (NCBI taxonomy): Eukaryota > Metazoa > Chordata > Testudines > Cheloniidae > Chelonia > Chelonia mydas. The sequence continues at coordinate 55,501,286 of NC_051251.2, forward strand.
CCCGAGATACTTTGTCTTTGTAATGGAATGGCAGGCTGGCATCCTACTCTTCCAGCTCCCATTCCCCTTGCTCCACGCCCAGCACCCTGAGTTGTCCATCTACGCTCACTTTCTCCCCTGCCTACCTGCCTAGCATGGGTTTGCTCATCCCATCCCTTTTTGTTTTCATTATTCTCTTCTTCCCTGTTCCTCACTGAAAATTATTATTCACGTGCACACACACTCTTTCCACTTCCTTGGTTGCCCAAGGCTACGTGTTGCTGGCGATGGCAGAGTTCATTGGTGGCTCCAGGAGCCAGGCCACATGCACTAACGTGGTTAGGAAAAGTGCTAAGGGAGCAGAGAAGATAAGACCAGCTTGTCAAGCTACAGTTTAAGAACAGGGGGAGGAGCCAGGTAGCTTTTGAGGAGCTGTGGTTTGCAGAGGTGCCCATGGCCACATTTGCAGTGGGGAAGGGAAGGAAGAAGGACAGATCCAGGGTCATGCAGTTTCACCTGCTTCCACTATTCCTTTTCTTTCCCCTGCATCCCTCCCTAGTGTGGGAAAACTTGCCCTACTTGGGCACTACCTGAGGATGGCTGAAGAGCTGAGCAGAGAACCAAATGAGAAGACATGGAGAAGAGACTGAAGTGCGCTATTTATGGCCTTGCAACCGACAGGCTGGATGCATGTGTGCAAGTTCCTGAAAGAGCGTAACTGCACTATTGCAAAGGTCCAAGGCACTATATAACAGCACATTAAAGGAATGTCTCCTGCAGTTCTTTGATTAAGCTGAAATTACACAAGGTTTGGGGGATTTTTTGGGGGGGCGGGAGGGAAGAGAGGAAGGAGAGGGTTTAAGTTTATAAATGACCAGTGGACATCGAGCAAGCAATATTGCCCCCCCCCCTTTTTTTTTTAATACTGCAAACTTTGCCAGAAAAAAAGAATACAAATTGATGGTCTGTTCTGAAATGGGACAGTCAGTTGAAAGTAAAGCTGGAGAACAGAATCAACATCATTACCTGAGTGAATGATTCCTGGTAAGATCTGGTTGACGCTCTTGTAGAATTTCAAAGATATTGGGCTGTCGCAGAAATGCGACAATCTTGTCGTTGTAGGCTGTAAGTGACAACCGAAAACAGCTTACTGCAAACAGGTGCATTGAAAAACAGCATTATATTTTTATAACTTCTGAATAATAATGATAATGGAATTATGTCTTTATATTCATAATCTTTTTATTTACTACATTAATATGATCTTTTCATTACATTTTTAGCCTAAAGGCTAGTGCTGGTTTTTGAATTTGGATATACATGGCCCACTTTATTATGAATAAAATTTTAGATTAAAACATCATCAGATGTTAATGTGCCTTTCTGAAGAATTCAGAGTATTATAATATTTCATCACATACACCCTCAGCTCACGCCAACTTGGAACATATAACCACATGAATAAAGTGTATGGGGCCTTATTTTCTATACTTCTTTATTTCTTAGACTTACAGGACCAGGTGAAAACATAAGCTCACTGCTTAATAGTAAATTACATGTGCTTCTTATTGGCTGCACATTAAAGTGTGGGTATTTTTGTTTTGCTTTCTCCTCTCCTTGCCTCCACTATTCTGAAAAATAATTATCTGTTTTACTCATATTAAGGATCTGATATAGTCTCACAAAAGTAATATCTTCACACAAGGCTGAAAATCTAGGCTTCCATACCAGCCTTAACTCATGCCACTTTGCCTAGGTACTCTGATTCTAAACCCTTATGGTACACAATGACAAGTGTATTGGCCAGCTCTTCTGCCTTAATGGTGAATTTCCTTATTTTTGCTTTCAAGAAAGACTCAGAGCTTCACAGATTTTATTCCTCTTCCTTTTTGTAACATCAGAATGAGAAAGGAATAAAATGATCAACAACAAATTCATAAGGACACTGTCAATGTTGGTATGTCAAGTTGTCCTACCTTCAAATAGTTTTATCTGGCAAGAAATATTCTACTATTATCATATGCCTTTATAACTCCCCAGTTCTGTCACTGGGAACTATAACTTCCTTCCTAATACCCATGATGATGATGTGTTGCACTAAAACATAGCGCATCATTTTTTCTTCCTGCTCTGCAGCATGTATTTGAACATACATGGTTTACACAGCTGCACACATTTTTTATGACAATAGCAATCCTACTGCTGGACAGATTGGCAGACAACTTGTATTGTGCCATACAGGAGTAAGATGCGGTCACTAATGAAACGTCTAAGAAGGTCTGACAAATATTACAGTCAAAAGTAATGAAAAACTATTGAAATGTAAAAAGAAAAGGAGTACTTGTGGCACCTTAGAGACTAAGTCTTCTGCAGTTTCCACGATATGCTATGCATCCGATGAAGTGAGCTGTAGCTCACGAAAGCTCATGCTCAAATAAACTGGTTAGTCTCTAAGGTGCCACAAGTACTCCTTTTCTTTTTACGAATACAGACTAACACGGCTGTTACTCTGAAACCTATTGAAATGTAGTTGGCAGTGGCCATCTTTTCATTTATGGTTTTTACTTTTACTGTTTATTCTATCACAAAGAAAAAGATTACATAAATATTTTATATTTACTCATGTCTCTAAAGTGGTTCCACCTATGAAGCGAGGGCCACTCAAAGTGTTTGTGCCTGTTCCACTGTCAATTATTAAACAGCAATTAAAAGTATCTTTGTTCAAAACATCTCCAAAAGCTGAACCTGAAAAATATGCAGTGTCCATAGCAAGTGAAAGGAGTTTAAATTTGTGGTGACTGTGCTACTGAACAAAGATCAAGCAGATTGATCAATCATGATTTTTTGCACAATGCCTGTTAATTCAGCGCACTAAATTATTTTCTTAGTGGCGATTATGACAAAAGGCTTTTGTGTGTGTGTAACTGAGAACAAAATTTAGGCTACTGACCAATTCTGAGGTGCCTCACACCTCATGGAAGCCCTCTGAAATAAAAGCCTAATATTTGTATTGAAATTAATGGGACTACACAGGGTCCAGGTCAATACAGAGTCTGGCCCTCTATTTGTAACTCTTCTAGTTACTTCTGAGGGGAAGGTAATCAGAAAATTTAATGCAAGAAACCCTTTGCATTAACTAGCAAACATTTTGGTATTAATAAATTGGTCATGCCTGGAAGTTTTTCCACTATTATGCACACAAATTGAAATTCCATGATAGGGATTGATAATGGATAGAGCTAGCCATAACATACAGTAAAAGCAAAAATTAGAAAAACCCAGCAGTGCACCCAGACATGCACAGTTAAATCAAAGTACACTTCCCTAAAGAGAACTCCAAGCCCCGACATACCCACTGGAACCATGTCCTGGTACTGAGCCCTGCTGACTGTATTAAACGTGCTGGACGGTCTTGGTAGAACTGGTGGTCCTGAATGACGGGAATCCTCTCCTACCTAAAAGTACAGTAGTAATTATGGTCAGCACCAAGCAAATAACAAAACAAAACAAAACAAATGAACCTTCTTCATCATGGCCTAGATCTAAAAGACAGGAAACAATTCTCATGATGACTAAGAAAAGCACTAGAATCCAGCTCACTCTCTCTCAGTTGTGTGGATTCTGCAGGGCACACACAAGTAAAAAGCACTAAAACAAAATTATTTTGTATCACCAAATAGAGCCGATGGAACTCTGAACTCACACAGGGAGCAAGAAGGTGTTATTTGTACAGAATTATTTTTCACAGAAAAGCAACACTTGATTATGGTCACTACTAGGAATCACTTTAATGTCAGAGCAACTTCTTGCTTTTGTGGGCTTGATCTTGTTGCATTACCATTGTTTTTTTGCTTTTAATTATTACTATTAATTCCTTTGCCTTATTCCCGCTCCATTCTGTGCACTGACCAAAGCAGGGAAAAACAAAGAGTTTATGATAATGTAATTACAGATTGTATCATATTATTAGAGATTGTATCAGAGTGTAGAGTGCAGAAAGCTGTCCTAAAGAGGCAGCACCGGTTTTCCCCCACTGCAAGGGAATTCTCAGGTCGTCATCAGCCATACGTCAGGGGTGGGAAGTCGGGAAAATGCATGCTAGGAGTAAGGAAGCATTCCGGCAGATCCTCATCAGCTACAGTTGCTACTCACAGACAGCATAAATTAGAGCAGCCCTCTAGCTTCTCTAAATTATGCTGAGTGCAGTGTTGGTCCCTGACCAGACCTAAATGAGGAGAGTGGAAACATGGCTTAGAATCACCTTCCCCACCCCTTTCCTCAACTTCAGTGAAGGTAAACTCAGTACAGTCAAGGAACGAGCCTTTGCATATGCTTATAAACATAAAAATATCTTACAGTCAGGACATAATTTACTCAAAACCTTCTAGTGAAAACAATACATTCAAAAGCTTTGTAATCAGAACCCAAATACAGAATTTTTTATATTATAGATAAGGAGTTTTAAGCACTTCTACTTAGAATCCATGTTCTAAAAAGGTTATATTATTATTACTAGTGTGATATCATATGGACCATAACATTTAACGGTCTGACATTCTGTCAGTGGTAAGAATTTTTACCTTTCTTGGTCTATAGTACCATGGAATAGATGGGAAAACAGTATAATGTTTAGGCGTGCATGCACACAAACTTGTTTTTCTAAATTAAATCGCCTACTTGCTTTGACATTTCCCAAGTCAGTGTGAATTGCTGTGCTAGTAAAAAACAGGCTACGGCTGTTTGGTGAAGAAATCTGTATTCAAGAGCCCTCCTGTGGTTTGATGGAGTTACTGCCATTTAATAGCAGCAGACAAAATCCTATCAGATTATTAGCTTAATCAAATCAGACCTTTCCTTGTACAATAAAGGCCATCACTGGCTTTTCAAAAGGTAAGAACGTCTTTCGTTTGCAGGTGGATACCACACTGGCAGAACCATTAAACGACTGACAAAATAACGTTTGAATGGAATGATGTGAAAACTGGATGATCTTGAAATCCTTGTTAGCTAACTAACAGGAGGAGCAGTTCAGGCTTACCTCACCAGCACTGTGGCTGCGCTGTCTGGTTAAGTGCTGTCGATGCACTAATGCACTAGTGGGCCTGCTACTCTGCAAGGGAAGCCGTGGGTCAATGAACGTAGTGGTGCGGGAATTGTGGTCAACAAAAAAAGCCTAGAAAAGGAAAAAGAAGATTTCAGAGTCAACATTCATTGTAACTTAGGAGCTTCCTAACTACACCTTTCTGCAGTAAGTACACTGGCAGGAGAGAAAGTGTGTGAGAGTTAAAGCACAGGAGGATCTGGGTTCCAGTCACTGCTTTGAGACTCTAGGAAATTATCTCACTGTGCCTCAGTTTTCCCCTTCTGTAAAACAAGGATAATGTGTCTGTGTCTCACAGGAGACTTATGAGATTTAATTCATTAATGTTTATACAGCATTTTGAGATCCTCAGATAGCCCACAACATGAAAATACCAAGACAAATCATGATTGTTCTTCTAGAAAAGAGGACGTGAATGTCTAACAGAAGTTATGTCAGCACATTCACCAGGTCATTTAATCTATATGCATCTAAAAGGAGGTCAACAACATTGCAACAACATTGCACTTTAACAAGTTATTTATCATATCATTATAAATATAGATGGGTGTGTACACGTCAAGCATATGATTATGTTCGAGGACACAGTGTGATTATAGGTTAAAAGGAGTTTTCACCATCCTTCTGCTAGAACTATTCTAGGTAGGCCAACTTAGAGAATCGACCAGGATACAGAGAAGATGATGCCAAAAATATAAAAAAAGAATTCAAGGCAGGCCCAATGGTTTCCCGGGATAAGAAGAAATGACAAGTATTGACTGGTTAGCCATTTGCTGAGAGAAGGCCACGTGATCATGGGTCCTAAACCCGAAAAGCCTCAAGCTGCAATACAATTAGAGCAAAAAAAAAAACAAAAAAAAAAACCAAAAACCCCTCTCTTTTCCAAGATAATTTAAACTTGTTCCAGTTTTAGTGTCACACTTGGGAACCATTTCCTTGCCATTCTCATGCTTTTGGGGATTTTCAGACACTGTGAAGGAGACACGTGGCACCATAGGGGGAGAAGGATATCTAGACTGAGAATCCACCCAGGCGATCCCAAGGCAGGTACATCAGCTCCCAAGGGAAGCAGTTCCTCCTGTCTGTTCAATGTCACTTCCTGGCCAGGAGCACTAGTAGCTGCCTTGTAGTTCTGACAGCCTGCCTATGCTCATGCTTCAGCCCCTGTTACTGCTCCTGGGCGCACTCCCACTTCAGCCTGCTCTGCTCTAGCTCATGCATCTGCTCCTGCCCCAGCTGGCTGCCCCGCAATTCTGACAGCCTTCTCCTCAGCTGGGAGTTTTGGCTGTTGAGGAGGAAAATGGTTACTTATCTTCTCTTAAGTGTTGTTCTGCAAGATGCATTGCACATGTCCATTCTATTGTGTGGATAGCTGTGGAGGAGATTTCATGCACCAATGCTAGACAGTTTTCCCTAGCGGTACTTGTAAGGGTAACCTGGCTTCCTTGTGCCTGGATCTAAAGATATAAAGGGTGGAACCCACTCCCCCAACTCTCCTTCACTTCCTTTGCATGAGAATCACATAATGAGAGACTTTGATGTGCTGGGGAAGGAGGGTAGGTCACAGAATGGATATATTCAACACATCTTGAAGAGCAACAGTTACAAGAAGGTAAGTAACAGTTTTTCCTTTTTCAGGTGATTACATAGGTCCATTCCAGTGGAGGTGATGCCCAAGCTGTTTTCAATGGAGATGGGGCTCAGAGTCCCATCTGAAGAGGGACTGTTGGAATGCTTTCCCAACATTCATGTCACCCCTTGAGGTGGCTATAATTTCATAATATCTAGCAAAGGTACATATACATCACTACCCTGGAAATATCAACAAGAGGATTGGTTCCCACAAAGCTAGTAGATGCTAAATGTGCTCTAGTTGAATGCACTGACAGTTTTTCAAGAGGTGTCAGAAGTTTGGCATTATAGCACACAAAAATGCAGCTGGTAATCCGTTTAGAAAGTCTGTGTCATCACAGGATGACCTCTCATTCTCTCTGCATAGGAAACAAAGAGCTGACAAGAAACCTGGAGGAGTTTTGTTCTATCCAGATAAAAAGCCAGAGTTCTGCACACATCCAGAGTATGCAGCTTTTGTTCATTTTTCTAAGTGTGTGGCTTTGGAAAAAAGACCAGTAAGTATATTGGCTGATAGCGGGGGGGATGGCTACTAAGAAGAGTACTTCAGACAAAAGATGTAACACTGAACAAGAGACTAAGGACTCGAATGGAAGCCCCTTAAGAGCCTACAAAATTCAAGCCCTAAGGCAGGGCCAAATCCCAAATAAGTGGGCAAAGCCTATCCAATCATTTCAGGAAGCTGGTTGCTATGGGATTAGTGAACACAGTGCTTCCACCAATACGAGTGTGACATGTAGGAATTGCAGCCAGATGCACCTTGATCAAGCTGACTGCTAGATCTGACTTTAGAGAGACAAAGTGGGTGAGCTAATATCTTTGACTAGACCAACTAGGGATGTAAATACCATTTAAAAAGTTAACTGTTTAAATTATTAAAATGTGTGGTTTAAACGGTTAACTGATTTAGCATGTGAGGCTGATCCTGCAGGCCGGTGCGGCTGGGACTGGGGCCGATCCGCTGGCACGGCTAGGGCCTCTCTGGCCGGGTGGTGCTGTCGTGCCGGGCGGTGCTGTCGGGCCGGGCGGCACGGCTGGGCCTGCTCCAGCTGGCTGGCGCGGCTCCGGCTGGGCGGCATGGCTGGGCCTGCTCCAGCCGGTCTGGTGCTGCTGGTCGGCCGGCGTGGGGTTAACAGTTAAGGCAGATTAACTGGTTAACCTTTTACATCCCTAGGACCAACTTCTGTTGGTGAGAGCCACACAGAGCTCTCCTTCAGGTCACAAAAGCTTGTCTCTCTCAACCACCTTGTGTCTCTAATATCCTGGGACCGACACGGCTACAACTACACTGCACACAGATCGACTCTTTCAGGTGTAGAACATAGTTCAAAATCTTCTAGATTGAAGATTAAGAGACACATATTGGTGGGTCACCCACATGGAGAAGTGTTTCCACTTATGGTAAGGAAGCTAAGGTGTGAGCAGAATATTCTGGATCGCTGCTGAACAGCGTGCCACTTCTGGCATTAACCAACAAGAAACCAACTCTTGAAGTGAAGCACTTGTTGAGTTGAGATGCAACACCTGACTGTGGTTTTATAAGATTATAGTCCTTGACTAGCTGGAGAAGGAAGGGACAGCCTGCGCAGATCAAAGTACAGGGTTGTCTTGGTCAGGCTGGGTCTATGAGGATCATCCTTCCTCTGTCTATTTGCCTTTCAATATCACTCTGGGAATGAGAGGTACTGGTGGGTAAGCATATAGTATATCATTGTTTCATGGAAATAGGAAAGTGTCTGATATGGAACCCTGACTGTGGCCAGCTTTGGAACAACAGTGGGGGCATACCCTGTTCTGCCATGTTGCAAACATATCTACTGTAGGAATTCCCACAACTTGAAATACCGACTCATTAGAATTCATGGGCTGAGAGAGAGTTTGTGGTCTCTGCTTAGATCAGCAGGTGTGAAGCCTTGGGAGTTATATAATTCCTTATATTGAAATCCCACTTCTTGACTGCCTCCTGACACAGGTTGTCTGACTTGGTGCTTGTTTACATAAAACATAGCTGTGGTGCTCGCCATGAGCACCTGGCCTGAATGAATGGGTGACAGGAACTGCTGACATGCTCAGAATGTTGCACGCTGCTTCACAGTTTGAGAACATTTATGTGTAGCCTGGCCATGTGAATAGACCACATACCTTGAGCTTGCAGCTCCCCACTCCATGATGGAAGCATCCATTTATGAAAGTCACTGAGGGGAGAACTGGTAAGAATGCGACTGCCCTGAACACAATGCCTGGGGGGATCCATCCATCCAGGGATGACAATACTCAGGCTGGGATGTATGCCAACTTGCCCAGGTGGTGTACCTCCTGGCACTAGACAGGTTTTAGCCATGCCTGCATACACAAGAGGTGCATCTTGGCTTGTGTGTCACATATGTACAAGTGGCCATGTGCCCCAGAAGCCTGAGGCAGTTTTACGCTGTGGTTTGCAGCTGCTTCTTGAAAGCTGCACAAGCTCCCCTGGTCCTGAGCAAAGCCTGGACAAGTCAAAACAATTAAAAATGAACTTTAAGAAAAAAATAAAAACAAACACCCAACTGGATGAAAAAACAAGTACCACTAACTACTATGGACAATTGTACACTAACTACATACACATTTAAAGGCAAAAGACTACCAAAGTACAACAACATGCTCCAACCATAGATGGTAAAAAAGGAACTGAAGGAGGATGCGGTGGTTCGCTCCACCCTTTATATCCTTGACTCCAGGCATGAGGTAAGGTAGGGCACCTGCCTGCCCACCCCTATTAGGGAAAACTTTCTGTTACCAGTGCATGAGACATGCACACACCCCCTCCCCCACACAGTGGAATGGACATATGCAATCACTTGAAGATGAAACCAGAGTTCCTCTTATAAGCTGTATGAAAATAGACAGACAGAAAACATGAAGAGATAAGTATTATTTACTATGGTGGGCAGCTATAGAAGAGATAAGTATTATTTACTATGGTGGGCAGCATAGGGTCACTTCTGGAAAGTTTACAAGACACAAAGGAGAACCAAAAGAAGCTTCAGACTATGGCATGGACTACGATATCAAATTGTCCTTTTAGTTTTCAGGACAATGGGTTTGAGGTGTGGAAAGTTTGGAATTTGGGAAGGGGGGGGGGTTGTCAGAGGGGAGAGGGATTGTATCTGTGTACTGTCCCTATTGTGACTATAATTTATGGTTACTGTTTTGAAGTTTTCACCTAATAAATGTGAACAGAAAAGAAACTGAGGCTCCAACATATTGGGAATAGTTCAGCAGAGGACACCAAAACTCTTAAGGACCCTGATTGTCACGATGCTGTCTGGTAATCTGGAGCTAAAGAGAGATATGCCTTACAAATTGGTATCTGAGATGAGACAAACTTTATACAGGAAAACTATAGACGTTTTGCTCAGCTGAGATATCTATAAATGTATAAATTAAGCATAATGTTTCTCTGTTGAATTTTGAAATGTTTTTGCTAATGGCAATGTTTGAGCCTCAGGCTAGTGGTGTCTACCTGGCAAAACAGTGATGTCATTTGTGACACTGGCTACACAGGATCCAGGCATTAAAGAATACTAAACTACTCTGTAAGCAGGATGGAACCTGTTTTACCAATTTCAATATTGGCTTTTTAAATTTCTGCAAGGAGGCAGAGGGAATGGGCCATGTCATCTTTGATATCTATGCCCCAGCTAATAGGTTTAATTCTCTTACTAGCAAGTGTCCAGTAATTCTTTTCAGGCACTGATATCTATTTTATCCAACCCTATCTATCAGTATTTTGAAGGAGGCAAGACAACCTTCCAAAGGCTGACTTCAATGTACCAACCTTATAATAGAGTATATTTAGAAAAACAAATAAAAACAATGATTCGATACGAAAAAAGTTACTTGTTTAGAACTTTCTTGCAGATGCCCAATTCTCTGATTAATGCAGCCATCTAACACTGCATGTAATGCTTTTTTGTACCCACTTAAACTATGCTTAAAGATTATATTAAGGGTGATCATGTCTTATTAAGCATGAATGCTTTTAGGCCAGCCAGCAGCAGTCTATAATATAATAAAGTGCAAATTTACTGCGCTGAAGCTTCCTTAAAGAAAGTCATTGGAACTTCAAATCTCTGGGCTAATCTGGATGCTGACACCACAGCTGGAAACTGAGCTGAGCACGCACACACGCGCACACACACTAAAAAAAAAAAAATCCTAATTTTAAAGAGACTCCTATCACTGGTCCTGGCAAGGTACAGCCAGGAAGCTTACAATAGTTGTGCAAAGTGACAGAATTTTGGTTTGACCAAAAATTAAATCCCTTCCCCCTCAAAGAACTATAGATTTTTAAATAAAAGTTATTTCAAAAAAGGCTGTGAACACTTGTTTTAATACTTTACTTCAACAAGGTTCAACTTTATTTTAACATTCCCCAACACATACTATTTATACACTTGTTTTCTGTTTATAAACTGGTTTTCTATGTATGATTTGCTTGCAAATCCAGGAAAGATTCTTTTTTTTTTTTTTTAAAAATGAGAAGGCTGTTTAGTTTAGAGACAGGCATTTCAGAACTAGTTCTGCCTAAGCTTCCCCACAGAGTTCTACCAATGGACCTCAATTCACAGCCAATTGCGCAGACGTAAGAAACATCATCATCTACTGGGGAGTAAAGCCCACTTGTCTCATTCTTTGTCTCTTTGCTCTAGCTGCTGATCTGTGAAATAAGACACTTTAATCTTCTTCACTGCCATTGGCCTAATAATTTGTGTCATGAAGAAAAATATCCATATATCCTCTAACTGGCAGGGTCCCACTAAGTCATTCATCCTCTAATCATGATATATTAATCCAAGAATTCACTTGTGCACATGAGATATGTGTTTCATTTTTCACCTGCTGTCACCTTACAAATATGTTAAAGCATAATAAAAAGAAAGAATTTTTTAATTGCAGCACAACAGAGGTGGGTACGGTCACCATCAGCACAAGTACTAAGGCAAGTAGAAGATATATTTATGCATTGTGGCACAAGTATTGGACAAGCAATGCACATGGTACAATTTAGGCCAACCAAGCCCTCATTTAGGTCATACACATGCTATAATTCCTCTACTGTACTGAATAAATTTTTCTACTGTGACTCAGCTTCCACTGGTCACTGCGGAAGCAAGTACTACTCGTGTAAAAGCCAATTCATAATGGTGAGAACCAGCAATCCTGAGCTAGGACACAGAAAATACACTTCAAAATAAAGAGCTTCCGCTGAGGCTTTACTCAGTGCTTCCTCTGTGTTTTATTACAGCTGCATTAATCATGATCACCAAGTACTACACACAGAAATCCAGGGTTTGATTCTCCCTCTGGAGGATATGAGTAGCTCCTACTGAACTCAAAATGGAGTTCCTCATATTCTTCAGGGAGAGAACTGGACTCCAGAAAATTTAAGGGGAAGGGCTCAGTGAGACAGAGAGGAAGAGGAAGAAAAAGGAAGTTAAAATAATTGTATCTCCCCCACCATTTTTACACAATGTTTTCCTTAAAGCTGCAAAGTAATAAATCCAAGACAACAACATACCTCAAGCATATTTCTTGCCTTCGGTTTGGAGTCTGTTTGTATTCCTTTCAGGTGTCAAGCACATTACTCATGTGGACACGCAAACATTCATGGCTAAACATAGCCAAGAATTATAGACATAGGCACTTATTGTCTTAGTCAGACTATAGTCTTAATTGTTGCATGCAGTTTTGTTGAAGCTGTGTTGGTTCCAGGATATTAGAGATAAGGTGGGTGAGGTACTATCTTGTATGGGATCAACTTCTGTTGGTGAAAGAGATGAGCTTTCAAGCTGCACAGAGCTCTTCATGTTCTGGCAGGGTCTGGCGCCGCTTTGAGTTGGTGGGTCCTGGATTGTATGAAGCTTGCTTCTGATGATGAGCTTGGAGAGGTTGGGGGGTTGCTTACAGGTCAGAAGAGGAAGTTCAGGAAAGATTTCTTTCAGGATGTGGTCCCCATCAAATATGGTCTGTACCTGTTTAATGATACCTCCTACTGGTTCCAGTGTGGGGTCAAAGGTCACAGCTAGGGTGTATGGTTGGAGGGAGGTTTATTATACCCTTAGTTGTCACCTACCAGCTCACCCATACAAAGTATCATTAAATAGTTACAATCCATACTTGATGACAACCACTTCCTGACAGAAATCTTCCCTGAAACCCTTCTCTGGCTTTCAAACAACCCGCCACCTCACCAAGCTCATCATCAGAAGCAAGCACCCCACAGACTAGGATTCAACTCAAAGCAGCACCAGACCCTGCCAGACCAACAGACGCAAAACCTGCAGACATGTCTCCATTGCTACAACAATCAACAGCCCCAACAACACACCTTTCAAGATCCATGAGTCCTACACATGCCTATTACAGCATGTGATGTACTTCCTACAGCACACTAAATGTCCCAACAACAATTATGTAGGTGAAAGCAGATAATCACTATGCTCCTGAAATGAACTCATACAATGATAAAAGACAAAAACACGGCATCACTTGTGGGTGAACACTTTTCACAAAGTGCTCACCCTATATCTGGGTGCTTATATTCCTCCCCACCACCACCACGACTGGAGAGGTGTTAACTGGCCATTTCACCTTGAAAGGTCCTTTAAAATATGTGAACTACTTATGCTAAACAATCTGTTCCACCTCGTATTTAGTTGTGACACTTTGAATACATTTCACAGGCTTGAAGAACAAGTCTGGAAGCTTGAAAGCTTGTCTCTCTGACCAACAGAAGGTAGTCCAACAAAAGATATTACCTCCTCCACCTTGTCTCTCTCTAGTCCTAATTACCATTTATTTCTCACCCAAATAGATATCACTATCACTCCCTCACATGTTAATTCTAGTATACTTTTATTCTTTCCTATACCTATGCAAAGGAGAAAATGCCACTCTAGGTAGCACTATTACAATGTAAGGCCACTGAAAATTCCCAGTGATAGCTTCAACTTAATTTTTGTTTACTTAGTATTGAATATAAAATTCTAAATATCACGGTCATACAAAAAGCAACTGTAATTGCCCCCTCCTCAATAGTATTCAATAATATTTTCCCAAGGAAAGAAGCAGATCCAATATCACACCAACTTAAAAAAAAAAAGGAAAATTAATGTGGGAACCACAGAACAAATTTAAACTTTTACTTCTGAAATAAAATATCATAACTTTTCTGACAATGAACATTTCTAATTCAAAGGATGGGTTAAAAGATCCTAATTCTTTGAAAGTGGCCAAACTACAGCCTTAAATCTAGAAGGCTTTTAAGAGCAGATGCTTCAATCCCATCATTACAAAGACAAAATCCAACCAGCGTTACATGTGTGTTCCAGGTACCTTGCCCTGATGGTCATGCTTCATTTCCCAACCTCTCGGCAGCTCCAGCTGTTTGTTAGCAAACATATTGAGGAAGCCCACCAAATCTCGATTATGCTGGTAACGCTCAAAATGGTGGGTGTCCCGCCGGACTTTGGTGATCATGTGCTTCAAACACGTGTTGTTTGTAAACATGCGGTAGGCACTCTGAAAAATTCATAGTAAAATAATTTCAGGAAAGGACATTAGAAGTTAAACATCTACATAGACGGACCATCAGTCCAACAGTTGGATGAGTGTCCTATGTTCCAATGAGTGGATAATAACTTGAACCCCAAACCAGCAAAGCACTTAAGCCTGAGTTCAGTGGGCACTGGTCCTTGCCCAGGAGCAGTCTCACTGAATTCAACAGGACTGCTCACATGTTTAAAGTTATGCATGTGCTTTAGTGATTTGCTGAACTGGGGCCCTGACAATTAGATAAATAGTCAGCAATATGGAAGAATGGACATTAAAGAAAGAATAGCAGAGTGGGAAGCGGTTATGAAATAAACACTTCCCAATATATTTGTTCATAAATGTTTTATTCTTGCAGACTTTTCCGAAGTATCTATATTTCAATCAAACAAAAGTATTTAGCTCTTTTTCCCTGCAAAGGCAGCCTTCCTAATGTAAATTTATGGCCTGCAGCTCTAATAAACTTTGAAGGAAACTGTTTCCAGCTGAACAATAATAGCAGAAGAAAAGCCATGAAGTCTTCATTGCCTGACTCTATTCACCCAATGAGGTGCAAACTATATTTTCCAGCATTCCATTTCACTGATGTTGGTGTAGTTATGACTGCTTCTTCTAGCAGTAAAATTGGCCTAAATTGCAGAGACTTCACAATGCCTTCTTAAGCATTCTCTTAAGGGTAATATATATAGAATAATGTAGCCATTGTATCTGGCAACAAAACTGAAAGTGTATTATAGTTTGGCACTATATTCTTTTATGGAAAGTCACCAGGGATTTACATTAACATTGTTTCGACCTACTTGGATTCTAAAAGGACACTTGGCATGTGTATATGTAGAGCTACAATCAAACATGCCTTTTTTTCATCAAACAAAAATGGACACCTGCCTTATGAATTAAAGATGCAGCTATGCAGGCTAGATTCCATGCAGCTGATTGGAACGATACACATACCATACGATTAAAACTAACACTGCCCAGTAGTTTTAAAGCCACTGAATTATTAACAGGAGTACCTGCAGACAGTGAAGTATTCATTACATTATTTCTATTTATAACGTGCAAGGAAAAAATACTGAACAGAAAAACTATGTAGGAAAGAGACTATTGGAGAATAAATAGGGAAAACTTTAAATCAAATATGGGGGAAAACAACACAAGAGGCCTCTTTTATTCAATGATTTCTAATGTACTTTCATATAAAATAGGTGAGTATGAATATGCTATACTTAAATCCTCAAAATAATGTAACTTGAATAGTGCACACAACTGGCCATCTGCAGGGGTGTATTTCACCCTTTATAGGTGGATCACCTGTTGCAAGAAGCACATTAGTTATGTTTTGCAACAGTAAGACTGGGCAACCATACAAGCCAAAAGTAAAAACTAAAGGCACTGTAATGCCTCCAGAGGCAGTTTTTATATCACACCCAGCTCCAAAAGAACACACATCCAGCTCCAAAAGAACGCACTAAAGCAGTGGGATTTCCTATATCTACCTGAATACACTTACCAGTATATACTGTATCCAGTCATGTCTGTAGATTGTAAGCTGTTCAGGGCAGAGATTTATTTGTTTGGCACCTTCCCTCTATTGTATAACGCCATATACACTTACAATGCTGTATACGGTAGTAGCCATTACAAACTTAATATTTATCACCATTACTAGAGTGGTATCTGATAATGCAGAGGTTCACTGTGTGTAAAGTAGACAATAACTGAAGCATCTCAAATAACACGTTGGTAAATGGGTAAATACTGGTTCTTTAACAGTTACCACTGTAAACAAACAAATAAAATAAATAAAATACCAAAAACAAACAAACAAACAAAGATTCACCATTGCATCACTCCAGTTTTCTGCACATCTAATGTAATGCAGTGGTGAACCAGACCCATAACAAATAAACGCTGCAGTTCCGCAGCACAGATGAAGTCGAAAACCTTGACTTAACAGCTGGTACATACTGCCAATTTTCCAGTGTTTTCATGGATATGCACAGTTTGAATAGTAAAGTAATAAATGCCCCGTACTGAGTAGCTCATCACATAGTTTCCTTTTTCATATCTTAGCCTCAAAATATTGAGTAAGATTTTTGTATATAAGAAAAATACAGAGACCACAGATGTGCCCATATTTATCAACATATATTTATGAAATTGCATGTCAGTATACACTGTACTCACAGGGTTAGAATGCAGCACTGTAAAGAACTCTGGACTGATAAGGAATTTCACCGGAGGAGACTGCAGCAATAAAGTAAGCCTGGATCTGGAGGTAGAGTGAGGCAGCACATTCTCCCTTCGAAAATCTAACAACGAAGTGAGTGACAAAGGTTTCCAGTAATAACTTTTAACAAAACCTCACTGCAAACAACGACACTGATTTGCATTATACACTCATGCTAATTCCTTGATGGACATTTCTCTCTGGTTCTTAAAACATTCTCTACATAAGTGTACCTCAAATAATCCTAATTTATCAATGCATGTTTGCTGAAGATATCAGAGGTTTCCAGGGTAACAGTGTAGTAATAGTTTTTAATGTTTTCTGATGTAAGATATACAGAAGTGCCGCTCTTACAAATCAGTATTTACCCACAGTCACCACACAATGGTACTTGGGATACAAGAGCCATATTCCTACAAACGGAAAAGAAGGCAACTGTGGTGTGTCAGATACCATTGTGCTGTAACTGCAGACAAATACCGATTGTTTTTAATGCCAACTAACGTGAATACATACAGTGCATATAAAATTAATGTAATTTGTTATATGTTCCACTTCTCCTACTACAAGATAGCCAGCAATGAAGCACTGATCTGTTGTACAGTATTTAACCAAAATGCTCACACAATGGAGGAAAGAAAAAGTTGGGTACAGAAATAGATTTCAGTTCCATGTTTCCAGATGGATATGATAAACATTTGGGTGTCCCCTGAGCAGCCGCTTTTGCTTATTGATTTCTCACAAATATCATGAATCGGAGAGGAACCATGCATATCATTTGTTATATTCTTTCAACTAGAAAGGGCAACTAGTAAGGCTCTTTTAAAACAAACAGGAGATTTGGATACAGATTTTAAAGTAGATGGGAGGTTGTAAACATAGATTGGGATCACGACCGTACCCAGGTCCACCAAAAATCATGCCATTTTCCATCCTTCACAAGCCCATTCTTTTATGTGTGTGACAATATGCACAGGGTCACCCCTCCTCACTAATTCTGGGAAGTCCAGCCATCCGTAAATGACAAATGAGCTCCGTTAGGAAGAACACTATACTTTAAAAAACTAGAGTATATAACTTAATAGAGGAGACAGGAAGAGGGAAAGGACAGGTGTTAAGTGGGAATAAATGCTGAGGGAAGAACAGGGACTTCGAATAGGGGGAGTGATGGGAGAGAGACAAAAGAAGGAAGGAAATGATAAATGCAAATGGAGAAAGATAGGGAACATAATAAAGGAGGGGAGAGTGGGAAACAAAAGGTACTATCTGAAACAAATATGGAGAAAAATATGTCAAGCATTGAAGGAGTTCTGAAAAATGGAAGAGAAGAGAGATGAATAAGAGGAGAAAAAGATTCTTAGAGCTACTGCTCATGCAGTACTTCCCTCAATTCCTCCCACTGTATGTCCATCATAGGGACGCTGCCTTGTTCTCAGATGACATTCTCATCACTTCTTTTGTGAAAGTCAGTAGTGGAACATCTAATTAGCTTCTTGGCACCTCCAGCAGTCCCTGTGCCCCTCCCCCCGTTGCCAACAATGAAATTATGCACTGAGAAAGACCCTGACTTTTGGCTTCAAGGGGTTAACTTTAACGATGGAAAAACCTCACAATTTCAGACTTGAAATTGCCTGACAAAATGGAGGATTCAGGTTACTTCTCAGGTATATAATTCTGCTGGTTTAATTCATTCAAACTCTAAGCTCATCTTCCCTGACATTAGCAACAGAAGCAATATTGATAATGAGCTCAGAAGTCAAGAGAAGAAGGGGAATTCATATTAACAGAGTGAAAGGAATTGCTACAGAATAGCCTGCTGTTCTCTCTATGCCACCATTAATAATACTAATCACTAAAAAAGTTGACAGCTGCAGAACATTTTTATGCAAATGGCCTACATTAGCCATTTACATAGCTTCCTAACGTGAGAGAGTAAAGAAGCTGAAACACACACACACACAATTCTTCAACATGCTGATTGAATAAGTCCTAATAAGCCGAGCCATCGCCTGCAGAAACAGGACAGTAAATGATAGTAAATGGTGATCCAGTTCTATGCAGACAGAAAATAGGGTTCTCCTTATCTTGCTCTCGCTAAATGGCTGATTGGCTGAACTCTCCATTGATCGACATCCGTTTTATTTTTACCTGCATTAGAATGATGGAAGTCAGTATCCTCTCCAGCTCCATCAATGGCATGTGGGTGCTCTTCAGGCCTATCATTAGTCATCGTTCGACGAATACTCTGATATCTAGAATTACAAGACTGGATTTACATACCGTACATCTGGCTCTAGGAAATTCCAACTACTGAAGCTTGTTTCATTTGCTTTTTCTCCCATGCAGCTTAAAATCCACTGATGTCTGATTATTCATAGCCTTCTGTGGCATGAATTTTTGTGGTTCCTTACCCATTGTTTTTGGCCAGGTTGCCATTGAACATTAATGGAACACAGATTATAGTAGCCTGCATCCAGATTCAGGGGGACATTCAGAAGAACCACACTTAAGATCCACTGGTCTACAAAAGATGGCACAGAGCTACTCATGGTAGCAGCTGGGACCTAGTCCTCATGCCAAGCACACTTTTGGTACTATAAACTTAATAATCACGGACAACAACAATTCTCACCGACGATTCAGCTGCTCCATCTGCTGTATAGAATTTGACCTCTGGAGGATCTGTGGGGCTGGAGGAGCTGTGGGTCGCTGCCATGTTGTTGTTCTGTTTACATGATCCACGTAGAATATCCTCCCATGGCTGTCGATTCGGGCCTCCCAGTCTGAACAGCAATAAATCGTCATGAGGTATGATTTTTCTTTAAATTTTGCTGCTTTTTAAACTACACCTGTTGTCCTGAGTTTCTATTTCTCTTCTACAAGATTCTTTCAATCCAGCACTTTTTGATTGCCCTCTGTCTACATGACTCATAGCTAAAACCCCAGGCTTCTCTCAGATGTTATTCTGCAAATCAGCCTCCCACTGTCCTGAGTTTTTACAGAATTCACATGTAATATGGATTATCCAATATGTGCTGATGCTCCACTGACTAGGGAGTGTGTGACCCTCGGCAGAATCTGTGTGTTTCACACTCTATGCACTAGTACAATGATGTTTTGTACAAAATATGCCTTGTGAGGTATCATTTGAAAACTACCACCACACTGGTCAATAATATCATTGTAAAATATATGTGACAATGCTGTACGTGAAATTATGGATACTCATTGATATTATGCTTTAAAGTCTGTGACTAAAAGGTGTTTAAACCAGGCATGCCAGGTGGAATGGATTAACAGGTTTTGTCCAGAAAAAAGGAAGGAGGGTGTGGCCAAATTCAGTGGGTTATTTATTTGTATTGTAGGTGGCAGCAGGAAGAGATAATTTGCACTTTAGCAATCACCAGCAGAGGAGGAACCAGCATAGAGCCTTATCCTCCAGAACCCATGGCTCATTTACTCAGCATGAACTAATGAACTTTATTTGGGGATAGCCTTCAGAAGAAAACATTTCAGAGGGTCACTGGACTATATGAAAGGAGAAGCAACCGCCTAAATTATCCTTCACCATAAGGAGACAAAGAAACCAAATGATTTGATCTCTGTGAGGGGTCCTAGCCAGGCCAGTCAGTAAAAATTTGGAAAGAAGACTGTGGGTGAGAGAAAGACCTTCTTGAACAAAGACTATCTTGCTCGGTGAGTGTTTTCACTTTTATTTGCTTGCGACCTTTAATTTTAACTCAGTATCACTTAACCTGTGCTCTTCTGTGCATACATTTGTTTTACTTTTAAACTTAATGAACCCAGCACTGTGTTTGAACTGAAGTGATAGTTAACTGATTAAAGTAATAAGCTGTACTTTTGTCTCTTTAAAGAAGCAATAAACCTTACTGCTTCCTTAAGTGTTCCAGAGGAGGGCTGGATGCTTCCAGGCAACCAGACAGTTTTGGGCAATTCAGGACTGGGGTGTATGTTGGTGTCATCCTGCAAGTAGTAACCACAGGCTGTGTTGTAGGCAGGCTACTGGGGTCAGAGTGCTGAACCAAGGCTTCACAGCACCCAGACACAAGGGATCTGCATGCTTGTCTACTGGTGCCCAGGATGTGAGCTACAGCAACAGAACATTTAAGGCACTCAGGATTACAGGGCAGACAGTGACACAACCTCTCAGTGGGTTTGTACCCCAAAACATTACAGAGTGTGAATCCCAAATTAAACAATTCAAGATCTTTGGGTTCACTCAATTCATCTGCAGTATGCTGTGATGCAGTCATTGAAGTTTACAGCAGGTCAGAAGGCGAGGTCAAGTTCCATGCACCAAATGAGCTCCATTTAAGCCCAAATATATAGATTTAAGCAGAACTTCAGTGCTGGCCCTCTGAGGGCTTGTCTACACTACCTACCAGATCAGCGGGCAGCGATCGATCCAGCGGGAGTGGATTTATCAGACATGATAAATCAACAGCTGAGCGCTCTCCCGTCAACTCCGGTACTCCACCAGAATGAGGAGCACAAGCGGAGTCGACAGGAGAGTGTCAGATCTACTTACCGCAGTGTCTTCACTGCGGTAAGTCGACAGCCAAGTACATCGACTTCAGCTACGCTATTCACATAGCTGAAGTTGCGTATCTTAGATCGACCCTGTGCAGTAGTGTAGACAAGCCCTGAATTGCACCTTTATAGAACAGAGGTGACCTTTGTAAATCTTAACTAGTTGTTTTGATTTTGATACCTAGTGGTCGGTTTTTTCAGCTGTCAACAACAATAGTAAGGCAGATTAGTTAATGATACATAATGTGTATTTCATTGTGCTAAATTACTCTTTAGAGAGGAAAGATTATATTAAATGCTCTTCCAGTGCTGCAGTGTATTACTATGATAAATGAAAAACCACATTCAGCTAAGCATCACTTAGCAGAATTCACACACACAGTAGAGTACTAACAAGAGACTGTGGAAAACAACCAGGCCCATTCGTACGGAAAGCAACAAATAAATGGAAGGAGACAACCTTAATTACTTGCATAGAAGCTTGTTTACCTCTCAGGATAGGCACGCCAATTGACCAAAAGTAATTAAGCTTGGTAAAACTAAATTTTTCGGAGTGCTGTAACCTCTTACTTGGCTTTCCAAGAGGACTGACTATTTCAGAGTATATAGAGATTTTATATTCAGGTGAAAAAGGCCTTTCTAGAAGGAAATTTGCCTCTATTTAGCACATATATTCTCCACTCCTTTCTTCAAATCAAGTCGCAGCTGAACAGTGTTGTGCAATAAGATCCCATTCCAGCAAAGCACTTGTGAACATGATTAACTTTAAGTATGTAACTAGTCTATTTTCTTCAAGTTAAGCACAGGCTTAAGTGCTGTGATGCACTGAGACTGCAAAGTCATTACTGAGGCAACCACTCAGATTACTGCCTCCTTCTATCAATTAAACTGGATGCAAACGTGCTTACAAAAATATATTTTTAAAACAAAAGCTTGGAAGTACAGTGAATTTGCATAGTTTCTGTGCAGTTAATCAAGGTTTTAGAATACCAGGTTATCTGTTTTTTGCTTTCCCTATTAATACAGTGAGTAATTTGTAAAATCAGCATATGGTATATGTATATTGCATAAATAATATATTTTTTCTAACTTTTGATCATCATCTATATGGCAACTGGAATAACTATTTTTCTTCTGTCTCAGCCTGATGTAATAACACCTAGAACGTATCCCAAAGCACCTTGAGACTGTGGTATGCTGCCCACAACCTTTTGACTGAATAAGCATGTTCCATTACAGTGAGTGTTGCCCCAGATAACATCACAATATTAATAATGTAACATTCAAGCACATTTGCAGACAGAAAAACTGAATCCAGATGGCATTTAGTGTTTTTTTCTGGTTTAAGTTTTATTCATAGCAGCAGATGGATAATCTGTATATACCCTTGCACTGTGCCTTGATTTTTTTTCTCTAAATATTTATAGAAGTATAGAAGCAGGGAGGAGGGAGGGAATATCAAGGCTCAGTATTCAGTACAAACACACACACACCCTCCTAGTAAATGACAGTGGTGGAATATTATATTGCAAAACAAAATGTAAATATTATGAGATTTTTTTTAAAGATAACCATTATAGCAGACACAGCTTATGAGAAAAATAAGCAGTTTGTATATACATCACTGCAGTATAAAAGCCACCTCTCAGATGTTTCTAATTTATTATATCTTGACTTGATCTCATCTAAATATTTCCTGTAAATGTCCTGTATCTTGTCAGTGAGAAAAGTGATGAAAATGCCAAAAGTACCTATCTCCCCCAAGCAGGACTCTGAAAAGAAATACTGTGTTATGAGAAATTTTAAATTAACGTGTAGGGTGCTAACATTCTCTTTGGCAGACCTGGTAGTTGGGGATTTTTGATGACAACACTATCATGACCATTTGTTGTAACAGAATCAAACTGGAGCAAGAGGATAATGGGCTTCATACAGTACTCCTCTGAGGTGTCTCATTACTAATGCCAACACAATCCTATTCCATATGGCAAGATTAATATCTTACTTTTTATTAAATTAAATGGGAAAAATCCTGATCCCATTAAAGTCAAAGGGAGTTTCTTTTCTGCTGTTTGACATCCGTCTTCAAAACCACCTGCCTACTCTCACCACCCCTTGGGAAACAAAGAATAAGTAGTCAGGGCTGATATAGGTTAGTGATTGTCTACGAAGGTGATGTTGGTAATTGGCCTCCATATTTTGGGGGGGGGGGGAGGGAGTGGGGGTAAACAATGTTTTCCCACTAGCAGTGTACAGGTAGATGATATAATCCTTCCCCTTCAAATATTTAATACTGACTGGGTTATCACTGGGCCAGGGTTATTCATGTGCTTTAGTCAAGTAATTGAAAGCAACGTGCTAGCCACATCTACAATACTGAGTAACGATTTCTAAGCCAATTTAGAGGCATCCAATAGTTAAAATAAATCTAGATATTAAACTATGTCCAGAGTGTCTTCATTTCCTCCACAAAACAAAAACAATTAAAATAACAAATGTCTTAATTTCTTTTTACACCTAATTGTATCACCATTCCACTAATGATCACTCTTTGGATCCATCAGCAATGAGAACATTAGCACCCTACACCTACTGCATCCCGTGCATAATAAATATATCCCATGACACAGCAGCTGAAAGCAGGAAGGCTAAAGCTTCAAGTTCTCGCTTTCCAACTGATCCTGGAACTCCAGTTAGCACTGTGTGTCGTGGAGTTACGTTATTTCAGTGTAAATCTCCACCAGCTTTGAAGTACTCCACAGCTTCCAGAGTCCTTGCATATCTTTGCTTCCTAGCCCCTACCACAGCACATCACCCCACATCACCACTCATCTGGATCACAAGTTGAAAAGGCAGCTTCTTTCCCCCATACCTCTCTACCAATTTCATTTAGTGGACCACCACAAGAGGTTTAATCAGCATAGCACATTGTGGTATTTCCTAAACCGAACAGTCTCTCTTACAAAAGATTCATAGCCTTGTTCCCCACATAGAACTCCTCTGCTGATCTTCGTTCTCGTTGAATTACAGGGCCACATTACTCCTAGAGTAGCTCATATCCTGAACATTTTGATTAAAGTAAAACAGAATCTCACTTGGTGGCAGAGCCTCATCCACTCTCTGATATCGGCTAGCATCCTGACGTACTGAAGGTAGAGACCTCAAAGTCTGGTGGCCATTGGCTTGGGAACCTAGAATTAAACAGAGAAGACATTCTGCTATTTTTTCATTCAGTGCTAAGAAGCTGTTGAGTGACCTCTGAATTGAGCAGCACAGTGAACTTGGATTCTGTCTGTAATTTCAAGTCTCAGAGAGGGCACCAACTCACATCTGGCCCCTCAGACAGCATACAGACCACATGGAACCACTGCGGAAACCCAATTTAAATATAGTAACTGCTGCTTTAAGATCTTAAGGCCAAGTTCTATATTGGGGTTCATGGCTGCAACTCCACTGATTTCAGTAGAATCATGCAAATTTACACTACAAGGGAATTTGGCTCTTAGTGTCTGGATAATAGGACAACAGAGATCTGTTGAACATACTTTAACAAGATCTCCCACAAAAATAATTTCCCTTAGTCATGTAAGCAAGGGGTGAGGGCTGCTCAGTGAGAGAAGGGATAAAGGATTCTACTTATTGGTTTGTTCCCTTAAATAAAAGTTCATACTCATAACCAAAGGGGGGAGAGAATGCCATTTGTCAAGATTTCTTATATTACTAATTGACAGGTTTCAGAGTAGCAGCCGTGTTAGTCTGTATCCGCAAAAAAGAAAAGGAGTACTTGTGGCACCTTAGAGACTAACAAATTTATTTGAGCATAAGCTTTCGTGAGCATGCATCCGATGAAGTGAGCTGTAGCTCACGAAAGCTTATGCTCAAATAAATTTGTTAGTCTCTAAGGTGCCACAAGTACTCCTTGTCTTTATATTACTAAGTGCACTTCACTGGAAAGATGTACACATTGTTGCTGAAAAATATACCAACCATACTGAAAGTATACACAACTTGTACACTCTGGGTGAAATCCTGGCACTACTGGAGTCAAATGACAAAACTTCCATTGACTTTAATGGGGCTGGGATTTCACTCTCTGTGTAGGTGGCGTGTGAGGATTCTGAGAGAGTCTGGGAATATCGTTTCCAGGGATATTTTGGTGCAATCTGGTACATTCAGAAGTCTAAATGTTGCTCTTCAAAAGTATTTGATGTACTTCAGATAAGCCTTCACTGGCAGGGATGACTTACTGTAACTGTATCCAGCATGTGATCAACTCCATCAGAGGCTGGCGGTCATCCCAGGCCTCCTCAAATATGGTAGTGAAGTGCTACCAAGGAACTCCCAAGAGTCCCACTTCATCACCAGAAAAAGGAAGTGAATGAATACATGGTAAATTGTGACTAGGGACAAGTTATTTATTACAATATATTACTACTTACACTGAAGTTAGGTATGACATACAATTTTTATATCCTAAATTAGCTTTACAAGTAATTGTTGTAAATAGAATGAATGTATGAAATCTTTTCCCATGGAGAGACATGTTTGAGCAGGTCAGAATTTGTAAATGAGAGAGGAATCAGCTTTAAATCTGATAAATAATTCTTTAAAAAAAAAAAAAAAGAGCTTTTTCCTCCTTGCACTTTATGATGTGTCAAGGATCCTTCCCCACTCTAAACTCCAGGGTACAGATGTTGGGACCTGCATGAAAAACCCCCGTAAGCTTATTTTTACCAGCTTAGGTTAAAACTTCCCCAAGGTACAACTATTTTACCTTTTGTCCCTGGACTTTATTGCTGCCACCACCAAGCGTTTAACAAATATAACAGGGAAAGAGTGCACTTGGAAACGTCTTTCCCCCCAAAATCCCCCCCAAGCCCTACACCCCCTTTCCTGGGGAAGGCTTGATAAAAGTCCTCACCAATTTGCATAGGTGAACACAGACCCAAACCCTTGGATCTTAAGAACAATGAAAAAGCAATCAGGTTCTTAAAAGAAGAATTTTAATTAAAGAAAAAGTAAAAGAATCACCTCTGTAAAATCAGGATGGTAAATACCTTACAGAGTAATCAGATTCAAAACAGAGAATCCCTCTAGGCTAAACCTTAAGTTACAAAAAGACACAAAACCAGGAATATACATTCCATTCAGCACAACTTATTTTGTCAGCCATTTAAACAAAACAGAATCAAACGCATATCTAACTAGATCGGTTACTGACTTTTTACAGGAGTTCTGACCTGCATTCCTGCTCTGGTCCTGGCAAAAAGAACACACAGATAGAGAGAACCCTTTGTTCCCCCCCGCCCCCAACTTTGAAAGTATCTTGTCTCCTCATTGGTCATTTTGGTCAGGTGCCAGCGAGGTTGTCTTAGCTTCTTAACCCTTTACAGGTGAAAGGGTTTTTCCTCTGGCCACGAGGGATTTAAAGGTGTTTATCCTTCCCTTTATATTTATGACAGATGCATAAAGATTTGTTTTCCCCTTTCCCCAAAACAATAAAAGTGCCAGGAGCTCAATTTCTCATTTATTAGTTTTCTGGTTTGTTTTTCTCCTCATTAATAATTTTGATTAACCAACACAGTAACAGGATGTGGTTTCTTTTCCAAGATACAACACTTTCCATTTCAATTTTTTTTAAATCTGATTTTCAAAACCATAACAAATTGATTAAAATACTATTTAAATGTTTTTTTTTAAATCAGACTATTTCAAAACCCACCAAGAACAGAACTATTTTGAAATTTTTATGAATTAAGTATTTTTAAACAACTCTTCTAATGATTGCAGAAAAGACTTCTCACTTATAAAACAGCCCCATTTATTGACTACCGTAGTAATTACCTCCACTAGCTCCTTCAACTTGTGTAGCTCCCTCCTCGCAAGCAGCTTGGGCCCCTCCAGTTTCTTCATCCTGACACTGGCTACTTGCTGCTGCAGCCTGCAGACTCCTCCTCTGCCAAATTTCTTCGGAGTCATCTCTATCCTGTAATTCACCTCCTTCAGCTAGCTGCCGAGCCTCCTCTTGAGTGCTGGGTAACCGCACCGCAGGTAAAGAGCCAGGAGTGCATACAGAGTCCTGTGTTTCTGTAGCAGGCTCACTTCTGGTCACATGGGTGGCACAAGCTCCCTCTTCCTCTTCCTGAGAAGAAAAGGCAGGAGTCTCAGAAAACCTGGCACTTTCAAAAGAAGAACACCGAGTTTCAACTGAGGAGAGACGTGTAGTCACACTTTCATTGCAGGAACTGTCCGCCCCTTCCACATCACTCTCTCCTTCTGGCCTGGTACTGGCCTCACTGACACTTTCTGTGCGAGCAGGATCGCTGTGCTCAGTTTCTGAGGATACCTGGGAAGGTTCAGATCCTTGGTCAATGGATTCCATTTCACTAATACCTCTTCTGCTACCAACTGCAGAGTCTGAAGCTCCCGTGTCTGCACTGCTAGTAGGCTGCTCTGCCACCTGACAGGCACCCAATTCACTGCTAGCCCATTCTACCGACAGATTGTTCTGAGAATCTGGCTGGCCTTCACCTTCTTCTCCTGCTAACTCTGATGGTGGAAGCCCTTGGAGGGTCTCCTGCTGGTCATCAGAGGGCTGCAAAGGAGTTTCGAGGGCTGGTGCTTTCCCATCCTCTGCAAGACCTTGCATTATCTGATTTGATGATGAGTAACTTAAAAAATTTCCTTCAACACCCCTTGTAGCACCATTAAACATTACTAAACCACCATCTTCTTCCAAGGAAGACTGAAAACCCAGATCTTTATGCAACTCATGCTCCTCTTCATCCGAGTCAATGTGAAGCATTGCATTAAGTCTCGTGTCAGTAGGAAAACTACTCCTTAGTTTCGGGGATGCCCCAAGTGAACGCTCACTGCAGGCAGATGTCCCAGGTCTGGGATGACTATTGTGTTCTATTGCATCCAGATAGTCATTCAGTGAGTCCTGGCGACCTCTGTTAGGTGATGACCTTGCAGCAGTAGAGGTTAACTCCTCCTGGTCCATTTCTAGAGTTGTACTAGTCCTTAAAGAATGCGTAGAGACTGCATTTCCAACAGATTCCTCAAGGATTGGGCCATTTAAACAAACTGGAAGTGCGTCATGGTTCCCTGCTGGCAAGTCCTCATCATCAGAAGGGCTTCCTAAGTCTCCATTCACAGAGTTCACTCCTAGCAAAGTACCAACTGTTTCGGGTGAAGCATCTGCAGTGAAACACAAAGACTGGGAATGAGACACATGAATATATTCATTCAGTTCATTCTAATATCTCTGCACAACACGATGCTATAAAAACACACTTCTGTTAAGATACCCATTTGCTGTACACAAACAGTGAAGTGAAAAACAAAACCAAAAACAAAATAAAATACAATTAAAAAAAATCTATACTCCTACTCATGCAGGACCAACATTTATAGACTTCGCTCAATCTAAGTTTAACCTATTTTGTACAATAAAGGAAACACAATATGCATGAAGTATCACTATAAAGGACTCCCATCCTGCTCTTATATATTCAGCACATTGCCAAAATTGGCTCTGATAAAAAAACAGTTTTCTAAAGTTTGTGCTCTTGTTCCTAAGAGCAGGATCTGCACAGAACCTGAGACACATTAACTGCAACAGTCTCCTTACGAGGCAACGAGATGCACCGCAGCCAGTATCTGAAATTAAATGAGGCAGTCACAACCTGTACAAATATCACACACTGCACAGAACAGTTTTATATTTACTTAGGTTTTTTTCTCTTTAGAAAAGGAGGATCTAAGTTCTATGGATAGTAATTGTATGTCTACACTTCAAAAATGACCCCAGCAGCGAGTCTCAGAATCTGGGTCAACTGACTCAGACTTGTGAGACTTGTGCTACAAGGCTAAAACCAGCAGTTGAGACATTTGAGCTGGGGCTGGAGCCTGGGCTCTGAAACCTGGGGAGGGAGAAGGGTCACAGGGTATGTCTACACAGCAGCTAGACACCCGTGGCTGATCTGTGCCAGCCGACTTGGGCCTGTGGGGCTCGGGCTGTGGGCTGTTTCGTTGCTGTGTAGACTTCCAGGCTCGGACTGGAGCCCAAGCTCCGGGACCCTCTTACTTCTCAGGGTCCTAAGGTCTGGCTCCAGCCCGAGCCTACACAGCAGTGAAATAGCCCCACAGCCCACGCCCCACGAGCCCGAGTCAGTTGGCACGAGCGAGCCATTGATGTCTAGTTCCCATGTAGACATATCCTCAGAAACATTTTTACACTTTAGGAATTGAAAAGGATGTATGAGGTCAACTAATCTCCCTACAATGAAAATACTTGTATGCCAAGTACATTTGAATATATCAGCAATAAAAAAAAGTAGAAAATAAATAGGATAAAATTAGTATTTAGCAGTACTGCTAATAATAATCTCAAAAGTAGTATTTGAAATGTTTGGTCCATCACTTTCACACAAAGCTTTTCTATAGTATGGGCACTATACACAACAGGATTAGTATGTGTAATAGGTAGTCATAGTACATAATGATTTTCTCTACCCAATCATGTGTGCGCACAGGTTTTAAATCTCACCTTCATGAATGGAAGATGTAATCTCGACTTTGAATTGGAGATACCCACTTACATGGTCAGCTGGGAGCCTTCTGCCGAGGTTATAGCTGAGAATCTGGTCTCTGCAGAGAAGAAAAAAATACTGGTCTCTAGACTTTTTACTATTATTTTAATTTTCAAATGTTTTACATCACAGGCTCCTGTCAGAGAGATCCGGCACAATAAAAGGCAATAGAGAATCATGAATTCATAAAAGTGAGCATCACGTTAGCTTGTGTAACAGAGCATGCAGACTGTACACTTCCTAAAAGACAATTAATTACCAGATAAAGCAACACAGCATATCCATAAACTATGCTTTTGTCCTTATTTCAAATATAAAGTGTGCACTGGCAACTTTCATCCACCCACAAATCTTCTCTTAGGCCATGTCTACACTACCCGCAGGATCGGCGGGTAGTGATCAATCTATTGGGGATCGATTTATCTCGTCTAGTGCAGACATGATAAATCGATCCCCAATCGCTCTGCCGTCGACTCCGGAACTCCACCACTGCAAGAGGCGGAAGCAGAGTCGACGGTGGAGCGGCCGCCGTCGATCCCACGCTGTGAGGACGCGAAGTAAGTGATTCTAAGTCGATCTAAGATACGCAACTTCAGCTACAAGAATACCGTAGCTGAAGTCGACGTATCTTAGATCGATCCCCACCCCCAGTGTAGACCAGGGCTTAATAGAAAAACAGCAACAACAAAAATGTGTGTACTTTAAGATTACAAAACCTTTTCATTTCTGAAATCATTCTGCCCTCTGGTGGTTTTTACTGCACAGAAAATATTTTTAATTATTTACCTGAACAAGAGAGACTATAATTTTTATTTTTAGGTTCCAATTCAAGAAAGCACTTATGCTAAGCTCTTATGCATGGGCTTAAACTTATACATGTGCTTAAGCCTTAATAACTTCAATGGGACTTAAACAAGTGCTTAAGTGCTTCCAGAACTGGGGTTTTAGGATGAGATTCTGAACAGCATAGAACTCACAGCCCAGGGTCCTCTCCAACATAGTTTAGACAGCTGTGTGGGGCCTTGTCTAATGCCTTGTTTACATGGGAAAGTTTTACCATTTATACAAGTATAGTTATACTGGTGTAACCCCCCATTTGGACATACTTATTCCAATATGAGTGAGACTTTTTTTGGTGCAGCTTAAACCCCTTCCCAAACGACAAACTAAACCAAAAATGCCACTTCTATACCAGCGTAAGTGTCTCCACATGGGGGCTAGGGGTAATATCAGTATAACTATAGTGGTTTAAATTCACACCTTTGGAGAGATTTTATATGTATATAAAGCTGGAATCTCCACATCGCTACATGCTACAGCCCTGTCACAGACACACCACTCCTGTCCTCAATCAGGCATGTCCTCTTTGGCAGGGCATAGGAGGGGGATCCTCAGAAGACAGCCCTTTGGCTATCTTTCACAGCTCCTGTGCTGGCATAATCCTCCTCCAGATGGAAAAAGAGCTTTTAGAGCTCCTTTACGCTACTCTAGCCATTTTATGCAGCATAAACAGGCCAGAATGGTGGGTGAGAATCACACCCTTAGTGCCTACATTAGGACAGGCCATATTAACTTCTGATTGGCTATGTTTCATATTTTCCACAACAGCTACACAAAATTCAAAATGTGTTGGCACTTTAACTACACAAATTTGCAGAGTATTGGTGCAAACAATGCCAGAAATCAGGATTAATTTCCAATACAGACAAGGCCTAAATTAGCACAATGTACCTTGAGAATGGCAAGTTCCAAGCTTCAAACATTCCATTACATGCCCATGAATCAAGAGTAACATCACTGACATGGGAAAAAAGCCTGAGCCAGGAATGCTTTTTTATGGTTCCTGTGTACAAAATGCAATATTCCTACTGTGCTCCTCAAACCAAAGCAAGTTTTGTTCAACAGAGCAACCATAGCGTACGTCTATTTTGTGTGTGAAAATAAATCCTGTTTATTCAGTTGATTTGGCACGTCTGGTAGGAAATTAGATCTGAGTGGATGATCAATGCAAGTCTCTTTAAACAGCATTACATTAAATTTACAAAATAAGGGTCTGATTCACAACTGTGTTCCTCTGGTTTTACGATGCTGTAATCTATTGGAGTAATTTACTAGTGAATCAGGACCTTAAATGTTTAAGCTGGAAAACTGCCAAATTGCTTCATCCCCAGCTCATAACAGGAAAAAGCCCTCATGGGAAGCAAGTACCTTCTCAATAAACATGTCTAGCCCCTTTCATCACTCAATACCAGTGGCTAGATCACAAGTTATCCAGTTAGAGACAAAATACACTTCTATAATAGCAGTATAATACCTTCTTTGAAATCAGAGTAAGTTCCACCGCTGCAAATTGTGGCTTTGTTTGTCTACATGAGAGGTTTGCACATGTGCATTTGCACCAGTAGCTGAAATTGGGGCTAATTCTATGTTTAGATAAGATGTAAATTAAGGGTATTTAGAGAATGACAGCTTCCAGACTTCAGCTTGTCTAGTATTTATTCAACATTCGCATTCCTCAACATTAGTCAAGACTCGAAGAAGGAACTTCAATAATAAATAATTCCAAAATCTTACAATTCTGAACTTTCAAAATGGACTTTTATTCAGAAGATGACTCAGTGCTAAAAAATGCACTAGGTGAATTAATTAGAATTTGTTTGCATTGTAGTCTTCTGTTCTAATGAGGATGGAGCTTTGTAGAAAGCATCTAGATACCACATTGTACAATTCTGTATTTGAGAGAGAAAATACAAAATTAAATCAGTAGCCTTCAGCACTTAGGAAACTCCAACTAGTGCAGAACGTTGCCACACATCTCCTCAGTAACACAATGGCTACTGGGAACATATCAAACCTCTCATCCAGTACCTACACTGGCTTCCCAAAGAATATCATATCAACTTCAACATCTCAGTCCCTACCTTAAAGAGGTCCCAGGACTGGGCTTAAGGATACCTAAAAGACCATCTAAAGCTCCGAGATGAAGACTGTGGTCAACAACTTTGTATTCTGGCACAACTGCACTCTCAACAAGAGTAAAGTGTGTCTGTGTGGAAGACAGAACTTTCTCCAGGAGCAGTCCAAGACTGTGGAATGAACTCCCACTAGGAACTAAGGACTATCACAAACCTCACACACCTTCCGCTGCAAGTGCAAAGAATATTTCTTTGATCTTGCCTAGTCTAATATAAACACAGAGCAACTGGTGTCTATTTATATATTTTTATATATGTATTTATATATGTGTGCATGTATATACATACATACACACACACACACACACCCCCACCCACCCACCCCACTATATAAAAAAAAAACCTCCGCTGCACATGGTTCTCCCTCTGGGGAGAGGGTGAGAGAACAAAACACATGACAAATGTGTAGTCATGTAGTTTAACACACTACTGGAATACTACGGTGATGAGCAGTAAAAAAAAATCGATATAGGATAAAAAGAATCAAAGTCTATATTATACAAAGTTAAACCTTTGGGGCTTGGATTAATGCCATTTTTTTAAAGCTTTAATTATCTCCACCTGTCCTTGAAGTCATCATGATGATGAAAGAGATTTCATTTTACTAGCTTGTTCAAAAAGAAAAACCTACTTCAGCTTACTTCTTACTTTATCATAATTTGTGTACTTTACAGTTATATTGTCTATACTTTTCTTCCAATCAGTTTGCTTCATACACCCATTGAGGCGTCATAACCTAGATTGTAAACTCACTGGGGAAGAGGCTGTCTAGCTGTCTAGCACCTAGTCAATGGGCCCTTGATCGCTGACTGGTACTCCTAGGCACTACTGCAATAAAAATAACAGTAATTACTTGTCCTGGATGAGAGGTCAAAATATTTTTTCAAGACTGCTTTAAAATAGTTCTAATGCTAACACATTACCAAACTGAATACCCACCCATTTTCTCCTTGTGCACTTAATGTGCAATCCTTCCTCCTCAGAATGATATAAGATAATGTATATACAACTGAAATATGGAGACTGAAAATCTCTTCCAGAATTTTGGCTTGCAAAACATACAGAAGAGAACTCCCTGGATATGGATAAGCACACCAAAATCACTAAGGTAGTCCCCAGACTTTACACAAAGCACTACTATGAAATAGAGAACTAGAAGAACATTTTGAGCATCAATGTAA
Source organism: Chelonia mydas (assembly GCF_015237465.2). NCBI lineage: Eukaryota > Metazoa > Chordata > Testudines > Cheloniidae > Chelonia > Chelonia mydas. The sequence goes on from NC_051251.2 coordinate 55,535,128, forward strand.
AAATGAACACATAAGGTGCCCCGGGACTCTTTGCTGCTTTTACAGATCCAGACTAACACAGCTACCCTTCTGACATTAAGCAATATTCTGACAGTCGCTCACAGAGTCGTTACATTCGTCTAGTGTCGAGCAGTTTGCAAATTTATTAGAATAAGCCTCTTATTCTGATGTATCATAATTTATTTAAACTGAGATCTGAATAAAACTATTGCACTACAACAAATATAAGTATCACATTTAGAAATCAAACAACAAACAAGCAATGTGGGTTTTTTTAACGCAGGACTTCTTAGGAAAGTCAGTTTATATATGAAGCTGAGATACTCTTGATATTATAATAAAGTGTATGGGCAGACCCCTTTAATTCAAAATTACTCAATAGAAGGCACCATCAACATTTTAATGGTATACTTTTAAAACAAAAACAAACCAAAAAAAAAAAAAACAACTTACCTGTGTAAATACCACCTTGGGAAACTTAAAAATTAAAATTGTTTTCAAATTGAATTTGCCTTTCTCCATTCATGCAACTTCTTATTTTGGTGGTAATATCTATGAAAAATAGGGAAATTCATCTTACCTTAGCCCAAAATTTCCTTTCTTCTAGGGGAAAAGTCCACAGATCCAGTACAATTGGTCTTATTCCTGCTTGTAGCTTCTTGAGCTCAGTAACCAGACTTGTCAATCAGTGAGGCTGGGAGTGGCCACACTCCCGAAGACCCAGTCAGCTAACCAGTCCAAGATACTTCCAAAGCTGTTTTGTAGAGCTACGTCCTTTAAAGTTTAATTCACAGGTTAATTAAAAAAAATTAAAATGATACAAACATTTCATGCTGCAGAGCAACGTGAAAATCCACCCCAAATACACTGTTCCCACAAGTGAAAATTCCACCCCAAGGAAATATATGTTTTGTCCACATAAAGAAAATGGACGAGAGTGAGACACTAAGCCTCCCTCAGAATCATAATCCTTGTGCAGAGTGGGTTGTGCAGAGTGGGTTGGATCTGTGGACTTTTCTGCTAGAAGAAAAGAAATTTTTGGATGAAGAAAGAAATTTTCCTATTCTTCTTTATAGGGAAAGTCCGCAGATCCATTACAATGGGATGTCCAAAAGACGTGTATAACCAGGGAAGGAAAACAAAGAATGAATAAGGAGACAGCGCTCTCAGTTTTTTAAATATATTCCAGGGTGAACATACAATGCAGACCCCTCCATCCAATGGGAGAGGCTGAGGAGGTCTGCAAAACTTTAAATTTGCAAAACATAGCGAAGGTGTGAAAAAACACATGACAAGGTAGCCACTGTACATCTGTATTTGTATGTTGTATGTATGAATCTTCAGGTCAGGAGGATTCCATGGCTCTGAATGAATGAGCACGTTTTCTTTCGGCCCACTTTGCGTTGACGCAATACATCCAGGCCTATAACTTACCACTATGCTATACATATAGACCAGCCCCTTTAGATGCCCTGTTTGTAAAATACCTTCTCAAGGCTAAAAGAGAAGTGTGTTATAAACATATCTGAATATCCTATTTTACCTAATACATCTCACATATTGTACATTTAGTTAGATTTAATTTTCTGGCATTGGGTGCAGAATTTTGTCCTTGGGAGCAGATTCTTCTTGTAGAGATGACATAACCAAGTGGCGTTGCCACTTGAATTGGACATGAGACCCAGAACTTCCCCTGACAATGTAGGGCCAACCCCCACTCACTCTGCTTCTTGTGGCTGTCCAGGAGTATGTTATGACACCCCCCAACCCTCCCCCCCAAAAAAACAAAAAAAAACCAGTCATGCTTTGGGCCATGAAAGAAAGTGAACAATTGCAGCTATTGCCTATTAATTTCTTCATCTGGAACAACACTTCAGTTTCTTTGCTGGGTTCTGGATGCAGCTAGGTCCATGGACAGGCAGGCAACTCAAGGCCATCTCTCCTCTTGAAGATGCTGTACACTCCATTCTCCTGTATTTTTCCTTTTGTTTTCTTAACTGATGCTATGATGTTTATTTCGTCTTTATATGAGGTGCTTGAGTATACAACAGATTTCTTTTTGTTTGTTTTTTAAATATGCACCCGGGAACAGAGATTAGAAGCTCACAGCCACATTGAAGATCTGGTACCACCTTGTTGATAAAAGCCATTGCTGAAGTGCTGTACAACACCACCGGTACATCTTGGCTGATCAGGATTGGACTCTTAAAACCTGATTGCTCTGCCCTTGATCCAACTGACACCATGTTGGAGGTCTCATCTTCCATTATCCTTGGATAAAATGGTTCCCTCAATAAAGTTCCCTGTTCTTGAAGCTGGCATGGATTTTCTTCACCAATCCTTTCTGACTGCAACACGTTGTGACTTTCCAAGTACTCCTTGGCACTGGGGCAAGGGAAAACAGGAATGATGGGTACTACAACCTCAGGATATTTAGAAATTTATGGAGAAAATAACCCACATGGAGTCTCACTCTCAACAGAATGTTATTGCTAGTGACCTTCATTCTTATCCAAGACATCACAACCGTGATAGATGTGTCTGGAGAATGAGTGACATTGTGCCTTCTGAGCACTGGCTTCTGAATCCTGATCTCTGATAGAAATAAACGCCTCTGGAAGCGGATATCTATGACTACTCCCAGAAGTAATATTGATGGCATGCCATCACTTGGATGTTAGTGATATTGCCAAAAAAAATGTTGTTCCAAAAAATCTGAACTACATAATGGCTGTTTTGCGTGCCTTTTCCAGGAACAGTAATCTGATGGATGGGACACCTTATGTGTATACGGGAACCCTTTCTGCTTGAGAAAAAACAGCATTGACTTGCATTTTGGAAAACACCCCTAAAAAGGCAGGTAGGCCCAGGAATAAAGAGGTATAGTTGGTAACTTTGCCTGTTGCATGTCACATTGATATCTCCTCTGGGAGGGTCGCATAATAGTATGTAAATAGGCGTTCATCAGATCAATTATTGATGGAAATTGATGCTTTGGTAACAATTAAAGGTCTCCATCCTGAATTGAACCGTGGCTTTTAGAAAAAATCCACTCACGAATTTCCAATTGAGCCTCCTGTTTGGAATTTGGGCACTAGAAAGAAGACAAAGAAGAAGTGTAAGTCGTCTTGTTCGTTGGGAGATCAATTTTGCAGCAGATGAATACGGCAGCCTTCATATGCTAACATTTCAATTGGTTGGAAGAAGGGGATGTCAGTCTTGGTTTGAAATGCTTTTAATTCTCAGATGTAAGCCAACTCGATATCTCTGGCTAAGATTCATTCTTCTGACAGCATTAATCCAACACTTGAAATTTCCTGCTCTCTATTTGGGAAACCACTTCAAACCGAATCAGCCTGTAGTCATACTTGCTTGAAAAAATGCAGAGGTTGTCCTGCAGTATCTCCTCCATCTCTCATGTCACTTTGTGTATTCAATCAGCTCAGCTAGATAGACATATCTCCTATAACTCATAACTGGATCAAAGAGGGCCAAGACCCACAGTAAGTTCTGTATTTCCTTTTGAGCTACCAGAGCGCCTTACATTATGATTATTTTACATTTTATTATTAATTATTATTATTATTATTATTATTAAAGGAGGATTTACCTGGTAGTGCCATCTATAGTCACCAAAGCACCTGTCCTCTGGATACTTAGCAGTAACAAATACCCAATTTGCCGGGGGACTGGATTTCTGGAAGAGTATACAGTACTCATAATACTCCTGAGAATGGTTTCAAATTGCTCCTCAAAAGCCGATTCTGAGGTTCTTCCCCTGAGGGTTCTAGCCTAAAGACTGAAACAGCTCTCACATAAGTGAATCTGAGGAGACTTCTCTGCACTTTCTGGGCTCTTTCTTGTCCCTTTCAGAGCCTTTACTCTGGGAAAATTTGCATTACAGTGAACTAGAAGGGGAAGAAAGTCCCTGCACCTCTTTTTCCTCCCTTTACTAGGAAAATCAAGCCTTAGAAATTTCCTTTGTGGAGGAGTGACTCCTGTGGCCAGAATCTCTAGTATGCCTTTATCTTTCCTTCCTAGTTTGTCAGAGTTATAGGGGAGAAAGTGAGAGAAATTAACCTTGAAGTCCAGCCACTGAGTGAACCCTGGTTTATGGAGTTTGCCACCCCCTAAATGGTAGGACAAAGGGAGAGAGAGTGGCCTCTATCACCTATGATAACAGAATATCACTGAAGAGAGAGCCTGGAGGGAGAACACCACCACCTTCTGCTGTGCTTCTGAAATAAGTGGAACATTTGTAAGGTTCACTCTTTTGAGATGATCCCTTAGTAGGGTTCCTTAAACTTTACAGATTCTCCCTAAACCCCTGCTTGAGGCAAGGGCACATGGCACAGCCCTTTTGTCTCACTGGATCCTGCTGTGAACAAGGCAGTCTTACACAAGATGCCACATGGCACTGCCCTTGGTCTTGGGTGGACTAATTTTAATTAGCAAGCAAAAAACCTTGATTTAAATAATTTTAAATCATGTTTTGAATCCTAATTTAGCTATTTTCCTAAAGAAAGGCTGAGTCTCATTTGTTGGTAACCATTACAACATGTTGGTCTGCAACTAAATATAGCCTTTACACTAAATTTGGTGGTTTTTATTTTATTTTTTTGGCAAACCTGGCGGATACACTATATCCACACACATTTAAGCAATATTATCGCTCAACCTACATTTATTCAGATTCTTAACTTTCACATTTTTATTATGACTAGAAAATGGTGAATGTTGCCATTTCTTATTTACTAGATGATTAATTTTTACTTCTGATTTGTGTTAAGATCTATTTGGATGGAAATGCAAATTCAATTAAAAGCACAAAAAAAGCACATACATTTTAAAAATAATATTACTAACTTAAATGTGCTGGATACAAAAGAAAAAACATTTTAAATGCAAACCATATTTTGATAAACTAACATTGATTAAATAAAGGAGGACTTATCTATAGTTAGGAAAGTGAACTAATTTTGGCCCCTACGTCCTTCAATATTTTAGAACTAGTAGATCTCATCCTCTCATGTATACTTTTTGAAAGTGCTTTTTCAACTCCCACTTAGAGTCTTAACTTTGAATGAACTAGTCATTGAACTGCACTAGCTGAATAAACTGAAATGAAGAAAATATTCTCTCTGCTCCTGCAGAAGAGGCTACATGCTGTCAAAAGCCAGTTTAGCACTTCAACACAGTCTGGTTCTAGATGCATAGCCAGTGACTTCACCAATTCACTAGTTTGACTTTCTTTAAAATGTGACAACAAACATGTACTACTTTACATTATATTTTATATTTAAATTATTTGAATACATTATGTAAAGGCTTAAAATTATAATAAGATGTCAAATTCAAACAGTTTTTTTTAAATAAACCTATATTTAATTGAGCTTAGAAAATCTTTTAAAATTTAAAAAAAAAATTTAAATCATCAATTTTTCTACACCCTGCCTTTGTCTCACTGAATCACATATTAGGCCCTGCTGTGCTAAATAACAGCAGCCCTTTGTTTCACCGAATCCCTTAGCAAGACAAGCAGAGCTGCACATAAGCTGCATGGCATGGTCCTTTGTTTCAATGGATCCCTCAGTGTCAGGCAGACTTCCATAAAGGCTGGCTTACACCTTAAACCAGTCAAAAATAAGTGCATGGTCTCAAATTGCAGTGGGGGAGGTTTAGGTTGGATATTAGGAAAAACTTTTTCACTAGGAGGGTGGTGAAACACTGGAATGTGTTACCTAGGGAGGGTGGTGGACCTTCCTTTAAGGTCAGGCTTGACAAAGCCCTGGATGGGATGATTTAGTTGGGGATTGGTCCTGCTTTGAGCAGGGGATTGGACTAGATGACCTCCTGAGGTCCCTTCCAACCCTGATATCCTATGATTCTGTTCCAGTAGCCCTTTACCGCCTGCTTGTTCCTCCATGTCTGGGCTGCTATCCCTCTCAGCCCTGCAGGACTGGCTATATTGGGATTGGTTGATTCACAGTGAGCACGGTCCCATCAGCCCCACCGGTGTGGAATGTCTGATCCACTACACAAGCAGGGTTCAATTAACCTGGCAGCTGTGGCACGGTTGACCACGATAGGGTCTGATTAGCCCAGGCACTTTTGCATTCTTTTTTGCCAACTTCTCTCTTCCTCTTATTGGCTGTGAGGTGTTCCACCAGAAATGTCTGCCCAGACATGTTACGCAGGAAGCTGCTGCAGGCAGCAACCTCAGTATAAGAAGGGAGTTTCCAGCAACCCTGCTGCAGAGCCCCCCATCACTCCTGAGGCTAAATAATAGCCCTGTAACACTTAGAATCCTTTTTGGTTTTGTTTTCTTGTTGCTCTAAGCAGGAGGTCTGGTAAAGTCTTCCAGCAGCTGCTGGAGGCAGGTCAAACTGGCTAAGTCTTCATGGATATGGCCACTCCCAGCCTGCCTGATTGACAAGTCTGGTTAACGCCCCCAAGAAGCTGCAAGCAGGAGTAAGACCCATTGCACTGGATCTGCAAACTTTCTCTGCCAAGGCCGCTATTTGTTTGCATCCTGGTCGTCAGGCAAGAACATGATGTTACTCTCACGCCCTTTAACTTCCCAGGAAGAACATATTTTTTGCTTCTGCTTCTTATGGCCTGATCCAGAGCTTCCTTGAAGTCAGCAGAAAGACTCATTGACTTCAACGGGCTTTGGATCGGGCCCTAAAAGAAGAGTGTTTGACACAGTTCAGCTCCTCCCATTTTCTTTAGATGCGTAAATATTAAGAGAAGTATTATTTATTGTCTACTCCTAGAACTATTAAATGCACTATTAAATGAATTTTAAAGATCCTGATAAAACAAAGTACTGTACTGGATTATTTCTTAATTTTAATTTGTACACATACTATTATCTGTCCACTCTTAACCTACAGCCATCTTCCTCCTGACCCACAATGCCAGGCCCCAATGTTCCAGCCCAGAATCCCTTGCCTTTATCCTTCCCTCCTTGCCCAACTATAGAATTCCAGAGCCCGTCCAACCATCAAGCAAGATTGGACAGTGTTTCCATCCCCACCAATGGTCACTTTGGTTATCTGAAAACTTGTCTTTTTAAAAAAAAAATAGTATCGAAAGCTAAGAAAAAGTTTTTAAAAGCACAACAGATTAATTTTGGGCCCCATCAAACCTTTATTCATAGTGAAAGTCAATTTCAATTTTGTGGTATTCCCAATACTCAAAACAATAACCAATTAGAATCCTTTCATTTCTACCCAGTTAAACCATTGTGAAATCTTTCTCACTATTAAGCTAACTATTAGAAATGTTTGAACTATAAAAAGAAACAAGACAATAAAATCTGTTTGTTCTAAGTTGGCACACTACTGTATATTGCTGGAAGTAGCTATGCCTTACTTCCTGATTTATTAGCAACAAGTTAATTTTTCTTTGCCTCAGAAACCTTAAAAAAATAAGTTATAACAAACCACACACAGGTGCTTACACACACAAATTTAAAACAGTCTAAGAAATGCAAGCATATTCGTATCAGAGGTCATAAGGCTACAGAGAGATTAACTTCCTGCTATGGCAAGTCTGTGGTATATGATCACGATGAGTATACAATTAATTAGCCAAGAAAAGGTTGTTTGTGCCAGTATCACAGATGCTGATCTGATCTTCCCTACTGACTTAATTAACAACAATGAGTTAGTTTACCCTATTGCATGCCTCTCCAATAGTCTCTGGACTGGTATTGTTAACTTCCCAAGAAAGCGCTTGATGATAGGACGACTCTTGGCAAATTTGTCTTTAATTTCAATTTCCAAGACGTCTGTTAGAAGTGCAACAAAAGAATATTTCTGAAAAAAAGAACACATTCAGTAGTGTATCATTACACCATTATTCAACATATATGTACATTTACACCACCCGTATGTGACAGGCAACCCAAAGCAATGTTTATTGATGATGACAGCTGCTTCCAGATTACAAAATGATGCTTCAATCATTAAAAACAAATGATTCTCCCTCCTCGAAGAATAAATGGCTTTTTCATTTCTATATTACTATGATGTTTCATCAAAAATGACAGTTTGGTGAGGCATCAATTTTCTGCTTGGAACAGCCTACATCAACTACTTAGACTTCCACTGGCCTTCACCTTTCGGATTTCAGTACAAATCACCACCTTACAAGAATGGCTAAAAACAGTCTGGCTGGTTGGCTAAATAATTCTCAACAGGGAACAAAACAAGAGGCTAGAGTTCAACTTAGTTACAGACATCAACCAGACAGGTTCAAATCGCTGCACATCTGGCAGATTCATAAATCAGGAAATGAATGAGAGTCATGAATAAAAACAAAAATTCTCATCCTTGTCAATCAGGGTTGTATTTCCTGTGGCTGTTAGCCATCTGTTTGCTATAGAAATTGCAAGTTGTCATTGTGGAACCCACAGAGAAAAAGAGGGCCAATTCTGCACCAAGTTCAGCATATGTAATACAATCATAAGATGGTACTGTCAAAGCATTGCTACAGGGAAACGCACATCAGTTACAGCATGCGAATATAGTTTGTGGTCCAATGAATACTGCACAATACATTATCACTTTAGTAATAAGTTGCAAAAATAAGAGACCAGAGAAGAAAGGAGGAAACAGAATAGAGGAGTTTTTTATTTTTATTTTTTTACTGGCTATTACAAAGACAGACAAGAGACTCCAACTAAAACTCTTATTTCTGAGCTTAATTGTGAGGGAAATCTGCATGACTGTGAATGATGCCAGAGTGATATCACTGGTGGAAACGCCCTCTATTTAGCCACAGAACAGCTAGACCATGAGTAGTGGCAGTGTTAACAGTGACCCTACACTGTCCTGCTTTGTTGCTAATCTACTTCAACCATGTTCTCTGTTAAGATTCCCATACCCACTCTGTCCTTGACCTCTTTGTTGAGTCTGCGAAGTCAGACACCAAATGTGGTGGGGGCACATGTACACTAGAATGTAGACTCAGACCATCAATTCATTTCACAAAAACAAAACAAAACCGTGAATAGCCATCAAAAGGTTACAGGTTTTGGTTACTAAGAGGTATTCATTTTAATATTATTTCCAGTTCAGTGGGTTTTTTTCAACACACACTTTTGCCATTCAGCACTCAAATGCATATGAGACAGTGTCATTTCAGTGTCCATTCTAACAACAAAACAGCCTTCCCTGTGGAAACAAATCTCAAAAGTTGCCTTTTGTCAAGCTACATATAATAATTCAAAGATCATCCCCCTTGCCTGATGACAGAGAAATCTTTGACCTTGCCAGTTGCTATGCGCTATGAGAGAGAATAATTTCTCAATTAACTGTAGTCGGAAACATTGCCCAGGCTGAGCCTGAACAGTTAACTTCCTGTGCCTTTTTGTAATGATTCTTCTCACAACATATAATCCATTCTAATTAATTTATTCCTGCAATTTCAAGGAATCCACAGGGCTATTAAGCAATTCCAAAATTTGCTATCAGAAGAGGGACTGAGAAGCTCACAGCATATGATTAAAACATGTTACAGAAACCAACTGTTCCTACCCAACAAGAGGGTTCCTACAATTACTGCAATTTCCATGTCAATTTAAATAACCAGCTCATAGCATCAGACGTTAAAGACCAATACAAAAAAGAAGGAAACAATATCCTAGTGACTTATTGCACTAGCCAATTGAAGGAGTTCTTAAAAGGCATACATTACCTCTCTGTGCCAAACAGGATTAGTTGTGTTACTGATGATAGTAGACCGTTTTTCCTGACCATGATGGACAAATGTAGGAAACGTGCTTTTCTTTCCTGGCTGAATGGACATCTTTAGGTAAGGATCAGGATTGAAGAACATCCCTTTTTTAAGCCCAACTGCTCTAATATCTTGAAAGAAAGAAGGAAAAGGAACAAAAAGATTAAAACATGAAGTTCACAAATGAGGTAGTCCTAAAATATTACCTCGGATTTCAGTTTAACACAAAATTACTCATACTATGATTAATTAGATCTAGTGAATGGAAGTTGCCTACGGCAGGAATTCACTCAGTTTTCCTGAGAGAATAAACAGATGAGGTAATGAGACTAGACTGGGCTCTTGATTTACATTCCAGTCCCCAGTTATTTCTAATATAAAAATACTTTGCGCACTTCTGACTCTGAGTTGCAGAATTGTTTTTTTTCCTGTATTTAATGTATTTGCATTCAGAGAAAAAGCACCCAATCCCTACTCCTCCACATGCTGCTGGATTTAAAAAAAAAGAAAGAAAAAGAAAAAGAAGAGCCACCCATGAAATAGGATAATGAAACAATGTTTTTCAGGATTGATACACTGATGCATAAAGATCACCCTAAATATTCAGAAAGCAAGATGGTGCTCTGGGCTGGGAGGCACATGGTCTCAGCCCAGAGGAAGAAAAGCCACTCCCAAGAGAGGAGATGTGGAGTTTTCTGAGGATGTTTCTTTCTTTACACAGAGGTTTTCCCCCACAGAAACAAAGTCTGGCAGCCTTGTGCCATCTGCTGTATGATGGAGGAACATACACTGATGCTCACCTGCCAGAAGAACTTTTGTTCATATCCTCAGTACCTGCTTAAATGCTGGGGCCATAAGCCTCATATAGCCAGGGTAAGAGGGGCACTTTCAATACAATAATTGATTTTAAAATTAACTTTCAAAGTATTTTTCTTTTCCAGTTCCCTGAAGCCACAGATTTCTGGGTCCTTCTTCATGAGCTATCCTAGCATGTAGTGTGCAGTCTCCAACCTCAGTGAAGCTGGCACACATGAGGTCAGATATGCAATTTTGTATGTAGTTTTTGCACACCCAGAAAAAGGTTGCTGTACTAAAACGGGACGCTGAATTTGGATTCAACCTAAAAACCCCAACCTAATGATCAAAAGTAATCGTTGGGGGTGAGGACACTAAAAATAGTATATAGGAAATACCATAAAATACAAACTAAACCCTTTTAAGAGCAATTTCTTCATAACTGAAATGACAGACAAAGAACACTACAGTTCTTTATCATGCACTTCTCATCTGAACCAGTTAGACACTCTCCTTCTCCAGGCAGGAGCACAGTTATGCTTGTGAAGGAAGAAGCCCTCTGTGCCTCTTTGTAAATGGTTATCCACCAACCATGAAAAGCAATTCATGCATAAAGAGACAAGAACTCATTAGCAAGCAAGAGAGACTTTAATGTTTTCCCCCACTTTTTAAAATATATCCACGGAACGTAATCTCTGTGTGCATTCAGAATAATTTAAAATTAAGAACATGCAGGATCCTACAGCCTAAGGCAGATATGTTATTTCATCACGTGACCCGATTTTACATTGATATATTAATATAATAATGTACTGCATTATATCACTAATGCTTTCTGACATGCACTGTCATGGCCTATAAACAGCAATGGTTAGGGAGGTTCAGCCACTCCGCTTTCTAAGTATTCCCACTAATTTTAGAGACCTCTTTATAAAAACAACCTATCCTTTCATCATCTTTAAAGGCCAGCATTTTGAAATGGGTTTATCTGAACATAGTTAATTAAAGTGCTCTTAGAAAAGATTGGAGAATGAAAAAGAGCAGGCTTTTAAAAAAAATATGAAAGGCACTTCCATAAAAGGAAGATTAAAACCTGACCTTTAAAACAAAGTCGGTAAGTCAAGATGGGAGCACAGTGAGGATTATTATTTGCAACTGTGTTTTCTATTCAATGTTTTCCCCAAATATTTGTGCTCAAGTTTTGTTCACACACTAGTCAAGGAAAATGGACTTCTCAGCGTGTAGCCAAAATTTGTTTCATGATTAAACAATGTTAGTTTCACTCCAAAGCAGAAGTCATAGACCTGCTTTTCCCAGTCAGTCTGCCCAAACAAGATTGTTGTTTCCATGCTTTGTTGCTAGCAGAAGTGCAAGGACAAATTTACCCTGACCGTGCACCTGTTTTGACTATCCCCTGGAGACAGTGCAGGACCTAAGTTTGTCTTTTTTGGCAGACTGCTTTCTTCACTGCTTTCCTCCCTTGGTAACCAGAGTGCTGATGAGCAGTAAAGGTATTTATGAATGGACGGATGCTTAGTTAGCACCACACAGGGTCAAGCCAGCTGAAATGTTATATTTATCCATGTTCATCTCTGATGGGAGTGTTAGCAGATCAAGAATGGATCAGAGCATTGCAGCAGACAGAAGGGAAAAGGCCATTCTGAGTGAGTGAACTGATGAAGACAGCTCCTTCCCACCATTCCCATACATGCAAGTTAGGTGCTCCACTGAGCAGCTATTTTGGGAACAATAGGTGGCATATTCAGAGATCTGTCCTGGAGGGACTTCACGAATAGAAACTAAGTTTTGAAACATTAAAATGAGCAGAACAAAGTGCCACCATTTGTAATTACTTCAATTGCTGGAGCTAAAGGCTGAGTTTTCAACTCGAATGAGAAGGAAAGATGTGGATACACAGGAAGACAGGCTAGATAATCTAGTGATCCCTTTTGGCCTTAAAACACAGTTTCATTCACTTCAGCTTCACTGAGTGTTCAATCATGGAATTAAACTTTTACAAAGAGTTCATGTTCCATGGGTGGGGACAGTTTTCATCAAGACCAAATTGACACATGCTATAAAGATTATAGTGAAAAGGTGTAGTGCAACTAAACTTCTATCTTGTGCTAGAGATGCCCAATTGCTATTTTAATTTTTTTCCATTTCATCTCTTCTTCTCCAGGTTTTGCTACTATAACTGACCTTCCTGCTTAGATCATGAGAAGATGTAACATACAATTTAGAACGCCATTTTAATGTCATTTGTGTTCACAATTATTATTTGTAAGTGTAATTACAGAATTCTTCAAACGACAACTTGATTTTTCCTTTCCTCTGAGAGAGTCCTCCATTAGGGCAACCAATAGTGAAAGTTATTCATGTAATTTTTAAAAGGATATTTTCTCCGGTCTGCCGGATCATCTAGTCGGACCACCTATGCAGCACAGGCTATGAGTATCCCCACACTAAACCCAGCAACAGAAATTAGTCCAAGGTATTACCAGCCCTCAGGAAACTAAGCTACTATGTGCCATAGGCAGAGGATAGGAAGGACCAAGATGGACCAATCCTCAAGGCCCCTGAAATGGGAGGAAACTGATTAAGTGAGATGAACCTAGATGATCCTGACAAGAAACCTGCACTGCATCCTGGAGAGGATGGAAAAAATCCCCAGAGTTGCTGCCAATCCAACCTGTTGGAATATTCTTTTCTGACTCCACATATGGCAATCAACTAGTCCCTGAACAGGTGACATTTCATTGTACCACCAAACCCCTATGAATACCTAGCAGCGTGCCATCTGTAGTAAGAGATGGACTGTACACACTGCAAATGATGGGTCCTGTGGCTAATCACTGTTGCATGTGTTCGTTGTAGAGCTAGACCCCCCTTTATGCCACCTTTCTGCCTCCTCGCTAGATCAGTCTCATATCTCCTACTTGTGGGTCACTTCTTCTGTAGGAGATACAATCCTCTGCAAAAGTGGATATTTCATCAAAATATTACATAGTAAATGCAACTGTCCTCTGATGCGATATTATACCCACATTGGAGAGTAATGCAATTACTTAAGTATGAAACAGAGGGATTTTGGCCATTATTTAAGTGTAAATTGCAGTAGTGGAGTCACTACTGATATCTCTCTATAATCATATTCATACAGGGGGCTGGGACTAATCTTTCACCCACAAAAGTAGAAACTTCTTGCACTTAAGACAAAAAGAGACCTACTTTGCCAACATTAGTTAGGTCCCTGATCCTCTCTGCAGCCAGCCCTGGAGGGCAATATCATTCACACAAAGGCACTACACCCTGCAAAATTCTGTTTACAAGGTAGAAGTATCTCCTTCTCCACACAAAAAAGCCCAAACACTTAAAAAACATACTACCTTTCCCCAGACACAGCACCTTTATGGAAAAATCTTATTAAATTTGCCATTCTATAAAATGTTTAAATCAACCATACAATTCTTGCAGCTGAGCTAGAACTCTCTGTTACACTCTATAGGGTTTTAGAGTGATTTTTATCGAACCCTATTTATTTTCTATAGGCTCTCTTGTGTTTTTTCCCATTAATTGCTACAAAACCATTCTAAAAGGCAGCATTAGTGTGTTCTAGTCCTACATAGAGAGAAATCTCCTCAAGGTTTTTGTTGTCTGTTCTTCAAGATTTAGGGACCAGATTCTACCTTCTTTGTTCACATTGAGATACTTTACTCTCATGAGACCACATATAGATTAAGCACTAATCAACATGAGTAAGAGTTCAATTCCTTTTCTCTGTTACTGACTGGGACAAAAAGTGTTCAGAAAGATTTCACTATTTACAACCCTTGTTGTTTTGGTATTCTGTCCATCTCTCAAAGCAATGGGACTAACTTGCATTCCATTAGCCCTTTTCTATGTGCAGAAAAGATAGCTTTACCACTGCTCAGTCTGAGATGGATGTTCCCTTGGGCACACTGAAAATTTCTTGGAGACTTCTCATGCTAGGTCCATCAAATTGGTTTCATTCACTTCTGGATATAAATGAATCTGGCTTGCTTTCAGCATACACATGTTCTCAATGAAATTATATAATCTGAGCCACTAGCATGCACTCCTAAAGAAGACAGATGCAGCTGAAGAGGAAATGTTTTCCATCTTTGAGTATTTTAGTTCAGTATTTTTTTAGTGTACATTTGCTTTGCCATAGCACAGTTGGAGTTAATTCTGACTTTCAGTAACAAAACTCATGCTTGTTTTAGTGGGATAATGCAAGATACTTCTGAAATCTTACCTGATAATTCAAAGCTGACTAGTTTCCGAGATTGTTGAGTTGCAGAAGCACCTTCATCCATGCCATCCACCCCCATCTAAAGAGGGAGAAAAAAAATGAAGCGTATCATGGCATTTTTCATTTGTTTTTGTATGTTCATGAGGATGGTTATGAAGTACTCAGGAGAAAAATATTACCCATAGACAAAACTATAATCTGAAGACACCAGTACTTGTTTCCGTCCACCCCAAATTCCCTGGAATTTTGCAAATACTGACAACTGTCTGTGCTATGTAGGGTCAATACTGCAATACTGAGAATATTCTGAACATACATAATACATTATTATTAGGTGTGTGGAAGGTATTAACTGGAGAAAGCGAAAGTTCTTCTTCCTTATAGGTTTTTGTGTCTTCTCAAAAAATCAATAGCGCAAATTGGCATCTTATACATGAGCATGAACTAACCACAGACACTGTGCAGTAAGTAGTTCCATGTAGCATTTATTACCTAAACACAAAATACATGGCTTACTGAGGGCAATCAATCAAAATATTTAACATCTATGTGACAAAATAAGGCACATCAGATTTCTAACTATGGCATTGATCTGAAAGCCATGCTCATACTTGGGAAACTTTCCCTGAGGTTTATTTCTACTTTCCCTGATAAGGATTTTTTTTGTTTGTTTTTGTAAGTTTCACTTCTTAGAAAAAAATCTGCCCCATTGCCTCCTTCACAAGTGGAGTTTTTGCAAATGCATCAGTAAGAGGAGCTTGCCTTTTTTCCCCAAGAGTGACATGTATCCAGCTAAACAACCCATCACAAATCATGGACTATTAGGGTATGTCTACACTGCAGCTGGGAGGGAGCCTCCCAGACCGGGTAGAGAGACTTGTGCTAGCTCCACTCAAGCTAGTGCACTAAAAACAGCAGTGTGGCTGTTGCAACGCAGGGGGCAGCTCAAACTAGCCACCCAAGTCCAAGCCCACTTGACCTCTTTGGACTGAGTTTGGATGGCTAGCCCATGCCACTCCCCGTGCCGCACCATCCATACTGGTATTTTTAGCGCACTAGCTCGAGAGGAGCTAGCACAAGTCTGTCTATCCACACTAGGAGGCATGCTCCTAGCTTCAGTGTAAGACATACTCTTACTTTTCGAATCAATTGAAAATATAGGGTTTGTGTTTCAGGACAAATGGTTCCAAAAGGAGGCACAGCACTCTCATCCAGCAGGGAAAAGACAATGAATTGCTAGGATAAGGTGAAGACAACCTGTGGAAATGCTTACCAGATTGTAAGTCTGATAAAGCTTGATACCTGGACACACTGTAGGGTGTACACTGGGGGTATCTCTAATAAAATAGAGTGTTACCAAAGTGATTTTATATTTAAAAAGAGAAAAATATGTTGAGGATATATGCATGTAAATTAAGGGTATAAAAAAAGATACACAATAGAAAAATTAAGTGGTCTGTTTCCAAGAATATAAATCATAGTTGGGGTGTAAAACACTGAGAAAGATACTGCAGTCTGGCTGCATTTAGCCATATGTTAAATCTGTGAAAGATAAGACACCTCTTTACATCAAGACTGGATAGCTTTCTAAAAATGAAGCTATTACTCAAACAGAAGTGACAGGCTTGATATAGGAGTTACTGGATGAGGTTCAGCGGCCAGGAATTCAGACTACATGATTGTAATAGCCTCTGCTGGCCTTAACATCTTTAATCTGTGAAGAAACTCAGCTTTGCCTTAATACAAAAAGTGTAATGGCGGTCTTTTAAAATTTTTTTTTTAAACAAATATTGCGATCTCATCTGTTAATCTGACTGCCATGCCAATCATCATGGAATGTATCTGCACACTAAAGCAGCGCAAACACAAAACAAGACTAAGCGGTGAGAATTAATCAGCATCTGAAGTTTAAGAATTTCCTCATTAGCAAAATTCTAACATTTAGCAGAATATGTAGCAAAGATCAAGAAACAGCAGTGAAAGAAAAAGCGATGACAAGCTGAGGTCTCCATTGGCCTTGAGTCTCTTCAGAAAGGATGCACAGTGACAGAAATTTACATTGTTCACATCTCAGCATATTTCATTTTGCATAAGTACAATATTCACGATTCACTGTTTCTCATGCAATAACATTTCTCAATATAGTGTTCTGCATTCTGTCACGTGCCTATTGACTATGAAACTGTTATTCCAAATGACTTCATAAGGGTAAGTCACCTGTGACATCATGCAGCAGAATGACCTGGTCTTCCATGGACAATGGGTTAACTCCATCTCAGCTTCCTCTATCCTTTGCAAAGGTGCTTGGAAAGCAGAGATGGGTATATATATCTTTGGGACAGTTGGGCTGAACACCAAGGGTCATAAGAACTGTGGAGTTTTCAGGGGTTGTTTTTTTTTTTTTGGGGGGGGGGGGGGGTTAGGGGGCTGTTAACTTATATTGATTTCTTGTTCCAAACATTCTTCATTAAGAAAAAGTTCTCACGGATTCTGTGTATATTTTTTCTGAGCCGTCCTTCCATCAGATAGGACCACATTATCATACTAATAATTCATGGCAACAAACTATCCACATGACTGATACTTTTTTTTTTAAACAGAAAAAATGCCTCCATTCAATTCAATGATTATAAAAGTAAAAATACATCCATGTTACAGCAGCTTCACTGCAATGGAATTTACATCAAGGCTGGCACTTTGCGGGCATATAATCCAACACAATAACAATGAAATACAATCTTGAATACCCACATCTTTCACCTATTCATTGTATATACCCACACTGTACAGACCTCCTTAAAAAGGAGGAGTGCAAGATCAAGAAAATACTAATGACATGGAATAAATTACAACTTTCAGTATCCGCAACTGTACAATCACCAGAGGATTATCTGGCTACACATTATATTACTAAATAAATTAACAAAATGTACTGTGGAATCTTATGTAAACTGGGTACATAGAGTGATAAACTGAAATAAGTATAATACAAAGTTGGGAAGCCTTGCAGTGCATATAATAATGCATTTATTTAACAGAACTGAATTATTTATTTTAAACGATTAAAACTATTTACTTTAAATAGTCAGTATTTCACAAGAGTGTTCAGCACTGGGATAAATAGGTTGATGTTGAGAAGAAAATCTAAGTCTACTGCACTACAAGATGCTTAAGGAGTAGTCAGGAGAATTCAATTATTTTCAGGTATTACCAGGAATTTTTCCATCTACCCTTGTAATTTCGATTTTAATCAGTGGGCAACTCTCAGTAGTTCTACCTACTTTTAATAAGTAATTAACAGTCCAATAAATTGGAGTTTTAGTCATCTCAAGCTTGAGATATGGGTAAACCCAAACTCAGAAAAGGTATGTTTTACATATATAGAGAGGTTTAGATTGAGGGAAGCTATTCATGTTTCTCCTTAGTACATCTCTCCACAGGAAATAACTCAGCATGCACATAGAATCATGGCCAGTCTTTTCAGTTTGTTACGTCAGCATAGCTATGAAATAGCTGTAAGCAGGATGTGCACTGAATTGTAGGTATCGCCAAACAAATGAGCATCAAGAATTGCTTACTATCGCAACAAATAACTTGCTAGAGCAGAGTTTATTCAGGACACATGCAAAAAACATGCATGTGATAGCACTGACTGTCTTGATCTTGAAAGGTGCCAACTGCTGCTCTGCAAGATGCTGAAGACTGTAAACTCCCACTGGAGATGCTTAGCACCTTGCAGGATTAGGCTCAAGCCATGCAGTTCCCAAAATATTATCAAACAGTTCAGTGTGTTTAGATGTATGCTCTATGGGATTCTCCCATATTTCCTATTCTGTTGTTAAGGGTTTTCTGTCCATGCTGTACTACAGCAAACTCACTTATCAACCAATTAACAGAAGGTCCTACTTAATAGAAAAATTACATTCACCAAATGACTTCACACTGGATTTAATACAATTGCATCCACTTACTACCAAGTGTCATTAAACAGGCTCCTGTTTGTTTTCTTTTAAACCCCTGGTTTTCTGTCCCAAAAAGCATTTAATGTTGATTATTGTGTGCATCTCAAGAGAGTTCTCTGTATTTTGACTAAATACGTAATCTACAAATGAAAACTCAATTTAGTGCGTTTTGCTTAGTTGTATAGTTGTGTGCGGCCAAAAATTATGTAAATCTGACTGGACTGAAATACAGTTCAGTTGTGTGCAGTGACTAACAATGGTGTCATGGAGGTTCCACATTTAACGTGTCTTCTTTTCTGTTAGGTGTGCATAGTTCACAAAAAAAAAATTTCTAACTAACCAGGTTTTCCATCTCAACTTAGTATCTGAGAGTGAAATTGGGCTGTTTTCAGTATCTTGTACAGAGATACTGAAGAGCAAATTATTCCCCTAGTCTACACCTGTGCAGTCCTATTGTCTTCAAATAACTTCTTCAGTTGCAACAGTGTACTCTCATTAGATTTCAATAGCAGTGCACAATTAGAACTGAGAATATAATGTAGCTTTTTCCATGTAATTTTAAATTAAGAGGTTGCAGACTTAAAAAAGTGATAGTAGTAGTAGGTTGTCATCCTCTGTGCAGGCCAGACTCTAGAGGAAGATAAGGCAAACATTTGCCAGTGAGCTAATTTGAAGACAGGAAAATTTAATACCAAGATGAACAGGTTTCAGAGTAGCAGCTGTGTTAAGTCTGTATTCGCAAAAAGAAAAGGAGTACTTGTGGCACCTTAGAGACTAACCAATTTATTTGAGCATAAGCTTTTGTGAGCTACAGCTCACTTCATCGGATGCATTCAGTGGAAAATACAGTGGGGAGACTTATATACATAGAGAACATGAAACAATGGGTGTTACCATACACACTGTAACGAGAGTGATCACTTAAGGTGAGCTATTACCAGCAGGAGAGCAGGGGAGAAAAAACCTTTTGTAGTGATAATCAAGGTGGGCCATTTCCAGCAGTTGACAAGAACGTCTGAGGAACAGTGTGTGTGTGTGGGGGGGGGGGGGTTAGAAGAATAAACATGGGGAAATACTTTTACTTTGTGTAATGACCCATTAACTCCCAGTCTTTATTCAAGCCTAAGTTAATTGTATCCAGTTTGCAAATTAATTCCAACTCAGCAGTCTCTCGTTGGAGTCTGTTTCTGAAGTTTTTTTGTTGAAGAATTGTAACTTTTAGGTCTGTAATCGAGTGATCAGAGAGATTGAAGTGTTCTCCGACTGGTTTTTGAATGTTATAATTCTTGACGTCTGATTTGTGTCCATTTATTCTTTTACGTAGAGACTGTCCAGTTTGACCAATGTACATGGCAGAGGGGCATTGCTGCCCCCCCCACACTGTTCCTCAGACGTTCTTGTCAACTGCTGGAAATGGCCCACCTTGATTATCACTACAAAAGGTTTTTTCTCCCCCGCTCTCCTGCTGGTAATAGCTCACCTTAAGTGATCACTCTCGTTACAGTGTGTATGGTAACACCCATTGTTTCATGTTCTCTATGTATATAAATCTCCCCACTGTATTTTCCACTGAATGCATCCAGTGAAGTGAGCTGTAGCTCACAAAAGCTTATGCTCAAATAAATTTGTTAGTCTCTAAGGTGCAACAGGTACTCCTTTTCTTTTTACTAAGATGAACGAATCCTGGGTTCTACTCCAAGTTCAAAAGGGAACATGCTTTAGTGATTACAGACCTTTCTGCCCCCTGTTTCCCCCTCCCTGCTTCTTCCCCTGGTCCCTCTACCTATCCTTGACCCAGTCCTCCCTGACCACTTGTCCCAACCCCCTCCAAACCCAACTCATTGTCCCAGTCTCAGCCCTCCCATATTCGGCTCCACATCCCAGTCCCCCCTTTTACTGAGCATGTGTGAACTGAGATTTTCAAAGGCTCATGACTTGGCCAAATTTCTGTGGATTTCTACAGGGATGGCAAAAAGGCACTTCTGCTAAACTTCAGGTCATTGTGCTTCTCAACAACACAACTGTTTTGCCCATGCTAAATATACATATTTCCTAACCTAATTCTGAGGAAAAGTTAAACTGTTTTGGCTCATACTTTCTAAAAAGATTCAGCCTGAGGTAGATACACAGCATGAAAAATCTCAGCCCAACCAGTTAAAGTTTGTCAAAGTTATAAGCAATTGAAAAAAAAGTCTTATAATGAAAAGTATTGAGCAACCTTAACAAGAGTCATCACTTCTATGCAGCCTATAATACAACTGGATTGCATCAGGTAAAAATCACAAAAATCCCAGTTAATGGCAAAACTCGGAGATTGCAGTTGATATTAAGTGGGTATGACTGACAGGTTAAATCATCTCTTTACAGATAAATTATAAACTGATATAAAGGCTCCACTTACCATCACAGCAGGGTTTTTCACAGTGATACATGGGGTAGTAGCTCGCAGGGCTCCACTAATACCATGGTAGTATTTAAAACAGATCTTTATTTCAGCTGGGAAAACAAACAAACACACACACTCATGTGGAATCCATACATTGATAATATGGGACAAAACAATGGTAGCCCCATGCTTTGGAAAACTCAGCGGAAAATCAACTGAATCGTAGTTCACTCTTCTGGAAATGAGCGATGGGCTGTTTCACCAACATTATTTATTAATCTATCCCATTTCCAGTATAATGGCATTTCAATGAAAGTTATGATCTATATGTCCTCTCAAACTCTGGAAACATGAAAATCTTTCCTTCTTAAAGAAGAAAGAGCCAAATTCCAAAATCGCTTCAAAGCCAGTAAAAACCTGGGGGCCCATTCACAATAATCACTTGGTAAGAAAGATAATAAATTTCAGCATGTGGTTTTGTCCACATGAAAGCACCAGCCTAGACAGATATTGACCTGCTTTTTATACATCTTCTGGAGCCAAATAACAGGGAGACAAGATCACTGAATAATGTATTTAGTATTGGCATTGACCTGTGAAGGGAGATCCATTTTACTCTAAAAAATAAAGGTGAATTAAAATCACTTAAAATCTTCATCAGATCTAGAAATAGATTTCTTGCAATGCAAGAGACTATACTGTATTGCATGCAAGCTGTTTTATGCTTAAACTATTTTGTCATGTAACTGCTAAACCCTGGAAATGATATAGCCCTAGATACAGCTACTTTTCAACATTTGGTCAGTTTAATTGAGGATATTTTGTATCTTGATATTTTATGCAATAATTAAGGAACTGACTATTTGGCTTCTCAAGGGGAAAATATTATACAAATATGCTTAGATAATACATTAATGTTTTTAGATCACAGTAAAAAGTGCCAGCATGCATTATACTGAGATGAAAATTTAAGCAAGAGGTAAAAGCTGAGGTCTGCCAAAATTGCATATGAAAACTTTTTTTAAAATGTGAATACTGTTCTGGAATACAGAATGATTATTAATTCTACAATAACTGTGGTTATCCAAGAATCAGTGTGGGTCCCACTGTAGGCGTGCATCCGCCTCATGCAAATCAGAGCAAAGAATTCTGAATAGCAGTGCATGCAGGACCCTGTGTCTCCTCGTGCTCTTGTATGAGGACAGAAAGGTTGGGGCAGCCACAGTCCTCCTTCAGTTCCTTTGGAATTCTAACCCCAAGATTGCCGAGGGCTCTGAAACATGGGGATGGAGGATAGGGCGTGGGATTCACACTGTCTACTACACCTCAAAAAAACACAGTTACTGTAGGGTAAGTAACTGTTCTTTCTTCAAGTGAAAATACATAGAGTTTAAAGTCAGAAGTCATCTAGTCTGACTTCTTGTATATTACACGCCATTGAATTTCACCTACTTATCCCTGTACTGAGCCCAATAAGTTACGGATTATTCAAACAAGTTGTAATTGACTAAAGCATCTCTTTTCCAGAAAGGCACCCAATCTTGATTTGAAGACACCAAGAAATTGAGAATCTACCACTTCCCTTGTAGTTTGTTCCGGGGATTAATCACCCTCACCGTTAAAAAGGTATGCCTGATTTCCAATTCGAATTTGCCTGGTTTCAGCTTCCAGCCACTGGTTCTTATTATGCACTTCTCTGCTCGATTAAAGAGCTCATTAGTACTTGTTATTTTCTCCCCATGAAAGTATTTATACACCATAATCAAGTCACTTGAATTTGAAAAACTAAAGAGGTATTGTACTTCAGCTATAACAGTGTGGAGGCCCTTCAGCACTGTATGTACAGATCCTCTTGTGAATTGGGGGGGGGGGGGGGGGCACTCTTTCACAGCACTATTTACTGACAAAACTCTCAACTGTTGGATGCAGTCCAGAGTACTGCATATACATTTTCAGCAATACCCAAGGGTCTCTATAATCTCTATTGATTTTTCCCAAATTTGAAAAACAGGAATGAAAAGACATAAAAGATTACTTCCATAGAATGCTGGGAATTTATTTTATTTGTCCCTTTACAACTGATTAGATAGTTCTAAACAGAAGCCCACAACTTAACAATTTAAAAACATTTATAAAATAAATATTTGTACTTTAATCATAAGACGTATTACTATACATTTTTTCCAGGAGTTTGAGCTTTGATATCCCAGCTATTAACAAAATTTCGCTTGAAGATAGTCTCCCATCCACACCCAAGCACCAAAAATATAAACTCATCATGGAAATACTTCCTTTTAGAACACAAGGATCAAGTCACTAGTTTGATGTCATCAGGATTTAGCTCAATAAGGTCCAGTCTGTGGTCCTAACTCTCCAAAGCTATGGCAGCCATGATGGACCAGTCAACTATGGCTTCACATGATGGACCATGATGGCAGCCATGATGGACCAGTCAGCTATGCCATTCCTCCTGGCCTCTTATCAAGTAGTTGGGTCCCGAGATCCTACGAGACAATATCAAATGTGTCTCAACCACTACCAGCGGGTCCTGGAGATTCAGCATCATTCCTTAGGAAGGGACTAAAAGACAACACTGGTCAATGTGTCCCCAACATGAATGCACAGCACTTATGATAAAACAGATAGTCTCACCAGCTGGAAAGTTGAGAGAACTCATGTTGAAATTAAACTGGTCAGAGAAAGAAAAGTTTCTAACTGATGGGGCCAGCCTTAGATCTACTGATATCAAGAACAAAGATATTTTTGATGCTCCTTGGTTTTCTCCTCCACCCTCTTCCCCTATATTTCTCTCATCTGTTTCCCTCTACTGTCTTCCCCTACCAGCTCTTTCTCTCTGGCCTCTACACCATTATGTTATTAGCTTTAAGCAGATATAATAGATTTCACATGCAAATGACTTGATTATTCCACAATCCTTACTGAATGCCCACTCATGGCTTACAAGGGTTCATATTACTGTTCTGAGTGAAGGCCAAATATATTTACCCAGGGAGCTTAAGGTTGAATCCCTGTTCCACATACATCCATGGATCTGTGCCTCCTTTATCATATACATAAAATGGGGCTTGTAAAGATCCTTGGATAGACTAAGTGCAAAATATTACTATACACAATCATCTACATTGCATATTAAGCTACAGTTCAGCAAAGCACTTATGTACATGCTTGATTTTCAGCACAAGTAGTCCTATTGTCTGTTTTGTCTTAGTGAGATTATGGAGATTTGCCATATGTTGTGTAAATGAAACAAAAGATGATAAAAGTTTAGGTTGATTCTCAAAAAGAAAAGGAGTACTTGTGGCACCTTAGAGACTAATCAATTTATTTGAGCATAAGCTTTTGTGAGCTACAGCTCACTTCATCGGATGCATCCAATGAAGTGAGCTGTAGCTCACGAAAGCTTATGCTCAAATAAATTGGTTAGTCTCTAAGGTGCCACAAGTACTCCTTTTCTTTTTGTGAATACAGACTAACACAGCTGCTACTTTGAAACCTAGGTTGATTCTGACACTTTCAAAAATAGTGGTTAAAGGCAACAGATTTAAAAACAAAACAAAAAAAAAATGTAACAAGAAAATTTCTAAGGAATCCCAAACCATCTTCAGCAGAATACTGAACGCTGCTAGAAACAGTTTATAAATAGTTTGGGGACAACAATCATGCAGAAATGAGATAAACAGTCCCCAGATGGAACAATTAAAGGACATAGATTGCATAATAGCAGAACAGCATTCCAGGGTTCTGGAGGTGCCATGTCATTCTCTTCATTAATCAAAGCTAATTCAGAATTCTGCTGCTTAATTATTTCCAACATACTCTAAACTTCCTAATTCTGAGGGGACCCTGATGGGATTGAGAAATATTAAGATATTTATCTTGTATTTTCTCTGGTCTTGATTCTGTCACCCTTACTCATTTTGAGTTCATAGACTATCAGGGTTGGAAGGGACCTCAGGAGGCCATCTACTCCAACCCCTTGCTCAAAGCAGGACCAATCCCCAATGTTTGCCCCAGATCCCTAAATGGCCCCCCCAGGGATTGAATTCACAACTGTAGGTTTAGCAGGCCAATGCTCAAACCACTGAGCTATCCCTCCCCCCACAAATAGTCCCATTAATTTCTTGTAAAGTAAGGTATGCAAACAAGAGTCAGGCCCTTAGAATTTAGGGGGTTAAATGAGAAAAAAATAGGAATATTAAAATTAAAATGCGTACAAGTGATGAATATTTGATAGTCATCTTGCAACAAATATTCTTGGTCAAAACTTCTTCTCATTGATGTAACTTTATGAAAACACTGAACTTTGCATTCTTATATCTCCTAACAATGCCTTCCCCCCCATCCCTGCCAACTAGCCTTAGCATTAATCCTCAAGGATTTGTGGTATGCTGAGTTCAGCTTTTAAAACAAATTAAAAAAAAAAAAGCTCTGAGTGGAAGGAATGGTCACAAAAGTTTTTCAAATTCTACCTCTCACTAAGTGAAAATAAGCCAAAAAATGTTTTTAAATCAAACTGAAAGGGAGATGATTGGAAAATGAGCTTTACTGACCCCAAGTACAGCAAGTTTCGATCTCAAAGAACTATTTTTGCCAAAGTTATAATTAGTTGAAAACAGAGCTTGCATATAGACACCTTATATATCAACTCTGATTGTAACATCAGTACACCAGCATGATGCAGACAGTATACAAATGAACCATACATATATGCATTATTACATTCATTGAACCTATCTCACACTCCGTTCAGGCCCCAAACTGAGATTCCTATCAGTACAAAATATAAATGGTCTATATGCACAGATGTTGAGCTAGAATGTTGTACTGCAGTGACAGTAGTAATTTACCCATAAATATCCCAGAGGTGATTGATGTGACAAGACTTGGAGTATCAGAAAAAATCCCAACAGCAGCTACCATGTGTTAGTGTTCAAGATTTAAATCTGTAGTATCAGCACAACAAATATATGCAAATCAATATATTTATAGAAATTTATTATAATACATTTCTATAATATTTATCGAAATAAAAATATGACATTAAAGCTAAAGTACTACTTTATGTAGGATTTTTCTTGGAGAGAAATTTTTATGTTAACATTCACCGGACTGAGATTACAGACA
This sequence comes from Chelonia mydas, assembly GCF_015237465.2. Classification (NCBI taxonomy): domain Eukaryota; kingdom Metazoa; phylum Chordata; order Testudines; family Cheloniidae; genus Chelonia; species Chelonia mydas. The sequence goes on from NC_051251.2 coordinate 55,561,436, forward strand.
GTATAGTACATTATTACTTTAGAGCCCCAATCCACCAAGTGTTTACTTCTGAGATTAATCCCATTGACTTCAATAGCCTTTGTCTATTGTATAAAGCTGAAGACAATGGAGTAAGCAGTATGCCCAGTGGCAAGTGTTCACAGGACTAGACTTATTTTGTAGCCTCTTTCATACAAAATGATGGAGAAGTGAGATGCAAACACTATCAGTGGAAATGTCTATTTACTAGCCCACTGGTTTGTGAACCCCTAGACTGACCTTGCTTTTTCTGCTCTTTCTTGGGAGGTAAAAGTAAAGCGCTTTCTCTCTCTGAGAGAAAGACATTTCTAATCATCTTTCTTATACTCTTGCTACAATAATTTCATATTCAGAGAGAATTGTTAATAAATCACCAGGTGGTTTTGATGACATTTGTAGATGCTCTAGTCAGTTCTACATTATAGGTGCAAAAATTAATTTTGTCACAAAAGTCATATGGAGAGAGTCTGCAGAACAATTTTATGAACACAGAAAAGAAGGCTGGTCGAGTGGTTTGGGCAGTAGCCTGGGACACATGGGTCAGTTCCTTGCTCTGCCACAGACATCTTGTGTGACCCTGGGCAAGTCACTTAGTCTCAATGTGCCTCAGTTCCCCATCTGTAAAATGGGAATAATAGCAGAACCCTACCCTACAGGATGTTATGAGGAAAAATATATTAGCAGTTGTGAGATAATCAGATGTAATGGTAAGAGAGCATTACAAACAAAGAAAAATCAGAGCAGCAGCAACTTTTGCGGCAAACTGGGTCTCCTAATGTCTTACTCTGGCATTTCGTTCTATTCTATCCTCTTTATGTGGATATGGAATGTCACTTGTGTATTTGGCAGTATATTTCAGAAATATTTAGGATCCCTAGAATGACAAAGATAAGGGTTGGAGATATTCTGGCTGTTCCCCAGTGTACAAAGTAGACAGGTTTTAAAAATAAAAATGATAAGAAAAAACACCAGACGAGACTGACTGCCTCTCTGCTGCTGTCCATTTTAACTGATAGTGTAGCAGATGGTAAAAGTCAGGCCCTGAAATAGTTTCATGGTATATCCAGTTCCCTACCTGCCTGGAGACTTTATTTCCCTAGTATCTGAAGCTGAAAAGCTGCTTTAGGACTGAACGCTCACGGTTTTGACAACAGAAATTTTTGGCATCCCTGAAAATGATTCTAGGTTTCATTAATTCTAGGTTTCAAGACTCCCCATGGCAGCTGAAAGATATACTTCACTGTCCGTTAATGCTTGCAAATCTGTTCATCAGTAAAGAAAACCATAAACAAGATGGTAGCTACCATCTCGTCTGGGTTGGTCTCCCTGAACTTCCAACTCCCTGCCCCATTACTCCATGAACTAACCCTATCCTTCTATGGGAAGAAAACAGGATTTAGGAACTGCAGCAATGTAGGACCTGGGTCTCTAATCCCATGCTTTCAGAAAGGGAGGTTAGGGGTGCATTTTTTATGCCATTTCACTCCATATCCCTTCCACTGAACATTCCTGCCCTCCAGTAGGGCATCATCAGGCTCATTTCACACTGTTCACAAGATCACTGCTTTTCCTGAGTCACAACATTGATGTAGAGCAGACTACCATTATAAATCAGCTCCCTGGTGTGGAAACAGAAGCCCTTCGCCAAGTTCTGTTACATCTGCAACAATGCCAGACTCTGCTGGGCTGGGGACTGAAGGACCTGGTTTGAGCAGAACCCAGAACAACCTAATGGCACGATCCCCAGAGTGGACACTCAGAACCTTCAGTAACATTCCAAAGCATCTCAGAATGATTTGAATACATTACACTGTACCGTACCTGCACGATATTGCCACCAACTCAGAGGAGTACTCACTGAACTGGTCTTTTTATTTCACTGAGAGCAGAGAGATAATCCCTTCATGGAGCATATGTCATTATTCTGCATTTAAACAATCTTTCTTGAATGAATACAGCAGCTTAACTGAGATGACTAGTGAATCACAACTTTTAGCCCCTCACCATACCTCCCTCCCCCGAAAACAGGCAGCTCCCATTAACTTGTTTTACATGACATGAGTAACGAAATATTTCTGTTTTTAAAATCTCAGTGATATCACAGCTCAATTTTGCTTTGTTGAATTTCTACAGCTACAGAGTGTTACATTTCATGCTAACATGACACTTTTGCCCTTTGCCTAGGGACCGGAAGAAAGGAACACCTGCCTCTGTTATGGCTGGCGCTGCAGTATAAAGTCAGCCCCTTTGTCTGGAGAGGACAGCCTAAGGGCACCAGCTATTTGTGAGGTGAGCAGGACACTGTACTCGGCAGGTGCTTCATTTCACCCTTCCTTTTCATTCCCTGCTCGCTCCCATCCATACTGGTTGTGGATATTTTTGGAGCAAGTTGGTGTGTGCACAATTAATATTATTATTGGTCTTTGTTTTGATTACTAGTTAGAGCATTTGTTTAGAAGAGTGTCTTTTCTGGCTGCTTTGTTGATTTTTGCATCAGGATAGTGAGTTCTCCTTGATCATCTTTGTTTTGTTGATTCTTCGTGGAGGAGTGTATTTGGGGGAGTGAATGAAACTCACCATTTTCACAATAAAGAATTTCCCCTGCCACATTTTGTGTCTGCTTTTGTGGTTTGTTTGAGTTGAGGGGAGGAAAAGAAGAGTTCTTCCTTTGTGTTTGTTACGTGTTTGGCAATGGCGTGAATGGAAGATGGTTCCGTAAGGGGAGGTTATATGATGGGAGAATGAATGAATGGAGGAACTAACCTAAATGGATTGAAGATACCCTAAATTAGGGCCTTAATGGGTACCAAACCATGTGCCTGACTTTAAACATATGACCAATCCAATTGACTTGACTGGGACTACTCACATAAAGTTAAGCAGCTTTTTCAGGGCATAAAATGTAAAATGCCTCTCTGAAAAGGATGTAAGCTTTGGGGATAGTAGAAGGAGCCTTTGGCCCAATCTACCCAACTCCCACTGATAAAAGCGAACGTGATGGAATTGGTCATTCCAGATTCCTTGTAGACCATCTTGATTATTTAGCACACGGTGTGGCTGTAGTATCATTAACAGGTATTATCAGCACCTCTCTTAGTGAGTATGCTGGCTATCTTTAGATAAGAAACCTTCTCTTCATACTTGAGTACTTGTCACTTACCACCAAGTCTCATACCTACACCATTTGAGAAAGAGAACTGAGAAAGCAGCGGCTACTCAACTTTAGGTGCATTGGAATACCAATAACTCCCATTTGAGTACCAGCCTTTGGCATTTAGCCTGTGCTTGTCAGGGTCACGAATAAGTCTGCTGCAGGGTTTGGATTGCGGTCAACTAGTCATTTTGTTCATGCTGGGCTCTCAGTAGCATTTGACACACTGACCATGGATTGTAGTTTCAGCAAATAGAGGGCATTGCTGTGCCTGGAACTGTCTTTTAGTTGTTCCAGTCATTCCAAGAGAAGAGCAGTCATATGGTGCTGATGGACAATTGTGTGTAATCACTAAGAGATTTAAATATCGCAAACCGCAAGGATCTAAACTATGACCCATAGTTTCAGATACATCGAGTTCGTTTCTAAATGCAGGGTAGGTATTACTGGCACACTGATGAAACCCAACTACATAGCTTTAGCTTGATGGCCACTGCTCTGGAGGCGTGTTTGGAAAATATTAGGTCCAATGCATCCATCTGCCAATTAACTTCAACCCTGGAAGAAAACAAGTCTTGCAGAAGGACAGCTGTCACCTACATGACATATCGTTCATGCTGACTCCCTACTGTAGGAAGTTAGGTTTGGGTGTCACTTGTGGTCAAGCCCTGAATGGAAACACATACTACTAGTGGCATATTTATCCTGGGACACTACAATAGCAATACCCTGTGCTAACGAACACAATATTAGATTGACTTTCCCTCTTGCAGGTTGTCATGTGGGCTTTTCGATTGCTTGTACCTTGTTCATAATACAGTGGCATAATTGTTAAATGCCAAAAACAACAGTGATCACATTATACCTGGCTTGCATTCTTTATGTTGGCTGCCTGTGAAGTGGCTAGCTGATTTTAAGCTAACATTGCTGGTTTTTAAAGCCCTACCCCTGGAACCCAAGTATATTTGAAATATCCACCTTGACTCTGATCTTGATGGTATGTTATATCTGCACAAAACCGGCCATTTACAGATCCATACATTGCACCTCAAGTCAGCAGGCAATTGTACATTTTCTGTGATGGGCCTAAATGTGTGGCATTCCCCAGACATCCATCTTAGTCCACATCTAAAATATTGCCAAAACAATTCGATGTTTCCCCAGCCCCCAGTGTTTATTAGCTTCTTATCCTATACCTCCCCTCCACCCCACACACTTATTTTATTTTAATGAATTCTCTAATTAATTTTGTTTTTATTCTATTAGGACTTTTTATTATGTTTCTATAATGTTCTATTGTACTTTCAGAACCATGTTATGAAATGCACAGACCCTTGCTGGGTAATTTGCACCAAGACCTACAAACAGTTAACAGCATCCCAATGTAAAATGAGGTAAAATAACAGACAGGCATAATTTCTCTCTCTCTCTTTTTTTTTTTAAATACCATAGAATCATAGAATATCAGGATTGGAAGGGACCTCAGGAGATCATCTAGTCCAACCCCCTGCTCAAAGCAGGACCAATCCCCAATTTTTGCCCCAAATACCTAAATGGCCCCCTCAAGGATTGAACTCACAACCCTGGGTTTATCAGGCCAATGCTCAAACCACTGAGCTATGCTGCCTCCCCCCCCACCCCCAAGCAACATTTGTTACTTTCAGGCAAATTGGGTTGCAAAGCAGCCCTTGAAGCTTTCCTCATCTCTTCTATGACAGAATTGTCTTTGCACCTTTGATGCCAGACAGATTAGAATTTCTAACAAGTTCATCCACATCATTCCAGGATTATCGCATGGATTTCTCCCAGTTGATTAAAATTACAGAAGGTAAAACAGCTCCTTTTCATGTGAAAAGTAACACTTCACAGCAGCCCAGTTGCTTATGAAGATTGATGACTGAATTAGGAAGGGGCACAACTGTGTAATTTGAATTTTGGCTGCCAGTACCTCTCAAAGAGTTTAACTTCAAAGAGAAGCTACCACTGTATTCAGTGTTTCAGAGGTGGCTGGCAGCCTTTTAAGTTTTACTTAACTTAATCCATTAAATTGGGAGCTCCCAATTCAGATTTTTAAATAAAAATCAAACCAAAGCAGCTGAGCTGGGGAATGGTGGTGGGGACTCCTGAGACATAGAGAAATCAGGTGACTTAAAGCTGCTTTTCATGTGCACCTCTGCTGTTTTAACATCCACAAGAGAAAGCAGGCCTCAAACTACTGCTGTAAAAAGAACATCGGGGCATATGGAGGACAGCAGGAGGAAATTAAAGTATCAAGAAATCAATAATTGGGAGGTGGGGGGATATTAATTTTTAGTTTAAATAGGAGGGAAATGATACTTCTCCCACACAACTCTGCCTTTTTCCTAATGTTGCTCCCTATACTTGGAAAAGCTCCCTCTCACCATCCTCAAAGTAACCTCACTCTTCTCCTTCAAATCTCTCCTTACAGCTTGCTCCTTTCATCTAGCTCTTCATAGTTAAACTCCTTTTTGGAGTCAGCTACTCAAGGTCTCATTACTATTTTTAATAAAGCTGGTCAAAAAATCCTTTTTTTGTTTTTGCAGAAAGTGGTGGAAAAAAGTTTCTTTTTCTCCCTAAAATTCCTCCTGCAAATATTCAGTTTTTTGATTAAAAAAAAATAAAAAAACAGAAAATGAATGATTGAAATAGAAAATTTCCAGAAAAAGTTTCATTTAAAAAAAATAACTGAAAATTTTAAAGCAGCTCTAACCTTTTACTTAAGTCAATTTTTTTAAAAGATCCCCAAAATTATATGTATTTATTCCAAACATAACATGCATATAGTTCATTATTTACACATTTGGAGTTTTACTACTCTACAATAAAAGCTCCCATCCGCTGCTCAGGACACCCTTGAAAATCATTTAAAAGCACATTAACAACCAGATTTGTCAATTACCCCAATCAAATCAAATAAAATCCTATAGCAACAATATAGATATAACAATCATCCTCCCCACGCAACCACTACCCAGCCCTATCCAACACTTGTTTCCTGACAGGAAGGGAGTAAAAGGTGAGTTTTGCACCAGGCTATCATACTCTAGCTATTACAGAGAGGGAACAGGGAACAAATTTTAAAGGTCTGGGGTCAAAACACCCTACCAGCCATACCCTCTCTTTGTACCCATGAGATTTTAGCTCCACTCACTAACTCTTGCTGATTTACTTAGTTGGACAAAGCAAAGAGAATAATGATGGCAGATAGAGATTAACAATTTATTGGGGGCAGGGACTTCCATCTCCTTACAACTTTTATCTAAAGGGCCAGGCATATGTATGCTGCTACATATAGAAGTATCTTTTTTGCTACTATAAACTAGTTCTCAGAGTGGAAGAACATTCCTGGAGTAAAAATGCACAACTTTCTTCAGCTTCAGGTCTTAGAACACGCCCAAAGGGTGCTCCAATGGCCCAAGGATATATACCCTTACTCCCTCTATACATAACTGTGAGGGGGTCTATCAGTTCTTCTCTGCCCCCAGCTGGAGGAGATGCTGCCATGACACGCCCCTGCTCAGGCCAGGCTACCAACAAGACTTAGTCTCCACAGACCTAGAAGGGCCAGGAGGAGACAGTGACCAATCAGAAGCCAGCAGGTCAGTTCAGGAGGCTTCTTCTCAGTCTCAGAGGCAGAACTGGGTGAGACTGGAACAGAGGAGGAGCTCTCCAGTGCTAGCCCCAAGTCCCAGGACCAGGTCAGGGCCTTAAGTAGGACTAAGTGCTTGCCTTTGAGGTGTTTTTCTGTAAAAGCACAGACAGCCAAACTCTGAATTTGTTATTCTATTTGACTGTTTTTAGACACTGACGCAGAGTTGATGGCAAGGGCCACCCTGCTCCAGCAGGCCACTAGGGATGTAAATATCCGTTTAAAAAGTTTAAAATTATGTCATTTAATTGGTTAACCAATTAAATGGTGAGGGGCTGAGGCCATCCGGTCCTGGGGATGAAGGTTAGGGTCAGTTATCCGGTAAGACTAATGCTTACTGGTTAACCGTTTCGTATTTTACATCCCTAGCCGCCACAACTTCTAGACTAAGGAAGGGCATACCTATAGTGCCATGGCTGGCACTGCAAGGGTGCTAAAAAGCAGCCTACATGTGACAATACCCTAAACACACTCAAGGGTCTGTTCAGTTTTCCCTTCCAAAGCATGGCTCTTTGTAAAAACAGCTAACAGAGGTGATTTCACAATGCTGTCAGACATGGAAATATCACTAACCATAAGCTGCTTTGTTTAGCAGACTTTGATAAAAAAGTCATAGCAACTAACAACCCTTAGGGACTGCTGGTTTCCATGTCCATGCCCACCCTGTATTACACACATAGGTACTTACGTTCCATAAAATAGGGGCCAGGTTCAATTCGCCATATGATTTGTCCTTTTTGCGTGCCCGTCACTCCGCGGTTCTTGGAATCCCAGAAATTGGCAGGAGAATTCTCATCTGCAACAGCAAAAAGAAAACCCCTTTCTGTAAAATGGTAACTAATATTAGCCACTAACATCAGTGGATTCTGCCCAGCATGTAACCCAGTTATAGGTCAGGTGATAGTAGCCAGGAAATGACTAGCAACAAGATAGAGAGGCCTTAACGTTCTTTCACATTTAATAATCTACAGTTCTTTGGGTAAATAACCCCTTTTCTTTATAATCTGCAGGTTTGGTTGTTGGTTTTTTTGTTGTTTTTTTTTTTTTTTTGGGGGGGGGGGGGGGGGAAGGGTGAGAGTAAACCAAAAGACCATTAATCTTGGATCTTACACTAAATAGAATGCTTGTTTGTGGTGGTTTCTTGTCCAGACTGATGGGCATTAAAATGAAACGGTCAATGATAAATGGCCTTTCACTCCACTGCTGGTATTTATATCCATTTGTGCAAAGAGAGCAGACAGACATATAAATATAGTAAATGTATGGCATCTTGTTAAAGGTAACCTGCAAAGGCAAAGTATTAAATTCCAAAGACTTTACTTAGTGTTACTTTCAATATCTAGGCTAATGGGAACAAGCAGCATGTTGCAACTGAAAACACCATTCTGTTTTTCATCTTAGAGGTGCCACATTGTACATTCTCATCAGAGCTGTCCCCCTCGCTCAGTCATGTGACAATCCAGCATTCCCCAGCTGCAATATAGTGAAACCCGATGGACAGAGCAGCAATATAGTGGTTCAGGTACATCAATTTTTTTAATATATTGTTTCTTTAATAAAGTATATCCCCTAGAGAAGAAAGGAGGAGGTTTAATGCTCCTAAGGTCTTGTCCTGCAAGATGCCAAGCAACTGCTGTTAGGCAGCTCAGCACTCTCAGTTCTTAGCTGACTCCAGTAGGCGTTCACGGTGTTCAAAACCTCTAGGATGCTCTCAGCAAGGTACAGGATCAGGCACTTAATAGAATGCATGGTATCTGTGAAGAAGTAAAGAAGGATTGGGCAAGGAAAATGTTACTCTTAAGTTAATTAACATTTTGGTGTTGGCATCAATAAAAAGAGATTTTCACCAGGTGACAACTTACTTTTCAGGTACCCAGGCTCTTGTTTGAATGAAAGGAATGCAGGCCGAGAAGCTGTTCACAGAGAGCAAAGGAGAGCACAACAGGAGTTGACTGCCAACAGACAAGCTGATGTAAGTCCATGTGGAATTATTTATACAAAAAGTTCACCCTGATATTTTACAAGTTTAATTGAGCTCAGATGCTTTGGTAGGCACATAACTAGGCTCACAGAGCCTTCTCTCTCACTGCACTTGTTTACCCATGTTAATTTTAAAAAATATTTCTATTTAATTGCATGGGCATGAGTGTACATTTCTACACTCCTAAAATGTATTCACTGAAAATGTAGCCCCCTCTGGGTTTTAATGTGCAGTCCTTATTCATGCAAGTAGTCCTTTTGGACTTGATGAGAGCACTCACATGAATGAGGGTTGTAGAATTCAGCCCTATGTTCCTAGAAATGTGTACCCTATCTAAGAAAGAAAAGAAGAAAAATACAGTTTTATTATTTACAATGTCACAAATATATATACAGCTTAGCTGAATTCTCTACACTGAATATTCAGCTCTGTGTGTGTACACAGTATTCTCCTGAATCATGGTACCACAATTAGCTGTACAATTAGTTTACCTAGAAGAACATATAATCTCCATTCAAAATCAAAACACAAGCTTTTAAATCTCATGGCTATTTTCAAAGATGAATGCAGTCTGATATTATTTAAAGCACTTGAATTTTATTTATTGATTTTGTTTGTATATAGTTAAAGTACAAGATTGGGTGTCAGAAGTCCTGGGCTCTGTTCCACAAACTTCCTATGTGACGTTGGGCAGATCACTTCATTGTTCTGTGCCTCAGTTTCCTTATCTATAAAATGGGAAGATGATGACTGCTTCCTTACTTTGAAGGCATGTTGCAAGACTAAAATTCATTTATGTTAGCATTGTGCTTTGAAATCCTCATATACAAGACACTATGGATGTGCAAAGAGTTATTGGCCCAAAAATGGGGAAAGAATTTCTGCAAGGATCATCTATCTGATGGAGTTCCTCCCTGATTGTTCTAGGCCGGCCCATGAATCTGGAGGATCTCCAAAGATTCACAAAAGGCCAAAGTAATCTGCACAGAAGCCCTCGTGCCTCCACACTGCTCTGGTGAGTACCCTGCTCCCTCAGGGCAGCATGGCTCTGCTCACACACTAGTCATAACTGCCCCTTGGAGATGGCAGGAGCGGGTGAGGTCCTGTGCGGAAAAATAATCTAGACAAGGTCTGATTAGTATTATCCCCATGGGGCTGGAGGGAAGACCGTGTGCAATTGCTGGCATCCTGCTCCTCCCTGAACACACCCAGACACTACCTCCATAGAGATAGGTGACCCCTACTTCCACACAGGAGTCGGGGAGATTTCTATGAAGATGGTCCTCTCTATGTTTGGATGTAGGGGTCAGGACATTCTGGACCACTATTATTAACTCCCAGTCCCAACCATGGTAACATCCTTATCAGTCTGAAACAGTTTCCTTATTCCTCAGTCACATCAACTGTCTACAGACTGTGATCCTGCATAGATTTACCCACACGCTTAACTTTACACATTAACTTCAATGGCATATTCATAGTGCATAAGATCAGGCACAAACAGGATCAGGGCCTAAACCATGTAAATGTTTTCTTCTTTATTATTATACCAACTTTTTCAGCGTCAATGACATGCAGCTCAATGCTGTGGCATTCCATCATCTCTCACCATTCAACTGGACACATATTTTAATTTTTCAAAGATCTACAGTGTAGCAAAGCACTCCTCACATACATGTTTTGCTACATCATGAACTGTACTTACCCGAAACAGTCACATCCCTTGACAATCTATTACACTGAATATTCGCTCAATTATCTGAAACATGAATCATTTCAACTTTTCATTATTATGTCTAGGGAACTAGTTGTCCGACAAGAGCCAGTTGCTGTAACGTGCTCTTGTTTCTTGAATTCAAGTATGAACTGAATTGGAGAGTGTTCTATTTAGATCAGATTCACAAGGAAAGACATTCAGTATATTGTACACATTAGCATGAAAACACAATGTATTGCTTCAGGTAATGGAAGAATGCAATAAATATTTTAAGCAACAAAATGTGACTTTATCAACAACGTCTCGACAACTAAAATGCTTAACATTTGTTCTTTTTTAAGGGCCCAATCCAAAGCCAACTGTGATGATTCTTGAGGTACCTAGGACGGAGAGTCATCTTGTTACCCCCTGCCTCCAGCATCAGGGAGTCTTGCCTGCGAGGGCTGGGTGTTTGCTCCCTAACACCATCAGCCTCTCAAGCACTCTGCTCTGGGCTATGCTAGCCCTTTCTTTTGCCTTTCAGGTTAACAAGAAGTGCACTCCAGTTCCCAAGTTCCCTTGAATCATTCCCCTGTGATGTCCAGCCCATGACACTGGCTACTCACCGAAATCCCAGATCCTCTGCTCCCAAAAGAGTACCCCAGTTTACCAGTTTCACTTTAAACCACCACTCCTGTATAACACACCACACTTGTAGTGAAACAAAAGAAGGTTTGTTTAAGAAAGAATAGAGATTCCACTGGAAACAAGAGACAGTGATGGAAACAAATGGTTACAAAACAAAATCATAAAACTTGAAGCAGGGCCTGCACTTATATATAGCTACCTTTCCGATCGAACAAAATAGGTTCCCACCCAAAGTTCAGTCTGTTGCAAAGCTGGTTGGCTTCACATGAACCAGGATCTAACCTTTCATTAAAAATACCCCAAATACCCACTTAATAAGTTGTCTCCTCAATGAATGGATCCAGAGTCTCTCTTCCCTTTGTCTGCTATAAATGTTCCTTTTTTTTTTTTTTTCAAACCTCCATGTGGTTTCAGTTGTTTGCAGTTGTCTTTGATGGCTTTCCACTAACTGTTCTGTGATGGGGCAATGGTAGACAATTGTACTTTTCCTGACCTCACCAGCTAACCAGGGAGGGATGGCAACTCCCTGATGCATAAGTAAGCCATCGCCACCTGATATCGCTCCCTGGGTGACACCTTTTAACCTTAAGGCCAGAAGGGCATAAATGTCAATATAGTTACACTAATCCTTAAATATTACCTGAACACACATCATGCATAGATTAGGAACAATAATAAGTGACAAGCTTTCAAAAGAGACCTTACATGTTACCCTTTATGGACAAATACCCTGTAAGCAGTGTGTTTGATGTTGCAAGTTTGTCAGGTCTGAGATGAGAGTTGTTTGCAAACAATAGGGGACCCTTTGCCAAGGGGCCTTTGTGTCACCCACTATAGTCATTGGGAGTCTTTCCATTGACTTCAACCAGCTTTGGAGCAGGCCCTAAATGAAGAAGCTGCAGAAGGTGCAAGCTGCCTCTGAAATATTGAGTAGCTGAGAAGGTTCCAGATTTTCCTAACATTTCAATTTGTTTAGTCAGGATGTAAAACAATATCCTATGTAGTTAGCATCCTGCTTCTCTCCCCTTTCAGCAAGAAACACTGCCATTTCTAACCATGCTTCTAAATCAAGTGTAGTCCTCCTTGGTGCTGCAACTGCTAGTATAACAGAGAGGTGGGGAAAATTAATAAAAACGACAGATTTGCGAGACAGCTCACTCCACACAAATTATAAATTTGTTTGTTCGGGGGAGGGGCTGGTTTTTTTTTTAAAAATATGGTTATCTGCTATTTGTTATGTCATTCAACGGGAAGAATGATTATCAGTGGGAAGATAATTTAAAACTTCGGTGCATGGATTTAAACAAAAAAAATATTTTCCTTACACACCAATAAAAATGAAAACTAAACTAATATACAAAAAAAATATATATATACCTATGGACTGACTCACTCTCTCACACATACAGAGAGAGAGAGAGTTAAAACTCTGAGCTAAATTCTCAGAAACTAGTTCTGTGGTCCTTGGTCTGTTGAACTGCAGTCAAAGTCCTGAAAAGGACTGGAAGCCACAGGCCAGGACTGCTGCATTCATCCATGGGCAACTTCAATTTTAAGCAATTGTAGACCCTTTTTTGGCAGTTAATCCTATTGCTATTTGTTCAGCTGGCTGATTGAGTTGGAATCTGTGCCAAACAATTTGTCTACAATCAGTGACCACAACATGCAATAAACTACAGTCTTCATACATCAGTAATTTGCCAAGTCAAATTTCCGCTCTAGCAATGCAAGATCCCCAAATTCCTGTATGTAGTTATCTCTTTGCCTGGGTGGGAAAAAACCCTAAGAATGTTCTATCAGACACAACAAGCTCTAGAAATTAACAATTACTACATAATGATATAATACAATTTGGTGGATGTGGGATTCAGTTAAGTTCTTTCAAACTGCTGATCTACTCCAAAAAAAAAAAAAATGACTTGTTCAAATAGTATCGAGTGGTTCCATGTTAACCACGTCTCAATTACTTCCAGATCAAATTGTTCAGTTTATGAGTAAATTAAAAAACAAACAAAACAAACCTACTAGCCCTGTAAACGAAACCTTGAATCTGAGAATCAAAATGAATTTTTTCCTTCTCATGCTTCATCATCAATAATAAAAGTTCTTCAGACAAATGAGGCTCCCAGATCCAGCTGTGTAACCCAATGTCCTCAAATTGTGTCTTCTGTGACAACTGTGCAAAACTACTACTGCCCACAGTTTTACACAGGCGTAACAGACTGGACCTTAGTGAACAATCCTGTTGACAATGCGCAAAAAGGAATAGAAGCCAACTCATTTTTCCTTGCCATTGTTAACTCTGTAGGGATACCTAGAGTAAAAACAAATTTGTGTCACTGCTGTCAACAGACATAAGCTGGGATAATGTATAGCAAACAGCCTTGTTGAGTAAGAAGGTACCATTTTTACAAAGTCACTTTTCAGACTAACTGCGCTACCCTTATAGTTCTGGTTTCATTTTGCTACTATAGTGCTAGCTTCATCATGCAGTCTCAGCTTTTAATTGCTGTCTCTTTACTTTGTTGCCTCGGATAAACAGTTTCCACAGTTAACACTGAAAATATATTCCTTGTTTAGCCACCAGGCATTCTAACACTAGTGAACACACGAGACATTATCGGACTGAATTCCTGGAATTACCCTTAATCCTTGGTGCCACAGTTTTGCTGAATGGGCCAACAGAAACTGGGATTGCTGTAGAGAGGATGGCCTCAGCCTTCAGAAGAAATGCATCACTTTAGTGTGGTCTTCCTGGCTAATTAAGTAGTAGTATTTGCGTACTTTGAATGGGCCTGAGGCTAGATGGTCATAATGAAAGGTCTGGATGGGGAGATCTATATCAAGGCAAAATGGGGGAATCTGCAGGGCTTGACTGGAGAAAAATGAAACAGAAAATTCTCTTTCCCCTAGAGAAAAGTCTCCAGAGACCACCTGATTCTACCCATGGCCCTCAGCAGTCTGCACTGGTAGCATTTCCGTTGAGCCCCAGACAGAGTTTAAACCTGCTCTCCTATGGCAGAGAGCAGCAGTTCTGCCTGCATCCCCATCCAAGCTGAAAGACCTTGCCGGTAGGGCTGCTTCCAAGCACACAGGTACGACGAAAATTAAACACTCTTTTGTTTGCTGAATCAAGCCCAAGTCTGTATGGTCAGAAATCCCTACAACTATGTATCCTGGGGACCAGATAAGATTTGACATACACGATTTAGAACTGTAAGAGGAAAACTTTTGAAAAATAATTTTTAACAAAGTTTGTGTTTTTTAAATTTCATTAACAAAAATCATATCAGGTGTTTTTTAAATTTACAATTTGATTTCAAGATACCATTATGGAGCAGCTCATTGTTCTATGCAAAGATTATGACAGGCATCCAGTCAAAACATGTTTGACTTTATTCAATATCGTTTTAACATGCAAAAATACTAAAGAGCTATAAAAAAATCATCTGAGATTTTTCCCACATTTACAAAGTCATAACAACAGCTACATTATCCAATGGATGAAATATAATCTTCTAAAAAATAAAATAAAAAGAAGGCCCTTCTTTGATTGGCTGGCAATCAAAGATTTGCTATATTTGTTAAATCCATAACTAAATATCTCAAGAGAGATCCACAGCTTCATGTCACAAATTGAGAGAGAAGATTAATGATCGATGTCATATAACTACAAAACAGAAGGCTCTCTCTTACTTGATAATTCTTGCTTTGTTAAAAATAGATTGATTGCCTAGGAAAGATAGAACAGGGTACGCTGAAGTCGTTTTACATTCAACTGTGGAATTCTCAGTTGGGGTTAGGTTTCTCCTATACTTACAAAAATCCGAGGCATGAAGACTTATAGCATAGAGCAGAGGTTCTCAAACCGTTCAGGTGGTCCGAGCTCCATTCAGGTGGTCCGCGGATAGTTCCCTCTAAGGTGCGAGCCTGGACGGCTGCACACAAGAGAATGAAGGGCCACCCACCTAAATAGTGGAGCTGCGCAGGCGTGGCTCCACTAATTAGGTGCCTGGACCCTGGAGAAGACGCACGTGTAAGGTGAGGTGGTTGCCTTGGGGGGGGGGGGGGGGGGAACAGGGTGAAGATGGGAGGGGGAAGTGGGGTGAGAAGAGGGGGTGGGGGGAATTTGGGAAATGCAGGCCTGTGGCGGCCAGAGAATGAGGTGACTTTCCTCAGCTCCGGGGCTGCAACTGCCGGGGAGAGACGGCTCTCCTTCCCAGCCTCAGCTCTGTGGTTGGGGAGAGACCCTCTCTCCTTCCCAGCCCCAGCTCAAGGGCTGCCATGGCCAGGGAGAGAGGGCACATCCATCGCATTAGAAAGGTAAGACTACGGATATTAAAATAGGAGTTGTGTGCTTTTATGTGTAGAACAAAAAATCGTTAATTATTATTAAGGGTTTTTTTATATAGCGCTTTTATCCAACATGCTTTACAATAGTTAGCTAATGGTAAAAACAACATTTGGAAAGATCGCTAAGTGGTCCGCTGAGACTTTCAGTAATTTTCAAGTGGTCCGTGGAAAAAAAAGTTTGAGAACCACTGGCAAAGAATCTCATCGACTACATATTACTGCTACCTCATCAAAGAATGCACGTTTCAGCTGATCTTGTTTTCTCCTCTTTCTTCTAACCAGCTGAAATTGTAAACTGGGATTTGAAAATGAAGTGTTTCAGCAAAATATGAATCCAAGTACTTAAAAGGTCAAGTATTCTCAAAGGCTGATAGAAGCAATAACACTGCCTCCTAAACCGAGTCACACCCCACCTCAAATGTACTGCCATTTATTAGCATCTCATAACACAGGATCTGTACTGCTGCTGAAGGGTGAGTATCTGACATTAGAAATCCTATTGCATCGAACGAGGAAAATAGATTTATTAAACTCTGCGTGTCATACCTTTTTTGCTACTCTGCCCGAGGAAAAAGGATAAACTCCTAAAATATACCTCCTCCGAATCATTTGTTGGTATTTTATACAAGTTGAAAAGAGTTAGAAAACAGAATCTTCTAACAACATTACAAAATTACCAAGCTTGAGGCTAGCCTGATAGTAATAGTGCTCTGAATGGCCATGTGCAGATCCATGCTCATTTTCTGGGCTCAGTTTCTCTGGGTTGCAGCATCCGAACTGTTGAAAAGTATGAATGGGGAAAAGCTTTCCATCACTCAAGAGCAACTTCCCTGGCCAAGTAAGAAGCCATATCAACGGGCTCAGAGCAGAGTCTTGTCAAGTCTCCTTGGCCAGAAAGTTAGTGGCCATGTTACTATGTCTCTCTGATGGCATTACATTATGATCATTGTGATTACTTGATCAATCAGAATGGATCCTTCATATTGTTTCACAAAACTCATAATGCAAAATGTGTGTTTTTTACAAGGTTCTAAAGCGAAGGTCCTTCCTATGAGGTTCTTCTAACTCACCTAGCCCAGAATCTTTAGTTAATAAACATGGAAGCCAGTCATCAGGCTTTGAAGTGTGCACTCTGTAAATGAGATGTTGTGGTGCTTAGTCTTACAGTTCTTTTCTTAAGCACCACCGATGAAGATCATCAAGAACGCCCCCTACAATAGCCACTCAGGCAGCGCATCCTTGATTAACGGAGCAGCACTTAAATGGAACCAACTGTTATCTGAAACAGGGTCACATTCTCGCCTTAAGTCAGGAAAGCCATGGTTCTGTTTGGATAATAGGAAAGTCTAGATTAGCGTGGAATGAAAAATCAAGGTTGCACTATGTTATCTCTGAATTCACATAATTAACAAATGCATTGCTGCTGAAGCATCATTTATAAAGATGATTCTGGTTCCCAGTGCCTAAACTTGCAGACAATGAAACACAGAGACAAGAGAACTACAGGCTCATTAGTTTGCGTTACAGAACAGCTTGTAACATCTCTCAGCTAAACTGAGCGCAAATTTAGAGAAACGTTTCGTCCCTTTGGGAAAAAAAAAAGTCTAAAAATACTCCAGCCCTGAACCTTCGCGGAGGACTATTCACATTGTGAAAGAAAAATATGCTGCCCGTAGCTGTTTAACTACTTAAAAGTTAGTATAAATCAATTCCTTTCCTTTAGTAGGTTTAAAAAGAGTTTGTGACATACAGCTTAGAGAAAAAGTTATGTCAAATACATTTAGTCGCTGTGAACATTTTTTATGAACATTTTTAATCATCATCATCATCCACTGCTTTAGAAGGGTCTTGCAATCTAAAGCTCTTCAAAAAGATCTTCAAAAACATTCATGCAGCACAGCCTGGAAAAGATCGATCATGGTGCTAGCAACATCGTCCGTACGTATTACAGAAGATATTGAAGTGGATCTCAGACTGGGGAAGGTTTCAAAGTATCCTTCTAAGACAGGTTATTATTTTTGCCAGGTGTTTTCTTAAAGTAAGCGTCACCTGATCTGCAGAAACTGATGTGCAGCGAGTATATTCTTTTAACAAGTATATTTTTGTCTCAAAGTGAGTTTCATTGACCCAACATCAAGTTCTCTAGTAAACATACTACAAAGAATGATCTGCCTCCTCTCCATTTTACTCAAGTTTGAACATTTTCACTAATATTTTCTTTTTTACTAGAATGTTAGTTAAATTGCTTGTTTTCATTATTGGGCAGAGATGCAAACCATCAGGACTTAATTTTGCACCAATCACCAGTAGACCTCTAGGCTGAGATTTTCAATGAAATCCTGGGGATTTAATATCCATTACTTTTACAGCATTGTGATGCTCGTAAATGTACTCAGATTTTTATTAAACACAAAGAATTCTAACAACTGAAACAAAGAATGTATGTTGTATATTTCATTGATTCTTTGTTGTTTCAGTTGTTAAAATTCTTTATGTTTAATAAAAATCTGTATTGGCTTTACGTGGCTGAGAAGGCACAAATTTCTGTCCCTACCTGCTCACACTGACAGTTTTCATTTTGATACACTGTAAAAAGATGCATGGTTTTGCAATATTAAAGAGTTCTGTGGGCACAAATAAAAGAAGCATCACATAATTCACTGGAGAATCTTGTGTGTGTACTTTAAGCAGTGAAACAACCTCACTTCTCTTCTACATCAGCAAAAAAAAAAAAATGCTTAAAAGCAATCAAAAGTGGTATCGACACACATTAAAGGGAGAAGGCAAATTTAATCCCGAGGTCTCAGTCCTCTTCTTAAAGTTTAGTAAGCAAATTAAATCTTGTGAACAAAAGCATCCCCAGAAAGCAAGTCTCTAGATAAATTATATTAAAGCAATTCACTTAAAATGCACTAAATGCAGTTCAGAGCCTTTTTCAACCTTCCCCTACTTCCAAATGTTAAGTGACTAAGTGTGATTTATACTCTGATAACAGTCAAATAATTTTCCATGGCCAACTGTGAATGTTTCACAGGCTTTCCAGGGGGAAAACAGTTTTAACATAGAAAGCGTATTTAATACCATCCTAAATTTGCCTGTAAAGGATCCACACTTCACTGCACATTCTAGCCTTACCTCACTACTGCAAAGGATCTCTGCTGATCCTAAACTGCACTCCTTCATATCAGACCAGTTAATGAACTGGAGAATCAGAAAGTGAGACGTGCAACGGGAGGTATTCTGCATGGCTCCTGTTATCCATGCGTCAGCCCTGTTTCCAATGATATGCAGTAAGTTTTTAAAAAGTTGCCTTCTGGAACCAGACAGTGCAGCTCAGTGTTGAAGAACTAACACTATAGTATCATCATTGTGCAACCACCACTTCAGAAAGGTGCTTCTGCATTTTCTCTCTTCCTTCTGTCATTATAAGGAAGGGATTTAAGAAGGATGGTCTCAAACTCCTAAGGAGTTTCCACCAGTTACACACAATTGACTGTCCTCCTTTAATCAAGGGCTTATCTAGGTTCAAACATCCTAAGTTAAAATATATAAAGTATTACGTCCTTCAAACTAAGCTATTTGTGGCCACTCCCCTCTGAAGGGTACAGGATGCAATAGCTCCATCCTCCCTCAGCTTCCTTCCTTTACTTTTCCATGGGAGAATTCCAAAGAGCGAGTTACGTCCCACATGTAGTTAAGCAGACTGATGTAAACAGGAGGACTTTAAAATCCCAGAAATGACAGCAAGCCAGTCATAACAAAGAACACAGTGGGGAGCTCACTGGGAAAGCTGGCTTTTGTTCTCCCAGTATTTCACCACACTGTATGATTTCCTCGCAAAGCCATTTATTTTAGAGCAGTTCGGGTTGCTCGGTGTCGTTCTGCTGGTGCAAAGATACCATAAAGCTGCTGTAGCCAGCCACTGGAGGATTCCTCAGCACAACAGGACAATGGGTGGCAAAGAGCTGCTTCTACTAGGCCACCCCTTCTTCAATGGCAACATAGGAGGCAGGGGCAGAGAAAGGCAGCATGGTTAGGGCTCCCTTATACCAGCTGATCTGACTGCTAGAATCTCTACTTGTGGCCACTGGCAGCTGGTATAAGGCTGCTCTAATTTATGCCACGGACCATATGTCATCATGGCCCCAGGATCAGGAGAGCACAAAAGGTGGTTTAAGGCCAGTTTTGCGCCCTGTTCCCCTTCCTAAATGTCACAGAGTTCTTCAGTCATGCTCAGGATCTGGTCCACAGGTTCCTCACCAAGCCCTGCCTTACCGAATGTTTGTAAAACATTGAATCATAGAATATCAGGGTTGGAAGGGACCTCAGAAGGTCATCTAGTCCAACCCCCTGCTCGAAGCAGGACCAAGTCCCAGTTAAATCATCCCAGCCAGGGCTTTGTCAAGCCTGACCTTAAAAACCTCTAAGGAAGGAGATTCTACCACCTCCCTAGGTAACGCATTCCAGTGTTTCACCACCCTCTTAGTGAAAAAGTTTTTCCTAATATCCAATCTAAACCTCCCCCACTGCAACTTGAGACCATTACTCCTCGTTCTGTCATCTGCTACCATTGAGAACAGTCTAGAGCCATCCTCTTTGGAACCCCCTTTCAGGTAGTTGAAAGCAGCTATCAAATCCCCCCTCATTCTTCTCTTCTGTAGACTAAACAATCCCAGCTCCCTCAGCCTCTCCTCATAAGTCATGTATTCTAGACCCCTAATAATTTTTGTTGCCCTTCGCTGGACTCTCTCCAATTTATCCACATCCTTCTTGTAGTGTGGGGCCCAAAACTGGACACAGTACTCCAGATGAGGCCTCACCAATGTCGAATAGAGGGGAACGATCACGTCCCTCGATCTGCTCGCTATGCCCCTACTTATACATCCCAAAATGCCATTGGCCTTTTTGGCAACAAGGGCACACTGCTGACTCATATCCAGCTTGTCGTCCACTGTCACCCCTAGGTCCTTTTCCGCAGAACTGCTGCCTAGCCATTCGGTCCCTAGTCTGTAGCGGTGCATTGGATTCTTCCGTCCTAAGTGCAGGACCCTGCACTTATCCTTATTGAACCTCATCAGATTTCTTTTGGCCCAATCCTCCAATTTGTCTAGGTCCTTCTGTATCCTATCCCTCCCCTCCAGCGTATCTACCACTCCTCCCAGTTTAAAGTGCTAAGAGATTTTTGTTATTTTTGATAATAATTCGGTAATTAATATTGACCAATATGGACCAAAACTGGACCCAAAACCCCACAACCGCCTGCAGAAGTGTTCATTCATACTCAATAGACCTTTCAGTAAAGCGCTTCCAATCAATCAGGTGAGATGAGCTTGCTACAAACAGACTCTGGTAACTTCTGTATTATTTCCATAGTGCTATCAGTGCACATGACTTTTCACGAACAGACAGAGATGCAATCCCTACCTCAGAGAGCAGTGATAGGAAAAACCTCAGGAAGATATGATAAGGGACATTTAAAATACAGTATAGCCGAAGACTGAGGGCCAGATGCTGCTTCCACTAAAAAGTCAATGGCAAATCTCACATGGAATTCTATAGTCAGCATCAGGCCTTAAGGGATGAACAGTGCAACTCTTATCTGTGTAAACAGTACAGCCAAATGTGAGCAGCTCCACAGTGATTCAGTTTGCAGGATCAGGCCCTTATTGGCAGACTGAGTGTTAAACTGATTTCAGAGTGGTGGCCGTGTTAGTCTCTAAGGTGCCACAAGGACTCCTTGTTGTTTTTGCTAATACACATGAACAAATTTATTTGGGCATAAGCTTTCGTGGGCTAAAACCCACTTCATCAGCATCTGATGAAAGCTTATGCCCAAATAAATTTGTTTGTCTCTAAGGTGCTACAAAGACTCCTCGTTGTTTTTGTTTAAACTGAGATAGTCAAGATAATAGCTGCAATTCATTTACCTATTCTGGAAACAGAGAAAAATACATTGTAACTTCAAAGCATACATGTCCTCTCTAGAGACTCAGTAGATGCTTTCACAGGTTGTGAGAAATACACATGCATGAGGATATAATTATTTTCAAATCAAGCCCGTTAATGTTTTAAGAAGAGCCAGATTCTTGATCTATTTAAAAAGACTGCCTTACAATTTACTTATGCTATGGGGGATTCTAAAATTTTGACTAATAAAGACATAACAGTTAAATCTACAGGTGGTGCGCAGAAAGAGACAAATATAACAGATAAGATAATAGACTCACTTAAAATCTTACTGCTTAACAGGGGAGAGAAGTAGCCATCCTGGTTCCTGCCCTCTTATAGAGGACACTTTGACAATATGAGATACACACAGGGATATGCTGCAGTTGTGCTTCACCACATGAGGGGGAGGAAAGCATTTAACAGCCTGCCATGAGGCTACAGGTCAAAGTTCTGGACTCTAACATATGGGCCAGGTACTGGACTTCTGCAAAATAGTAACAAAGTCCCTCTACAAGGAAACACAAGTAATGAGTATGCTCAGATTTACACACCCACAATCAGAGACTTCGTGTTGTCATCCATCTCTTTCAGCCTTGCGGAGTGTGTGTTTGCTCCTAAAACTCTAGCTTTCATATGCTGGCAATGTGTTTTTATTCTTAACTGCAAAGGAAAATACATTTACAGCCTTTTCCATGGGGGGGAGGGGAAAGGATTCCACTTATACAGGAAGCCAAACCGAGGTCATCTCTGACCAGTGTTCTCCACGGGGAACATACTAGAGGACAACGCCACTTGAATGACAGCCAAAGTTATTTGTGCTTATTATACTGTGTTTGTTTACATATTAGGAAGGAGGATTAGCACTTTTTAGCCTACTCTTTTGATCCACAGGATGTTCAGGAATGAGCTGCATACTTCTTGTCAGAAGGAACCATTAGATCACACAGTCTAACCTTATGTGTATCACTGGCCATTAAATATCATCCAGAGACCCCTATATTGAGCCCAATTACTTTAGTTGAACTAAAGCATTTTAGTCCTCAGGAGAATAAACTGTTGTGTGCCCAAGGCAGAGAACAGGAGAGACAGAGGTACCACCAATGCCCACAGCCCCAACAATGGCAGGGAACGGATTAGGTGGAATATGCCCAGATGATCCTAGCAGGTGATCTATGCTTCTCAAATGAAGGCGAACAAACAAAAACAACAAAACCAAAGTTCCTTCCTGACCCTAAACCTGCTGATCAGTTACACCCTGAGCATATTAGCAAGATACATCCCCCAGACAACTAAAAAAGAGGATTTTCTACTCTACCTCAAAGTACTGGTCCATCCAGGCCAGTGTGTCATCTCCAGCGGCGGCCAATTCCCGATGTTTAACAGGAAGGTGAAAAACAGAAAAAGACCAAACCAAACCCCTGCCCATTCCCCTCCTCCCCCCCCAAAAAAACCTTTTCATAGATTTCAAGGGCAGAAGGGACAATTATGGTCATCTAGTCTGATCTACTGTATAGCACAGGCCATAGAACTTCCCCAAAATAATTCCCAGAGCAGATCTTTTAGAAAAACATCCCATCCTGATTTGAAAATTGCCAGCAATGGAGAATCCACTATAACCCTTGGTAAATTGTTCAAGTGATTAATTACCCTCACTGTTAAAAATTTACACATTCTCTCCTTCTTGAATTGTGGACACCAGAACTCAACCCAGTATTCCAGCAGCAATCACATAAGTGCCAAATTAGAGGTAAATTAAACTCCCTACTCCTATCCCATTTATGCATCCATCCAAGGATCACACTAACCGCTTTGGCCACAGCATCATACTGGGAGTTTATGTTCAGCTGATTATGCACCACACCCCAAAATCTTTTTTCTGAGTCACCACTCCCCAGAATAAAGTCCCCCATCCTATACGTATGGTCTACATTCTTTGTTCGTAAATGAGCTGCCACATTCCTCCAATTTTCTACCAGTTAATTCTTACTTTTGCTCCAGATGTTGCACAGAAGTGGAAACCCTAGGAAGTCTCTAGTACTGCACCCAAACTGTAAGCTTCACATATGTTATGTTACTGAAGTTTAAATTAGTTGAGGGGTGAGGAAGGCACTAGTCTCTTGTTTTCATGCAAAGCTTTATCCTGCATTGCAGCTTGTACCAATTTATTTCCCTCCCTTTATAAACCCCCTTTTTTCATCATCATGGACACTGACATATCAAGTGATTATTAGAGTGTCTCTGTGCTGTCCTACGCAATATGGGTCCTTGGTGATACTGGATTCACAGCAGCAGTTTAGTGAGTTAATTAACTGGAAAAAAGGGCATGAGAAAAAGACACTACAAAAACAACAAGTAAGTCTTTTCAGAAGTGTCGCAGAAGACAGTGGTGAGGAATTGAGAGGAATTCCACATTTCAGTATTCCAAGTCGACATTATTTAAATTCAAAGTATTCAAAGACAAAAATAAAGCCCTTCACCCATCACACTCTGGCAAAGATTCAAGAGTGCAATAACAGGAAGGAAATGACCTCAAGATTAAACTCTTTCCTGAAGATCTCATTAATCTCACTGTAAAATGATGTGCATTTCACACTCATCTACATCTTACGTGCATCCTTTTTATACATTACTTGAGTGCCACAGCACACGTCTACATTTCTTCTGCAATCTCTTAGACTGATACAAATGCCAGGAGAGCACGGTCCATGCATACATATTTTATACAACAGACTGAATTTCTAGAATGTTGAACCACAAAAGACAACCAGAATCTAAAAACAAACAATGCATTATGTGCTATGAAAGAAATATGAAAATATTTTTTCTTAGAGAATAACAGTCACTAAATTATCCCTTGCCTAAATCACAGATGTGTTGTGAGGTACCAGTAATTAAATATTTTAAAGTGTTTTGTCATCTTCACATAGAAAGAGACCCTACAGAAATGCAAAGTATTGCTATATCTTCCATCATTTAGCTTTTGATGGGTAAGTATTTCATATTTTTAGGAAGAAAATAAGACGATGACAAAAATAGCAAGTAAGAAGAGAAATACTGTGAAAAGAGTAGGTACGAAAAAGGAAAACTCTGTTCATTCTGTGTCTCTCTTCTTTTTTCCTCCTCACGACCATTTTTGCTTCCTTCTAACTTTTAATTACCATATTACTGCATCTCAGCTTCTTACAGCAACTACAGTTTCCCTGTAACGTTCAGTTCCTAATCTACACACACAAGCTTGGAGGTACAAATCAAGAGGAGTGGTGGTAAGGAGCTCTCTTTTTCATCCATTTCTTGACCAGTCTGTACATGGCCACAATGAGAGGTAGATATTAAAAGAGGTATACAAAACTGCTACTATGACATCAAAGTGTGTGCCATTCAAACAAGCTTCATGATATTTTGTAGACAGTTAACATTATTGTACTGTAACAGTCATTAGGCAATTTATAACTCTGAATACCTTATTCATTTTGCTTCTAAAAACACACAAAGTGGGCCTAACCGTTTTCATTTATTTCTTACTCTCCCCAAACTTTGATCAAAGTCAAATGTAGTTTTAGGATTCAGGTGACAAGTTTATGGAGGGAAATGTTAAAAAAGCCTGAAGGCCACATACAATATCATTCTGGAGCAAGGATGATTACACAACATGCTGATGGTCATGTTGAGTTGCATCTACACAGCTAGCATCATGTATTATCCAGTTCTGAGAAGGCTTGTTTTAAAAAGCAAGACAAGGGCAAGCTGCTATTACATGTATCTTTTTTATGTATCCAGAGTGTCTGGAGATTTACATTCTCATATGGTTAGGAATTTTCTATTAACTTAATTGGATACTTTTCTGAAGGAATTAGAATGTGTGCACCTATAATGGATTTCTTTGGCAATACTTCAACTACTCTGCTTAAAATGAACAAATAAATGTCACCACAATTATTTTTCACCTTGTGTTAAGACTCTGTGTACGTATCCTGGCTGAGCTATCCGTGGTATAGAGTAAAGACAACATTCTTCCCTCTCCATGTTAAAAGGTCTATAGGGATGATTGGCTTTATCACAGGAGACCCACTGCTGCTCCATGCATCATCGCCTTTTGGGTGGCAGAGTCGGGTGCATCGTAGAAGGCAGGTTTGGCAGTTTAAAGGGAAAGCAGAGATCCAAAGTACAAGGCATGTTCCTGTTGAAATAGGCTCAGAAGCACTCCCTCCAAGGACTGCTGCTACAATGTCTGTAAGATTATGTCCCCTGCCACACTGCTTCTGGCTAATGTCCATTGCTAGCCAAAGCCCTTTAGTTTCTTTCCAGTTTCTAAAGCCAAAGCTATTTTCTTTAATCTTGTATCAATCAATGTTAAAGACAGCTACCAGTGGAGACTCAAGTCAACAGAGGCTGCTGGGTGCTCAGCACTTTTGATGATCAGGTCACTGACTCAGGCCCCTGAATAAGGACATAAGAATGTAACTTTAGGCACCTATGTTTGAAAATCTCAGCCTTTGCACAAAATTAGGTCAGCACCTGTATCATCACCATTTCAAGTGGCAAGCACACCAGAATACCGTGACTCATAACATTGATGTCTCCTACGTTTTACAAATACGTATAATTTCTTTACTACTTCGCTTTACTATTACAAAGGCCCCTATCCTGAAAAAGGCTTAAGCTTAACTTTATGGCTAACTTTATGCACTGAATAGTCCCACTGATTTCAAAATACACACAATAGTATAAATAAAGCTCTTGAAAGTTTAATAAAAAACAAAAGAAGCAGAACATTCTCTATAATGTTCAAATTCCTAGCTTTCCCCTCCTTCTTTAACTTTTCCACAGAAGAATTCCAAAAAGTATGTGTCAACTTGAGAATGATAAAGCACAGAACTAATAGCAAAACAATCATAAAGAGGATAATAATATAGGTTCATTAACCTAGGTTTGTTGTTGTTTTGTAACTAACAAACTGCCTTGCATTTAAATCTCTAGGATAATATATGCAGTTTACCTCCCCTCACACTCATATCCACAATGAAAAAACTGCTGAACCAATAAGTTTTCATGCTTAAAAAGAAATCCCATAAAAATACTTTCAATAAAAGGAGATGCATTTGTTAGCTGCAACCTACTGAGAGATTAACGAGTGCAGCCTGAGTACTTGTTTTTTATCCTGGCTTTTTTCTCTAATGAACTGGACACACTTTTTATTCGATCTACAATTAATTTACCTGAACTGCACGTTTAGATGCAATGGAGTGAGTTTTCAAAGCATGATGGGTTTTTACTTATACCTTACATCCCACAAAAAACACACATATGTATATAAAAAATACACAAACTGAAAATATGGCTTCCATGCTCACACCAGCTGTCATAAGGACCTTCTAAGGGAAGAAATGAATTGTGTGACATTAACCTGCAATCTAAGCTTCTTGTAGAAGGTTTTGCATAATTTCCCCTCTTAACTGCAGTCCTGTAGAGCATCAGGTATGCATTCTTTGCTGACAGCACTTCAGCTGTACTAGTAAAACACTCCTAGTGCTAGACGTGGTCGTAGACAAAAGTCCACACTACGAGTATATTATACTAGCAAAATGCTCCTAGTCTGGATGCAGCTAATAACAGCAAACTGTACTTTTGTTGGTACAGCTTATTCCAGCTCCTCTGAGGTAATAAAGCTATGCCAGCAAAAGCGCAGTTTTGCCAGCCTAACTTTATCCACACTAGGGGTTTTGCCGTCATAGCTATGTTGCACAGGAATCACACCTCTCCATATCCCTGACCGACACAGCTATTCTGGCAGACGTCTGTAGAGTGGACATGACCTAGGTGTCTGACAAAAAGTTATGCTGCATATTGTGTAGTATGAATGGAGGATTTTAACCTTGACATTAAGTGACCTATTACTTGCATGAAGTTCAAACTCTACTGGGAAACAAAAATTCATATGGTGAATAAGGGAAAAGCAATAGAATCACCCACAATCCATGGAGAGCTGCCAATGGGATGGAATTTGTATACTATAAAAGGTGTAACTGATCATTTAAAAAAAAAATTAAAGAAATTACAGGACTATGTGCCTGAATAGCATAATGCAGTGAGAGATATTAAACATATATTTTCTTGTGGGGGGGGGTGGAGGGGGAGGGAAGGGTTGGTTGTTATTTATTTCAGGGCTCCCAAAGCTGCAGAGAGCAGTCACTCACTGCACTGAGAGAACTACAGCAGGATGCATGCTGTGACTTCATACACAGTAGAACTTCACTCATTCATAGAGCTATCCAGCACATGGGGATTTTTGTACAGGGTGTACTCTAAGATAAAGGTTACAAGAAAGCTGATGTCCAAAAGGGTGGGAAATAATTTTTAAAACTTTAGGAAATCCAAAACAAAATGTACATGCAAGAGAACTGCATATAAGTACAATCAAACCTTGAAGTTCATCAAGATCAGCAGCTGCAAGCCAGTTACGGTCTACAAATGCATTTTAAAAATCAAACATATCCAGAACAGGAACTTTAGGCCAATCCTGCTTTCATTAAGTCAATGAGACTTTTGCCACTGATCACAATAGGAGCAGGCCCTTGGATCTTGTGATGCTCAGTTGAGATCATCCAAATGGCAACTCGCCGAGCCATTTGCTTACCAGGTAACCTTAAGTACCTTCAGTCCCACATACATATCTCCCATACATAACATATTCTTCAAAAGGCCTTTTGTTTTTGTGAGCAGACAGCAAAGAAGAGTGCTGTAAGTGAGAGACCTTAAAAGAGATTCACAAATGGCCGCATTCTACTTTTACATTGTTTACCTGTAAATCTCTAAAAATATCATTTTGAAATGTTATGAAACATACATCTGCCCTTTAAAAGCTGTACACTGTGTATTGGAATGTGTCAACAGCACAAAAGGCTGGTAGAGATCTTTGTTGCTGCAGTATGTTTTTCTAAGCTTAAAATGACTGACAAATTGTTCTCAATTCTCTTTATTATTAAAAATATCCCAACAAGTATAATCAGATACCTGTCAACAAAATTATTTGGCAGCTCTACTAAAATATTTTGCTTGGATACATTAATATAATTGCACTACCAGCATGTTAAGCTTTTCTCAGTACTACACTGTAAAACATGACTCATGTTGGCTACCTATGAAGCAGGGTAGGGTATTTCCAAAACCTACTTCCCATATCTTTGCTATTATAAGTCTGGAGATATGCAGAGAACAATTTTCCTGTCTCCTTCCTTCCTGTTCTTCTGCCTCCTGTCCCCTTCCTTGAGCATCAGCAGTAGTACTGACTGCACAGGTGACTACCACACTCGATAAGCAGCCTGTAACACTGCTGCTACGTTGTTGTCAGAAGTTCCTGTAACTGTGACAGGCATGACCCATGAAGAGACTCAGCTGTTACTGAAAAGTTTGTCTCCTTATGCTGGCTTTGGATAAAATACACTTCAGGTTTTATATGAAGTACAGAGGAAGGGATTGGAAAGGTGAGACCCATGAACCCTGACCCGGGGGTCTAGCTGGAATACAGCTCCCCTGATCACTTTTATAGAATATTATGGGCACTGGCTCCATGTGAGCTCCTCCAAGTGACCCAGTCCCTGCTCTACCAACCTACACTGAGCTAGGTAGGCTGGCACAGAGATCCCCTGTAGCCTTCAGGGAGTGCAAAAGCTGCACATCTGTTCCTGTGGTGCCCCTTACATGAAATAAACTGGAATTTTGGGTATTTTATTTTAATTTTCCTTTTGGTGAAGAGTTGACGCTGACTGGTTTGTTAGCAAATCTCTGACATGAGGGTTAGGGTTCGGAGGCTTTTTGGAAGAAGTATGTTTTCAGAAGAGTTTGAAGGAAGAAAAAGTGGGGGAGTATGTCAGGCTGCATCAAAAGGTGAGTTCCAGCTGTAGGGACTGCAGCAAAACAAGCCCACTCACCGGAGTAGAATAGCTACATTCATAAAAAGAAGCTATGTGGAATACACAATACTTCTGAAAGTATCCATTATAACCAATTACATGCACTTACACTCATTACAAAGACATGACCAAAAAACCTCAAGTTTGATAAAATCCATACAAATGTTTCAGTGAACACATTCATACGACCGAAATGTTCTGCTGTGATTAGAGGGAGTTGCCCCAATTCCCCTTGCCTCACAACTCCTTGATAATATGTATTTCAAAGAACAGTTGCACTGATTTTAGGTTAACAATCAGATACTGTGTCTACCCCCATCCTCCTATCCCCAGAGCCTGGTATGCAGATCCTGGTTAACTACAGTACAACGAAAAGGGCTTTCATAAATAAGTTTGAGAGATCAGAAACTGCAGCTGACCGCAGAAAGCTTCAAAACAAATACCAAAGCAATGTTAACTACTGATCATACTAATGTGTCAATTAAAAACGGAATAAGGGTTATTTCTACCCCTATTACAATTGGACAAATGCCTCAAAAGTTTTCTACAACTATTTGCTAAAAAAACTGAATTCACTTCTGTATTGTTTGTGAGCTTTTCAGCTCATTTTCCGTTAATATTTACTGGCAGAAGTGTTTGCAGAAAACAACAAAATTAACAAATATTAGATAATATTAATGGAAAGCAAAGTATAAACTCAAATACTCTTTAGGTCAGAAACGGTCTCTCACTGTGTGTTTGTACAGCACATATCACAATGAGGTCGCAATCTTGGTTGAGGTCTCTTGGCACTACTATTATACAAATTAAAACACACCCTGGAGTATTGGCACTTGATTTTAAGAGTTATGCTCAAATTGAAGAACACAGACAATACCATGTGATCTGTATGTACAATCACAACTACCCAACAGAGTTTCAGAGTAGCAGCCGTGTTAGTCTGTATTCGCAAAAAGAAAAGGAGTACTTGTGGCACCTTAAAGGCTAACAAATTTATTTGAGCATAAGCTTTCATGAGCTACAGCTCACTTCATCGGATGCATTGAAGTGAGCTGTAGCTCACGAAAGCTTATGCTCAAATAAATTTGTTAGTCTCTAAGGTGCCACAAGTACTCCTTTTCCAACAGAGTTTGAATTTCAAATATTGAACGCATGTGACAACATTAAATGAAAGATCTAAAGACCAAGACATATTCAATAAAGTTGTTCAGAAAATAATGTTGAGTAAACTTAGGAAAATCACTCTGCTCGCATACATGCTGCAAATAAAAAAGGCTAACTTAATCAAATAACGTATTTGCTACACATTATCTACACTGCTCTAGCAACAAGAAAATATAGGTCAACAGGTTAAGAAAAATATTTCTTGATAAAATCACCACACAGGTGGCACTAAGAGGCTGGAATCTACCCCAACTAACTAGCTGGGAATTCCTCTGGTGTCGCAGAGCTCACATCTGGTGTGAAATCAATGTAGCCAGTTCAAATGGTCTGCCTCACTGCATTATGGGGCAGGAGGGGGACAAGTCAGGTGGAGGGCAGAATGCACCTGTGCGTCACCAATTACCAAATGGCTTGTGGTACACCAGCTGGAAGAGTAGTAGTTAGTGTTAGAGTCAGACAAGTAGGACATGCTCTAAACTCTGCAGCTTGAGAATCAGGGATTCATCACCAGCTCTCCGACTACTCCTTCAATCACTCCTATGAGGAGAGGATCTTGGTGCAAGAGAAAACCGGGCCAGAGTATTCAAGAGCCCATTCTGTGGATTTTTGCCTTTTGAAAATGAATTCAGTATTTTCCAAGGTGCAGAATGACCGCACAATATGTTTTGGGTCACAGTGATTTACAGCACCTGAGGATCTGGCCCAGTCCGTGTGCATGACAGAACACTAGTTTTTTTTAGTTCTGTCCCCTGTGTAAAGCCAGCAGGCGTGGAACATTTTATTTGTTTTGTTTTGTTTTTTAAACAACTCTCACCTGGGTTCCCAACAGCTAGATGTAAATTTTGCATGAACCGACAGTGAGGAAGGCCAATGCCAGACACTCTCCAGGGTTCCTGTTAAGATCAGTCTAACCTTTCACTTACGTCCTGCTGTTTCTACTGTTGCTTTATATGAAGTTTGCCAAGATCAACTGTTAAATTTTTTTAAGTTTAAATCTAACGCTGGTGAGAAGTGCCAGACTGAAAGCCCTGGAGACTGTCCACAGGCAGATATATTATAGGGAACAGCAGTATGAGTTGCCCCACACTGACCCAAGGAAATCACTTTTCGACAAGACAAGTTAGTTCAGTTTGTGTCCCCATTTAGGGCATTATCCCACTGCTGAAGTCAATGGGACCTTTCTCAATGACTTAAAGGGAAACAGGATTGAACCTTCAGTTCTTGTTTTTCCTGAAAATGCCAAGAACTGTATCAGTTGTGATAGTGATTTCTCGTTGGACTGTTTTAAAATTTGATACACAAATAAATCAATTCACTGCCTTCAACCAATTCTGAAGGGTGTTTGACATTATGTAAAGTTATTTTGTTGCTCTTATTTCTGTTAGCAATCACATACAGAAAGGTCAAGTGGAGCAGATAAAACTAGTTTCTGCAACGACATGTTATTTTAAGAGACTATAATTACATATTTTGCGTGATAGTCAGCAAACACATTTGTATTTGGAACAATCACAAAATGTTCAAATTGCTCAAGAGAACAACAGTGTCTTATTGCACAACCTAACATTTTAAAAACTACTCATGTTATCAGACATCCATGCTTCAGAACAATAAGAAAGAACAGTATACTCTGTCATTAGAGCACCTCCCAAGGGAATAATATGGAGAAACATCATATTAGGGTACTGTAACTCAGAACAGCCTTAGGTTTTGTATTCACTACTAAATGTGGTAGCTAATGCATGTTAGATACCCACCTGTAAAATCCCAGTACACATAAGGCACTGTAGATTTACCATGAGGTGAACTGTGTGATATCAACGACAGCTGGTTGATGTATGGTGTTGATCTTACCTAGATACCCCGCGGTACACACAAGTCCCTTGTCTCCATTACGGTTTTACAGCAACATAACTATTACACATTAGTACACATCTTTATGGCAGTGAAGAAATAGTCTTATTAAACAGGGGAAGTGTTTGGTTCCCCATTAGACTTTGCTACGAAACTGGCTAAAGAACTATAACCCAATTAAAATTGTGATTTTCATTTTTTAATCAATGCTCATGAGAACAGTGTTTACATGGGGAGATCAAGTTCAATTATTTATAGATTTGAATCCAGCACTATTGTGACTATGAGATCTACATCAACTCCCTGGCCGACAAAGCAGAGCATGGCCTGAAATACAACAATCTGCATCCTGCCTTCAGAGCCATTACACGCCTAGCTGGCATCCATAAACAGCCTTCTAACATGCTTATCACGAAACCAGCCAGCTCTCCCTGCTCATCAATACATGAGGACCTGTACAGATGGAAAACTCCTTATTAAACATGGTGAGCCATACCCCGGCTAATGACTACCCAGAGCTATTTGAGCTGGCAAACTGCACAGCTGCAGATTCAGGAACAAACTCTGATGCTCCGTCACACGAAGAAGTATGAAAGGCCATCCAAAAGCTACGAAATGGACAGGCTGCTTGACCTGATGGTATTCCATCCGAGCTGCTCAAAGATACTTTGGAATCAGTGAGCACTGGCCTGCAACAACTGTTCTTAACAGTTGGGCATCAAGCGAAGTATCAGCAGCAAGATGGCATCAAAGAGGAAAGATGGCATCAGAGTGTCCCTGTACAAAGGCAAACACTCAAACCAAGCATTGCAGCTACAGGCTGATCTCATTGTTAGTGGTCCCTGGAAAGGTCTTCACTCATGTTCTTCTGGGCAGGATGCAGCAGCTCCTTAACAGACATTGTCATGCACAGCAATCAGATTTCCCTTTTGGGTGATCGACAAAGGACGCCATCCTTTGCCTCTGGCTTCTGGCTGAGCTGCACAGAGAATTTAGCCACCTACTTCACATGGCATATAATACATATATAGAGAGAGAGACATCAAAGCACCTTTTGATTCAGTCAGCAGGTCAAAACTCTGGCTAAATCTGGTGCGTGATCTTCACACAGGTACGAGAACGCCATGTTTCTACACAACCTCACATGTGCAGCAGGGATGCACTGTCATCCTGGCACCATTCTGTCAAGCTATGGACTAGATTTTAGGTCTATGCCACTCCACTCATTGGAATCAAGGCTAGTCAAGAAGCCTTCACTGATCAAGACTACGCTGACAATGCTGCCCTGCATATGGAAGAGTCTCAGAATTTCAGGCCCACCTTCCAAAATAGTCTAATGGCAGAAGACCAAGGCCCAGAACCTCAGAACTGGGCCATCAGAATCCCTAGTGCAGGTGGGGTCGAGTACTATGGAGACTGTTGAAGAGGTCCTCTACCTAGGCTACAAGCAGAGTTCAAACATTCACAGGAAACTGGACATTCTTCAACAAATAGATCTTGCCAGCTCCTGCAGGAAGGCCATGTCTTCCTTATGTCTTTGCACTGAGACAAAGTTCAGCATCTATCACACCCGTGTATTACCTGTATTATTACACGGGTCAGAAACCTGGACCTCTTATAGGCAGACTCGGAGGGGCTAGACAATCCATATGTGCTGTCAGCACCAAATACTGAGCATATAAGTGGTTCAACTGTGCAAGCTGTCATCATCTTGCAAAGATCTTCCCACTGGAGAGTGGGGGGAAGGACCTTGGGGTTACTCTTCTTAGCAGCTGTCTTGCCCAGAGAAAGAGGGGCTACCAGGCTCTCCTTGCTCTATCTGCTCTGGATCCCTGTCTGTAGCTCTCCACTGCTACTGCAGTGCAGAGGAGGGTAAGGGAGGGGTTGGGCAGCTACCTGTGTGGTCAGCAGATGTGGCTGGGAGCCCAGGGTCCAATGGCCAAGTGGGTAGCTTCCCTGGCCCTTCGACACTGTGCTTCAAACAATATTCCCCTCACGTGTATGTGCATGGTGGAGGATGGGGGGAGAAGCTGCCTCACTTGCTGATCCTGAGGCCTGATCCAGTCACCTGTTCCAGTTGCTGGAAACCCTCCCTATGCCTGAACACTTGAGAGAGGCCTGGGTCTCCACAGAACAGGCACAGATCTCTATGCAGACACTGAATCAGCAGGGCAAATGCAGGAGACACAATGCCTGGTTTTCCCTCTCACCGTTCTCTGACATACTGCATTCTGCATAGGCACACGGAGAGTACCAGACACTGGGTTGAAAGAGAATCCTCTGCTGATAAAGGCTGACCCTACAGCCTGATTATTTTATCCTTCTTGTTCTTCTCCTTTAAATTCCACTCCAGCAGGACGAGCTGGTCTGCAGACAAAAATCGAGCAGTTTCTCAGAGGTGGAGCCACACTTGCCTCTGATTGACAGACTTGGTCTGCCTCCTAGGCTGTATACAGCCATGTACCCAACCTCATGGGTCTGTGGACCTCATTACAAATAAAGAGGAAAATTTGATCAGTTTTGTTAAGACCAACTACGCACCATAAACCAAGTTTCAGCCTCTTACTGGTAGTAACATTTCAGTTAATTCTGGAGATTTTAAAGCTTTTGTAAAAGGCTGTTAAATGTCCAGGTCATGCATGATGAGAGAAACAGTGATTATTTTTTGTTACTGCAATACATATATTTCATTTTCACATATGGCAACAGTAATCTCATGTTGAAAAGTTAACACCTGGGTCCCAATCCTGCAAACACTATACACATGCAAACTGTGGACTGCGACCTTAAAAAGTCATATTTAGCTGCCCTCTGGTTTTTGTGCTGGCATATTTGCATATGCAAAACTCACAATTATTTGCGCAAATGGTCACTTGTGAATAAAGACTAGATGCCCATCTCATTTGCACAAAGGCCTCTTTTTTTGAAACTGATAAGCACATGGCAATACAGTACCAATCACCATATCAAAGGAAACTCTATAGACATCAGAAACAAGGGGAAGTAGTGTGTGAATAACTATGTTCTGTCCTTTTTAGAAGCTATTTTGTTCAACAGTAAAAAAAAAAAAAAAAAAAAAAAAAATCATAACATGGTTACATATATTAACGTCAAGCAGAAACAGTATAGCCCAGAAATAGTTAAGGAGCTTTGCATATTCTGAACTTCCAAATGCACTTTCAAAGATGTTATTTTTCCAGGCCAGGCATGCACAGGAAATTTGATTAGTTCACTTCTATTTCAGTGCTTACACATTTGTACTGTCCCTGATCTGACACTGGCTATTGGACTGGAGCCCGCGGTTTGCATAACATGTCTTTGAGACCTTTGCTGAGGAGCCAAAACACAGTAAGTCTAAATGTGCCCAACAATTTGTCACATAGGTTAGTACGTGGCTGGGTGCATCCAACTCTGTTCTCTATTCTATTTGCACGCTGTCCACGCGTGCCTCATCCCTAAGCTAGAAACAAGAAAGTGTGCTGATCTGCAAGTCTACTGTCTCATTTCAAGCATGTGTTATCCTTTTCCTTCCTTCTTTCAGAGCATATTACAGCTCAAAATTTCTCCAAGTTACACAAGCACTTCTGCAGACCCAGTACATTTCCTCTTTTAAATCTCAACCACCTGTCTTTCATTGTTCCCACTTCTAAGGCACCCACCATCTTTCCCGCATCTCCATCCACAGCCATTGCAGCATCCAATCTCCAAAAGAATTCAAAATAATTAAATAAAAGCCTTAAGATTGCATTCTGTATGTTATTATATACATTTACCAGGGTACACTTTCCATGACTTAAAGTTATTAATAATACAAATATATAGGGCAGAGCCCCTGATACCTGCAACTTTAAGGCAGAGCATAGAGAGGTATCTAACTTCTATAAAGAGGAATCCTCCATATTATGATCTCTGCAAACACAAACAAACAAACTTGTAAAATATTAATCTTAGTTGAGGGTAATTCTGCACACGTGCACACACACCCACACCCCACCACATATTGCTTAGCGGGGGGAAAAGAAATCTATTTTCTACCCACTAGTGATACCCATTTATTTCTAACTCAAAGATGTCAAAGCAGCTCTCAAAAAACATCCACCTTCATTTTTTATACATGTGGCTAGATCACAATGCAGGTCCCCTACCACTGCTGCAGATGCACATGATTGCTGCTTTCTTCATTCAACTGTTTTAAGAAAGATTAATAGATATTTGTGCAGCCTCTTCATAAATACTTAAATTGCATTAACCACCAGGACAGAACTGCTGTGGGACTGGCAGCTGTAGCTCCTATTGCCTACTGCTGCTTCAACTCTAAAGGTCAAATTAAAAAGCTTATGAATCAAACTTTCAATCTGATCTCTGTATCTGTCCTTGGAGTGCAAGTTCAAGGCATGTGAATTTGCTGCATATGATTACCAGTCACATAAAAAACATTTGAGACAATGTGAACACCAGAAGGAAAAGTA
Organism: Chelonia mydas; assembly: GCF_015237465.2. Lineage (NCBI taxonomy): Eukaryota > Metazoa > Chordata > Testudines > Cheloniidae > Chelonia > Chelonia mydas. Next base: position 55,598,299 of record NC_051251.2, read on the forward strand.
TGCGTTATCTTCAAAATAATTTCCCAGCTATATCTGCTGGGGACTGGGGGGGACCAGAGTGGTGGGGGGGTACAACTCACAAACACACCCTTGCAGAGACACCAGGTAGAATGAATATGTGGAGTAGCCATGCACAACCTTGCGATACCTAGCCACTTATTTCAGAGTAACAGCCGTGTTAGTCTGTATTCGCAAAAAGAAAAGGAGTACTTGTGGCACCTTAGAGACTAACCAATTTATTTGAGCATGAGCTTTCGTGAGCTACAGCTCACTTCATCGGATGCATACTGTGGAAACTGCAGAAGACATTATATATACAGAGACCATGAAACAATACCTCCTCCCACCCCACTCTCCTGCTGGTAATAGCTTATCTAAAGTGATCATCAAGTTGGGCCATTTCCAGCACAAATCCAGGTTTTCTCACCCTCCACCCCCCCCCCCCCACATACAAACTCACTCTCCTGCTGGTAATAGCCCATCCAAAGTGACCACTCTCTTTACAATGTGTATGATAATCAAGGTGGGCCATTTCCAGCACAAATCCAGGTTTTCTCACCCTCCCCACCCCCCTCCAAAAACCACACACACAAACTCACTCTCCTGCTGGTAATAGCTTATCCAAAGTGACCACTCTCCTCACAATGTGTATGAAAATCAAGGTGGGCCATTTCCAGCACAAATACAGGTTTTCTCACCCCCCCCCTTTTCCAAAAAACACACACACAAACTCACTCTCCTGCTGGTAATAGCTTATCCAAAGTGACCACTCTCCTCACAATGTGTATGAAAATCAAGGTGGGCCATTTCCAGCACAAATACAGGTTTTCTCACCCCCCCCCTTTTCCAAAAAACACACACACAAACTCACTCTCCTGCTGGTAACAGCTTATCCAAAGTGACCACTCTCCCTACAATGTGCATGATAATCAAGGTGGGCCATTTCCAGCATAAATCCAGGTTTTCTCACCCCCCCCCCACCCCCATACACATACAAACTCACTCTCCTGCTGGCAACAGCATATCCAAACTGACCACTCTCCTTAAAATGTGTATGATAATCAAGGTGGGCCATTTCCAGTGAGTTTGGGGGGGTGGGGGCGGAGGGTGAGAAAACCTGGATTTGTGCTGGAAATGGCCCAACTTGATGATCACTTTAGATAAGCTATTACCAGCAGGAGAGTGGGGTGGGAGGAGGTATTGTTTCATGGTCTCTGTGTATATAATGTCTTCTGCAGTTTCCACAGTATGTATCCGATGAAGTGAGCTGTAGCTCACGAAAGCTCATGCTCAAATAAATTGGTTAGTCTCTAAGGTGCCACAAGTACTCCTTTTCTTCTAGCCACTTATGCGAACCATGGATAATTTAGCTAAGTAGGATGTTCTCCTCATTAAAGAGCTAAGTGTTCCAACATTGCCGGTGTGAGACAGAAGCCACCGACCGACTGGGTGAGCTATTTCACAGTAGGAGTGTTCAATGAAGAAACACTACTGCTCTGAAAAGCATTTCTTCACCATTGGATGTTTTTTTTTCGACGTGATGCTTATCTTCTTCATTGTGATGACTCGCCACACTCATTTGGGACACTCCATGCATTATTTTAAGCAGTCGATGTTAACTTCTTATATGGCCTATCTACTTAGGATGACATTTACACTCATAGTGGACCAACACAACAACTATGCACCACTTGAGTCCCACTTCAGCCATCTAAGTGCACAGGGGTGAACTTTACCCTTAACAAATAAAGGATAAAGGGAATAATAAAAAATAGTTAAATACTGCAGGGCTTTCTATAGATCAAAAGGCATATTGCTGCATACTAGCCCACCCCCACTCTGCATGGTTTCTGACACAGGCTGTTCATAACATTTGTTTCTGATGAAATATTAAAAGTGACATCATGCTACAATACAAATAGTTCAAACCTCTAAGTAGCAGCAAATCTGATTAAATTTGCTGTGCGTACCTCCCTGCTACAAAAATATTTAGCCATTGGATTTTAATTTGTCTTGCTGGAATGGATTGGCGGTTAAAGGCAGTTAAAGTGTATATGGACTTGACTCTTTACATGAAGCGTGGCACTTTAACAAATATGTAGATATATCACACACAACTCCAATAATATAAACCGTTATATATGATTAAAATGTAGAGTACAGTTTAATTAGTACTATTAAACACTACATGCTTTGTAACTCTATTCTAGTGATTAAAGCAAAATACATTGAGGGCAGGTAACGAAAATTTAAGAGGAAGACTTCAGGCTCATATTTTATTCCTGAAAGTTTTTCTCTTGCACTTTATCTCATATGTGGCTAAAAAGGTTGTTCGTAGCCTTATTCTTAATAAAGGCTGATTTATCTGCTTCTTAGTCAGTCTACCCCCACTCAGATTTGCAGGTTCTTGGTTTGGGCTGAGTACAGAGCAGTCTCTTAAAGTGCAAGCCTCCAAAGTTATTGTATCTAAAATATCCACACTAAAGAAAGGGAAATTGTTATTTTGTTTCTGTATAATTATAGCTGAGAGTGGGGGGTTATTTAAACTACATTTCTATGATGCTTTCTGTTACTGGTTCTTAAACCACAGTCCTTTGACCAAAGGCAGTCTGCAGAGAAGAAAGCACTGTTTACATGATTCTAATTCATTCTTTCCTGCTACTAAATCTCATTAAAAACAGCTAAATACTTTCCTAATACTTTCCTATGTAAACAACTGCAGCAGCTAGTACAAGGATGCTGTGCAATTATGAATAGGAGGCAAAATGGTTCACAAGAAAGTCTCTATTTATTGTGGTCCGCCCTGTGAAAAGGCTTGAGGAGCACTGTGTTCTGTAACTAACTGGAATTATTAAATACTGATCTTGCTCTGCAGAGTTGAGTATATGTATTCATAATGAAGTTTAATTTTTTTTTAAATCATCACCACCACCACACCACTATCATCTACCCCCCTCTGCTTCTTTCATAGAATCACAGAATCATGGAATCATAGAATATCAGGGTTGGAAGGGACCTCAGGAGGTCATCTAGTCCAACCCCCGGCCCAAAGCAGGACCAATCCCCAATCAAATCATCCCAGCCAGGGCTTTGTCAAGCCTGACCTTAAAAACTTCCAAGGAAGGAGATTCCACCACCTCCCTAGGTAACGCATTCCAGTGTTTCACCACCCTCCTAGTGAAAAAGTTTTTCCTAATATCCAACCTAAACCTCCCCCACTGCAACTTGAGACCATTACTCCTTGTCCTGTCCTCTTTTACCACTGAGAATAGTCTAAAACCATCCTCTCTGGAACCACCTCTCACCTTTCATAAACTGTATGCTGAAAGTCTAAATCTGTAAGCTATTTGACACATCCCTTTTTAATTTATAGTGCAACTTTCAGGGGCCTGCATCCTTACCGTCCGAGTTTGTGATCTCATAAGCAAGGACAGTCCAGGCTCATTAGTAGTGGGAAGGAAGACTTACATGGAGAACCAAGATGTTGCAGGAAATGGTGCTGGCAGCTCAGTATATAATCCTCTTCTTTCTGAGTCAGTACAGAGTCATTTCTCCAGTATGATAGCAAGAAGCATGCAGTTGCAAGTACCAGGTTTTGGATGAGATTTATAACCTGAACCTTTGCGATGAGTGTTGCAAGAGAAGGGGATTCCTGACCAAATTCCAATGTGATTAATTGCATTTGGCCAGTTAGACTTCCCAGTTAGACTTTCATTTGGATAGCACATTCAATTCTGGTCTTCAACCATTGAGTAATGCAGTTATGTACCATTAGCAGCTGCCATGTTTCACGTTTGAGATTGAAATACTGCCATGGAAATATTGCTAACAATGAGTAAAAGGACTTCTATTTATACTGCATATGGTTTATAAAGGGTGTAAACCCCTTTCAGATTTTTCTAGATGAGAATGGTATAACAACCTAAATATAACTACGTGCAATAAATATATCATCTGTACATAACACTGCCTCCTCTTGGACCTGTCTCTAGAGAAATAAATGGAAGATTACCATAGGTTCATCATTTATCTTTTAATTCCACTCACGCAACAGTGTTTGTCCACCACACACGGGAAACGCAAATAACCTTTTCTCCTCCCATTGTTTTAAATCCCTTACAGAGAAAAATATTGGCTGTTTGGCATTCCCTTCTTATTGTTTTACCACTCGACATATAGGAGATAAAGCTTGCACCAGGAACAACTTTTAAGGAGCCAAATATGACCATGGGGAATTGCCTCCTTTGGCATTCTTCTGCACTTTCTTCTCTCTTGTAGTCTCACATTCCCTAGATAATTAGGGGCTCTGAAAAAGCTAGCAAAGGACAGATGGGATCCCTCAGTGTTTTGTATTAGTTATTTTAATAATTACCAATTTTCTTTTTCTTCTTTTGGAAGTGCTCATTTGGAAGTGTTTTGGACTGGGCACATTTGGCACAAAATTCCCATGTTTGTCTCTAGTATTTTGCTTCCCTATCACCCTGTCAGTTAGCTGGGGTTGGCAGTGCACACCCATAGAGCATGTGTGACTGTCACAACTGTTACAAACCAGCCGGCCAGGCCTGATGTTCTTGGTTTGAAATCAGAGTTTTCCTTCTTCTATGTGGTCTCCCTGCCACAGCTGCCCGATAAGAAGCACAAAGGGGTGAAGTGACTTGCCTAGTCACCCAGCAAGTCAATGACAGAGTCAGAAAGAGAACCCAGGTCTCCGAAGTACCAGTTCCATACCTGCTTCACTATGCCACACTGCCTCTCCCACACACACACACCCCTTTTTTGTCTCTAATGAAGAGAATAATTTAGATAATTTCCATCACGAGCTCTTGACGTCTCAGTTGACCAAGATGCTAGACAATGGAAAATTTGCTCACACACTTCAACTATGAAAATGCAGGTCAGCATTTTTGGAATTAAATGTTTCTTGCTACTATCATATGCCCATCAGACCATAACAAGCTGGTTAATCAGCAATGGATGTGCAGGTCACAAAGTTCAGATCTGCATCCAGATCCTACCTTCCCAAAAGTTCAGCAGCATTCAGATTCTGTATTATGGTTCGGCTCCTGAGGTTTAGAGCTGGTGTCTTGTTAGATTCCACCTCTAAATGTTAAACAATTCTAAGAAAACGAATTTTATCTACACAATACATAACATGAAACATACGTTTTACAAAAATAGTATTTTCTCATCTATTTTTAAACTAACTACTTATGATTGTAGTCAGATGCCAGCTCAGTAACTTGGCAGCATGCAGACACCCATTCTTGGGATGTTTGCTCCTCGGGATGGAAAAGAGTATGTTGTATGCTCTCTCTCAGAGGACAAACACATGTCTGCCTTATACCATTAAAGCAGGGGTGGCCAACCTGTGGTTCTGGAGCCACATGCGGCTCTTCAGAAGTGAATATGCAGCTCCTTGTATAGGCACCGACTCTGGGACTGGAGATACAGGCGCCAACTTTCCAATGTGTCAGGGGGAGGGCAGGGAGTGCACACTGCTCAACCCTTGGTTCTGCCACAGACGGTGCCCCGGCTCCAACCTCTTCCCACCCCCTCTCCTGAACCTGCCATGCCCTCGCTCCTCCCCTTTCCTCCCCCCAGCCCGAGCCTCCTGCATGCCACAAAACAGCTGATCAGAAGGTGCAGGGAGGGATGGGAAGGCGCTGATTGACGGGGCTGCCGGTGGGTGGGAGGCACTGGGAGTGTGGGGGGGGCGCTAATGGGGGGCTGCTGACATATTACTGTGGCTCTTTGGCAATGTACATTGGTAAATTCTGGCTCCTTCTCAGGCTCAGGTTGGCCACCCTGCGTTAGGGGATATATGGAATGTCTTCTGAGATAGTTCCAGAGGAAGCTTAAAAGCCTAAATGTATGTTTTTAGCAAGAGATAAAATGACTAGTGATTACAAGTACATTGCATTTGCAACATTTCAGCTCCAAAACTCAAAATACTATATTAAGGACATCTGGTATGCAACTACACCTCTGTATTTACATCACACCTCTTGAGCCATCCTGATGTCCCAAATTTCATATCAGAAATTCTCCTCGTCTCTTCATAATCTGTAGCTTTCACACATTAGTGACTGGAATTCTGAAATCAGACATTAAATCAATGTTCTAAAATGAAGATCAGGGTTTTTTTAAATGTTTTTTCCAAAGCTATTTCAACATATGGAATACAAGAATATTCTGAGTCCTCACTACCTTTTTTTCAAAGAATACCTATAAATTCATATCCATGGAGCATGCGATTCTTGAATTCAGTATCTTCAGTCCAGTAAGTGGTTTATTTCAGGAGGATGACTCACTTCCTTCAAGCTTTTACAGCTATCTATGTGAGTGGGAAAAAAAGTCAGAAAACTTAGAAGTACTCAAGGAAATGAGCCAACACATCCTGGAAGAAATACATCCAATGCGCACACACAACGAGATAGATAACCCAGCCTAAGACTCATGAAAGAATGAACAGGAGGAAGAGGTTTTAAAATACCTTTGACATTTCATCCAAACCAGCAACTTTTCTTTCCCTGAATAAACTGTACTGAAGAATCATATGTTCCATGGATGTTAACGATAATGTGTTTACATCCGTACTACTTCTATATGCCCGTCAGACTGTGGGGAAAAAATGAGGTATATTTCTTAAGGAAAATTTTAACTATGACACCCACCCCACAAAAAATACTGTAATCTGACATATTTCCAACAAAATATTTCAATACAGAAATGCCACCATAGTGCCTGTCATAAAAATAAAGGGAAGGGTAACAACCTTTATGTATGCAGTAACATAAATCCCTCCTGGCCAGAGGTACAGAATCTCTTACCTGTAAGGGGTTAATCAGTTCCATTAACCTAGTTGGCACCTGACCAGAAGGACCAGTGGGGAAAGAAGATACTTTCAAATCTGGCGGGAGGGAAGGTTTTGTTTTGTGCTCTTTGTTGTTCTCTCCAAGACAAAGGGAGAGACCAAGCAAGTAATCCAGCTCCTACTGAATGATACATCTAAAATTACAGAAATAGTAAGTAATAGCAAGGAAATGTGTTAGAGTATCTTTTGTTTTAGCTTGTGAATTTTCCCTATGCTAAGAGGAAGGTTTATTCCTGTTTTTTATAACTTTAAAGTTTTGCCTAGAGGGGAATCCTCTGTGTTTTAAATCTTATTACCCTGTAAAATTACCTTCCATCCTGATTTTACAGAGGTGCTTCTTTTACTTTTTTTCTTTATTATAAAGTTCTGTTTTTAAGAATCTGATTGGGGTTTTTAGTGTCTTTGTCTAACTCACTTGGTGGTGGCAACAATACCATCCAAGACAAGGAAAAATTTGTGCCTTGGGGAAGTTTTTAACCTAAGCTAGTAGAAATAAGCTTAGGGGGTCTTTCATGTGGGTCCCCACATCTGTACCCTAGAGTTCAGAGTGGGGAGGGAGTCCTGACAGTGCCTCATGAGAATTCTACTTCAGATGCCCCCATTATGCTCTTATTAGTCTCTATAGGCGGGGGTGGTCCCTGTTTGGGCTGCATCTCCCATGATCCACCACAGTCTCACTTATTCGTGAGGGTAGACTGTGCATCATGGGAGTCCCATTGCTGCAGGACACCCAGAAAGACGAAGTCTAATTGAAGATCCTGGCCCATACACAAGAATGGGAACATGAGGCAACTGAACTACAGCTCCAGTGAGCCTCTGCCGTAGCATTATCTGAAATAAAATATATTGGTTTTCAGACAAAAAAATTTAAAGTTTTTGGACAAAAATCTACAATTTTCTACAGAAAGACGACACTTTTCATGAAAAAATTCATTTAGTCAAAAACCCAATTTTCAGTCAAAAAAGTTTTGACCGAAAATTATTGACCAGTCTTAATATGTACCCTTCCAAGCATCGCTTACTCTACCAGGGTTTCATGCCTAAAGTGAGGTCATAAACAAAATGTAAAAGCTATTTTCCAAGAAACAAAGCTCTCAAAGAAAAGTACTGAAAAACCTACCCTTTTCCTATTCTTAGATCCTTGTACTAGTATGAGTAGTGTCCCAAGCAGCAGTGACTCAGTGTCACATCAAAATTAACTTTCAATCCAGCTGCTTACAAGCGCGTCCAGAGAGTGGATACAAAAACGTACATTTCTGTGGCTGCATCCATGCAGGTTGGAAGTCCTCAGTGCAGTTTAATAAAGTATTTAAAGATATATGACTGTACCTAAATGGCCACTGGTAGAGACACCGATAAATGTTTCCAATGGGTGGGGGAACGAAAGAGGGGAAGGTTTGGTGTCTTTTTTTTTTATTATTATTAATTATTGGTTCAAGAAGGCCTGAAATGTTATTTCTTTTTAGTGTTTTTCCCCCTACTTGTTTTTATCTTTGAAATATCATAGAAATGTAGGGCTAGAAGGGACCTCAAAAGTCATCTAGTCCAGTCCTCTGCACTGAGACAGGACCCAGTATACCTAAGACCATCCCCGACAGGTGTTTGTCTAACCTGTTCTTAACCTCCAGTGATGGGTATTCCACAACCTTCCTTGAAGCCTACTCCTGTGCTTAATTATCCTTATAGTTAGAAAGTTTTTCCTAATATCTAACCTAAATCCCCCTTGCTGCAGATCAAGCCAATTACTTCTTGCCCTATTTTTGGTGGATATGGAGAACAATTGATCATCGTCCTCTTTATAAACAACTATTAACATATTTGAAGACTTATGTCCCGGTGTCAGTCTTTTCTCGACACTAAACAGATGAGGCAGGTTTTTTTTAAAAAAAACTTCCTCATAAAAGGTTTAGAAAACATGACCTATCATTTTTGTTGTTCTCCTCTGGACTCTCTACAATTTATCCACGTCTTTCTTTAACTGTGGCCCCCAGAACCGGATACAGTACTCTAGTTGGGACCTCACCAATGCCAAGTAGATTGGGACAATTTCCTCCCAGGCCTTACATATGACACGCCTGTTAATACACCCCAGAATGATACTAAGAACATAAGAACAGCCATATTGGGTCAGACTAAACATCCTTCTAGCCCAGTATCCGGTCTTTGGACAGTGGTCAATACCAGGTGCTTCAGAGGAAACAGAGGTAATGTCACCCATTCCCAGCTTCTGGCAAACAGAGACTAGGGACACCATCCCTGCCCATCCTGGTTAATAGCCATTGCTGGACCTATCCTCAATGAATTTATCTAATTCTTTTTTGAACCCTGTTATAGTCTTGGCCTTCACACCATGCTCTGGCAAAGAGTCCCACGGGTTGACTGTGCATTGTGTGAAGAAATACTTCCTTTTATTTGTTCTAAATCTGCTGCCTACTAATTTCATTTTGTGATCCCTAGTTCTTGTGGTATGTGATATGTGTATTTATCCACACCAGTCATGATTTTATAGACCTCTATCACATCCCCCACTGAGCTGCCTCTTTTCCAAGCTGAAAAGTCCCAGTCTTATTAATCTCTTCTCATATAGAAATCGTTCCATACCCCTAATCATTTTTGTTGCCCTTTTCTGAATTTTTCAGTTCCAGTATATCTTTTTTTGAGATGGGATGAGCACATCTGCATGCACTATTCATGATGCGGGCGTACCATGGATTTATACAGAGGCAATATGATATTTTCTGTCTTATTATCTATCCCTCTCTTAATGATTCTCAACATTGTTAGCTTTATTGACTGCCATTGCACATTAAGTGGATGTTTTCAGAGAATTATCCACAATGACTCCAAGATCTCTTTCTTGAGAGGTAACAGCTAATTTAGACCCCCATCATTTTATATGTATAGTTGGGATTATGTTTTCCCATGTGCATTACTTTGCATTTATGAACACTGAATTTCATCTGCTATTTTGTTATCCACGCACCCAGTTTTGTGCTTTTTTATACTTTTTTTGCAACTGAATCACATTTTTGACTCATACAATTTGTGATCCACTATAACACCCAGATCCTTTGCCTAGCCAGTTATTCCCCATTTTGTAGTTGTGCATTTAATTTTTCCTTCCTCAGCATAATACTCTGTACTTGTCTTTGTTGAATTTCATTTTGCCGAGTTCAGACCAATTCTCTAATTTGTCACAATCTTTTTAAATTATAATCCTGTCCTCTAAAGTATTAGTAACACCCCCAGCTTGGTGTCATCTGCAAATTTTATTAGCATACTCTCCACTCCGTTATCCAAGTCATTAATGAAAACATTGAATAGTACCAGACCCAGGACAGACCCCTTGTGAGGCCTCACTAGATATGTGTCCCCTCTGCCCAGTTTGACAGCAAAGCTACTCTGAGTAAGGTCTTTCAACCACCCTTATAGTAATTCACCTACATCACATTTCCCTAGTTTGCTTATGAGCCTGTCATGTGGATACATCAGAAGCCTTTACTAAAAATCAAGATATATCACATCTAGAGCTATCAAAGATATCTCGTCTGTATTTCTCTCATTTTGCTGGCAGTCATCTAGAAGGAATCAATTAGGGATTTGGTGCTCTTTCAGTTGCTAATTGAAGGAAAAGTGTTCAGTCTTTAACTAAACAGCCCTCCTCACAAGACATCTGCATTAAATAGATATTCAGTAGAAACCACCACCAGAGTTTAAACATGACGACATTAACATGAACTAGGTACCTTTTTGAGTGAGCCAACAGGGTCTGCAAAGGACAGTAAAAGGCCAGTACAGTGCGCTTTAACAAATCACACCCCTCTAGCAGGCTTTGGCGCACCATACAGGGAAGTGTAAGGAATCACTTCCTCCTTCAGTTACTCAGGTTCCACTTCTTTGGTACTCAGGATGTCATAATCCTACTAGTTTAACAAGCTTCCATGAACCCTTCCAAGAAAAACAATCCAATTAAATTCGATAACTGATTGCATCTATCATGTAAAAAGCAAGCAAGCAAACAAAAAGTTTGGAAGAAGCCGTGAGGGAGATTCTAAGCCTTCTTCGTGCTTCATGAAGCATCTGAAAGAGGAACAAACCCAATGGTTGCCTTTATTCATTTCCAAGTCACTTAAGTCATTCTCAGAAAATTAATTCTTGGATTGAAGTTTCTCAAGCTTTCTGAGCCAAACAGTGATTCTATTTGTGCAGAGTTTCAGAATAGCCACATGACCATTTTTGATCTTTGACTTCTTGACTTTTTCAGGGGGTGAGAGAACAGGCTCCAAAGTGTGGGTATCCTGCTTTATGTGCTCCACTAGCTTGAAACAAATAAAGGAGAGCTGCAGTCTTAACTGTGACTTTCCTTGCTCTCCTGGATCATGTCAAGCCTTATAGTTGTTTTTAGGTTAATACATTTCATATCCACTTACCAAGATAAAACCTTAATTTGCTGGCAGTGCTTAGTGTTTCCTTGCAGACAAGTAACCACAAGATTATACTGGTGTAAGTAACCAGCCTTACTGTAGCAGAATGTACTCTGTGGACTACTCCTGGGTGAAACTGAAGATTGTTTTCTACTGGAAATTAAAATGGGGTTTTGTAAAATGATTTGGATTAACCAGATCTAACTGCACAACATTCCCAAGCAGACAGACATTCAAGCAATAGCAACTGAATAATGCATCTGTCATTGACTCTTGGGCAGCAGATGAAGGCGACTGAAAGGATCCTGGGCAATCATCCAAGCTCCTTTTTTCAATCTACTTCAGCTCCATGACACTATTAAGAGGGGAGATTAAATTTCCAAGATAAAGTAGATCTCCTGTGATGCACCAACAATATAAAGAGTGTTTAAAAATACCAAAGAAATGGCCATCATTGCTTCAGCACCATATTTTCATTTCCAGGGCAGCAGCACCAGTCCATGAATGGCATCTTGTTTCATAAATTCCCAGGATCCTTTTTCTCTAGGCTTCTCCTGTTTTAAGATGGTTTGTTAGACTGCTGGGTTACGTTTTACCACTGTGAAGAAGTTGGGCAGAAATAGGTTCCGCCACTCTTAACCTTCACAAGCTCACATCACAAAGATAGTAGCAGTCGTATCCAAACCCATCCTAAAGAGTGTAAACTGGATGTGAAATGTAATTTGTTAAAGAGTAAGTCTAAAAGACACAGAGCACTTGCATTTGCAGTTTCCTGTTACAAAAGAAAATATGGACCTTTTTTACTAAAGAAAGTTGCCAGAGAAGTGATGGAGCTCTTCTTCAGGAGCAGTATCATTTTTACTGAGGAATCACAGGTCAAAGCAAGGTACTTTAAAATCATTACTACTAGCAGGAGACAGAGGAGGAGATAAAATGTTCAAGAAAAATAATTAAGTGAAATATAATAAAGTAACAGGCTCCTTCTCATCCTCACTTCCTAAACAAGCAAAAGAAAAAGGAAAACAAAGTGGTTTAGTCAAAGGAGAGCTGAGGAGTTTTTGCTTATTTGTTTTTACACCTCTCCTTCATTTCCCCTTCTTTCACAACAATAGCTCTTTCTCTACTATTCAGCACCCTCTTGCTGACGCAGATGTAGCAGGAGTTGTGCCTGAAGCATCATCTCCACAATAATATCAGGATTTACTAGCCTAGAAGTGTAAGTCTCATGGCTGCGCCCAGCCTCCAGTCTCTTGTGTGACAACAGATCCAGCCAAACCACTGGGGCAGCTAATTAGAGCCTCTGAAGTAAAAAAGATTTGCAGCTCAACCTGTAGACTATTGTATGTCACAAGTACAGTGTATAATAAACTTTGAGGGCCAAATCTTGAGACACGCTGAGCGACTGGAACCCCCAATTACATCAGTGAGAGTTGCAGGTGCTCAGCAGATAGGCAGCACTTTGGGGGATTTGACCAGAGTATGGAAGACAGATTCCAAAATTACAGTATTTATATAGGTTTCAGAGTAACAGTCGTGTTAGTCTGTATTCGCAAAAAGAAAAGGAGTACTTGTGGCACCTTAGAGACTAACCAATTTATTTGAGCATAAGCTTTCGTGAGCTACAGTTCACTTCATCGGATGTATTTATATAGGCTGTAAAACACCATGGGCGAAATACTGGCCCATTTGAAGTCCATGGCAAAACTCGCAGCAATTTAAATTTGCCCCAAGGTATGCTTTTACAAAACTTTTAGGGAGAAAAGAAAAAAAAAAAAGAAGAAGAATAGATATTCCCCCTGCAGCGTTTGCCACCAAACATTTGGGCATGCTGCCAGCTAGAAACAAAATCTAGCTTCAACTTCCAGCCATTGGAGTGTGCTATACCTTTCACTGCTAGATTGAACAGCCTTATTAAACATTTATTCCCCGTATAGATTTGTTCCCCGTAAATATTTGTTCCCTGTAATCAAGTCACCCCTTAACCTTCTCTTTGTTAAACTAAATAGATTGAGCTCCTTGCATCTGTAAGGCATTAAAAGACATGTTTTCTATTCCTTAAATCATTCTCATGTCTCTTCTCTGAATCCTCTCCAATTTATGAACATTCTTTTTAAATTGTGGGCACCAGAACTGGACATAGTATTCCAGCAGCAATCACACAATATCAGCTATAGAGGTAAAATAACCTCTCTCCTCCTACTTGAGATTCCTCTGTTCCTGCAACCCAGGATCACATGAGCCAGTTTAGCAACAGTGTAGCACTGGGAAGTCATGTTCAGCTGATTATCCACCACAGCCCTCAAATCTTTTTCAGAGTGACTGCTTCCCAGGATGGAGTCCCCCATCATGTAAGTATGGACTACATTCTTTGTTCCTAGATGTATTAATTTACAGTTAGCTATATTAAAATGCACTTTTATTTGCTGGAGCCCTGCTTACCAAGCGATCCAGATCACTTTGTATCAGTGACCTGTCCTCTTCATTATTTACCACCCCCCCGATTTGTGTGTCATCTGCAAACTTTATCAATGATGATTTTGTGTGTTCTTCCACGTCATTGATAAAATGTTAAATAGCATAGAGCCGACAACCGACCCTTGTGGGATCTCACTAGAAGCATACCTTTTGATGATGATTCCCCATTTACAATTACATTTTGAGACCTATCAGATAGCCAGTTTTTAATCCATCTAACGCTGTCCATGTTAATTTTAGATCTTTCTAGTTTTTTAATCAACATGTCACGCAGTACCAAGCCAAATGCCATATAGAAGTCTAAGAATATTACATCAAGATTATTATCTTTATCAACCAAAAAAAAAAGAAGGACATGAAGTTAGTTTGACAGGATCTCTTTTCCATAATCACATGTTGATTGGCATTAATTACAGTATCTTCTAATTCTATATTAATCAGGTCCCGTATCAGCTTATCTTTCAATGAAAACCCACCATAAAAACTTCACCGTTGTCTTGCCATTTGGTTTTCTGTAGAGTACAATCCCAGGAATAATTTCTAGGGTGTAGTAAGGCAGAGTAGCCTCCCTCCGGACTGGAGAGCAAAGGACCATTACAGACCACCCCGCCACTGTTAGGGCCCTGGGCTGGGACACGGTGGAGTTGGGCGGGCCCGCATCCCCCTGCCATCCCACCCCTTGGGTGACCGACTCCCCTCCCTAGGCCAGGAGGCCTGTGCTCCTTCAACGCCCCTGCCAGCACCCTAGACTGCCTGCTGGTGCTCAACCCTTCTGGAGCCCCAAGACCGTATGGGTGCTCATCCCTATCTGAACCCTGAGACTGTGTGTGTTTGGTGGCTGCCTTAGCCCACAAGCTGAGGTTAAAGCCTGCTCTCTGCCCTGCCCAAAGGGCTAGAGCTACTGACTGCATGTTTGCTGGCTGCCTTTGCTTACAAGCTGAGGCTAAAGCCTGCTTCCTGCTCTGCCCTGCCCAAAGGGCTAGAGCTATTGACTGTGTGTGTTTGCTGGCTGCCTTAGCTGGAAGGCTTAGGCTATAGCCTGCTAATCAACTCAGCCCCGCCCGAGGGCTAGGGCCCCAGACTGTTAATTGCTGTTAGTCCCAGCTGAGGGGTTGTGACCTAAAGACTATGCAGGGCGCAGCCCCGCCCCAGGGTGGGCACAAGAGCCCCAGGCTATTGTTATTTGTTTGCCTCTGTTACACAGGCCCAGAACCATAGACTGCTTACAGCTCGACCCTGCCGGAGTGACCCGAGCCTAATGACTACCACCCAATACAATGAGGCAGAGTGACCTCCCTTCCCATTGGAAAGCGAGGGACCACTACACTTGGTGGAGAACGTGGGCATCCCCCCTGCCGGGATAAGGGGACAAGCCAACGACAGCATTAGACAGAACCCCTTCGCCCTTCCCCAGTTTAGGAAGGATGGTTGAAAAGTTGATTAAATGGCTCACTGAGAGCCAAACAACTGCTGTAACAGCTCGAGAATCAGCAACAGCAACTGATTTGAGAACTGAGGGCCCAAAACTATAAGCAGCAACAACAGTGCCTGCAGCACCTTGCGGCACTACTGCCGACCCCAGGGGGCTCCAATCCCAGGGGTGCAGCGTCCCCAGCTGACCCCATGGTGCTGGTGCGCTTGGCAAAAACGGGCCTTGAGGACAATCCCAAAGCCTTCCTTATCACATTTGAGAGGGTCGCCTCTGCAGCTAAGTTGCCCCTGGAACAATGGGCCATCCTACTGGCTCCGTACTAGACAGCTCCAGCCCAGGCTGCCTACCAGGGGCTCCGGGTAGGGGAAGCCCAGGACTATGGGCAGTTGAAGGCCGCAATCCTTGATGCACTTGAGATCACACCGGAAACATTCCGGGGGCAAAGCCGGGGGAAGAGCTACACTCCCAGGGCCTGACTGAGGGCTAAGGCAGCCCGAATGGCATACGGGGGCCGAAGTCGCCAAACAAGTTTTGCTTGAGCAGTTCATACATATCCTTTCAGCGCGAGGAAGAACCTGGGTCCTTCGCCACCAGCCGGAGACCCTGAGCACAGCCGCGGCCTTTATGGAGGACTTTTTCGCAGCAGAGGCTACTGTAGGGCTAAGCCATTGACCCCGATGATGGTCCAGCCCAAGGAAGAGAAGACCGGGAGCCAAAGGAGCGAACCCCGCCCCAAGACACTCTGGGGTGATCGACTCCCCTCTCTAGGCTAGGAGGCCTATTCTCCTTCAACACCCCTGCCAGCACCCTAGACTGTATGGGTGCTCATCCCCATCTGAACCCCAAGACTATGTGTGTTTGCTGGCTGCCTTAGCCCGAAGCTGAGGTTAAAGCCTGCTCTCTGCTGTGCCCGGCCCAAAGGACTAGAGCTACTAACTGTGCGTGTTTGCTGGCTGCCTTTGCTTACAAGCTGAGGCTAAAGCCTGCTTCCTGCTCTGCCCTGCCCTGCCCTGCCCAAAGGGCTAGAGCTATTGACTGTGTGTGTTTGCTGGCTGCCTTAGCTGGAAGGCCTAGGCTACAGCCTGTTAATCAGTTTGGCCCTGCCCGAGGGCTTGGCCCCAGACTGTTAATTGCGGTCAGTCCCAGATGAGGGGTTGCGACCTAAAGACTATGCAGGGCACAGCACCGCCCCAGAGTGGGGACAAGAGGCTCAGGCTGTTGTTATTTGTTTGCCTCTGTTAGACAGGCCCAGAACCATAGACTACTTACGGCTCAGCCCTGCCAGTGTGACCAGAGCCCGAGGACTACCACCCAATACACGGAGGCAGAGTGGCCTCCCTCCCCACTGGAGGGCGTGGGACTACTACATAGGGAGATAGATGTTTGCATGTCAGTTCAATCTCCATTTATCATTCAACTGAAACTCAGATATGTACATCAAAGAGATTTTTCTTCACCCACTGGCTAACGTTGGTTTAATCATGGCAAGCATTCTTCAAACTGGACTTTTTTGACCAGTCTATTAAGGGAGTATTACACCACAGGTTGATCTCAGTAACATGGGCAGGTGTCCCATACTGCGGTATACTATTGTAGGTGGTTCATTTTGCCAGCCAAGCCCGTAGTGTTGACATGGGTTTCAAATGCAGAAAAATGCATCCCAGGTTCAAGAAAAAAAAGCAATATATTGATTAAAATTGTGACCCTGCAAGGCGCTGAACATCCACTGACTAATGGGAATTGAGGGGGCACAGTATCTTGTAGGAATGAGCCTTAGATCCAAATGTAGCTAACATTATGCCAGAGTGCAAACAAACTCAAGTAAGTTTTCTCCGTGTCACTCAGTATTCTGTGTTTAAATCTTCAGAGATATAATGGCTAGTCTGAAAGGTAAAACCTCATTAGAACTATGAGAACACCACCTCTGATAAAGTAACTTTAAGAGTAACTAAACAGTAACGATAGCAAGAATTGCTACCCATTTCTTCTCCAAGAATGAGAGCAGTTTCCAGATGGGGAAAGCAGGGAACCAAATCTCACTTTTTTCAGCCCTGGTGCAGAACGTTTTGTCCTGTCTACCTTAGCGGTTAAGCTGATTTCAACATAAGCTCAAAGGAGTCCCACTGCTGACAAGGACTGTCAGCAATGGATTGAATTCCTACTGTAGACTGAACATATAGTATTGTGATCTAAACCCCTGTAAAAATGTTTTTTTATGAAGTCATTTCCTGGACCAATTTCCATTGAAAGCTGATTAGATAAGAACATAAGAATATAAGAACGGCCATACTAGGTCAGACCAAAGGTCCATCTAACCCAGTATCCTGTCTTCCGACCGTGGCCAATGCCAGGTGCCCCAGAGGGAATGAACAGAACAAGTAATCATCAAGTGATCCATTCCCTGTCGCTCATTCCCAGCTTCTGGCAAACAGTGGCTAGGGATACCATCCCTTCCCATCCTGGCTAATAGCCATTGATGGACCTATCCTCCATGAATGTATCTAGTTCCTTTTTGAACCTTGTTATAGTCTTGGCCTTCACAACATCCTCTGACAAAGAGTTCCACAGGTTGACTGTGCGTTGTGTGAAGAGATGGCCTTGTGCCTGTATGTAGGTGGTGAAAAGGGCTAAAGGTGCACATCTGGCATTCAAGTGCTCTTTTGACTCCTTTATATTTATTTTAACGAGAACAAATATGTCCTCTAAATTCACTCCCCTTTTACAATATTACTCCCATTCGCCCCACCTTCCGTTTTGAGATGGGGGGAGGGGATTTACTCACCCCTTACCCTCCATCTTCTGCATCAATAAACTTTTCCTCTTACATTTCTAATATCCATTCTTTACATCCAGCTACTCATTTTTATTAAATGATATATCATACCAATGCCAGCAGCCTAACATTCCATTCACTGCACAATAGCAAGCCACAGTGTATGCACTTTAGAGGAGAAAAACGGGAAGGAAATACTTTAAGTTGCAAACCTACACAGAGTTCTTATAAACAATTAGTATAAGAATAATTTTAGAGTTCTGAGAAATACTTGGGTTGTGTTGTTTCAAACTGTTAAGCTAACATGAAAGGCAGGGTGATTTCCTGTTCTCCTAATTGGGATAACTATCTACGGTTTTATCAGTAGTATTTCTATGTATTAGTATGGATGAGATAGCATGTTTTAAATCCTTTTCTCTCCCATGCCTCTCTCTGCCAGCAAAGAGAGTCCAGGCATCTAAGCACACTTATGGACACAGGCACAATCTAAGAGAGTCCAGGCATCTAAGCACAATTATATAAAAATTCTCATTCTCTCCCCTTCCCCCTCCCCCCAAGCTTATTTAGGAATGAAGTGGATTGGCTAGAATATTGAATATACTAGTCATCAATAATTATAATGAGTGATGTGTGTTTCCCCAAGTACGCTGAAAAAGGTTCAGTACTTTTTAATTTTAAAAAGATCACATTGTATTGAGATACATTTACATAAGAAGTGGGCTTTGCAATTTTAGTTCATATTTCTCTTTCTAGAAAGTAGTATTGGAAAACTAAAAAGCTTCTTAGAGATAAAGGCCCAGATTGCTTAGATCAAAGGTTCTCCAACAGCTGTCCATGGACCACCAGTGGTCTGTGAGCTCCATTCAGGTGTCTGTGGATAGTTCCCTCTAAGGTGAGCACCTGGGTGGCCGCACATGAGAGAATGAAGGGCCACCCACCTAATTAGTGGAGCCACGCAGGCATGGCTCCACTAATTAAGTGCCTGGACCCTGGAGAAGACACACATGTAAGGTGAGGTGGTGGCCTTGTGGGGAATAGAGGGTAGGTGGGAGGGGGCAGTGGGGTGAGAAGAGAGGGTGGGGGGGAATTTGGGACGTGCAGGGCTGCAGCAGCCAGAGAAAGAGGCGACTTTCCCCAGCTCCAGGGCTGCGGCTGCCGGGGACAGACGGCCCTCCTTCCCAGCCCCAGCTCTATGACTGTTGTGGCAGGGGAGAGACCCCCCTTCTTCCCAGTCCCAGCTCGGGGGCTGCCGCAGCAGGGGAAACCGGGAGAAAACCCCCTTCTTCCCATCCCAGTGGCTGCCGTGGTGGGGGAGAGAGGGCACATCCATCACATTAGAAAAGTAAGACTACTGATATTAAAATATGAGTTGTGCGCTTTTATTTGTAGAACACAAAAACGTTAATTCTTAAGGTTTTTATATATATATATATATATATATATATATATATATATATATATATAGTGCTTTTATCCAAAGCGCTTTACAATAGTTAACTAACAGTACAAAAAACCTTTGGAAAGATCATTAAGCGATCTGCCGAGATCCTCAGCAATTTTCAAGTGGTCCATGGAAAAAAAAAGTTTGAGAACCACTGGTTTAGATTAAGGGAAGGGACTGTCTTTTATTATTTGTGTGCGCACAATCCTTAGCACAATAGGGCCCCAATCCCTGACAAGGGGTTCTAAGATACTATTCTATGTAAATAACAATACTTGAGATTTAATAACAAAAGACACCTCACCAAGTCTGTAGATGCCTTAACATCATTACCACCACACTAAATAAAGCCTTAGCAACACTGAAGTATCCATTCCACACGAATTTAGCCAGCTACCTACAGAAACTCCTTTTCACCCCTTCATAACTATGCAAAGTAAACCCTCAGCCCTCTCTCTATCAGAGGTCTTTGGCAGCATGCCCAAAAGTAGGGATGTAAACTTAGGTTTAAAAAGTTAACTGGTTAAAATTATTTCATTTAACCGGTTAACCGAGGTAGCTGGGGGGCCTGGCATGATGGGGGAAGGGGCTGGGACCAATTCGGCCGGGGCTGGGATCTGGCTTAGTGCAGCTGGGGGCCAGCTGGCCGGCCACCCAGCTCAGCGCAGTGTCTGGGGTCTGGCCACACAGTGCGGGGCGGCTGGGGCTGAGGTCCTGCCAGCTCATCGCGGGGTAGGGTGGCCAGATCTGGAGTCTCACTGGCAGGGCCGGGACCGCTCCAGCCCAGTCGAGGCTGGGATCCCTCCCTCCGGCCTGCCGCAGGGCCTCCGGGGTTAACGGTTAACTTTCAGGCCCAGTGCTTACCGCTTCAGCGATTAACCTTTTACATCCCTATCTAAAAGATCACCAAGTACTGACTATTTTGGATCGAGTGTAGGGAAGCAAGTTCAGATCCTCTGAGCTCTCACAGAGGACATCTCACAAGCTGGCCCCACCTTTTATAATAAGGGGGATGCATCTCGGGTACCCCTACTGTCTGCCGCTGTGGCAATACAACCTGGGGAGAGGAGCCATCCCTAAGGTAGGCTGGACCCAGGCCAGTCAGAGTTTTTTGGGTTTTAACCCACACCTTAAGCTCTACCCAGAAACGAACAGCACCCACAGCAGATACCAGAGCACTGCAGCCATGTGCTCCCAGCGAAATGGCCCACTCAAAAAGCAATCCATTCTCTGCAGCAGCTTCATTCTCTGGCCTGTCACAGACCCTAGCCAGTGCGCCCTGCTGGCCACTCACTTGGACTCCTGTGAAGGGAGCTCAAGCCTTTGTGCTCTGCGCTCCCTGAGGTGTGTTAAGCTTCTAGAACTTCTGCAGGGTGCAGCATCCCTTAGCCTCTCTGGCACATTTCCAGGGCACTGACTCTCAGTCTACTACTACTTCCCAGAAATGAAGCTCCTCAGCCCACCTGCGCCAGGCCCCCATGGACTAGCACTGACCCCCCAAGATACCCCAGTAACAAACACGCCCAAAAGGTCTGATGCTCTTGGTTACCCTTTAACTCTCTGATGGGCCTGCAGTAGCTGTAATACAGTCCACACACACTCTCACACCTTGCATCGTCTACACCTTTATTCTTAATCGTGTAAAGCGTGGCAGAGTACCGATCATGCGAAACTATAAACACACATCCCTGCCTCAGTTTCCTCACCACTCCAGGACATTCTTTGAGCTGGGATCTGAGTCCCTTGGATTGCCCAGAGTCCTTGGGGCCATCTGGACTCAAAAAAGTGGGCAGAGCCACCTATCCCCGTGAGGCTGCTACATGCTGGTTGACCTCTCCTTCCCAGAGTCCCATCCCCCCACCCCAGCTTCTGTGACCATGGTCTCTCTCTCTCTCGCCCCAAGCTTCCTCTCCCTGCCTGGATTCCCCTGCTTGTGTGTGTTTCTTTATTTAAATCCCTACTGATCACCTGGTCTCTTTTATTCTACTCTTCGTAAGTGTCCACTTCTTCAACCTTCACCCCTCCCTTCAGAGAATTCAGATAAACTGGTTTTGTAAAGATGCAGTTCACCCTTTGTTCCCAGATGTTTGCACCCAAATAGGATACAAAGGGTACTTAAGTCGTAAACACCCTCTGTTGCAGGGGTAGTCAATTTTTTTTTTCCTCAAGGTCCAAATTTCTTGGTCAAGATATAGTCAGGGTTCAGGCTCCAGAGAAACATTTTACACACCACAATAAATAACAATACTGATAATTAGTAAATAAAAAGATTTTGTGGTCTGCTCAAAAGCATCTGGTGGTCCGGATTTGGCCCTGTTGACCACCCCTGCTCTATTATACCTGTCGGGTGCGTATCTGTTACAGGATCTGTCAGCAATGGCGGGTTTAGTTACATAGGCACAGATAAGTTGTATTATGAAAAACTGTTGTAACAATATCAATCAAAATTCATAAATTGTACAGACAGCCACCCAAATCTGCACCCCACGTAGAGCACATTACAATAGTCTAATCCTGAGGTAACAAAAGTATAAGCAGCAATGTCAAAGAAAGGGTGGCAACCTCCCAGCCGCTGAGATTCTCAAATCAACCCTAAGTTGTTAAATCTAGTTACCACTGGCAGAACTTTAGTGAGTCATAAAGATTCTCTGCTTCACTGAGCTTCCACTTGGCAAAGCAGCGATGGACATTACAGCTCTCTGATCTTCAGGGCAGATCTGCACTTCTCCGGGCATCAGAGTATGCTACAGCAGCTTGAGGACTCCAACTTTAAGCAGATGTCTACATTCCCCAAAGAGACTGGATGCCAGCCCAGCATAGCCAGAGCACAATGCACTCTGGCCACATCCCCGCCCCACACCCAAGTTTCCCCTATATCAAGGCCAAGCTAGCAGGTAGTAGAGGGGTTGGGTATACCAGCTCTGCAACCACCAGTTGCAAGCTCTCCAAGGCTAGCTGAGAATTCTGCCAGATCCAGCTGCTTTAAGGATCTTTTTACACTGCTCATACAGTGTAAAGGGCCATATAACACAAAGGAGAATCTAGCACAAAATATTTTGATTTGTATTTGTTGGTTAAAGATTATTAGAAATATATTTGATGATATTTTCAGTAAATTGCTGCAGTTATAACTTAAGGTCTTATATATCTGATATTATATGCAGCAATTAAACATAAAGTATGACTACTAGCTTCAGAATCCTAACACACATACTTCTTAACCTGCCATGTGACTATCCAGGAGTGCGGGTAACACTGTCCTTAGAGTACAACATTCCTGTCCTAAGCAGGAGAAAGAGAGAAAGCCATAGTAGCTATGATACCCAATACAGCAACTCAGATGCACACAACTAATAAAGAGCCTGTGTAGATGAAGGTGCCAAAGACGTCATAAAAATTTACAGTATGAATTCCAACACTGTGCACAGAGCAGAAGTAATCCATAGTCTATTATTTACACATATATACACCAATAGGTAATATATGTGTCTACTTTTTCAATCCAGTTGTCAGTAATTTGGAATACATTACATTTTCAGAGTTACTTTAATAATATTGCAGGTCATGTACATTTGATGATAGGAAGTAGTGAGATAAACGGTGCAATGTTTACCACATATCTATTTAAAAAGCAAACAAAATAAAAAACAAAAACACAAGGCCAAGGCCAAAAATAAATGAAGAAAAGTGACTGATGCTAGGGAATGTTGAATTAAAAGAGCAGTATGGATTCCGAAGTGTATATTGGTTTGCTTTATAGGTATTAAATGTTTATATTTGCCAGTCTAGCCATCACCTGGAGCAGCCACTTGCATCACAAAAGCCAGATGGAAAGAACATTGGTTTCTGTCCAAAGGATCATATAAGAAGTTTTTGCAGTGGAGAGATACTGACAAGTCACACAGCTGAAAGTGCACAGTGGAACTCTATAGCTGCAGTCATGACCAAAGCATCATTTGTTTAGTTTTGAAGACAGATATCTTAGAAACATAAAATGAAATTAATTGAAGCATGTGTCTCCCAACAACTCTTCAGTCCCAGCCATCAGAGTCATCCTGACAGTCTAGGTCAGGGGCAGGCAGGCGGGCAAAGTACGGCCAGTGGGCCACATCCAGAGGCGGAAGTAAGCCGGTCCAATCCGGGGTACGGGCAAGAGCCAGTATGCCACGCTGGACCGGACCGGCTTCCCCCAGCAGAGATTTAAAGGGCCCGGTGCTCTGGCCACTGCGGGGAACCCCAGGCCCTTTAAATCACCTCCAGAGCTCCAGGAGCGGGGCTTGGGTGGCGCTTTAAAGGGCCCGGGGCTCCCCGCAGTGGCTCAGGCGGGGATTTAAAAGGCCTGGGACTCCGGTCACTGCAGGGAGCCCAAGGCCCTTTAAAGCGCCACTGGAGCTCTGGCAGCGGGGCTCGGGCCCTTTAAAATCCTCACCTGAGCCCGACTGCCTGAGCCCCAGGTCGCTGGCAGCCAGGCTCCAGCAGGGATTTAAAATGCCCAGAGCTCTGAGGTGGCCGGAGCCCCGGGCCCTTTAATTCACTCCGGGCTCCCGGCCGCCTCTGCAGCGGGGTGATTTAAAGGCCCCAGAGCTCCAAGCCAGAGCCCTGAGGCCTTTAAATCGCCTCTTCCCGTTGAGGCCATGCCCCCACTCAGGACTCCAGCGTACTGGTAAATCCTTTAAGTTATTTTCACTCCTGGCCACATCCGGCCCGTCAGACCGTTAATCCGGCCCTCACCTCCCGCCGGGGAGCGGGGTCGGGATTTGTCCTGCTCCGGAGCTCCAGTCGGGGAGCAGGGTCTGGGGCTTGCCCCGCTCCATGCGACTCCCAGAAAGCAGCCGGCATGACCCTTCTCCAAGCTCGACCCTCCTCCGGCTCCTACATAGTATGCAAAGGCGTGGCCAGGCAGCTCTTCATGCTGCCCTGTCCGCAGGTGCCACCCCCACAGCTCCCATTGGCCACGGTTCCCGGCCAATGGGAACTGCAGGGGTGGCACCTGCGAACAGGGCAGCACGCAGAGCCACCTGGCTGTGCCACCGAGCCGGAAGGGGGACATGCTTCCAGGAGCTGCTTGCAGTAAGCGCCCGGAGCCTGCACCTCTGAGCCCCGCCCGCCCTTCCTCCCCAATCCCCTGCCACAGCCCTGATCTCCCTTCCGCCCTCTAAACCCCTTGATCCCAGCCCAGATCTCCCTCTTGTACCCCAAACCCCTCATCCCCAGCCCCACCCCAGAGCCCACACCCCCAGCCGGAGCCCTCACCGCCTCCCGCACTCCTACCCCCAATTTTTTGAACATTCATAGCCCGATACCCCAATGTGGCCCTCAGGCCAAAAAGTTTGCTCATCCCTGGTCTAGGTCCTTGATTAATCAAGGAGTTCATTTCATTCTCACTTAAAATAGATATTTCGATATCCACTGCTGGCAGTGAGACTACACAGAAGAGTATCATTTATTTTCATTCCTTGTACTGTTGTGATTCAAGGACCACATATGGAAGGCATCCCATTGTGATTGCACTGCTTTCTGAGTAGGATTGTACTCAATTAAAAAGTGGGAGGAGGGAAGTATCAGATTTTGTAGTGGGGAAAAGCTGGCAGCTATACTAATAGCCATAAATCAGGTTCAGACTCCATTATGAAGAGAAGAACTAGCAATGAAAATAACCGGAGGAAAAGCATGGCTTGTAAAGACCATCGATTTTTATTAGAGATGTTTGTCTTAATCACTGTGGGCCCCCAGTACATTTAGTTTTAGGGTGTAGGGTTTTTTTAGTGTAAATGTTGCCATAACTGTTTATTACCAGTGTATATTGGCTCTACAGTAGCCCTAGTGTCTTGGTGTTGTGCGGTCATATAGACAGAGGGGGAAAAAATGCACACAGATGGACTTCTCACATGAAGTCCAATGGGCCAATACATTCAGCTAAAAGAAAAGGAGTACTTGTGGCACCTTAGACACTAGTACTCCTTTTCTTTTTGCGGATACAGACTAACATGGCTGCTACTCTGAAATCTACATTCAGCTAGAAATTAAGGTAATTAAAAATGCTATTTATTTAGGCCAAACATAGCAGTGGCTGTGGGTTCTAGGTAGAAGAGTTTCCAATTTAACTGTGGAACAAAATGAGATACTACAGTGATAGCACCACAGAAAAACCTAGAATACACAGATCATCATCTAAACCAAAGACCCACTCCTACTCCCACTGAAGACAGAGTCAAAGGTCCTATTGACCTCCAAGGAACAAAACTGGGCCTTTAGTGTGGGCAACTGTTTTGCCCTGCTATCCACAGATCCAAGCTCCAAAATGATACCTCACAGATTTTAGCAGTAGCAAAAAAAAAAAAAAAACACCCCACAAAATCATCTCTAGCAGCTGGTGACTAGCACATTTAAAAATATATATATATAGGGTAACGATTACAATTTAAGAGTAGAAAAATAACCAATGCAATCAAATAGAAAGGAAAATTCATCTGTAGCACAGAATATTTTGCTACTTTAATATATTATACAGAAGTTGAACAAGAAAAACCAATAATAATCAGGCTTTTCCAGGACGTAAGAGAGATATTAGGGCATACGGTTTTTGTTACAGGAGTCAAAGAAGCCTTTGAGGATAGAAGAGGTCTTTAATTTTTTTAATCTATCTGAATTGCTATCTCAAGTGTATTAAATCCAGCTTATGTGAAAGCTTTTCTTTTCAATCTTGTCTGACCTGAAATGGAAAGGCTCCAAAACTCTCCAACCCTACGATCTCGGTTTATACTAAACCTCCTGTCTAAATTGTCCTCTATAGTTCTCCCCCAGTCCTTATAAAGAATATGCTATTGTGCAACAGTGCTGTATTTATTCAAGAAAAATGTCAACCAGATTGTGAGAAACAATTGATGGAAATAAATATGACGACCTTTGATATTCAGCATTATAAATGTGCTCAGGATCTCTAGAGTAAAAGCCATACGTCTCAGAACCGGGACTCCATAAATTAGGACAAAAACATCTAGCCTGGTCAATTTGGCCATAGAAGAAAATCTACTAATGACAATGTGTTTCTCAAACCCAGCACCACCCCTTTCTTTGTTTTGTGCTTTCTGATTTCTTAAAAAAAAAAAAAAAAAACAAAAACCCCAGACAGTCTTAAATAAGTACATAAGCAGAACCACTGAATAAAACAGCAACTGTGCCTCCTGACTCCAAGGCTGAATTTAGTCCAAGCTATTTAAAAATTAACTCACAAAACCCCTAGCCTGGCTTCATTCAGAGTTTCAACAATAGGGTTTTTACAATCAAATCCTTTACATGGGCACACTGCCAATCCAGGGCATTTCTTTCATTATGTTTTTTCTTAAATTCTTAATTTCAATACAAATGGTTAATTCCTTATCACCAAACGTATATAAAGTTCAACAGTATGAACGCTCCCTTCAGTCTCTCACTCGTGCTGCTTGTCTTTCTCATATACACACAAGGGAGGTGAGGTAATATCTGTGTAAGCTCAAAAGCTTGTCTCTTTCACCAACAGAAGTTGGTCCAATTAAAAAAAAAAAAAAATTACCTCACCCACCTTGTGTCTCTAATATCCTGGGACCAACATGGCTAAAACAACACTGCATATACACAAAGGCTCTCTTTAAGTGTCCAAAGAAAGATAGGTAGTAATTTCTCTCTCATTCACTAGATAAAATGACAAGAGCTAAAGCTAGTTTCTGTTCATTGCAAAATGTTTTAAGGCTTTCCTCATGGACTACATTAAAACATTTTGGATCGTCAGTTCTTTCTAGAATTGCATGGTCTTTGGGAAAGTCTTTGTATCTACCACTCTTCTGACACAGGACCTAACACAATGAAGCCCAGGACTCTGACTGGGACCTCTAGGTGCAGCTTAATAACTAATAATATTCTTATAAAGTGTGATTCACTGCCCATTGAAGTCAATCCCTGATTTCAATGTGCAAATTGGATCAGGCCACTAGAGTAGGTTGGCAGGAATTCCTAATACACCATTCGGTAAAACTCAGACTAATAAGCATTTAAATAACTGTTCACTGGTGACTGAAAACTAGTGGGAGAATTAACTGAATTAGCACAAGAACAAAGAGGAAAGTCTCTCTTTCTCTCTCAGTTTCCCTCTGTTACTAGGAAGGCATTCTATAAAATTTTAACATATAGTAAAAATTTACCTGGGATTTTTTAAAAAAGAAAAGGAGTACTTGTGGCACCTAAGAGACTAACAAATTTATTAGAGCATAAGCTTTCGTGAGCTACAGCTCACTTCATCGAATGCATACAGTGGAAAATATAGTGGGGAGATTTTATATACACAGAGAACATGAAACAATGGGTGTTACCATACAGACTGTAACAAGAGTGATCAGGAAAGGTGAGCTACTACAAGCAGGAGAGCCGGGGGGGGTGTGTGTGTGTCTTTGTTGCAAGGATAGGTTTCTGGGTTAGTGGTTCTGATGTGTGGTATATATGATGGCATATATCAACAAAGCCCGTTGCCAACTGTGTCCACATATCTATTCAGGGGACACCATCATAGGGCCTAATCACATCAGCCACACCATCAGAGGCTCGTTCACCGGCACATCTACCACTATGATATATGCCATCATGTGCCAGCAATGCCCCCCTGCCATGTACATTGGCCAAATTGGACGGTATCTACGTAAAAGAATAAATGGACACAAATCAGACGTCAAGAATTATAACATTCAAACACCAGTCAGAGAACACTTCAACCTCTTTGGTCACTCGATTACAGACCTAAAAGTGGCAATTCTTCAACAACAAAAAAAACTTCAAAAACAGACTCCAGCAAGAGACTGCTGAATTGGAATTAATTTGCAAACTGGATACAATTAACTTAGGCTTGAATAAAGACTGGGAGTGGATGTGTCATTATACAAAGTAAAACTATTTCCCCTTGTTTATTTCCACGCCTACTGTTCTTGTAAACTGCTGGAAATGGCCCACCTTGATTATCACTACAAAAGGTACCCCCCCCCCCCCCCCCCGATAATAGCTCACCTTTCCTGATCACTCTTGTTACAGTCTGTATGGTAACACCCATTCTTTCATGTTCTCTGTGTATATAAAATCTCCCCACTATATTTTCCACTGTATGCATCCGATGAAGTGAGCTGTAGCTCATGAAAGCTTATGCTTTAATAAATTTGTTTCTCTCTAACGTGCCACAAGTATTCCTTTTCTTTTCACGGATACAGACTAACACAGCTGCTACTCTGAAACCTGGGATTTTTTTTAAAACCATTTCTTTCACATCTCTGAGAGACAGAGTAATAAAGCAGCACATTATAGTGCACCAGATTCTCTGAAGTAAATGAGATCTCCAGAAAGAGAGAAAGTTCAAAAAGAAAATCTTTATCACTACTCTTAAAATTTCCCTCTAAAAACATTCTAATGCAGCAAAGTTCCTCTCTAATTTACTCTTTGACAGACTTCTCTATTAAAATCAGAGCCAGAATGATGCTTATTTTTCAGAATGCTCATGTTTTCTCTCTGTGTTATTTTATGGAATGAATAACCACTTCTTTTTTAGGAATGATCATTTTTTTTCTTCATGAGCCCTCTTTGTTTCATAATTAATGTAAATGAGAAAAGAACAGGGTTGTGTTTTGTTTTAAGCTAAGAGATAAATATTTTCCTTTGTCTACTGGTATTTCCTTCAGAGATTGTGCTGTACTTGGGGAAGGGGAGAGTGGTAAATACAGCTACTGCATTATGCTGGCAAAGAGCCAGAGAGCTTTCTTAGATTATGTGCAATTCACTAACACGTATGTCAATTACAGGAGGAAGTGCCAGAGGAGAATGATTGTGTAAAACAGACTATTTTAAAATAAAGAACAGGATGGCTAAACCCAATTAAGTATTTATAATCCCTGCACAGCAAATGAAATTAGGGCTTTATATGTATGTATAATTATACACACACACAGACATGTATTGTGTGAAGTGCTGAATGACCTCAACTTCTAAAGAAGTGCCTGGGAGTTGAGGATGCCTTGTAGTTAAGGATGTAAAGAACTGAAGGTAGTGGGATTACTTATTACTTATATACCACACCTTTGTAATGTCCTGATTTCAGTCAACAACTGCATCCTAAAATAAATAGAGAGTGGGGAAGGACAGGGTCAGATTCAGGGTTGTTTGTAGAGCCTTGGCTATGGGCATTCTGACTTTCAAATGTCTGTAACTATAGCCTTAACTCTGAATTTCCAGGCTTTCAATATTCTAATAGTGTTGTTTCAGTTAATTGACATCTGTTTACCTTAAGTGACATTGTGAATTTTCTTTCCCCACACACAAAGCCATTTAAAATATTTATGAGAAAACTATAAATACCAACATGGCGAACAAATATTTAATAATGGGCTCTTCAATCTACCAGAGAAAGGTATAACACGATCCCATGGCTGGAAGTTGAAGCTAGACAAATTTAGACTGGAAATAAGGTGTAAATTTTTGACAGTGAGGGTAATCAACCACTGGAACAATTTACCAAGGGTTACTGTGAATTCTCCATCACTGGCAATTATTAGATCAAGATTGGATGTTTTTCTAAAACACATGCTAAAGATATGCTGCTCTGGGAATTATTTTGGGGACGTTCCAAGGTCTGTGCTACATGGGAGGTCCAAACAGATGATCGCAGTGGTCCCTCCTGGCCTTAGAATCTACGTATGTCTGACACTAAAAAGATTTCCTGGGGGTTTTCCCAACCCTCCTCCCCCCAAAGAAATCTTAACACACGGATGAGTGAAGACTAACAGACGATTAGTATATTACAGCATGGAGTCTATTTTGCTTAATTACAAATGTGATGTAGAGCCATCATAATATTCACAATGAATACTCCGCTGGTGGTGATTTGGGGCCTGACTCAGCTCCTATCGGAGTCAATGGAAAGTCATAAGAGCGCTATCCAGCTCTTTAATCTCTCAAAGCTGAAGCTGT
Source organism: Chelonia mydas (assembly GCF_015237465.2). Classification (NCBI taxonomy): domain Eukaryota; kingdom Metazoa; phylum Chordata; order Testudines; family Cheloniidae; genus Chelonia; species Chelonia mydas. The sequence continues at coordinate 55,628,695 of NC_051251.2, forward strand.
TCAGCTGAGGGAGGGGTTTATCCTGTGGACCTTTTGTGAGCACTACAGTCCGCTGGAACTTAATGAAGCATTGTGAAGTTCAAAAATCTACAGGTACTAATTCCTGCACCCTACCATCTGAAAAAAACAGTCCCACTCTCAGCTAGGCCTCATGACAAACAAATTAGAGCTTTCTAGCTCATGCTATTAGAATTATTATTGTTTATTTTTTTAAAAATTACATTTTTTTAAAAAAGTCTCTTCAGTTTAGCCGAACAACCTCAAACCTTCCCTCTCCCCCTAAAAATACTCTGTTATGAATAGGAAACACACATGCCAAATTTCAAGTCGAAGGGATTTTTTTCAGGTTCGAATAGATGCATAACCAGAGTTAGAATGGAAAGCAAGTTACAGCCTTATCTATATAAAGAGTAAGAACAGTGACTCCATAACACAAAATAAAAACAAGTTTTAAAGGAAAGATTCTGCTAAGATCCTACTCCTATGTTAATCAATAATAGCAAAACACTCATTGACCTCAGTAAGGAGCTGCATCCAGTGCTGAAAGATTTAAAGTGCCAGAAAGGAGAACAGTTAAAAATAAATAAATAGAGTAGCTGGACCTCCTCTCACTTTTAACACAAGCACATAAAAAAGCCACGATGGATATTATACACTACTGCCCTACACTGTAACATGCTGGGATTTTTAATTCAGAGGAGGCAATCTGAGTTTATTTGCCCTCTCAGCAGAGGCTAGAGTCAGTCTGTGCCTTTGTTTTGCACTTTGGGAGGCTCAGCAGACACACAGCAGAAAAGTTCTTTATTCTGGAGCCAGAATGAAATTGCTCTTTGACCATTTTGGGAGACAGCTGAATAACTGGACAGGAGGATGGTATAGTTTAGGGCTTGATACTGCTCCCACTGAATCCAATGGGAAAACTTACCAACTTCAGTGAATGCAGATCTTTATTTAAATAACATTTCATTGGTGAGGATATTGAGTAAGCTGAACTGGTGTTAGTTCGAAGATGGACAAGGTTCCAGTTGTCATACATGTTTTCTCTTGATTTTGATTCTCTTGGGGTTTAACTAAAATGGTGGCAATATGGGATCCAGCAGCTAGACCCTTGTCTACACTAAATTTCCCTCTCTGGCTGAGTACCATTAAAAAAAAAAAAAAAAAAAGGGAGGAACATGGGCGGGGGGGAGGAGGAGTGATTTATTTGTTTTGGAGGGGTCCTGAAGGATATCCCTTTCATGAATGGGAGTTATTGTTTATACAGATGCAATCCTCTACATTTCAGTGTGCAACAGCCAGCCTCAAGAATTTATACAAAATACATTTTCACAAATGCTGAAGACACACCTGGCCAGAAATAATAAATTATCGTTTACAAGTCTAAGAAAACCTTTTCCTGTAAAACCATAAAGATGAATCCTGGAAAAAGTCATGACTGCCTACTTATAAACACAAAAGTGAAAAAAAAGCACGAGATATTAGGCCTGGTGGTAGAAGCATTTGGCACACAATAGGTATTCTGTAAACACCATGTTACTATTAATTTGTCACAGTTTCAGAAAGGATAACCACGCTAATGGAACAATATATCTGAAATTCTTTGAGTGAGATAAAGAAGTGACTCCTCTGAATCTCTTCTGAGTTTATGAGGGAGTGGCACAGATAACACCTCTGTTGATTGTGCATCTCTTTTGGAATATGTATTGGAATATGTAAACCCACCCCCTAAATTTCCAACTCAGTAATGCAGCCACCAGCCAACAGTAACTAAAGATAGAAATAGGAAGATTGTGTATGCACACAGCCTCTGTTGTCTAAGGAGGCAGCATTTCACCACCTTGGAGGTAATTATGGAACCAAGATCTACATTAATTGGCTACACATTTTCACACTTCACTGAACCAAGAGGGAAAGAGAAAGCTTTAGAGTAATTTTGTGCTGTCTCATCTCATATTTTATCTTTACGTGCACCACTGGAGAAAATGAAAGTGAGAAGAGGTGGCAAAGGACCAAAACCATAGAAAATTAAGAAATGATTCTGACTCACCTATATGATAAAGTCCTATCCAGTCTGTTGGGTCAACTTCTTCTTTAATATCCCAGAAAATAATGAGGTTCTGAGATTGCCCTAGGGTGTATTCATAGATACTTGCTGTCAAACTAGAGCGGCTGTCAGAGGTCACTAGATCAGTGTCACTGTTGGCACGCTGTAAGTTCATGTTCTCAGGTATGGTGCCCTGAGATGCCAGACTCTGCAGGTTCTCTGGGCTCAGAGTATACCGTAGCTGAGGATTACGTCGTCGCACAAAAAGCAGATGTTCTCTGGCTGAACTTGCCATTGTGTCTCTCTCTCTCTCGTCAGTTTACATAAAAAAAACTTCTCACTTCGGGATCTGCAAAGGACAAAGAGAGGCATGAAGTGTTAGAGCTGAAGGATATTGGATCAAGCGCCACATGGAGAGAATTTAGTTTAAAGGTTTCTTGAACTGGGATTGACCCTAGTCATATGGATGAAATAAAGCTCATAGTTCATTAATCTACCACTACAGCCATCTAAAGACACTATTCAATACACTGGAACTGAGGCACATTGCACTAACTACTTGTGGCAGTCTTGCTGACATTCAAAATCTAACATGCACTTTGTATTAAAATTTGTATACCATGAAACAAACAAGGAGCTACTGTGCACAGACTAGAAAAAACCAGAAAAAACAAACAAACAAAGATCCAGCAACGAAGATTTAGTACTAGCCCCGATAAATAAGTGGATTAAGTCTGACACACGCTCAGAATACATGGAGATAATAAAATCCTCTTTTAGCTAAGCAATTACAACAGTACATCTTTGTTTAGAATAAATAGTTTCTAGTAGCATTTTATAAAGCTTTTTTTAAATTAAGGAGTCAAAAAAGTAATACAGACATTCGATAGGATTTGTATACAGCTTTAGCAAGCACATAGCACCATAGCTAAGTAATACAAAAGTTATTTTGTAATAAAAAGAATTTTTAAAAGTATAGAAGAATCTAAGAGGGAAAACTATGGGTTCTAAGATTTCTCTAGATCATGCACAAATATGCCAATTCCTTGAGTGATGTATTCTAGGGGTAAGGGCTGAGGTTCAATTAGCCCATGTCACTGTATCTGCCCAATTAGCTTTGTTTTCTTTTGCCCAGGTCTAAGAATAGACACCTCATGAATTCAATGGTTCCCATCGGATCTGGAATAGATAACAGAAGGAGGTCTTCTCCAGAAAAGAGATGTCAAGATGGCATTAACCCAATATTTATTATTAAAAAAGCCTGCACAATTTCCAGAACTAAGCTATGCAATATTTTGCCAGTAAGAGACAGGTTACTTCAGTTTCAGTCAGAGATTGTTTTCCCTTAACCCTTGGACTGAAAGGAACTGCAAGTAGACTGTGTCAGATATTCCTCTGGTAATCATTCCTGTTCGTATATGCTCATTTACAAAATGACCAGAAGATACTATATAGGTCTACCTCCTGGGACTGACCTCTAACACACTCTGGATGGTGTTTGGATTAAACAAGGCCAAGGTATATTCTTTGCAGCATCTTACATTACCCAAAACCCAGGATTTGAAGACACAGTTGATAGTTGTAAGAATTTGTAATTTCTGTAGCTTTACATTAAGTCATGTCTGTTAAAACTGCCTGGTAAATGAATAGCTAGTAAGCAAAGACAGGGGTGCCTAGTTCCATGAGCTTCTTCTCATGTCTGCCTCTCTCCATAGACAGTTTCCCTCTTCACTTTCAAATCTCTCCACATAACATACTACTTCCGTTTTGTACAATAGCAAAACATATTGTTACTGAATAATCAACCAACCAACCAGAACTTTGTTTTTCAGAATGGAATGAAGCACACTGTATTTATCTGGGTAAAAGGGGTTTTGTGTAAGCCAGTGATTTATGAATGCAAATGATACATATAGGTAGAGCCCTGCGCGGATATAAAATTTGTATCCGCATCTGATCCACGATCCGCAAACATCGTCCGCGGATATCCGTTAGCTTAAAATATTCTAAGTAATGTAATAAAAATGCAACAGAATAGATAATTTCAACCATGCAAGGATTATTTTCATAGTGGATACTAGCAATAAATAAGTTTCTTTCCACTGGGGAAAAGACAGTTTTACAGTTAAAATAATTTATTCCATTAGAAGAAAACTGAATTTATGCTAACAAAAAGGATCATCAGTCAAACCATTAAGAATTAATGTTAAGTGGTCTAAAAGGTGCTGCACTTCCATAAGGCTGTGAACTAAAATTTGTGGTCCTTATTTTTTTAAAACCCAGACAACTATATAGTCTACCGTGCAGAGATTGTGGTGTGACTTTCTCACACTCTTTAAACAATCGCAGCCTCTATGGCAAGGTATCTGACCATTTTACAAGTTAACCATAGACAAGGTCAACTGTAGCACAGTTGTGTCCTCTTTGAAGGATGTCCGCTGCAAGCAGAATAGAACAGATCTCATTCATTTTAAATACATATATTTTGAGCAAGTTTACAGATACCTGTGTATTATTCTTGAGCTTTCTTCCTGGTTTCATACCTCTCGCTTTAAGCTATCATATATGGGTATTTTTGTTTCCTTAAAATAACCCAAACATTTCCTGGCAGTGCTGAATGTCACCTGCTGTGATTTTCCCTGTTTCCAGGAAGTTTTTAATTTAAAATGAGGTAAAGCTCACTGGAAATGGATGATGATTGTTGGCCATCTTCCATGGTATTATAATTATGATTAGACCGACCGTATGCTAGCCCCATTAGTCAAGTGTCTTACAGCTGCATTATTAAACAAACTACTGCTAGCAGTCAAAGATGTAATTATTAAGCAAAAAAACAAAACAAAACAAAAAAAATAAAATTCACACAGCTAGAGCTCCAGTCTTTTTCACAAAGGTTTCTGGACTTTTATTAGTTATAACAAAAGTAATATTATTTTAAATTTTACAAGTAATTTTAAAAGTAATATTATTTTAATATTATATTAAATTTTACAAGTAATTTTAAAAGTAATATTATTTTAAATTTTTACATAGGATTTTACAAAACATCACAACACACCATCCACATAAGTACTTCTTCACTTAACACTGAAATGCAGTCACCTGTAAGGTAAAGTAAGGCAGCAATTCAACAACACTATAGGACAACAGCTGAAAAATAAATATTCCATTAAAACTCCAAAGGGTGAACGTAGAATAGACAAATATTTATATCCACGTTAGAATTTGGCTATGACTAGAACTAAACAACTTGAAACTATGACTTGAAACTCCCTCAGCACGTCCCACAAAATGACTATTTTTCAAAACCAAAAACTATTGCCAAAAGTTTTATCAAAAAAATATTTTTAAAGCAGAGATTTCACATTTTAAAGGGTTTTTTTCCCCACATTTCCAAATTTCTTATTTTTGTTTTTTCCTGTTTCTCCTCCCATTTTTCCTTTCATCCACAGAACGCAGTGCAATGAATGATGTGTTGGGCCCTTCCCCTCACCCCCCACTAATTTTTGGTTTTTCTTTTTTCCTTTGGCCACTTGAATTATAAAAACTTCCTCAACTTTGAAAAGTTTCAGAATGGCAGAATTACAGTTTCTTTTTGCTGTTCGTAGCTTTTCAAATCTTCCTCAACTTTGGAAAAAGTTACTGGAGTAGCAAAAAGTAAAATAAAATAAAAATAAAGCGAAAGAGTAAAAAGAAAACCTAGACATCATGCATTTTATTGCACCCAGTATCAAAAGGGGTAAAAGAAAAAAAGATATTTAATAACTATGTGACTTTTGTTTATGCCTTATTCAAAGATTTTATAGTTAATGGCATGAATCAACAGATTTCACTGAAATGTACGTGTACTCTGCCTCTGACATCAACAAGGTAAAATAATTTTGTATCCATATGCATTAGTGAACGTTAGGAAAATTAAATATTTTCCTAATGGTCTACAAATAAGGGCAGGTCTACGCACTACAAACTTGCATCGGAACAGGTGCACTGAAGCAACTGCACCACTATCACACTTCTGGTGAAGACGCTCTAAGCCGACAGCACAAAGCTCTCCTGTTGGATTAATAATTCCACCTTTGCGAGAGGCAGTAGATATGTTGGCGGGAGCAGCTCTCCTGCTGACATAATGCTGTCTACAGAGGGGGGTTAAGGTCAGTACAACTACGTCACTCGGTGGTGTGGATTTTTTCACACCCGAGTGATGTAGTTATACTGAAATAAGTGTGTAGAGTAGACCTAGCCTTATGCATTTTCTTTTCCAGGAATGATGACCATGGGGTAACTCAGAGCAGAGAAGTAATTATTTGAAGACACAAGAGTGCTAAGTGAGCATTTACCAGCTTCATACTGAACCACTGGAGCATCCAGCATAAAGGTTAGCTAATCACAGATGTTGCTGGTCTGTTTACTGAGATGAGCTTCATTGGGTCACGTCACCTTCTCCTGATCTACTAAGGTCTTATGGATTTAAAAGCTTTCCTGGGTTAATCAGTTTACACGGGGTTGTTTTAGAAGTGTTTATATAATCAGACAGATTTTTAAAGTACCCTGTGTTTCTATACACTCCCTCCTATGTTTGTAAGACAATGCTCTTAGAGACTATAACTCTATAAAAACAAGCTTTATGCAGGAGTTCAATGGGACTTTTCACATGTGTGTTTGTAGGATCCTGACATAAAAGCATCTACTGGTAACACCCCCACCATCCCCACCCCCTACTAGTAATTAAATTGCAGATTTCACAGTGGAGCAACACCATTCTCTATGCAGACCCAGCTTTCATATGATGCAGCTGAATTCACTCTCTACTCCAACCAAATGCTAGAGGTATCATCAGTCTTGCCATCTCAACAGCTACGAGGACTAGAAACTTACTGGTGACCCCAAGTCTTGCAATTTTTTTTTATTTTAATTCTTTTAATCTCATATCAGGTATTTTACGTAAGAGCCGCAGCTTTTAACAAGTGATAACACGAGACTCAAATCCTGCCTTTTATTTATTTTAAACGTAAGTTTCTAGCCCATGTGACAGCACAGAGAAGCTTGAAAACGTGACCCAAATGCACCTTAAAAGCCCAAAAACCAGAAGGCAAATAAAAAGAACCCAAAATATATTATTTTAAAATCTTTTGGTTTTTAAGCAAACCTCATGATTTTGTGGGCTGACTCATTTTTGACAATACGTTTTATTTTTGAAATGAAAGCTGAAATTCTGATATAACAACATGACTCCATGAGCTGAGGCTTTAAGAAAAGAAAACAGATATTGCAAGACTCATTATAAAATTGTGAGGTGCCAACATTGTATCATAACCCTTTCCATCAAGCTTTTATGTAGGGTTCATTCTTGTTACCACAGTTGGTGATTTTCCAGCTCAAACAGTTTTCTCTGGGGCTGGAGCCCCGAAGGGGAAAAATGGTGGGTACTAAGCAGCACCGGCAGCCCCAGATCAGCGCTTCCCCATCCCTCCCAGCACCTCCTGGCTGCCGCAATCAGCTGTTCCGTGGTGTGCAGGAGGCGCTAGGGGGCAGGGCACACTTGGGGACAGGGACGAGATGGGAGGAGGGAGGGTGGAACCTTGTGGGAAGAGGTGCAGTGGGGGTGGGGCCTGGGGCAGAGCCAGGGGTTGAATACTCTCCAGCGCATAAGAAAGTCAGTGCCTCTGATCAGGACACTGGGTTTAATTCTAAACTACCCCTTAATAATTATCTGCACTGTTAAAATATTAATAACCACACAACTTTCAAAAACTACACCAAGATTAGGTACGTCAAAGGTTAGAATATTATTTACCATAACCAATTTAGAGAGGCGTTATGATAATTTGTAAAACACTTTACATGTTCAAAGTGATATATAAAAAAGTGTTAAATATATGATTATTACAATAGATTCAATGGTACCATGTACAAACTATAGTTGCAATAAGTTCTACACTGAGTAATAACATTTCTCTTAGTTTACTTTGGTTATTTACGTGTGAGTTTGGGTCTGAATCCCAACGGCAGGAGATAACGTAACACGAATACCGCGCCTGGTTATATAGTACGCTGGCTAAATGGCACCAGGAGAGGAGATTCCAGCTCACACTATCACTGTATACTTTGAACTGCTGTACTCTCCTCAAATAAACATGGTTTATGCATAAGTATTATAAAGCAGCAGTAGGGAACCTTTTTTCTATCAGGGGCCATTGACGCACAGAAAAAATCATTTGTGGGCCAAACACCCCCCAGTGGGGGAGGGGGAGATGCGGGGGCTTGGGGCTTCCCCTAGGCTCCAGGGTGGGGCTAGAAATGGGAGGTTCAGGGTGTGGCAGCAGGCTCTGGGCTAGGATTGCGGGAGGGGGTGAAGGTTCCAGATGGGGGTGAAGGTTCCAGATGGAGGTGCAGGCTCTGGGGTAGGGCTGGAGATGAGGAGTTTAGGGTGCAGGAGGGGGTTCCGACCTGGGGCAGGAGGTGGGGGTACTGGTGGGGGTTAGGGTTGCCAACTTCCGAATTGCAGAAAACCAAACACCTCTGCCCCACCCACTCCCCTGCCCCTTCCCTGAGGGCTCCGCCCCACCCCTTCCTGATCCACCCCCATACCGCCCCTACCTCTGTCGCTTGCTCTCCCCCACCCTCTCTCACATGCTCATTTTCACTACAAGGCCCAAACAGGCATATTTATTGTTTTGACAGATGTATTATGCTAAGTCCAGGTTTTATTTGTTACAGGACACTACAGCTGGCAGCAAAAAATATAGTTAAAAAGGGTAATTTAAAAAAAAATGAAATTTTACAAACCTTTTCATGATTCTTTCCCTCCCCTCATTCCAATTTTCCTAAACAGCTCCGTGTTTCTGTTCACTAAAGTTATTGTAATTTTACTTGTGGAATTAGGACCACACACTATCTCAGCTGCAATGGCTCCATTAAAGGCCCATTCCTGAAACCCAAATACAAATCCATAGAGCACAACCACAGAAACGCACACCTGTCCAGATTCATGCGTACACATCTAGCACACACTAACACATATACTTCCACATTATTTATTATTACAATTGTTGTTTAGTGCCTAGAGACCCCAGCTAAGATCAGGGCTCCAGGGTGGTGGGTACTGGACATACACAAAAAAAGAGACAGTCTGCAACAAAGAGTTTATAACGTAGCTAAACAAAGGTGAGGACAAATGTATGATACATTGGCTCTTCAGCAATTACTAGTTAACAACATTCACTTTTTAAGAAATAATACATTTCTTTTAGAGTTCCCTTCTCTTTTAAAAGCTTGTTATGAAATTAATCCACACATATTTTAGGTAATCAGCTTTTTTGTGCGCAAGCCAGCAAAAGGAATAAAAGTCAAAGAGTTAGGCTGCAAATTTTATTCACACAGGCATACACACATGAGGCAATACACACACCTCCCTACACAAAAACACACAGTCTCTTACACACATACAATGCATGCATGCGCACACATTTGCCTACACAGAGGCACTTTCATACACTTTTCCAGGGGCTGCCTAAATCACCCAGCCGGGAAGGGGGGAGGAGGGTGGGCTAGAGGGGAAAAGATGGTGGGGGGTGGAGGAGAGAGGATAGGGAGGGAAAGAGGCCAAGGACGAGAGCAGGGTGGGGGTGAGGGGGCAGTGAAGGAGAGCGCAGGGATGTGAGGGGTATGTGGAATGGATGGGGATGCAGAAGACTACAGGTGCATGAGAATGTGGGGGGCACAGGGGTGTATAGGGATATAATGGGAATGCAGCAGTGTATGGAGGTGAATGGGGTGTAGGGCTCTGGGAGGTGGAGAGAACGGGTGGGAGAGCACTGTAAGGGGTACATGGCTGGGCAGGCGTCGGGGGCAGGACAAGATGGAATGGAGAGGGATGCAGTGATGAGGGAATGGGGTTGGGACAGGGAGGGATGTAGTGATGGAGGTGCAGCCCCATTCCCAGCACTCAGAGACAGGGATACACATACCTCGAACTCCTGGGTGCCGGTGATGGGGCGACAGACAAACCGCAGTTCACCGCGGGGCACGCGCCGTAGCTCGAGCCCAGCCACACAAGGAGCATGAGGAGAAGAGGGCCGCGCAGCAGCGGGAGAGGCGAGCACCACACAACCCCTCAACAGCTGCCTGCTGAGCGCTCACAAGTCACACTAGTTCCTCCCCTGCCCTGACCCAGCCAATGGGAGCTGTGCCTGTGGGCAGGACAGCATGCAGACCCCCATGGCCGCCCCTAAGGTAGGAGCCGGACATGTCGGCTGCTTCCGGATGCAGAAGCCGCATGGCACGCCGGCTAGCAAGAAGCCTGCAAGACCCGCTGTGCGGCATGGCAGCGCTGCCAACCGGACACTCAACAGCCCAGTCAGCAGCGATGACCAGAGCCACCAGGATCCCTTTTTGACCAGGTGTTCCACTCCAAAACCAGGCCCCTGGTCACAACTAGTGGGGGTGTGGGTTCTGGGAGGGAGTTAGGGTACAGCAGGGGGTTTGGGGTGCGGGCTCTGGCTGGATGGCATTTAACTGACGCAGCTCCCAATTGGCAGCGTAGCGGGGCTAAGGCAGGCTCCCTGCCTGCCCTGGCCCCGCGCTGCTCCTGGAAGTGGCCGCCATGTCCAGCCCCTAGGTGGAGGGGTGGCCAGGGGGCTCTGTGTGGTGAGCTCTGCCCACACTCACAGGCGCCACCTCTGCAGCTCCCATTGGCTGGGAACAGCGGCCAATGGGAGCTGCGGAGCTGGCACTGGGGGCAGGGCAGTGTGCAGAGCTTCCCTGATTGCCCCTCCATCCGGAAACTGGGGCAGAGGTGCAGACGCTCAGGGCTTCCGGCCCGCGGTGCGGAGACTTGCCACGGGCCGGGTTCCCCACCCCTGTTATAAAGCCTTGGCAACAGAGATGACAGAAATTTCTTTGAAACACAAAAGTCTCTGGAGGAGGAAGTCCACTGCTTTCTAGAATAACGTTTTCTTCTCACAACAAACTACCAGTAGTACTGATACTGGTGGGACCAGTTAGAAAATCTATACATGGTAGATAGATGTGATCTATAAATATTCAGAAAAGCTTTAACTTGTATTCTCTATGCATTATCCCAGAGATCGTGAGATAAAGACACAGATAAAGAATGCTGGGAAAAGTAACATTATGTCCTTTAAAACTGCCAAAGTTCCTCTAATCTCGAATTCTTATTGTTCTGGTAAAACACCTGTAAGTAAAAAACAAAACGAAATCACCACCACAAATACAAACTTGGTAGTTTCTCTGATTCAGTTCATGTGCCCAAGAACTATAGGTGTTGTAAAGTCTGGACTTAAATAACAATTCCAATAAATACTGCAATTTAAAGTAATCAAAATCAATTTGCAACAGACAGAAAGCTTCACTTGAAAACGAGCCCCCATCTTCAAACCAAATACTCTGCAAAAAAAACTCTAAACGCATGCTTCTATATCTCACCCTTTACAATAGTTAGGCTGTTTTTAAAATTCATTAATCCATTTTACATGGAATGACACCAAGAAGTGGCAGATGATGCATCAAGGAGCTGGATATTGGAGAACATTCTACCACTGAGATATATGTGGCAGGCTGGGTAGATTTTCATTAATGTGACTTGCGTAAGGCAACCTGAATCTCATATTTATTGTCGAACAAGAAAACAAGGCTGTCCCAAAACCAGAACTGTGACAAGTGTACATGCCAGAGGTTGAGGAGAAAGGGTCACTGCTTTTGTTCCTCATGGAATAAAAACTCAATCTGAAGTTGGGTGGGAATGTACCTGTGCATTTTCCCTACCTCCAAGAGGAGCTGATGATCTTACTTGTACTTTAAAAATCCCAAGAGTACTGATTTACCAGTGCATCGAAAGAGAAGCTGAAAATATGAATTATCCTCCCATTTCAGTTTGCTTCTAAATGCCACTAAACAGTCGCACTCCATACTGCCCTATGAGGACATGTATAATTTGCTGCATGAGTTGTCCTTTACATGAAGTGTGGAATACCACTGGCTAAGAAGGACTAGAGCAGAAATTTTATTAAGCACCAGGCCAGGGTGGGCAAGTTATCTATTCGGCTATCAACAGATGGGAGAGGGAGCAGTGTTTAGTGAAGCCAAGTCTCAGTGTGGAAATAAATTTCATATGCTTTTTATTCTAAGGCAACTGAGAAATTAGCAAGGACTAAGACCAGCCTCGTGTTTCACATTGGCTTTCAATTAAAATTGAAACCTGGGTAAAGTAGTGTCAAGGTTCCTCTCCCACTCTGAACTCTAGGGTACAGATGTGGGGACCTGCATGAAAACCTCCTAAGCTTACTTTCACCAGCTTAGGTTAAAACTTCCCCAAGGCACAAATTAATTTTATCCTTTGACCCTGGATCTCCACTGCCACCACCAAACTTTAACTGGGTTTATTGGGAAACGTAGTTTGGACACATCTTTCCCCCCCCCAAAATCCTCCCAACCTTGCACCCCACTTCCTGGGGGAGGTTTGGTTAAAAATCCTCACCAATTTGCATAGGTGACCACAGACGCAAACCCTTGGATCTGAGAACAATGAAAAAGCATTCAGTTTTCTTACAAGAAGACTTTTAATAGAAGTAAAGAAATCACCTCTGTAAAATCAGGATGGTAGATACCTTACAGGGTAATTAGATTCAAAACATAGAGAATCCCTCTAGGCAAAACCTTAAGTTACAAAAAAGACACACAGACAAGAATAGTCATTCTATTCAGCACAGTTCCTTTCTCAGCCATTTAAAGAAATCATAATCTAACACATACCTAGCTAGATTACTTACTAAAAGTTCTAAGACTCCATTCCTGTTCTATCCCCGGCAAAAGCAGCATACAGACAGACACAGACCCTTTGTTTTTCTCTCCCTCCTCCCAGCTTTTGAAAGTATCTTGTCTCCTCATTGGTCATTTTGGTCAGGTGCCAGCGAGGTTACCTTTAGCTTCTTAACCCTTTATAGGTGAGAGGATTTTTCCTCTGGCCAGGAGGGATTTTAAAGGGGTTTACCCTTTCCTTTAAATTTATGACAAGTAGTATCAAAGCTGCTTATCGGGCTATCAAGGTCTTCTTAAATACTTCACAGAGGATCAGAAAGTAGGAGGATTGATTTCTTCATAAACTCCCCCTGGGACAAAATTCAGGATTATATCTAGATTTAAAACAACATCTAGGGTTTAACATAAGCTTCAATTACTGACAGTGAAAAGGAGCAATTTGGACTAAATAGTGATTTTTTAAAAAAAATTCACCTTCATATATAAAAAAATTGATGGGGGAAGTTATCTGATTTAGTTTTCATAGCAAAGGAAAGTTATACACCAATGCATTTTCCATATACAAATATTAAATAATTATAAAAAAATATGAATGAAAGGCTGGGAATCCCCAAACCAGATATATGATTGAAGAGAAAACATCAATAGAGTGAACAACGAACAAAAAAACCTTTGAGTTCACATACTGCCGTCTTCATCTTAGTCATAACAGTGAATCATTTCTTGTTTATGTAGGGATGTTGTAGGCAGCTTAAGGCTGTCGGCTGGATTGCAGACTCTTCCCACAGTTGTTACTCAAAATATATTGTTAAAGGGCTGGCCCAGAGACGCAGCTGGTCATCCTCTGAACTACCATACAAACCTTCAGTATGGAAATGACTGTGAGATAAGCACTCTGGGCTGATGAATGGTGGTGGCATTGTGGAAGTGAAGATTAGCACATTTAATTTTTCACTTTCCAAAGAACAGAACAATGTCACATACAGAGTCAGCATGGAAGAAGATGAGTAAAACAGTATCCTGAACCCCAGGACCAGTGAGGGTGAAGGTTCTCCATTCTCTAGAACAACTTTATCCACAATAAGGTGCTTCTTTGTTTGAACCTCATTAAGGAACATAGGTGACAGCCCTAAAGAAAATGTCTGGAGTCTCTCACTCTCTCAAACCCCACTTTCCCGCCACCAAAGGATAAGCAAATCCAAATAATTTTAGAGACAAGCAGTCACAAATAGAACACAAAGAGCAAAATACATATGCTGGCTTCTGTACTGTAAAATGTTGTTTTGCTTAGTACAAAGATTTATAGGTGGAACAATAGAAATTAAGTAAAAGGGCCATGTCAGGGTATGAGTAGGGCTGGCTGAAAAATGTAAACATGTTTCCATGGAAAATGCAGAAGTTGTTGTTTTTCAGTGTTTGAACCAGACCGAACTGTTGTTTTCCTAATTTTTTTTTTTGCAATTTCTGCTCTATATTTTTTCCTAAAACATTATTGAAAATGTTACCAAAATGGTTTTTGAAAATTTTTCATTTTGATGTTTTTGATTAAAAAAATAAACTATATTAGAAGAAGGGCAGAGGTTCATTGCAAAAAATGAACTTCTTAGCATCATTTTTGAAAAAAGTTTTAAACAATTTTTTTAATTGAAAAACAACTTTTCATTTGAAACATTACAATATTGTTTAAATATTATTTAAACTAGGCATTTTCTTTCACTTTCCCAGCAACTGCTGAAGCCAGCTGGGATAGGAGAAGTCTGGGGAGCCTCTGAATATTTTCAACCCCACCCTCAAAATTCTGGGTCATGGCCACTATCATTGGCAGTCATTCTGCTCCTTAATAGGCTGGTGGTAGCTGCTGAGCTTCCTCCCATCTGGTGCTAAACAGGTCATCCCTGCGGCACAAAAACCCCTTTCACTTCCATGTACATACTCATATTAATATACAGTTCTGTAACAAATATTCATTATAAAGATTCCACTTTCATTGATTTCTAACACAGCAGACAATTCCTCTTTCCCATCTCTTCTGAAGACATCTGGTTGATCTCCATGTTCCCATTCTTTAGCTGTGACTATTGCTGCAGCAACTCTCTTAGCAACCAACAATGGTGCACAGCTGTCCATGCCATTGTGCAAATTTGCTGGCACAATATCCTTTCCATACAGGCAACTCACAATCCCACATCACTCTCAGGGAAGGCTTACAATTGTCACCAGACATCTCATCCTCTTCCAGCAAAATTCATCACATGCAATGTATTTATTTGGAGAATCTAACATGTTCTTATTAAGGTGAAGCCTACATAAAGGTTTCTTTTCCCTGCAAATGTGTCTCAGAAATAAGGGAAAGAAAAGACATATGTTCCTTGGTCTCTCTCTTTGAAGTACCTGATGGCACATTTTCCAGTATTTTAACCAGACCAATTTTGAGTGTCTCAAGTACCTGAATTTCCACTATTTTTAAAGAAGTTATTCTATGGTCTAATACATCTCATTATTAGGATTCTTTCCCTGATAGTCAGCCTACATTTTCCCTGATTTTCAGCTGACACTTAAGCTAACACAAAATCAAATGCTTCCTATCTAACCAAGTATGTAAAAGCAAGTTATCAAGTGAAAAATGGTATCATTACTGAGATGACAAGAAAGATTAGCTATTTACAACCCCCAAGGAATTGGTTTTTCCCCGCTGTTGATCAAGCACCTAGTTGTACTGGCCTTTCCACCTTGGTACAGCCATGATCTGATTCTTCTAGCTGGATATAACCTGTGACTTCCCAATCCAGTATCAAGAAATGGCCATTTTCATATTATAATGTTAAAATGCAGGGCTCACCTCTGAGATATGGAGGTTAAAGAGCTAACAGTGCAGTTGACAAGGCAAAGCAGCACTGGGATATGTGAATGGATTGCAAGTACCTTTAGTCAGTTCATTCTCTAACCCCTATTTTATAGTATAGTGTAGACCTAGACACCAGAAAACCTGTCACACCCAGCTACACGACTGCACCAAAGGAATCTGATGAGTTTATGTCAACACAACCCCCTATCAAGAGGCTGTTATCTAGCCTACAAGTTCTAACAGTCTTTAAGAAAAGAGAAAGAACATACTTTTAAGAGAAGAGGATTAGGAGTCAGAAGTACTGGGACAAGAACCCACCAACTCTCTAAGTGACAATAACTGTAAGAAGTGTGACCTGTCCCATTCAACTCAAATCAAGACACTGTGAATATGAACCCAGGGAATCTGAAATTTTTCCAATGCACCACAGAATCCAACACCTCTGCCATGGAATTGGCCATTTTGCTGCAGTCAGGAGCCCAACATTTTGCATTCAGTCTCCCTGTCTTGCTGGGATGAGCCTCTTGTTCTCCAAGAAGGAATTAATTGGATGATATAACACAGGATTTCAACCTAAGTTCATGACCCTACAAGTGTCAAGAGTTCACAGGCACCCTGCTTTTCCCCACATTGCTAAATGGTAGTGGGATCCCACCCAGACGTGATGTAGGGTGATCTCGGTATGGAAAAGGGGGTCCCCAGGTATGGAAAAGATTAAGAACCACTTTATTATATAAATGCAAAGTACATGGGAGCAGATGGCAGGTAGAGAAATAAGAGATTCTCAGACTAAAATATGGGAAAGAATGAACAGTACAGTATTGGTTAGAACCTACTCTGAGTGTTTGCGAGGAATATATCCCAACCAGTCAGATATAAAAGGCATTCTAAAACACATTTGGGAATCATACACAGTTATCAGCCCATTTGTGGCAAACAGAGATGAGATTTTAAAAAAAATAATCAAACTGAATGGTTTATCATCACCCTATCATTACTGCATGAATTTCCAGTAACAGGATTCTATATTTTAAATACGTTATCCTGTTGATTAGCATACATGAGACTAGTGGCCATGACACACTGGAGGAAAAAAAATATGACTGTGCCAATCCTAAGGAAACCTGAGGAACACTAATCATGGAAAAATTAAAGAGATGTCATCAGTTTAAAAATGGCACTTCTGTCTCAAAGTTCTTTATCTAATGTTAAAATAACACCGAAGGTAACTGTAACTGAAAGCTATTAGAGGAAGAAATTTATTTCTCTTTTTTTCCAGTTTATTTTGTGCATCTGATAGTAATTTGTGCTTGGTCAATTTCATTGTTTGCACTGAATAGTCAGTCCTGTTTCTTCTGTTGTTTGTGTGAGTCTGTTATACAGCAGTAAGGGAGAAGAAAACATGCTGAGATAGGAAATATTAACTGTAAACTTCAAAAATTGACAGGGGATTCAGTGATAGATGACATACCTTAAACTGCTTTTAATTCTTTTTTTGAATGGACTAAATTTCAAGTTACATTAGCTGAAAGATCGTAACGATCGTTTTGAAATATAAATCCTCTCATCCAATTCTTCAGTAGACAGGCCAGTTACATTCAAGAACTATACTGGCTGGTCTGTTTTCCCTCCAATGAACCCAGATTTGCTTATTATAGGACATGCCATGGACTTCTTGGAGCTGTACAGAATATTAAAGACAAGACAATTATTGGTATATTGTTGAAAAGCAGCTCAAAGCTATGCTTATTCAAGAGTCTAATAAACTTGCTATTTTCAGAAAAGTATCAGCATAAGCCAAATTCTTTTTGGATGAAGGAATTTCTAAGTATGTGGAACTGAACATTTTTCAAAGCACCACCATATGTTCTTTTTTAAAATCTTTTGATTAAAAAAAGCCTGTAAGACAGAAATAAGCCAATACCAATCTGTGTGTGCAAACAATCAATATTCTTTTATTTAAAAAAAAAAAACCTATCAGCAAAAGAGTCTTCTATTGAGAACAGGACTATACAATTTTTTTTCATTAATTCTTTTAATGAAGGAGACAAATATCCAGTGTATAAGGGAATAGCATTGGCAGTCTGGAGACATGAGATCTATTCTTGGCTCAGGCACCGATTCATTGTGTAACCTTAGCAAGTCACTTATCAGTTCTACATCTGTAAAACAGATCGTAAAGCAGGAAAAACAACTTACCTTTTGTGAAGCACTCTGAATAATAAGCACTAAGTACTATTCCTACTGCCTCTTACTTTAGTAACTACTGACATATAGGGAAGAGATGAAGAGTACAGCACAAGCAACATGAGATGATTGAAGTAAAACCCATACAGACGTATGCTGGATAAGTCTTGCCCAGGACACAAAACTGCAGTGCAACTGGATAGCTTCTGTTCCTGACAAAAGTGCTTACAATGAGTGTGCTTTGTAAATCATGGCATCCCACTCTCCGCTGATTTAAATTACTCAGCTGCTCTAAGAATAGTGCCGGTGACACTTTTCCTCCAAAGCCAGTACTGAACAGTGTTCCAATGTGCAGTTAGAAGGCATAATGCTGTTGGAAGAGCCTCTATCCATCCAAAGCATCTCTCCCCAAGGTGGACAGGAAGTACAGAAGGAAATTAAGTAACACTAAACTTGCAAAATGTTCTCTTTAGATTAACCTTTCATCCAAGTGTAGCTTGAAGTATGACATTTGCAGGGCTATGAGGCGATGGTATGGAGGTTGCCACATCACATGAACGGGGAATTGGACCACTGGATATGTATAATGATGAATTCTGTGGCCCTTCTCTTGGACAATGCCTATTACCATCCTGCATGTTGATCTGTGGAGAGCTGGCATGGAGATTCCATCACTAGAATAGAGGGCATGGAGAATTCCCTGTGTAAACATTGGCATGTTTCCACTGTATCACGGCATTTAAAATGAGCAAAGGGACTTATCAGAGTCCTCAATGCAACGGCAAATTTCTCTCGAGGTCAGTTAATGCAAGCAATCCAGGATGAACTTTACTGCCTCCATCAGATCAGACTGTCTTGACTTTTAATTTATCCTACTCTGCAAATTAAACTACACCGATCTATTCAGCTTTTTACCCGAATGGCTTGTTCAGCATAAAGTTCTGTCTTTTTTAGCCCAAATAATGAGTTACAGGTTTTCATTTCAGCATACAGCTGTTCATTTGAAATCTGAATATTGAAGTGGTGTGTGCTAGTAGTTTCAAGATTACAAACAATGACAATCACAATACATACATAAAAGCTATAAAAATATCTGACAGATGGTCATGCAGTGAGGCTTAAGATGATAATCAAGTGACAGGGCTACTCCACTCTCTAAAGGCACCTGTGACAGGGTGTATAGGTCCTTCAGTGCCCTGAAGCTACGAAGCACCATGCCTCAATGCACCTAGGAGCAGGGCCCCAAAGTGATTCACAGGTAAAATACCAGCTTTCCCCCTGCATGTTTGGTAACCGATGCAACTGAGCCTGCACCTGAAAAAAAGAGTCTGAGCTCTTTTCATGGAAATAAAAGATCTTTAACAGCCATCCTTGCAAGGAGAGACAAGGTGGGTGAGATAATATCTTTTATTGGACCAACTTCTGTTGGAGAGAGACAGACACAAGCTTTCGAGTTTACACAAAGCTATCCTTCCAGTCTGGAAAAAGTACTCAAAGATAGGGCGTAACTCAAAGTCACACTGAATTACTTTCCCAGACCCAAGAAGAGCTCTGTGTAAACTTGTCTCTCTGACCAACAGAAACTGGTCCAAAAAAAGATTTTAACTCACCCACTTTGTCTCTCTAATATCCAGGGACCAATATGGCAACAACGTCCATGCATGGAGACCGTGCAATAGCATAGGGCCTGCATCCAGATAGTGCTGGCTACAAATGGGTCTGTGGGAATCCGCCAGTTCTGTGCACCAAACTCTACACCACCTGGTGAATAATTTTATGGAAACAATCATAGAACATGAGGGTTGGAAGGGACCTCAGGAGGTCATCTAGTCCAACCCCCTGCTCAAAGCAGGACCAATCCCCAACTAAATTATCCCAGCCAGGGCTTTGTCAAGCCTGACCTTAAAAACCGTAAAGGAAGGAGATTCTACCACCTCCCTAGGTAACTCATTCCAGTGCTTCACCACCCTCCTAGTGAAAAAGTTTTTCCTAATATCCAACCTAAACCTCCCCCACTGCAACTTGAGACCATTAGTCTGCGTTCTGTCATCAGCTACCACTGAGAACAGTCTAGATCTATCCTCTTTGGAACCCCCTTTCAGGTAGTTGAAAGCACCTATCAAATCCCCCCTCATTCTTCCCTTCTGCAGACTAAATAATCCCAGCTCCCTCAGCCTCTCCTCATAAATCATGTGTTCCAGTTCCCTAATCATTTTTGTTGCTCTCCGCTGGATGCTTTCCAACTTTTCCACACCCTTCTTGTAGAGTGAGGCCCAAAACTGGACACAGTACTCCAGATGAGGCCTCACCAATGTCGAATAGAGGGGAACGATCACGTCCCTCGATATGCTGGCAACCCTCCTACTTATACAGCCCAAAATGCCGTTAGCCTTCTTGACAACAAGGGCACACTGTTGACTCATATTCAGCTTCTCGTCCACTGTACCCCCTAGGTCCTTTTCTGCAGAACTGCTGCCTAGCCATTCGGTCCCTAGTCTGTAGTAGTGCATGGGATTCTTCCGTCCTAAGTGCAGGACTCTGCACTTGTCTTTATTGAACCTCATCAGATTTCTTTTGGTCCAATCCTCTAATTTGTCTAGGTCCCTCTGTATCCTATCCCTACCCTCCAGCATATCTACCACTCCTCCCAGTTTAGTGTCATCTGCAAACTTCCTGAGGGTGCAATCCACAGCATCCTCCAGATCATTAATGAAGATATTGAACAAAACCAGCCCCAGGACCGACCCTTGGGGCACTCCGCTTGATACAGACTGCCAACTAGACATGGAGCCATTGATCACTACCCGTTGAACAATGACTGAAAACTCATGGAGTTTCATGTACCCCTATTCAAAAAAAAGCTTACAAGGGAGACAGTTTGGCTCTGTTTGCAGAAATACTAAAAAAAGATCGAATTATAGGCTTTAAATAGTTAGGAAATAGAAAACAGAAACCATGGTGGACATGATACTGCATTCCTTCACAAGCAAAATGAAAAACCATGATGGCTGCGATACTGCATTCCTTCATAAGCAAAATGAAAAAACCATAATGAAAATTTATCGCACACGAAAATCATCGTAAGGTTGAGCAAATAGATGATTGATTGATTGATGAGGATGAGGATGATATGGATGATGGACGATAACAACAACAGGGATTGTAAAACTAAAATATTTTACTTGTCTTTCTAAACAAATTAATTGTACCAGGCAAAGAAGAGCAAAATTTTCCAAGAGATGCCCCAATTTCTGGCGTCTTTTTGATCTCATGGTTTTAAAAACTTTTCTTCCTCGTTTTACTAGCATCCTAGCCATTTTACCCTTTGTTCTGTACCTTTCGTTTTATTCTCATTTTTTTTTACATATGTGATTGCTTTTTACTCTTCCTTAATATTTTTCTCCGTAATGTGTTCTCCTTCTGTTTGGCTGTATCTTTCCTTTACTGTAATAAGGGAAAGTCATTCTGAGTCACTCTTCACAGCCTATCTAGATCCCTTTCCCACCCCCCCTTCCTCTATTTTTCCTCTGTCAATCTGAAACAGATAAGGGGAAAGATATCCAGTGTACAATACAGACACACTCACCCACTTTCCATCTCTCTCTTTTCCATCCCCACTCATAATACAGAGGACGTGGGACAGCTGAATATGAATAGGCAATAGCTACACAGTAGTACTATTTTGTCTAAATCAGGTCCATTTTCTTCTGTTGCTTTCACTCTGAGGTTTGTCCACACCACTGAAAAAAACAAACCATGTTTTCTATTTGCTGACTCATCTTCTCAGCTCCTTTTTAGTAAATGAAGAACAACATTAGAATTTACTTCTGGAAACCCTCTCTGGATATTTTAAAATAAGTTTAAAATTACAGTGTCAAAGTTTTGCTCTAAAACCATAAAGATTCCATAAAGCAGGGACAGACAGAGAGATCCTGTCTCCTTCAGTTCTCAGATGACATGAGTTTGATGACTCAGCTCAGATGTTAAACACCAGCTCTCATTACAAAAACACCATATAATTTAGACTGTCTGAAATTTTCTCTTAAGGGAAAAGCATATAGTACAGCATAAATATATACATAACTATATAGATAGGTTTTTAAATAAATATTATTGGGGCAGATCATGATTCAGGTAATTCAAGGTAAAATAAGACATCTGCATACAAATGTGCATTTGTAAAGACAGTCTTACTTCCACACATAGACAAGAATACATGCCAAAAGTCCTATTAGTTTAAGGGATGAGGTCTAAGACAGGATCTGAACCTCAGCATCAGAGCTTAGTCTCTTCTATGCCATTATGTTAATGGAGCAGCTCTTTGCAGGCCTGCAATACTCATTCTCAAAACAGGATAAACAATTCATTTTTTCAAATG
Source organism: Chelonia mydas (assembly GCF_015237465.2). NCBI lineage: Eukaryota > Metazoa > Chordata > Testudines > Cheloniidae > Chelonia > Chelonia mydas. Next base: position 55,650,925 of record NC_051251.2, read on the forward strand.
TGCAGGTTAGAATTAAAACTGGCCTACTGCAAACGTACAACACTCAGCTCTGTTTTTCCCTTTACAAGCTGCCATGTGTACACACAAGAGTTGTACCTCTTAAATTACACCAATGTAGTTATGGCAATACAACCTCCCTCGCGTGGAAACAGTTATGCCAATATAAGGTATTCCAATACAGAAAGGAAAAGGTTATATAGGCATACCAGTTATACCAGTATAACTGTGTCCACACTAGGAGTTGTTCTGGCATAACTATTCCAGTAAAAGAAATTACATCCCCAACCAAAATAGTTGTACCAGTACAGAACCTGTGCAGACCAAGCCTAAGGGCTTGTCTACATGTGCAAGTTTTGCTGATGAAACTAACGTAGACACGAAAAAAAACAAAAGCAAAGTCACCAAAGTGAGTCTACATTTGCTCCCTTTGTCATAGAATATCAGGGTTGGAAGGGACCTCAGGAGGTCATCTAGTCCAACCCCCTGTTCAAAGCAGGACCAATCCCCAATTTTTGCCCCAGATCCCTAAATGGCCCCCTCAAGGATTGAACTCACAACCCTGGGTTTAGCAGGCCAATGCTCAAACCACTGAGCTATCCCTCCCTCCGACAATAGTGCCCACAAATGTCTACAATGGTGCCCCAAATGTTGACAGCGTGAACAATGCACTGTGGGTATGTATCCCACAATGCCTGGCAACACCATCTGTCATTAAGTGTTGTGAGAAGGCAGAAACGGAGCACGGCAAATCCTGGGATGTGCAAAATGTCCCGTCATGCACCGCTTTGTGTCCCAGCCCTCCAATGATTTCTGGCTTCCTTTCACACCGTTCTGGCTTTTCTTTCGTGCCGTTTTTCCAACTGTCAGTCTTTGTAGTGTGCGCCAGCATCTGCAGGGAGAGAGGATGGATCCCACACTTCTTTCCTATGCGCAGTTAACGGTCGTGAGGACATCACGCATGGCAGCAGAGTTACTCGCAAAGTTACTGACATAGGACGAATTGCAGGCATCCGAGTGTGATATGGACAGCAGCAACTTTTCAGCGCTTTTGGCATTCACAGAGCGGCTGCATATGGTAGACTGGCTTTTTGGCTAGGGAAACAAGCACTGACTGGTGGGATCACATTGTCATGCAGGTGTGGGATGAAGACCAGTGGGTCCAGAACTTTCAGATGCATAAAGCAACCTTCCGGGAGCTGTGTGCTGAGCTGGCCCCTGACCTGCAGCACAAGGACACCAGAATGAGAGCTGCCCTTTCAGTAGAGAAGTGTGTTGCAAATCGCTGTGTGGAAGCTGGCAAATCCAGACTGCTACTGGTCAGTTGCAAATCAATTTGGAGTAGGAAAGTCCACTGTCAGGGCAGGCACACAGCTCCGCGAGCACCCCAATCATGGTGAGTGTTGGGAGTGGGGGGAAAAGGTGGTTGTGCGTATGGACAAAACGGTCATGGCTTGCAGGGAACTCATTCTAAAATTATCACACACTTTTTCCACAGGTGGCCAACCTGCTGGCTGACATCTCACTCCTGCAGGTAAGCAGGGAAACCAGAGCACAACTCTGCATGCTTGCGGCTTTCACCCCGGTCTACATGCAGCTCAGCTATGTGCCACTTTGGTCCCAGCTCCAGTGATTGCTAAATGGCATGGTACAGTTTCCTACAATGGGGGAACTAACAAAGCAGCAATCCCCTGGAATCTGCGGCAGAGGATTAACAAGTACCTCTTGGAAACTTTCCATAGCCTCTCTCTGGAGGATTCCCTGCAGGTCTCCATGTCCATGGACACCCTACTTGGCCATGCAGATTAGCTACACAGGGCAATGTCCAGCTCAAGTAAAACACTACCTGCCTCCCACTTTTCAATTCCCTATACAAGCTGCAGCAACTTCCCCGGCATCTCATCTGCTTCCTACTCCCCGTAGAGAATTCTGGAGTGGAGAAAAGTTCCTGGCTGTCTGCCCCACCGTGAGACCCCGCTGGGAGCTCCACATCCTCTTTTAGCTCCACTTCTTCATCCAGAATTTCAGCCTCTGGGTTACCCCCTCTTTCTACTGCCTCTGAAGTATCCACGGGTCTATCGACGATGGAGGTGGGGTCACCACTGAGGACAGCATTCAGCTCCTTATAGAAGCGGCAGGTCTTAGGTGCACCACCGGAGCGATGGTTTGCCTCCTGCGCCTTACAGTACGCCGGCCGCAGCTGCTTTATCTTCGCTCTGCACTGCTGCATGTCCCGATCATAGCCCTTTTTGCAAAAGCCTTGTGTCCCGATTCCTAGGGGTCACTCGCAGCTGCAACTGAACAGACTCTTCTCCCCAAATACTGATCAGATCCAACAGCTCAGCGGTGGTCCAAGCGGGAGTGCGTTTGGTGCGACAGCCAGCCATGCTCACCTGGGAAGCCAGCAAGCAGGAAATGGAATTTAAAATTCCCGGGGCTTGCAAGGGGGAGGGGCGGGTTAGCTGGAAGGCAGTGGAGTTCAAACCGCTGACCAGAGCGGTGGCATGGGAATTGTGGGACACTTTCTGGAGGCCAATAAAATCCAAAAAATAAGGCATGGTGTCTACACTGGCAGTTTGTCGACAATAAAAGGAAGGGGAAAGACAAAAAAAAGTCTCTTGCAGGGGTGGAATTTTTTGTTGCCAAAACTGGGCATTTTTTTTTTTTGACAAAAGTCCCATTGCAGTGTGTATATTATCGCTGTTTTGTCACCAAAAGGCAGTTTTTGGCAACAAAACTTGCCAGTATAGACAAGCCCTAAATGAAGCACATGCCATTGTAACCCAACCACCTAGATTAGTTATATAACTATAGAAACACTGCCTGAAATCTTAATGTTCTTAATAACCCACAGCTCAGAATCAATGTGTGTTATGCATCCCCCTCTTTGTCTGTTCCACGAAGGATGAGAGTCTGTTACGGCTCTCCGACAGCCTGGCTCTTTTGCTCAAGTGTTTTCGGAACTGGAGGGCTCCAGCGTATCAGCTGTCACACTCACCAGTTAAATGTGCACAAGCGGCAAGAATAAATTGGAGACAAGCAAATAATATACCCTGAAATTCATGAAAAACATCCATTTTATGACTTGAAGTTATGTATGTATTATAATTATGGTGTTCTGCAGTAGCCTCATTATGCTGGGCACTGTACAAACACATAGCAAGAGATTGTCTCTGTAGGACAGGAACTGTGACAGATTAGCCACTGGGCCCACAGGGGCCAGACGCCCCGACCAACTGGAGGGGCCCAGCAGTTGGGGCGGGGGAAACCTGTGCCCCTGACCCTCTCCTCGGCAAAAGCCCCTGGGTGGGGGAAGCCCTCGCGCCAGTGGCCCCAACCCTGTCCCCATCAGAGGAAGCCCCTTGTGCCCCTACCCCATCCCCAGCAAAAGCTACAGGGTGGCAAGGGAAGCCCCCATGCCCCATTCCACTCTCTGGCAGAAGCAGCAGGCAGGAGAAGTCCCAGCACCCTAACTCTGGTCCCCTTCAGAAGCCCTGGTGGCTGTGGGGGAAGCTTGTGGGGCAGGCAGAATGAGGGGGACTCTGGGTGGAAGGGGGCAGGATCCCAGGGAAGGGGCAGAAAGGGGCTGGGCTGTGGAAAGGGCCGCAGACAGAAGGGGTGGGAACCCCCATCCTCCCCACTTGCTCTGGCCCAGTGCACAGGGAAACCTTAATCCACCTCTGTACAGAGGTTAATATTTGAACAGACAAGACAAACAAATGGTGTAGGGGGGAAAACAGAATCACAGAGAAGTGAAGTGATCTATGACTGTATGTTGTCACCACATTTAAGCCTACGTTTCTCTTTAAAGTTTCCCAGTAGAGTGTTCAGTTGGTATCTTGTTTCCTTGGGGTGTCTTTCATATTTCCACCAATAAAGTTCCTTTACTATTAAATGGCTATGTTTGAGCCTTCATGCATCTGCTCCACACAGAATCATCATCAACATGCTCTCCCTTGGATAACTCACCCCGTAGCAATGACAAACTCCGTGTAATACACTTTCTCTTTAAAAATCAAACCTTGCTACCACTGATTTGATGTACAGTATTCATGACACTGAAAAGCACATTTGTATAGTTGCAGTGAACAGGTTGTGCTGCAGAATTCCCCTGCAAGTACTGATGCTATTGCCCTCAGTTTAGCATTTTGATGCTAGGTCACATAGTCTGTCTCAAAAATATCCATCCCAAGACTGCTATTAAGGGGATGAATAACAGAAAAAGCAACCAGAATGTGAGGGTACTGTGCCGCAGGCTGGGAAAGCACAAACTCACATTCAATATAATCATTTTTTTGCTATGTATCAACTGTTGTATGGTCATATTGACAGATTTTAGAGCTTGAAAGGAGCTTAAGAGAGGCCAGAACAGAAGGATAGCATTCTACTTGCTCGTTAGAAGTAACTCTAGAAGCCTACATACGCTCACTCGTGTCAGGTTTCAGAGTGGTAGCCGTGTTAGTCTGTATCAGCAAAAACAACAATGAGTCCTTGTGGCTCCTTAGAGACTAACAAATTTATTTGGGCATAAGCTTTTGTGGGTTAGAACCCACTTCATCAGATGCATGGAGTGAAAATACAGGAGCAGGTATAAATACATGAAAGTGTGAGGTCAGTCTAACAAGATAAATCAATTAACAGCAGGACACCAAGGGAGGAAAAATAACTTTTGAAGTGGTAAGAGAGTGGTCCATTACAGACAGTTGACAAGAAGGTGTGAGTAACAGTAGGGGGAAATTAGTATTGGGGAAATTAAGTTTAGATTTTGTAATGACCCAACCACTCCAAGTATTTATACCTGCTCCTGTATTTTCACTCCATGCCTCTGATGAAATGGGTTCTAACCCACGAAAGCTTATGCCCAAATAAATTTGTTAGTCTCTAAGGTGCCACAAGGACTCCTCATTCTTTTTACTCACTCATGTAGAATCCTTCTCTGCCTCTTCCATTCTTCCCTTCCAAGGAGCTTAGATCCCAGTGCAGTGCAGATATGAGTACGAAACAAAGCCACCAGAGAAAAGGAGAGGCCTAGGAAGCAGGATGAAAGACCATGTCCTGGCCCTCCTAATTCTTAGAAGCAGCAGGATTTCTCAGTCCGTGTCAGGATATTTGCTGCCCCTACATTCCCTGCAACTCCCTCCTACTTGTAAAGGGATGGCACCTCTGGAACTCTATAAATGCCAACTCAGAGCTTCCCACATAACTTTTCTACTCCTGTGGCTTTTCCCACAGGAATTGATCAGGAAGACTGATAAATACCACTTTGACGGCAAAAGAGAAGCTCAACATTTGTTTCTCTCCCTCTGGCTAGAAGAAATAAAATGCACAGTCACGAGGAACAGACAGCAGTGGCGCTGAGGCAGGAGTTAGAGACTAGCAAACTGCAGAGAAAGTACTGAGGTATTTAAAAAACAGGAATGGCAGATCCAAAAAGGTGTAGTTTGCTTTTTAAAACAATTACTTTGATTGAATAAAAACAATAACATTATTTACTACTTACTACCAGAGTCTCTGATTATTCACTGCAGCCTCATTTCTGACTGTGGGTAATCCGCTGTGCCAATGGAGACACTGCTCAGGGACATCATCACATCCATGAATGGTAAACAAATTTTATTGCCACTTAAAGGAGGTTGATTTAATTGAAGGCGGAGGCTGCGAGTTTGGGGACACTGCTGTCTTAAGCAGCGGGGGTATCTCACAGCTCCCTGCCACTGCAGGAGGCTGCAGAACCCTGCAGCTCCCAGCCATTAGGGCTGAAGTCACAGATTCGGTGACTTCCGTGACCTCTGTGACTAAACAGTAGCCTTATATATTGCATATATCACCGATTCATCCTGCAGGTACACTGCATCCACCAAGAAACCAACCCTATACCTGTATTAATATCTGCTGTGGTCTCACACGTGAAGAGTTAAAAGGAACAAATTAAATAGGCCTGAGGGTGTTGCTCAACAGGCTTTTTATTTCTCCTGACTATCCCCACAAGGGGTATTTACAAAGACTAACTGGCAATTAGCATGTCTCATTAGTACACTATAGTGAAAGTAAAGAAGGAGAGGTTTTCACCTTGTGCAGCAACTAGAGTTCTTCAAAATGGGCGCTCCACTTCAGGTGCCCATGTGCCCCGTGCAGCTTAGATCTAAGATTTTTGGTAGAAATGCCTGTTCAGTCCTCGGATACGCTCCAGACATCCTGCCCCATAATGAGGATATATGAAGCTGCATGGGTAAACTGCCCTTAGCTCCTTCTCTACCACAAAGCCCAGCAAAACAGAGGGGCAGGAGGGTTGGTAGTGGAGGACCCATAGGGATACACATCTCAAAGAAGTCCACTTACAGCACAAGATGTGTAAATTCTCCTCCTTCGAGCAGTGTATGTATAGATGTTCCACTTCAGGTGACTCCAGAGCAGCATCCTCAAAAGGAGGCGGCGGTTTCAGAGTCAGTTGGAACCCTGAAGACAAAACTGCATTGCCAACCACAACATCTGACCTGAAAGCATGAACCAAAAGCATAATAATATTTGGAGAAAATATGTACTGAGGACCCGGTCGCAGCTATGCAAATTTCAGCAACTAAAACATTTGTCAATAATGCCATAGATGTAGAGGCAGGGAAAGACAAAAAGTCGACCTAAGTGAGTGGCTACCAATCACATGATCTTTGGCTTCTGATCTGCTCTAGGTATATTCTCAAACAAAAGCACTTGATACTGGAAGTGATTCTTGCTGACTGTCAAACAAAGAAACTTCTTGTGAGAGGGGTGAACTACAAAATGAAAATATGCCCCCTGACGATGGAAGGACTAACCCTCAGACTAACCCTCAGAATGTAGCAATGGAATCACAACTGAGAAAGTCACCATCCTCAATTTCTGCAATCTCACAAAGGTGTTTAGGAGTCTGAGAAATAAAGTCTGTCTCCAACCCCCATTCCTTTTGGGGACCAGAAAATATTTGGAATAGAATCCCTTCCCCCAGTGCTGGAATGGAGCTGCTTCTACAGCCCCTATAAGTAGAAGAAAAATGACTTCCAGTCTCACCAAATGAGCATGAGATGAGTCCCTGAAAGGGGACCGTGAAGGGGTGGTGGGGTAGCAAGGATGGAGGTGAAATGAACGGAACTTGATATTACGTCTCCAAAACCCATTGTCAGATGTAATCTGCTCCCAGACAGGTCGGAAATGGGGAGACGTCTCCAAAGGGAGGAATGTGGGTGGGACGGCAAAGCTGAAGATTTTTGGAGGTGGGGATGTTCTGCACCTTCAACGAACCCACCAAATTAATGCTTGGACAAAGATGACGGCTGATTGGTGGTACCAGTCATGGTAGGTGGTCTTTTCTTTTGGTATCTTGGCCTCGTTAGGTGGCTCAGAAGGCCTAGGGTAAGTAGAGAACTGGACCAAATGAGCTTTCTGTGCCATTTGTGACCTGCTTAATTTTATTTTGTTTGCAAGGATGCATATTCCAAGGGACCTGGCAGTGGACCTGGAATTTTTCAAAGCATGAAGAGATTTGTCAGAGGACTCAGAAAGGTTTAAGCCCATTAAAAGGAAGGTCTTCAATGGTATTTTGGCACTCCCTTAGGAGACCCAGACTGCTGTATACAGGATGCTCTATGCATGGTAGAAATGGAGCAGGGCTACTGTCTTGGGAGACTTGCAACAAGGTTCTTGTTAGGAGTAAGGCTACAATTTAGTCACAGAACTCATGGAATCTGTGACTTCCAAAAACCCCCATGACTTCAGCCCTGCCGGCTGGGAACTGCAGGGTCCCACAGCCTCCTGCAGCAGCAGGGAGCTGTGAGGTACCCCCCGACACCCAAGCTCCCAATCGCCGGTGGCAGGGGGGACCCCCACAGCTCCCAGCCGGCAGTCACAGGGGGATTTCCACAGCTCCTTGCCGCCGCAGGGGGCAGGGGGACTCTGCAGCTCCCTGAGGGTCCTGGAGCTCCCCGGCCACCCAGCATCTGCCCAGCCCCTTCCCATTTTATCATGGATATTTTTAGTAAATGTCAGGGACAGGTCACAGGCTTCAGTGAATTTTTCTTTATTGCCCATGACCTGTCCATGACTTCTATTAAAAATATCCATGACAAAATCTTAGCCTTAGTTAGGAGCTGACCATCAGCTCTGATTGCATTGAACTGGTCACAGATGTTCCACAGGGGGATGTTCAATAAAATTATTGCATTTTTCATAATTGGTGTGGTTGCATTTTACTATTGGGGTTTGGTAATTTGCAACACAAAATTTCAGAGTCACTGAAGAGTAGCTGATCCAACCAAATAGTTTGAGTTGCTTTTGGTACTTATCATAGGGCATAGACGTTGTGTGATGTTGTCTGCCATGCTCATGACCGTCTCCATAACTACAGAACTTAGTGCAGTGTAGGCAAACAAAAAGTTTGGATTTTTTGCCAGGACATAATTCTTTTTACCAATTTATTTGCTCATGAATGGTGTGGTGTCAGGATTTTGTCAGACTCTTCTTGGCTCTGTTTACTAGTCGAGTCCCATGACTAGAAGCTGTTATATGCAAAACGTCCAACAATTTATGTTGGACTTCTGGACCTCCTCTAACAGAATCTGCAATGAGTCAGCAATGCATTTCATCAACTCCTGAAACTGTTTAAAATTGTTGTCAAGAGAAGGTAGCGGGACATTACCACCTCATCTGGTGACTATGATGAAATAGCCTCTCGCTCCTCAAAAGCTTCAACCTGAAGTTGGGGAGGGAGTGATAGAGCAGGAGAGGGTCTCCCTCGATGATCCTTTTCAGAGTTTCAGGGTATCTGCACCTATATCCCTATCCCCATTTCCATGTCACAGTGGTCCACTACAGGAGTTCCCAATCCGTCTTTGGGTAGGGACTCTTATCCCACTCCCTTCTGACAAGGGTTTTCAGGCTGCCAAGCTCCCTCCCTTACACTGTGATGCCCCCAGCAAACCAGTCTGCGTAAAGGCCAGTGCCTGTGCTTTTGCCTTCTCTTTGAGGGCTATGAATAGTGTATTGCCAGCTGTTACAAGTTACCACACAGCTCTTTCTAACCAAGCACATTTATTCTTAAGGTAAAAAATTACAGAGAAAAATCAATAAAAGTTTCTAAATGCATGCTAAAAGTTTACCTGAAGTCACCTATCAGTCTTATGGGACCCTAGTAGGCCAAAGGGTTGGGACCCCCTTTGGACAGAAGGTCCTGTCTGTTTGCTGAATTAGAAAGAAGGCCCTCTCTCAGTTCAAGCTCATCCTTTTATACCAAAAACCCTTTGTCACTGAGTCTCTGGAAAACTCACACTGAACCAGTATATGTAAACTACTCCAAGGGGTGGTACCTCTCTAGATTTGTTTAAGTTGCAGTGAGTCGCCATATTCACCTCCCTCTCTTTTAGTTCCTGTAGGAACTGTGGTAACCCTCCTCCATGGAGTAAAACAGTCATGCATAAAAGCATTCATAGATTTAATACAGTGGCGAAAACTGCTAGCGATAGGCAGCCCAAGGGTCCCAGTACAGCCACTTAGGTGGACCATATGGTAAAGGAGGGAGGCATCCACTCATTGGTCATGCCAATGAGAAGGGACACAAAACTGTTTCTATCTTGGAATTTCTCTCTCAGGGAAGGTGGTCAGGAAAACGTCCCTTTGATTATAGACAAGAGAAGCCCGCCCCAAAATCAGGGAGTCTGAGGAATCATCCTCAACATAGTCCAAGGGTGAGCAAACAGTGAAGGTGAAGAATCCCAGTTGTTGGGATTGGAGAACTAGGAGACACTGGGAAAAGATAAGGCCAGCCCATCCTGGTACCAATAGTTGCTCAGTACTCTATAAACACCAGACACTCCAGCTTGTCTGAAACAAACAAGTTCCTGGAGTATCTAAATTCCTGTGATACCAGATGTATGTGAGCTGAGACAATACAAGGCTTCATTGCGGGTAGTGCTGGTCCTGAGAGAGCTGACTGTTTCAGTGGGCCCGTTTTAGAAAAATGACACTGGTACTAAGGGTACTAACTGTTTTGGCAGTACATGTTTAAATAGGTGATGATGGTACCAAGGACACTGATGACTTCTGGGGTACCAGTTCAGTTACGGACGCCAAGGAATCTGTAAATAGTGCCAACCTCCTAGATATAGAGTGCTTGGGGTCTCTGCTAGAGCGACCATGTTAAGATGGTACCTACATCAGTTTTGATATCGATGTATTTCTGACACTGTTTTTTCAAAGAATTGAAAGTCTTGGGAGAGCTCTGAGCAGCAGAGCAATCTGGAGCCTCAATGGTACTCCCCCTGAGGTCTCTGAAGTGACCAACTTCTCTTTGATGGAGGCTCAAATAGGAGATCTCTAGAACGCCTCTTCTTTGGAGCCTTGTCGGTACCCTCTGCACTCTTCTCCCGTGAAGATCCCAGTGATACAGAGGTTTATCAGGGCACTAAGGATATGTCTACACTACAAAAAAACCACCGGAGGTTGATGTACAGAGGGTTCTCTGGGCCAGTATCCAAGGCTGGTTGCAGGGCTTGCTCTTTCTTTGAAACTTAATTCCCCTTCCCCCTGCACCCGCCCCCCAAGCTTTTTTTAAAATGTGCAGTTCTTGTATTTCAAAAGGGTATGTGGATGTCTCCCAAACAGCAGGGGAACTAAGACTGTCCATCACTAACCAGGATGGATTCCCAGAAAGAAAGAGAGGCAGGGCATGGGAACACTATTCAAAGAAGAAAAAGAAACTGAGAAACATGGGTGAAATTCTGACCCCACTGAAGTCAACAGAAGTTTTGCCATTGACTTCAGCTTGTCCATGAGCTTCCAAACACTATATATTATGAACAACACTGACTTCTCAAAGCTCACAAAGAAATGAAAGAATGTGAAATTTTCCTTTCAACTAGGGATAAGGTTTAAATCTCCAGTCCAGGGAGGGGATCAATAAAAGCTAAGTAACATTTGATTCTAGAAACAAAAAATAAAAAAAAAAGACTAAAATAATTGTAGTTCATGCTCCCTTCTTCGGATAAAACAAGCAAAATCTATTGTTTGAACACAAAGCTGATAAATCTGAAGACGGAAGCAATTAACCAGCCGCATACTGACTACTATAAAATGCCAATTCTACAGAAAACTGAAGAAATGGTCAAGCAGCCAAAAACAAAATTTTAAATGATATTTTTAGCAAGGGATGGATTTTACACCAAATTCTTTAACAGAAAAAAAAAGAAAAGCAAAGCAAAAAGCAGGGCCTTATCTTCACCAACCCATTTTTCCTACCGCTTTCAATACTTTGTGGCTAATATTTAATGAAGTGACATATAATTTCATATATTTCAGAGGCAATTTATTTAAATTTTTGTAATCTAAAGCAGAACTCACTTGATTCAGTCACTGTATTAGCAAACTGCTAGTGGAAGTTCACATTAGCACCATGGGGAGATGCAACAACTGTATTCCCTCATGCTTTTGCTATATTAATTTCATCCAATCAGTAATGAGAGATGGAAAGGGGGCTAATCTTTACCAAAAACCAGGGAATCATAAAAACATGTTATTACAGGTTGTACATAGCTCTGTTTCCCTTCAATGAAAGTATAGCAGCAATCACACTATGGGCACTGGGGAGAGGGTAGATCACAAAAAAACAATTTTCTCCTGAAATATAAACTGTAGTTCAAACTGGCTTTCACATTTTCAATTAAACATCTTGAGGCTACCTACTATAGGTGTATCATTTTCCTCACAAGGATATGTTAGCTCAGAATATCACGGGTGCTTGAATAGTATTAAACATGCTCTTTGCATAGTTCAAATGAAAGTATTTATAAATGGTTAATTTCAAGAAACTGAACATTTTATAATCTTTAGTAAGAAACGTCAGATATAGATAACTTCTCCCAACCTCCCAACCACTCATCTCAGACCACTTGAGTCACGACTGTACCCTTCACAAAAGGGTCATTAATACAAGATGTCTAAATTTATTAGATTGCAACAGCACTGACCCTAAACAGACACAGGACGTTTAGATAGCACTGCTCCATGGAATGCAGACTCTCACTACTGAGCTGCTTGCCGTGCAATTGAAGACACTGTCAGACAGGGTGAGGACTGCAATTCTATACAATCACATACAATCTCCTACACGAAGCAGACTCAAAAGAGAAAAAGTCAATCCTGCGGCTCCCAAAGAGAAGAAACAGGGACGGCAGGGGAGGATAAAGGAAGTTTTCATTGTTTCACACTTTGGCGTCAATCTTACCACAGAGGACAAGAGGAGAACAAACAGCAGCGAACAACCATGTGAGAAAAATTAGCAATATCCTAATACACAGGTATTATTACACTATTGCGTAGATGTACTCCATACAAAAACAATGTTAAAAGGATGTTCAGGTTTGACAGTGAAGGACCCAAAAGGTGAGGAAATGCCAAAGTTAAGGTTGCCTGTGCAACCCCCATTATGCATACTTATTACAATGAAGGATTTTATTTAGGTGACTGCATATGTTGCACTCACTATCCTGTCCAATTTCCACAATGAATGAGGACCTCCAGAATACAAATTAATAATAGTTAATGAATAGCCATAACAAACCGAAGGTGATGATACGTAAAGATGGTCAATTATGAATGTATGCTTGTTATTAAATATTTCAGAAGTTACTAGTAAGTAGGGCTAAAAACAGACATGCATCAGCGAATTTCTCTAGCTGTGCAATTCACATTCATTACCACCCTGCAAAGAAACCTTTTTTTAATAACTGACCCATTTCTATCTGGGCCAGAGATGCACATTTTAATGCTGCTGCATTTGTCCGCAAATCTTCTTTGCGCAAGGGGAAGGCGATTTGAGGCACACACAATCTTCAGCGCCACAACTGCGAACCACATAGCAACAGTGGAAATGCGTTGCGAACCCTGGCTGCAGCAACTACTACGATCGTTATGCCTCCCTGTGCAGGTGTTTGTAGGTGCAGATCTGCATTTCTCCCAGCCCCACGCTCTAACCAAAACACACTGTGCACAGTTATGGACAAAGACCCTGTGGAGCATAGTCATGATTACAGGTTACAGAGCCCTGAGCTATCTCCTATTGGCCTGCATTCGACCCTCACACAGAGCAACGCCACACCAATTCTGCTGAATTGAAGTTCAAGTGCTCCTACAGAACTAGGGTCAGCCCTGAGGCAACAGAAAGAGAATCCTTTGAAAGCCACTGTAATTCAATCCCAATATTCATTTTCCACAAAGGCCTGTATTCTGACTTGTCTCTTGAGCACTTTCATCCAACAATGGTGTCACCATTTTTAGACTCTCTCAATATGGAGAGGCAGCAGAGATGATCAAATAGTTTTGCACTACCAAAACAGTGCCTAAATATCACACGTAAACATAATACAATATGCAATTAAAAAAAAGGTTACAGTCTTGGTGCAAAAAATAGAAACAAAAAAATTAAATGTGGTAACTAAAAAGTCTACTTTTTGTGTTGTTGCTTTCTTCGGGATGCTTTCATTAGCACATTTTAGGTGTGTGTGCACACGGGGGAAATCAATAATCAACTCTTGAGTCATAATTTAGGAACCAGAACTGGTACAATACCAGGACAGGAGTGTATGTTTTTTGTTCTCTGTGCAGGATCTAACACAGTGGGGTCCTTGCCCATGACTGGGGCTCCTACATGCTACAATAATACAAACACACACAACAACATTAATGTTTAAATCATTAAGAAGCAGCAATGCTGTTCATCCCCTACACTGTAGTCAAGCCATACATCCATTTACCATCCTCTTCTTGTTCTTCTCCAGCCTGAACGTCCATGAAGTTTTCCTGCATGGACATCTCAAGCTAGAACTCTTTCCATGATCTGGTCCAACACCCATTCACCTTTTCCTTCAAGTACTTCTTTAAAGCACATTTCTTACAACCAGCCTATAAACCCCAGTGCTCCTTCAATGGTGTGTCAACCAACAAAACATTACTAAATTTCCCTTCCCCCAGAATTCTAAACCAACTTCCTAGAACTGACATGACACATACTACACTTCACCACTCAGTTAGCTTTCTGTGCTAAATCCCAATCCTCATCTGTACACTGGTACAATGTCTTTTTAGACTGTAAACTCAGACTGGTAGGAAGTCTATCTTCATATTTGTCTGTGAAACACCTAATACACCAAGTCCTAAGTAAACTAATTAAAAATCACACGAATAATGCTGTCCAGAATATGTGAAAAATCATAATGGTCCCTTTGCCAATGGGTCAGTTAGAAAGCAGCCACCATTTATGAATAATATTAACTTTAACCCCAATACACTATACAGATATTTGTACAACTAAGGAAACGTTAAAATTCTCCATAAGTTATCTGCCTGTGAATCTTTGACTTGATTGTTTAAAACCAAGTTTAAAAATATTAATATTTTCACACAATATAAAAGGTGTAAGTTGGGGGTGGGGGTTCAGCAGTACTACTGCCTAGACAGTTATTCCCCATTTTGTAGCTGTGCATTTGATTTCTCCTTCCTAAGTAAACTACTTTGTAATTGTCTTTACTGAATTTCATTTTGTTGAATTCAGACCAACTCATCAAGGTCGTTTTGAATTCTAATCCTGTCCTCCAAAGTGCTTGCAAAGTGCAGCTTGGTGTCACCTGCAAATTTTATAAGCATACTCTCCACTCCATTATCCAAGTCATTAATGAAAATATTGACTAGTACCAGACCCAGGACTGACAACTGCGGGACCCCACTAGGTACGCCTTCCCAGTTTGACAGTGAACCACTGATATCTACTCTTTGAGTACCGTCATTCAACCAGTTTTGAATCCACTTTATAGTAATTTAATCTAGACCACATTTCCCTAGGGTCCTTATGAGAACGTCACATGGAACTGTGTCAAAAGGCTTACTAAATCTAGATATATCATGTCTACTGCTTCCCCCCATGTCCAACAGGCCAGTAACCCTGACAAAGAAGGGAATTAGGTTGGTTTGTTAGGATTTGTTCTTGATAAATCCATTCTGGCTACTCTTATAATCTTATCTTCCAGGTGCTTACAAATTGATTGTTTAATAAGTTGTTCCAGTATCTTTCCAGATATTAAAATTAGGCTGATTGAGCTATAATTCCCCAGGTCCTCTTTGTTTCCCTTTTTAAGGACAGGTACTGTATTTGCCCTTCTCCAGTCCTTTGGGACCTCACCAGGTCCTCAATGAGTTCTCAAAGAGAACGGCTACCAATTCCAAGATAAAGCAATCTAGTTCCCTAAGTAACCTAGATGAATTTCATCAGGCCCTGCTGATTTGAATACATCTAATTTATCTAAATATAACATTTTTAACCTGTTCTGTCCGTATTCTGACTCATGTTCACTGTACTTTTTTATTAATATTAACTGTGTTGAATAGCTGGTCACCAGTAGTGAAGACTAAAGCAAAATAAGCATTAAACGCCTCAGTCTTCTTGATGTCATCAGTTATTAGTTCTCCTTCCCCACTAAACAGAGGACCTACACTTTCCTACGTCTTTCTCTTGCTCCTAATGTGTTTCTAGAGCCCATTTTACTGCCTTTTGTGGCTCTGGCTAGGTGTAACTCTCTTTATGACTTAGCCTTCCTGTTCTTGTCCCCATACACTTGGTGCTATACTTTTGTAGTCCTCCTTTGCAATCTGTCCACGTTTCCACTTTTTGTAGGATTCCTTTTTGATTTTCAGGTCATTAAAGAGCTCCTGATGGAGCCATGTTGGTCTCTTACTATTCTTCCTCTTTCCTTTGCATCAGGATAGTTTTCTGTTGTACCTTTAATACTGTCTCCTTGACAAACAGCCAACTCTCCTTTTCTCTTAGATTATCTTGCTCCATGATCAGAAAAGAAAAAATTCAATCCTGGATGTCATTTATAATACCCATCAGACAGAAACTGGTCCTTAGTGTCTAGTCAGATCAAATTAAAATAAGGTTATTATTTAATTTAATTATATTGTTATTGTGAATGGGAATTTGGTGGAAGATTTTCAAAAACAAAAATGGCAATTAGATGTACAAAGACTGTTGAGCATCTTATTCCCGTCAGTGACTTTGAAAATCTCTCCTCTGTCCTTACTTCCCCATAATCATACTGAAAATTTACTACCTTGAGTCTTAACCTAAAACAAAGCTAAAAGGAAAAGACAAGTGTAATTTGAGCACAATTCAATTAAATTATAAAAAAGAAAAATATAGAGCTATATGGATTTATTTTTTTCTCCCATTAATGCAACTCCCCTACATCAGTAGTTCTCAACCATGAATACATGTACTCCTGGGGGTTTGCAGAGGTTTTCCAGGGCGCACATCAACTCATCTAGATATTTGCCTAGTTTTAAACAGCCTACCTAAAAAACACCAGTGAAGTCAGTATTAACTAAAATTTCATACAGACAATGACTTGTTTATACTGGTCTATACACTGAAATGTAAGCACAACATTTATATTCCAACTGATTTACTTTATAATTATATGTTAAATAAGTAAGCATTTTTTCAGTAATACTGTGCTGTGCCACTTTTGTATTTTTATGTCTGATTTTGTAAGCAAGTCGTTTTTAAAGTGAGGTGAAACTTGTGGGTATGAAAGACAAGTCAGACTCCTGAAAGGGATACAGTAGTCTGGAAAGTTTGAAAGCCACTGCCCTACACTATCCTATATTTTTAAACATAATTTCACATGATGGCCTTATCAAAGAATAAGATACAGTGCAGTCTTCTAGGTAGCCTGTGTTTCAATGACAATAATCGTGCCAAATTCACTGACATGTTCCATCTCTGTTGCAGGTTATTGGTAAACTGAAACTGAATAGAAATCACCAGAAACAAATCCCTTCAGGGCAGGCTGACGTGAACCGGGGAAACAGAAGCAAAGGGTTAGTATTTTAAGGCATAAGACAGAAGCCTCCAATTACCACGACAGTACTTGGTTATCTGGCAGCTCTCTAGTTTTGTGCTCCTTTCATTTTTATCCTTTATCTAATCATCAAAGTGACCCAATTATTACATCTAAGTTACTCTAAGTTATCCAGTTCCCACTGCATAATTACAGTAGTCCTGCAATAAAAAACATTAGATTTGGGAAAACATCCCTCCACTAGGTCCCTTAGTAATAGGCTTCGGTTTTATTTGTCTTTCTTAAATTCTGACAGCCTAATAAAGTGTAGCATGCCTGTCTTGCTGGCACTTTATTAACAATCCTACTCCATATTATCACATATGCAGAAATCTTGAATGAGAATATAAACAAAACAACAAAGCTACCAACATCACATACTTAGAGAGGAGGTGGAACTCTAAAAATATTAGTCACTGGACGAAGCAGTAAAATTGTGGAAATGACCTGTAAGATTAGTTCAGAATATGTCTTTTAAGCACAGGGATGGTCAGAGCCAGGGTTTTAATTTAGTCCAATATTTTTCAAGGGTTTAATATGTTACTGTTTATCACAAATTTAAGAGACTTTTAAGCAATAGCACGCTAGAAAGAGAGGTCTGATTCTGTGCATAGACACAAACACAAGTAGCATTTAGCTATCCTTACCATTAGCACTAAGAGTAAGACTAATGACAATCCAGGCCTGCTACAGAAATATAGCAGCACACAGTATGCTGACTATTTAGATCATTCATTCATTTTAAGGGCTCTTCAGTAACAACTTCTTTCCTAGTAGTCTGCTAGAGACCAAATCACATCAATGATGCCAAATTGCTATTTAGAAATCAATAACCATTTAAAATAAGGCTGTTGAAAATGGCTGAGCAAGCTTCCAACACTGACCCAACACAGATTTTATTTATAAACTCAAAATAAATGTTGTATCTGCTGGTCTGATAAGCTGGTTCAAGTCCAGATATCACAATCCTGGATCATCACTTTGCTATTAATGTTAGTGTATAAAGTTACTGGAAATACCTAGGTCTTTCTGGCACTGACTGTGGGGAAGAGAAAGGAGAATATTTGCTAATGGTATCAATGCAATAAATAAAATAAAAATCCTGTTCCTCCATAAAGAGACACAGGAACAGGCTAATACCTCTAACTGTCACGCCATCAGATGTTGTATCTTGCGGAGTTTCAGGAATGGAAATAGAATTTCATATTTTAAAAAATTACATTAATACATTAGAGAACATATCAAATACTTCCCAATCTCTGACAGTAAGTTTATCAGAGAGAAATTTCTTTACAACTGCAGGAAGTAATAGCTCTATAGTTACATTCAGCATAATTCTGAACTGAAAGCAGATGTTCTCAGTTGTTGGCCAGGCATGCCAATAAACCTTGTGATCTGACCATCTCTCTCACACACACACCCTTAATGAAATGGTCTCTAAATTATTGCCTTTCTTCCCTGGCAGCACATACCTTTGTTAAAAGCAGAAATGAATTCACAGCCTTAGCAAAGCCAATCTATGTTGCAGTGGTAGGCAGTGTAAAATCTGCCTCATCATTATGATGATGTATTTTCCCTACTGTCATATATCAGGGCTACAATTCCTGATGTGACTGGCAGTAAAAGAATCAGGAAAGGAGTCTGGCAGAGTCTCAAAAGAGTCTTGAAGCAGGGCTGGGACAGGGGGTTGGTGCACAGGAGGGGGTGAGGGCTCCAGGTGGCACTTACCTCGAGGGGTTCCCTGGAAGCAGACACATGTCCCTTCCTTGGCGCCTAGGTGGAGGCGTGGCCAAGTGGCTCTGTGCCTTGCGTCTGCCCACAGGTGCCACGCTAGCAGCTCCCATTAGTCACGGTTCCCGGCCAATGGGAGCTGCGGAGCCAGCACTTGGGGCAGATGCAGCGCACGGAGCCTCTGGCCGCACCTCTGTCAAGAAGCCGAGGGACCTGTCACCGCTTCCAGGGAGCTGCACAGAGCCAGGTAGGGAGCATGCCAGCCTGCCAAAATACCCCCAGCAGCAGCGGGGGTCCTGGGCTGCCCTTCTCCCCCCCTCCCCCAGAGAACCTGCAGCACCCCCAGACTGCCCCCTCCTTGCCCCCCAAGCACCCACGATTTAGTCAGGGATATATAGTACAAGTCATGGACAGGTCACGGGCCATGAATTTTTGTTTACTGCCTATGACCTGCCCATGACTTCTACTAAAAATACTCGTGACTAAAATGTAGTCTTAATTATAACATACTCTCAATTCTTCTGCTGCAAAGGGAAAGCCCTAACCTAACAAGCCATTCTCAGCTGAACAGCTGTGACTATTTACTTTGGAGTAAATACATACCGGATATTGGCACAAATACCCAGTGACATGTAATACAAGAATCAATACTTTTCATGGCACCAAAAGATAAATTATGAACATTCACTGATAATTTTGTTTATTGAATTACAATTTTCAACAGCAATTCAAGAAGATAACTAATTACGCAGGCCCTGAACCAGGCCCAGCAGCAGTACCATCCACTGTGTGTGAGCAGTCACATATGGGAGATGCTCAGTCTGGCACCATCTTCATGAAACATGGAGTACCGTTGGCATCCACTGCCATCCTACCAAAGCTTAACATTGACTAACAGGAATAAGGAGGGTAGGTTACACAAAAAACAAAATCAATAGACAATTAGAATGTGTTAATAGCACATACCACTGATAGGAAAGATCATTATGCAAAGGGGAAAGCCTGGTAAATAAAAGATGGGAAACACCCCATCAGGGCTGGATTTACACCTTACGCGCCCCTAGGCACAGCATCTCCAGTGCCCCCCACCTCCCAGTCCAAGCCAGGGCGCAGCCCACCTGCCCCAGGCGAGGTACAAGGAGGGGACTGTACCTCTCCCCATGTGAGTGGTCCCCGGGTGTCTTCCATCCGTCCCACAGCCCAGCATGGCAGACACGCTCCAGCTCTGCCCGTGCAACTGAATGGGGGCTGGCCACGCCCCTCCCTCTCTGGCACGAGGCAGAGGCGCAGCCGAGATTGGGAAGGGGCTGGGATGCTCCCTGCACCTTCAGCAGCCACCCCGCCCAGCCGCAGCTCTCAGCGCCCCCAGGAGGGCTGACTCAGACGCTCACCCTACTCCAGCCCCACACACTGTGTGGCCACCAACCTGCACCAGGGGCCCGGCCACCTGCAGGGGAGCGATATGTATTAACTTTTTAATTGTTAAACACACTTAACTTTTAAATGCCCCTAGAATGCGGGCGCCCCAGGCATGTGCCTGCTGTGCCTAATTGGAAATCCAGTCCTGCACCCCATCATAGATCCATCAGAGAACCTTCCACAGGTTTAGTGAACTATACCAAACAAATTAAATACTAGGTTACCAGCATTCCAGAGAAAGCAAGCAGATTTGCATGTGTAGTTCTCTATTTTAATTTTCATATAGTTAACTAGATCAACCAACAGAGACTACGAGGTCTCTTGACTACATTAGAGACAGCAGAGAGCGTCACAGCTGACGGCAGCAAATCCCTGGTTTCCACGCAACAGAAATATATCCTAAGAAAAGCTTACATGGACTAATGGACCTGCCTGACAGAATACGTTACCCAAGCAAAACATACTATCTGCATCAGTTGGTCGCAAGTACATTTTAAACCACATGCAGACACAGATAGGCTAAGAAATGTATGGGGATTTTTTAAATTACAAAAATACTTATTAATTCTTTTAAAATCTCAGGGTAGCACATTCTGTTATCTATACACAGACTATTGGTGTGATTTAAACAAACTATGTATAACAAGACAGGAAATAATTTCTGAATAATTATAGATTGCCACAGATGGTGTCATATGGCAGCATAACAAAGGTCAAGTGACTTTAATAATCTTAGAGCTGAAATTTCTCACAGATGCACTGCTTGGAGTGCCTTGATGCTTCTAAAAATACAATTTGTACATAAACATGAGATAGGGTTGCCAGGCATCCGGTTTTCGATGGAAACGCCTGCTCGAAAAGGGATCCCAGCAGCTCTAGTCCACAGGGCTGACCAGACTGTTAAAAATCCGGTCGGCGGCACAAAGGGGCTAAGGCAGGCTCCCTGCCTGCCTTGGCTCTGCACAGCTACCGAAAGCAGATGGCATTTCCCTCCAGCTCCTAGGTGCTGCACACGCTGCCCCCACCCTGAGCGTCGGCTCCGCAGCTTCCATTGGCCAGGAATGGCGGCCAATGGGAGCTGCGGGGATGGCACCTGCGCATGGGGGCAGCATGCACAGCCGCCTGGCCGCACCTCCGCCTAGGAGCTGAAGAGAAATGCCAGCCACTTCCGGGAGCCATCTGAGGTAAGCACCACCCGGAGCTCAGACCCCACAGCCCTCCCACACCCCAACCCCCTGCCCAGCTCTGAGCCCCCACCCCACACTCCACCTAAACTCCCTCCCAGAGCCCTCACTCCCCCCCACCCCACAGTCCAATTCCCTGCCCCAGCCCGGAGCCCCATCCCACACTCCAAACTGCTCATTTCTGGCCCCACCCCCAGCCAGAACCCTCACCCCCTCCCATGCCCCAACCCTCTGCCCAGCGAAAATGAGTGAGTGCAAGAGGGTGGGAGAGAGCGAATGACAGAAGGAGGGGGATGGAGTGAGAGGGGGCGATTTTCTGCAGTCAGAAAGTTGGCAATCCTAATATGAGGAAAACAGATAACCTGTACGTTTATTGGCCATTTTACCTAACCAACCAGCAAGTTCCAACTCTGTCAAAAGTTCTTAAACCTCTTTTTTAAAATCTATATTATTTTAATGAGTTGAAGTATGCAGATGAGGATAAGCAGAACATACAGGGACTAATCCAAAGCCCTCTGAAGTTGACAGGAATCTTTCCACTGATTTTAATGGGCTCTGGATCAGGCCCATACAAAATGACATACATTTGCACAGCCATAAGGATCCCCACTAGTCCAGTCACCCTCTGGTGTACACAGATTTCTTTCAAATGCTATAGTATCATTCTCATGACAACAAAAGTAGCCAGCAGATACATCTTTCCTTTACATTTCTTAAATCATGGACCACACACAAACTATGAAAAGCATTTCCTATAGCCAATTATCTCTGACTTCTCTTTAGACATCTCCCTCATTTTCATTTTGAAGCTTTTACACCTTCAGCATAGTGTATCTCACGATTAACACTAGACTATTCTCACAACAAGCATGAGAGATTAAGTCTGTATTGTCATTTATTAGTACAAACGACCCTTTTAGCTCCATTATTAATCCCTAGGCATGTTTAAAAACATTCTTAAAAACTGTTCTATTATTAATAGGTGCACAATGGAATGTTCAGTGTCACATAAAAGACCTTCCATTATTCATGGTCATTTATAAGGCTGATGGTTTAAGCAGAAGGCATTATTATTTCTGAATATACAAACAAAACCACAATTATATATGCCCTACTTTTTATAATAGACAATTATTCTGTTCAAACATGAAAACAGAAAGCAAATTCAATACCAGAAATGTTTATCTTGATGTCTGACAATACTGTTTTATAAAAATGATGTATATTTTTATCTATGATTAGTGTCAAATCTTGCCTCTTCCTCTCAATATGGTGTAGGATTTATGAACTACAGTTTTGGGAGGATAGGGGGCTGGCTAGAGAGAAACTTTATGTGCATAATGAGATTCCTGGCCATAAAACTCTAGTCTGTTTATTCTAGACTTTTTATGTAAATATCAGAACCAAAAATGGGCTTTCAGTTTTAAAGCAGACAGTCCACAAGCATCTGAGTGTGGGCATGTGTGGTGTTTAGATGTTGCTTGTAATTATTAGAATTGGGAGCGCTGGCTGTTGGGAGTCTGAAAGGACAGGAAACAGGAAGAAGGGGGGAGGAGTTGAAGAGGCTGAGGGAGAGCTACTGAGGGTGCAGCAGCAGCTTGGAAAAGAGGTTTCCACTTTAAAAAATAAAGTCCTGTTGAAGTTTGTTAGTACCTTGCCTGGCTACTGCAGCATGCTCTTCCTCTTCTCCTGCTTGCTCCAAAAATCTCCAGCAAAGCATGTGCCAACAGAATCCTTACTTTCCCATGACATTTTTTTCATAGCACAGTAATCTAAACCTAAATCAAAATTTTCCTCCTCAATACCTTCATTATAAATAGCCTTATAACCCTTTTCTCATCTCTGCCACATAGCAGCAGTCATTATCGCTATACTAATCAATGCCTCAGAGGGTCCGTAGCCTTATCTGAAACGGCAGTGTCACTCCAAAGAAGAAGAAGGAGTCATGCACAGTTTAATTTCTGATATTCATCTCTTTTTATTGTGATTAATTGGTATAATAATTTCTATTGCTGTTGCACACATCACAGTAATAAAAGGGTTAATATTTAATGGTAGTTGATGTTGCCAATAATTTGACATCTTCAATACTTATCACTAGGACACTGGAGTTTTACCAGAAAACTCGAAGACAAGCAATTATGTAAGGGAATCCTGCCATGAATACCATTATCCAGAGTCATGTTTTATGTAAGAGGCAGGTTGTCTCACTCCCAACAAACTGATAATTTTATTAGCAAGCTGCTTGTTAATTTGTACTTTTTGTGTGTATTCACCAAATCAAATGGATAAATTTACCTTATGACTTATAATTTGAGTTTTAGAGAAGCATAATATTCATAATGATTCACTAAATACTGCATAATTACAAAAGACTTTGAATTTAAAAATTAAAAGTAAACATGCCATTAATAGGATTAGACGACTCAACACCTATTGCTTAATAAAGGAAGCTTGTCAAGGAACAAAAACAGCACACTCCAGGTATGACATTTTAAAGCAGTGAATCCATTACAGTATAGGAATATGTTCTGGTAGGAGACATTTATTTAAAAAACCACAGTGGGATCAAGTGTTTCCCTTTTGGATAAAATTAACAAAAAGGTAAATACTGCGACTGAAAAAGTCTGAATGAACATTTCAGGGACAAACATTCACATTAGAACATAAGTCCTTTCCTACAATGCAAAGAGGGGGCAGTTGGGCTGCAGAGAATAATTTGGAGGGCCCTTTGTTGAGACTATTTCATACAGCTTTTTATTTATATTATTGAGCACTCGCCACCCATATTAAAATTTATCCAGATTGATCAAGATGACCATCTAAACCAGTGGAAGGAGACAAAGGCCCATGTTATTATTTTCAAGGTATATATCTGAATAAAGCACAGATCAGGGATTCTGCCCTCATTGCCTGTATTTTCTCAACTAGCATAAAAATATTTTTCCCAGCAGCTTGCAGGATATTAAGGTACAATGGTTTGAAATTAAAATGGTGAGAGAGAGAGGGTTATTCTATCAATGATCCTCAAATCTTATTACATGAAGCACAGAATGCACAATTTGTTTTTAAATTACTTACTTTGATTTAATGGCTGTCAAATATTTTGGTTCTTTTGATCAGACCAGCCCTTTAGTAAACAATAAAGCAGTGAGTCACTATGTTTAGACCAGTCTCTCATCAATCAACAACTGTTTTTCCCAATCCTTCTTGCCCCTAAAAACTGGAATACAATAGGAGTGTATTTAATGTGTTGGCCTTTGTTTGATAAGGAGGTGGGATCATAGCCATGAAATGTCAACATTTTTGCCCA
The DNA here is from genome assembly GCF_015237465.2 of Chelonia mydas. Lineage (NCBI taxonomy): Eukaryota > Metazoa > Chordata > Testudines > Cheloniidae > Chelonia > Chelonia mydas. Next base: position 55,675,485 of record NC_051251.2, read on the forward strand.
ACTCTTACACTTACATCAAAGATGCTGTGGGTCCTTAAGACATCAGATTACATAACTATACCCATTATATCACATTAATTATTTTGTATATTTTTACCCTTCTTCGCTGACTTGCCTCCTTGCTAAACTAAACAGTCGGTCTTTTCACACTCTCTTCACGTGGAGGTGTTTCCATGTCTCTAAATCACCAGAGGTCAATGAAGAGGTAAAATGCATAGCAGAACTCTCAGAGATTGCACTATGTTCCTGAGACCCCACAGAGCTCTCAAAAAAAAAAACAACAAACTACTAATCACCCAACCTTTCCAAAAACAGTCATCCAAGTCACCATATCTCACTGAGTAATAAAAAGTAAAATAAAAAATCTAGTACTTCATATGTCAATCATTCCGAGACAGGACCTTTCAAGAAAAAAAAAAACAACACTATTCTCTCACAAAGAACAATCCTCTGATAGAAGTATTCATGAAATTTCAGCTGGACTGGTTCACTGCTGGCAAAGTTAGCCAGTTAACAGAAGACTAAGCACTCTACCCTAATTATGGAAAGATTACCAGCTCTCCATAACAAATGGCTCATATTCTATCTTTTGATCTCAATATTCTGTACAATTATTTCCCCAACCTATACTGAAGATTTTTTTTTAAAAGAACAAAGATTTTGCAAAGTACCATTTAATTTTGCTAAGAATTCTTGACTGAATTTTAAAAATTTCTGCCAAAAGAAAATGGCAAAATTAAAGAAAAACTAACATTTTATAGAGAAAGACTATTTTTTAATATATCTGGGATGCACCGGACTAATTTCTGCACTGACATACAGCCAGGCACACAACTGACTTTTGAGACTGAAATGCGTAATATGTTGAGACAGAATCTAGCCCACTAGTTTTAAGCATGATGTACCCTAGTTTCTGGAATCATTTCTCACCACCAACACTGGGACAGTAAAAACTTTGCCACCTTCCTCCATGTTCCGATGGAGATTGCAGAAAAGCATGTGATCAAGTTATACAACCAACTCCAATTGTTTTGCACTGCTGCTGTTTTTAATTAGTGACAAAACAATTTCCCAGCAACTTTTTCCCCCTCTCGGAATTACAACCACAACACTTAACAATGAGGCTTTCCCATGTCAAAATCTCCAAAGAGCAGAATTCATAATTACTTTTTCTTGGTAATGTGGAGAAGGGATGAAGGAGAAAAAAAAATTGACTTCTTCTCTTTTGTACACTCATGTATTTCCCCCTTAAAAGGACAGTACCAAAAACAAATGCCAGCTGGTGATTCCACATCAGCACACTTCAAATGAAGTTGCATTGCCAGGGAGTCAATGCAGAGCTGCAGGAAGTTCTCACTCAATGGTGAAGCACAGGGCCTATACATGGATAGCCTGTGCCCCTCATGGATCTTGGGGAATAACACTGGTTTTGTGAGCCAGCCCCAATTCTTTCACAAGAGAGCTATGCCCTGAAAGAATTCTCAAGTGCTTCTGCCTAATGGGACAGCCTAACCCCATGCAACATCAGTAAGGTATCACTGGGGATAGTCTGATCACAAAAGGCAATGTTTTCTGCGTCCTGAAAAGATAAGTGAATTATGAAAAAAGGAAGGAAAACAGATTTGCCCTGTGTACTCTAACATATTCTATTTAAGACACCAAGGACAAAATCTTGCCCCATGAAAGTCAATGGGAATTTTACAACTCAACAGGGCTAGGATTTCACTCCAAGTATCAACACTAAGGTTCATGCCATTGTATAAACGATAACACTCCATCCTCATTCTCTCTGACACATTTACTTTTAAAGGCCAGCTCCACTTGGGGATTATTGAGCCACTGAGTTTCCCATAGACTGAGCCGTGGTCTACACTACACAGTTATAAGCTGTCTTATGTCGACCTAATTATGTCAGTGTATACACTACAGCCTTGCTCCCGCGGATGTAAGGGTATGTCTACACTTACTGTGGATCGATGCTGCGATGATCGATCCACTGGGGGTTGATTTAGCGGGGCTAGTGAAGACCCACTAAATTGACCACAGATCACTCTTCCGTCGACTCCAGTATGCCATTAGAACTAGAAGCATAGGTAGAGTTGATGGGAGAGTTTCTCCCGTCAATCCAGCACGGTGTAGACACCGTAATAAGTCAACCTAAGCTACATTGACTCCAGCTACATTATTCACATAGCTGGAATTGCATAACTTAGGTCAGCTTAATCCTGTAGCGTAGACCTGCCCTGTGTGCCCTACTCCACTGACAGAATAACTCCACCTTCACGAGGAGCGTAGGGCTTACGGTGTCCGTGTAGACCAGTTGTTGGCAAACTGCAGCCCATGGGCAGCATGCGGCCCCTGAGGGTAATCTGATTGCGGGCCACCAGACATTTTGCAGACATTGACCATCTGCAGGCATGACCCCCTGCAGCTCCCAGTGGCCACAGTTCGCCATTCCTGGCCAATGAGAGCTGCGGGAAGAAAAACTAAATATATTGTATCAAGCTGTTTAGTTTAAAAGTTTCATGCTTCACTAAATAATTTGATTTACACTGCAAATCAGATCCTCAGTTTTTGCAATTTATTTGCCAAAAAATTCAAGGACCAGAGGAAGGCTTAAATATAAGCATTCTTCGGTAACAGGAATATTTCAGAATCCTTATTTTAGCATGCTCCTAAACACTAGTCACATACAGCTACCTAATTCTAGTTGAAATTTTTTCTAAGGAGTAACATAAAAGTGACAAGTAGGAGAAGAGACAGAAGCATCACAGCAAGAAAAAAAGTGTCATTTTTTTCCTCTTTCAGGAAATATTTAGAAATAAGTCCATAAAGTGATTTCAGCTGGCTTCACCAGTTGATACTGGCTTAGCTGCAGAACTCACATTTGCGTCCTGGAGGATGATCAAACTTTTTGAATAATTTGTATTAGTGACGTTATTATCACCCTCATTTTTTCTATTCTTAATCTCACATGCTGTGGATTCGGTAAAGTCAGCTTCACCACAACCAACCAAACCTCTCCACAAACTCCTAGCATACTGGAATTGCTTTATTGTATTCATAATTTTCTTGAAATGATTTTAGCCCATTTACATAAATCTTTTCAGTGTACTTCTATTTCTGTTCTACTACGGCTGTGCTTTAAGAAGTCTCCCTCTATTCTTTAGTAATAGGAGAATCTTATGAACGCTCTTCCTCTAGTCCAAGAGAAGAGTTGAATCTATGAAGCAAGACGAAATCAACAGTAATTTAATTCCACACTGCACTAATGGTTCTATGGTTGGTGGAATAGACAAGCATTTTATGCAGCAAATCATCTGCGGTTCGGTCAGAAGTTTCTCTTTGGCTCAGCGCTTTCTCAGTAATGAAGCAGATTTTACAGGAACACTATAATAATGAATTCGTCTTCCAATGCTTTCATGTTTTCCCTTCTGCAGTTTTTAAGAAGCAGGCACAGCATTTTTGTTCACATGCTTACAATACGCGAGAGAATGGAAAACAGCATTTCTGTGAAACCTATCAGTTTTTGTTTTCTTGCTACCATTTTTTTTCAGGTCAGTCATTGCATGGTCAATGACTGACTTGGAAAATCCACTCACCAGTTGTTTGCAGGACATTTTCCTGGTGAATATGGACATGTGTCATGTAACTTAAATTGATGAGACCATGCATTAGAAATGATGTAAAGCCCAGTACAGGAGGGACTATGCTAATATGTATACTAAGCCTCTCAGCATTCCCAGTGTGAACTAGAGGTCTTCCACAAACTTGAGCAGAGTTAGAGTGATATGAATCTTTAAAGGGAGAAAAAAAAAAAAAAAAAAGCAGTCCTGTATTCTCTTTCCCATCCACATGATTCATGAGTACTTACTTAAATAAAAAGATGGAGGTTAGGCTATAAGCCATCAATTTCTACAGAATATGAGCTTCATCTTTAAAAAAAAAAAAAAAAAAGTACTGTTTAAGATATGAAGTACTATCTTCCTCTGCTTCTCCTCACAGCTGTCACAAACAGCAGCAGAGTGAAATTAACAGGATTCTGGTCATCTCAGATGCTTTTCAGAACCCTGTAGACAGTGTGAAATTTCAAAGCATCATGTCAATTTCATTCTGGTTCTGGTGGCGAAACCTAGGTGTCGGCCTGGCAGAATTCCATTTTTATATATAATTTTGACAGATAAAAAAAATGAAAAATAAACATTGATATTATCTATTAACTTTCTGCAATGTTGAAAATTTAATGTGGGAATATCAGACAACAGGGCAAGTCAGAATTATTTAATTTTAAATGACAGTAGACACTGATTTCCAAAAAGTTAAAGCTTTATGACCATTAAAATATACAAATTAAATATCCTTAACTCAAACTCTAATTAGTTCTCAAGCAACATTTTTCTTATTTTGCCTACCTGTATATTTCAATTATTAATGACAAATATTTGTGTGTGTTGGTCTGTGGGGAAACTGACATTTACTGATAAAAATCAGATCCTTCCAAAACTTACCTAGCAGCAGCAGGTACTGGAGCTGTTCACAGGCAGGCGAATACAAAAAAAAATGCCCGACATGGGGAGTAGAGTAGCAGAGACCTCCCGCTTCTCCAGCGACCAGAAGCCTGGGGAAGGGATATAGTGCCCAATGGTCAGGAAACTGGAGTGTGAGCGAATAGAAAGAATGCAAGCAAATGGCTTCAAAATTATCCAAAGTGTATTAAGCTTGAGGCGGATACGAGTGATGGAGTCCACAACCTGGGCTAAGGAACAACACCGTGGGAGGCATCCCAGCAACCACTCCTTTTTAGGACTTGGGTGTGAGGGGAAAGATTGGGGTTTTAACTGGGGTGCTATTCCTGGATATTGCATGGTGCACTCCTCTCCCTCATTCTGTCATATGACTCTTTAGCTTTTCTAGTAGGTATCTGCTAACTTTTCCAACCCCTGAATTAAGCAGTACTGCCTCTTTCTCAAGAGATCAAACACCATGAGTCAGACTCCTCAAACCATTAAGGGTTTTTGTTTTTTGTTTTGTTTAAGATTATATTGCGGTTTTTTGGTCTTTTGATTTTTGAACTCCCCGGCCAATCCTGTGAGTGAGAGTGACTGTCCCAAACGTATCAGGTAAGGTAATTTTGGCCCCTGCTGCTGGAGCTCTCACCACCTCTGCCTGCCCCTTGCTCAGCAATTAATCCTGTCCTCCAGCCCCCCCCATCACTTCACCCCACTGGCCTCCAGCCCCCAGCCCCAACCCTGTTAGTTCAGCTCCATCACACCCTCACCTCTGCTTGTCCTAAGGTTCTTCATCCCCCTCTCCCAGGCCTTGGGGATGGGGGGGCTGCAGCAAGGTCCCCTCTCCTCCTTCCCTGGCTGGGGGAGGAGGCTGCTTCAGGGGCTCTTCATCCCCTTCTGCCCCTTTCCAGACCAGGTGCTACAAGGGGTAGTGATAGGAGCAGAAGCACCATCCTATTCATATTTCTCCTAGGAGAGGAAGGGAGGGGGAAGAGGGAGTGGGGTTGAGCTTCTGGGCTGTTTGCTCCCTCCTCACCATCTCGCCCCCTGTGAGAAATGGCTGACAGAAAGGAGACTGCTGAACTCTGCAAGGGGGCCAGAGCTTCTCAGGCAATTGCAAGAAGACCACCAGCAGCCTCTGAAATCACAAGAGCTGGCAATACTGATTACTGTACTTCATTTATGGCATACTACATCCCCCCACCTATAACATTGCCTACAATCCACTAAAATATGGCCTCATCCACATTTGCCTGAAAACCTAGCGCTCTGCTGCACTTAAATTCAGTTCTAGCCCTGTATGGCTGGACACTGCTCACTGAGCCAAACTGTGTTGAACCACATTCTAGCGCAGAGCCCAGAATCTAAACTAAAACTCAATTGCTGAACGCAGTTCAAAACAGCCCGGCCATATCCATGCTGGTCACTCAAATAACATTACAAGGTACAGTGCCAGTGATTCTTCTCTATAGCTAAACGGCGTTTCAAACAGGGAGTGCTTGAGCTCTTTTAAAGTTTCTCATAAAAAAAAAAAATCAGCTTTCCCACAACCATTAGCAGTACAAGCAACAAAACCCACACACTTTCTTTCTTCGTTATTTTGGAAGCATTAAAGCAAGATTCCAGCACAAGGCCATCAGTGAGTCACATTAGTCCTGTTGCTGGTGTAGTTAATAATGTTAAAGAAAATAAGACAAGCGGTTTTCACAAAGCCACAGAATAGATAACCAGATTTTATATTGCATTTAGCATATACTGTAAGATCCAGCTCCATTTAAATCTTTTATAAAAATGATGCATCCCCCTTCCTTCAAAGATGCTTTCTTTGTGTATATATATTTTTGGAGAGGAGGACTGGGGGATGGTTAACCATTTTGTTGACTAACTGAACTATTTCACTGTAACATCTTGAGTTTGTCACAGCATCATGGTCTTTTATATTTCCAGGTAGCCTTCAATCTAAGTGCTGACCTGACCTATTCTTGATTCTTGAACTAAATGAGATCAGCACATTCAGGATGCGATGCTTGACCTTTAACATCCTTTACTCTCAGCTATTTATATTTATACTTTAAAAATGTATTTCCTGACCACAGAAAAAGGGATCCGTCTGGCTTTAAATCTGTTTTGTGCATTGGTGCCTACTGCCCTGAGCAGAAAGAAATTCTTACTCTACGTTGTTCTTAAATTATGCAGCCTTCCCTGCTATGAGTTCTAAATCATTCATAAGTTAGCATTAGTGAATAGGCAATGAATTATTAGCAGCAACATGCTCCGAGGCCTCTATGCACTGAATGTGAAACATTTTGAAGAACAGGGACATATTCATATATTTTTCTGTTTAAATAACACGTATGTGGGGAGTGGCATGGAACAGATTTATCCTCAGCAACAAGAGCAATTTAGTTGAAATGCTGCTAAATCGTCTTGTTTCATTTCTGGATTTTGAATTTTTCTGTACTAAAATGGAAGGGTTGCACGTATAAAGGCAAATCAGTATACCTGAAGCCATATTTTGGTTTTAATATTTGGGATTTTATTATCTTAAAAAAATGTAAATATATTTCACCACTGACACATTGTCATAGGAGATTCTTACCTTTTCTTTTAGACTTTTGGTCAACTTTTATTATTCCGAGATGGGCATTAGAGAAACTGGGACACTATACAAAAAATAGTTGACATTAAGAGCCAAATCTTACAGTCCTTATTCAGGCAAAACCCACATTAAATGATGCACCTCCACTCAAATTAAATGGAAGTTTCACTTAACGTAGTAAGAACTGCAGGATTTAGTGCTAAATAAATAAAATAACTAATGTACTGAAGAAAGCTCAGAGGTTTCGAGAACTCCTGTTACAATTCAGGCACAAATTGAAGTGAAGGTTGGAAAATTTCCCTCCCTCTGATAGGAAACCCTTCTCTGGATGCAGGTAAATCATCCCTTCTGGACAAGACTTATTTCTAGAATTTATAAATGTGTGTGTGAAAAAGAAAGGTTTTACCTTTGGAATGCAATAAATGTCAAATATATTCAAAGCACTTCCGGGGAGAAGGTAGCCCCTTACGAGTTCTTCACCCCCGCCTACCTGTGATCCTGTGTGATTAAAGATGACCATTTATATAATTGATATTACCACTGTTTTACAATTGCAACAAATCTTGAACAAAGTGTATCATGTAAGGCATCAACAGAAAAGTTACAATCTATTGAGTATGATTATCCTGATTAAATCCATGTATCATTTTTGTATCCAAAGTTATGACTATTGGCTATGTATTTGTATCTCCAGCTCGTATTTTGCTCCTGGATGACCCTTCCAATTAGATTTACATCAGGGCTAGATAGTTATGTGTTGATGGCCCATTTAGGAGAAGGAAATGAGTCCACTCTCACAATGAGTCACTGAACAAACTCATCCCGCACACTAGGTCTCCCTGCGGATAACTCAGACAGCAAGGAGCCAATGGCCACCCCTCCCCATTGATTCAGCAAAACATGTAAGGGCATGTGATACGCTCATGTGACCCTGGACTCCATCTTGGGCCAGTAACTTTCCATAAACGGGGCTGTGGGTTTGGTTTGGAACAGTAAATTTCCACGCACATGGCAAGGGATATAAAAGACCTCTGAGACTCCTCCATTTTGCCTCTTTCCTGCTCCAATTCTCTGGACTGTGGATTTACAACTAAGAGGAATATTTTGAACTATGGACTGAGAACTTTCTAATCTTTTGAAAGTTACCAGAGAGACTTTTGCAAACCAGCAGTCTACTCCATACTGCTACAACCCTGGTATGAGGACTTTTTGCAAACATTTGCATGTACAACCATATACATTTACAACTCTTCTTTTCTTAATAAATCTTTAGTTAGTTTACTAAGGACTGGCTGACAGCATGATATTTGGGTAAGATCTGAGATACATATTGACCTGAGGATAAGTGTCTGGTCCTTTGGGATTACTAAGAACCTCATATATGGTGAATTAGGTTTTCAGAAACCCCTCACCATATTAGACCTGTTTCAGAGTGGTAGCTGTGTTAGTCTGTATCCACAAAAAGAATGTGAGGCATCCTTGTGGCACCTTAGAGACTAAGACATTTATTTGGGCATGAGCTTTCATGGGCTAAAACCCACTTCATCAGATGCATGCAGTGGAATATACAGTAGGAAGATAATTACACACACACACACACACACACACACACACACAGAAAAAAATGGGGGTTGCAATACCAACTCTAACAAGACTAATCAATTAATGGGGGGAACAGACTCCAACGTGAAACTGCAAAACTGGAATTAATTTGCAAACTGGACACCATGAAATTAGGCCTAAATAAAGACTGGTAGTGCATGGATCATTACAAAAACTAATTTCCCCACACTAATTTCCCCCAACTGTTACTCAGATGTTCTTGTCAACTGTTTGAAATAGGCCTCATTACCACTACAAAAGTGATTTTTCCTCCCTTGATATTCTACTATTAATTGAATTGTCTGGTTAAACTGACCCCACAATTGGTAAGGCAACTCCCATCTTTTCATGTACTATGTATATATACATACACACCTGCTACTGTATTTTCCACTCCATGCATCTGATGAAGTGGGTTCTAGCCCACAAAAGCTTATGCCCAAATAAATTTGTTAGTCTCTAAGGTGCCACAAGGACTCCTCATTGTTTTTGCAGATACAGACTAACACAGCTACCACTCTGAAACCATTCTCTCTGTTGTCCATCCCCGGCACCTGGTCACACTACCACCTTATCAGTTTACTCTGTATATTTATCAAGAATATAGAGAAAAGAATTTCCAGTAAGCAAATTGAATACATAAGTTTGTTCGAAAAGTGATACTGCATCCTTCCTTCCATACGACTATAAGAAATCTTTATTAATTTTTTTTTATTTAAACAATAAATTCCTCTGCCCCTTACTCTTTAAGCCTCTCACCCGTCAATCCTCTTCGCAACACCTTCCCATACAGGACATAGGTTTTATCACAGGCTAAGTATGACATTTTTTGTGAAGTCTCTTAACAAAATATTGGCGACATATCACTGAATCTATCTAGGTACTTATACAGGACTCAACACCTTAGTATTTTGGTAATAACTGCAGATTAGACATTTATCTTCTATCAGTACAATATCACCGTTTGCTAGTATTTATAGCAAGACGAGGAAAGCACAAAGAAATAGGGAATTCTGCAGGGCTCTTAGTAAGACTGGTTGATAGCTGAATGGACCAACAGAACAATCTTCAAAATCAAGAATACAATTTCTGCATGTAGCTCATTGTGCCTACAAACAGTCACCGATAACTTCTTAGCCAGTAAGCTTGAACTCAGCCCATTTATACCAGCTGAGAATCTAGCCTCAATGTTTTAAAGAAAGATTATAGTACAAAACTAACTCTCAAATAGCATAGTACATTACTGTCTGACTGCCAGTCTCTGCTCAAGAGACTAACTCAGGACCAAATTCTGTCTTTGGACGCACACACCATAGCTCTGATAAGTCACTATTAGCCCTCAGAATTTGCATGTATGGCTTCCACTCAGTAATTCATACTACAGGCCAAATTCTGACAGAGTGCTTATTACTATTATGATGTATTATTTTTATTGCAGTAGCGCCTAGAAGTCCCAGTCACAGACAAGGGCCTCACAGTGGCAAGTATTGTAAAAACATATAACGTAAATATGATCCTAGCTCTAAAGAGCCCACAAGCTAAGACTGTTTAGTATTTGAATTATAAGCAGTGCCTTCAGCACCCAAGCAGGGTTCAGAGCCCTTTTGTGCTGGATCCTGTGCGTGTACACACACACACAGTGTGAGAGACAGCCCCTGCCCTGAAGAGCTTACACTTAGCATAGACAAAGAGTGGGAAGGAAAATGATTTGCTCAGGGTCGTACAGCAAGACTGTGCCAGGAATAGAAACCAGGCCTCCCAGTGCAGAGCCCTATCCACTAGCCTGGTGGGTCTCAAACTTACTTGCTTGCCCGCACCCTGTTCTTTGTGTCTGTGGTCATTTATCCCCTCCCCCCAAGTACATATACCATCACCCACCTCTGAAGGCAGCACCACAACAGCAGCATAAGCACATAAGGGTGGCAATGTGACAAGTAAAATTTGTCAATATCACTTGTCACAGAAGACTTGGTGCCCCACTGCCACCTTTACTTCTGCCTTGTTGCTGCCACCCCGGGGCCAACAGCCAGAGTCTTACGGCCTCCCGGTGAGGTACTGGGGAGGAGAGCCTGAGCCCAGGCTGTCTCCTGGTGAGGGATTGAGGATGCGAGGAGAAGGAGAGACCGAGCCCGGGCAGCAGGGCTCCAGCTGTCTCTTTTATCCCCACTTCTCAAGTATGCACGGCTCTTCTGCACAAGCCCTAGCCACCCAGGATTTACAGCAAGAGCTCTTTTAAAAAAAAAAAAAAAAAAAAAGGCAACACACAGCTCGCACCTCCATTGACACACTACCATGCCTTCCTTGGGAGACCCACCCCCATAGTTTGAAAACCACGGTGCTAGACCATAGTACCTCATAGACTCATACACTTTAAGGTCAGAAGGCACCCTCATGATCATCTAGTGTCTGACCTCCTGCACACTGCAGGCCATAGAACCTCACCCGCCCACTCCTGTAATCAGGGTTTAAATTCAGCCAGCGCTGTCAGGAGCAGAGCTCCGGTAAATATTTTTAAGACCTTGACTCCAGCCTGATGCTACTGAATGGTGTAAACCAGTGGTTCTCAACCAGGGGTCCGTGGCCCTCTGGGGGGCCTTGAGCCAGTTCCAGGGGGTCCACAGAGCCCTGTGGTTGAAGTCTGGACACCCAAGCCTCCTGCAGGGCAGAAGCCTCAAGCCCTGGTGCCGCACAGCTGAAACCAGGAGCCCTGCTACCCTGCAGAGCAAAAGTCCCTAATCTAGTCCACCCCACTCCCCAGACCAGTGCCCAGAGCCCCAAGCCAGTCACCAGAGGTCAATGCCAGCTCCTGTAAAACCTCTTGTAAAGTGCATCAATATTATAACATCAAGCGAATGTGAACAGGGTTTCTCGCACATGAACATAATCATGATCCCTTTGCGATCATCTCTGAAAGTGCAGACCTTATCAACATTACTTTTCGTTAAATTGGTAGGACTGTCTCTCATGCTGTTCAATGCTGAGCCACGTGTGAAATCCTGGACTGGGAAAGGCAGACACGCTGTAACTGATCTCAGGGAAGAAAAAAGTATGAAAACAGGATATATCTGTGGAGCCTCCTCAAGTAGTTTTTTGTTTGTCTGATAAGCAGAGAATTGGCTGGGGGGGGGAACGCAAGAGGCGGGTTCCAGGAAATACTCTAGGAGAAGAGATTCCTAACCTCTGGCTAAGTTACTGAAGTCCTCAAATCATGGTTTAAAAGAGAGACTTCAAGTTACAGAGAATCCTCCATTTACACTAGTTTAAACCTGCAAGTGACCTACGCTGCAGAAGAAAACTCCCAACTCTGTCTTAGGATGCACATGGGGTTCCCAATTAATTCCATGGGAGCCATGTATGTGAATCAGAGAGCAGAATCTGGTTCACTGGGTTAGCAAATGCTTTCTCTCAGAGATAGTTCAAAGCACTACCAATATGTCACAGGCAGACTCAAGCCATCCCTGTCCAATCTATTAATCTTCCCTCTGGCCTGAGAGACAGGATAGTCAAAACTGATCATGACGGATTCTGTTCAGCTAACAAATGGGTGGAAGTCCTACATTTTCTCTTACCAGTCTGTGAAAACGGAAAGGACCAACACTACTGACACTTTCTTAATCCTCAATGGCCAAGCAATTCTCTGGTGCTCAGTAACCTTACAGAAGGTCATGAGCATCTTGTAAAACTGGACAGCAAAAGCACATGTGGCTATTTGTAAAAAAGCCTTAGTTTCACAGCTTCTAGAAAATATGTATATTCTATTTTTTTTTAGATGATCAAAAGAGTATGTGTAACAGAATTCGGATTAATTATAGCCCTCTAAATTCAGCATAAACCACTCTATTTTCTGACATGCACTGCCTCCAAGAAAATATTACACCTGAAGTTCTGCAGTAGATCCTCACTAGATGCACGCGTTATAGAAAGATAAATAATAGTTTCACATCCTATTTACACGAGGAAGGGTTTGCATGTGAAGATTACAGGACAGGCCACCTTGGAGATAAAGCACTCTGAGCGAGTCATACATAGAGTATAAGATTATACAGATGAATTTAATTAACTAATCAGAGCTCTTCCTTTTCTAAGCTTTCCTTGTGGAAGGTTTGTTTTTTGTTTTGCTCTTTTACCCAAATATCAAGCATCTGCTAAACTAACGCTTGCACTAGGTAATTAGATTTTATTCTTGTCCATTCATTTAGGGAGGAATTCACTCCTATGCAGATGGGCTGTGAATTTTACTTTTAGTGCTATAACTGGACTACTCTTTCTCCTGCTGTCTCTTCCTCTCACTCTGAAAACTCACTTTTCAACCAGGATGGCAGAAAAAGAACTACCCTATCAATGAATGCTGGACACTCAGTTCCACTGATAAATGTTCATCATCACTATTACAACCATTCAGCCAACACAACAAAATATAAGCATTTCGCCATAGGAAACAGTGAAATTGGGAGGTTCAGGGCTACTGTGAGTTTTCCAGAGTTCTCAGTGGTCAGAGATGTACTACAGAAGGGTTTAGGCACCTGGTGGGAGGCTGGAGTCAGGGAAAAGAATTTGATGGGGCACAGGATTTTGACAAGGAAAGATCCAGAGAAGCTTCCACAACTAGTAAAGGACAGATTGGTTAACAGGAGTATGTGAGAGGTCTTGGCAGCTGGTACCACAAAATTGTAAGAGGGTACAATTTGTATTAGACACGAGTATAAGATGTACAATTTGGGAGGTGGGTGGGGAAGCTTAGGGGCTGCCATGACATTCAGACTCAAAATATTTGTATTCTGAGATCCCCGAACCAATAGTCGGGGGGTCCTGATCGAGGGGAAGAGGTTGGTTTCTGCCAAGCTCTCACCAGAATGTGTTTTCACAGATGTCCCTGGTCTGCAAGACTGCAGCGTATCCCTCAGAGTCAATAAAATCTGAAATTGATGGTTGGGCAGTGCCACAGAATGAAAGCCAGACCTATATCATCCAAAGGGCTTGCACTATTTAAATCCCTGTCAGAAACACCAAATGAACATTTATATCACACACAGTAAAGGCTTATGCATATTTTCATGCAAGGAAAGAAGTTGGGAGGCAGGGATGGAGAAAGATGCCAGAAGCATTTATCTGGTATCTTGGCCACAGGAGAGCAAACAGAATATGTCCTACTTCTAAAGGAAAAAGAAGCCAAATAACTGACAGCAGCAAAAGGCATATCCAGCGCAAGAAAGCCTTTGATGAATTCACTTTCGCCTGGTTTCACTATTCATGAATGCTTATGAATTCACAATGGACTGCCATCAAGAGCACTCGGTTAAACCTGACTCCCCAGTAGAAAACAGAGGTCCTCTCTTTGCAGCTTTCAGGCCCTTCCCAGGAGAACCCCAAGACACTACTGCTAAAAAAGCCAAATCAATGATTATGGAGAACTTTAAGGCTTTTTTCTCAGCAGGAACAGCCATGGAGCAAGCCTAGTTTTACTGAGAGCACTAAAACAGAAGAATAGTCGCCTTTTCTTCCTTCATGCAGGCTAGTTACACTGCATCCCTGGGCAAAAAACACAAGACTGATTGCAGTTTTAATGTCTATTCAATATTGGGGTAAATATACTCATTGATATTTTCCAACAGTGTAATTTCAAGAAAATCCAAACAAAGCTGCTGAGTGAAAACATATGCACTCATTCCTTGTTCTTAAAACATTCCCTTTTTATCAGAATAAAGGATTAACCAAAGCTTTCGTTAATCCTTAGTCACAGGTCCTGAATCCTGTCAATTGACCAGAGAAAAAAACAAAACCAAACCTGATATCCCACAGGAAAGATGTGGAGAGAGGAGAAAGGAAAGGAGCCTCCGATATATTTACAGTTTTAGATCAGTGAGATTTAAAATGTAAGAATTGTATTGAAGTTTTAAGCTCAAAAGATGTTTGTAAGCCTGTTTAAAAAAGGATGTCTCTCCAAAAAGTAATCCCAGATTATACCTCATACTCAGCTATCCTGCACTGTAGTGCACTTTTCCAAATTTTGATTCATATTTCCTCCAGTTCCAAAGTTTTGTGGGGGGGGTTAATAGCTTTATGTATCCCTATTTTTATTCACCATTTGTAATTTGCTTTTATAAACAACTCAATTCTGACACTTAAAAATAATTTGTGTTTGCACTGAAACAAAGAAACAACACATACAAAGATGATGCTCTGGACTGAACAGGTACGGTACTAACAAGGGGCCTCATTCTACTTGATGATGTTCATTTGATTGACAGAAAATAAAAGTGTCACACACTTAAAAGTCACAGTTCATACTGATTTCTCAAACCAAGACATCCAGGTATAAATCACAGTAGAGAATTGTAGTGCGTAACCCTGTGATATAATCTCTAGCACCCAACAGTCCAAGGTGACCTGCGAGCAGGCCGAACGGTAGGGATGAAGATGGTTGAGGAAAGAATGAGGTCAATCCGGGGAGCTGACGGGAGGTGCAAGGTTAGGTGTAGTAACTTCTAGCAGCAGTACTGCTGCGAATCACAAGATTACAACTCAGAGGTACTTACAGAAGCTATAATTTTTATTACTTGGTATACACAATCCAGTCAATCCAAGCCACAGCATTCTTAGCTGTGAAGCGATAATGGAACCAGACAACCTATCCATCCATTTATCAAAACATAGGCAGCTCCCCAATAAAGTGAAGGAGAGGAGGGCAGAGGAAGAAATAGTAACTGTGACTGGATCAGGAAACAGCGGACAGAAGGGTCATTTATGAACAAGTTTAACACAACTCTTAATTGGGTATTTAACCAATGTGACTGTAGTGCAGTGGAAACACCACACAGATGAGACAAATGGAGGACATTATAAAGGCAATGGGGGGGAGGGGGTTGCCCCATATCACTGCTTTGGTGGTTTTTTTCTTTTTATGGGATCTCCCTTTCTGCACACTTTTGTGTTGTGTGGTGAAGATCTCTGTATTTATAATGATTGATTAGTTTGACACCAAATGTTGTGGTTTCAGGCTATATTGTGATTACGTTGTACAGTATTTGTTTATTCAACTAGCGATGGACATACATCCCACATATACAACACAGAAACTGTTGGATTCTTTTCCAGACAAATGAATTTAGCCAACTTCACAATTATGATTAAATGCTTAATTGAGTTATTTGTCATCATACACAAGATACATTGTTCTCTGGATTCCTTTCGACAGAATATTTAACTTTCATCTGAAGAGAAGGCTTTTGAAATTCAGTTAATAACAACTCTTGATTGGCCATTAGGTGCAACTGAAGAGCAACAAGTGGCTGGTACATCAGAGCTGCATCAAATATTTACAATGAAAGATCTCACATTTCATTTTTCATCCTCCATGACATTGCTTTCTGGCCTTCAGTTTTCTGAAATAGAGAGCATTTCAGTTCTACTAACTGCTCTTCTTTATGAACTAGACACCTAATTTGTTGTTTTACGAGTCTAAAAAAAAGGCACGATTCTGTAGACCTTACCAATGCAAAATACCAATTAAGTTTAATGGAAATTCTGCAGGAGCATAACCTGATGATCTAGGCCTCAAATGAGATGGAGAGCACTGGAGTGTTATATCAGAATTCAAACAGAATGAAAGTAGTACAAAGATCACTGCTACAAGTTACAATCTGTAAATCCTCATGCGTATTATGGCTGTTTTAAAAATTATTTTCCACTAGTTATGCATCCTAACCAGAACCCAGGATCTGAACGCACCCAAAGACTGAGGATCAAAATTTGGAAGCTCAGGCCGGCCTACCTCTACATTTCATTAGATTCAGTTACTGAAAGCTGGGTCTCTGAGTACAGCCCATACTCACACACAATGATGATATTCATAGTACTCAAAACCAACCAAACAAATCAGAATACAACAGATCCTCAGAGTTACGAACACCAGAGTTATAATCTGACTAGTCAACCACACTCCTCATCTGGAGCCAGAAGTACACAATCAGGCAGCAGCAGAGACAAAAAAAAAAAAAATAAAAAAAAAAAAAAAGGCAAATACAGTACTGTGTTAAATGTAAACTACTAAAAAATAAAGGGAAAGCAGCATTTTTTCTGCATAGTAAAGTTTCAAAGCTGTATTTAGTCAATGTTCAACTGTAAACTTTTGAAAGAATAGCCATAACGTTTTGTTCAGAGTTACGAACAACCTCCAATCCCGAGATATTCGTAACTCTGAGGTTCTACTGCAGGGATCAGCAACCTCTGGCATGCGGCCCATCAGGGAAATCCGCTGGCAGGCCGGGACGGTTTGTTTACCTGTAGCGTCCGCAGGGGCAGCCAGCACATCCCATGGTCCGCACCGCTTCCAGCAGCCCCCATTGGCCTGGAACGGGGGACCACGATCAGCTGAACCTGAGGCCGCTGCAGGTAAACAAACCGGCCCGGCCCGCCAGAGGATTTGCCTGACAGGCTGCGTACCAAAGGTTGCCGATCCCTGTTCTACTGTAAGAGATTCCTGCAAGTAATGGAATAATAGCCAGAGCAAGTAGAATCTCCATTACAAACACCAGAGTTACAAACTGACCAGTCAACCACACTCCTTGTTTAGAACTGGAAGTATGCAATCAGGCAACAGCAGAGACCAAAAAAAAAAAAAAAAAACCCAATACAGTACAGTACAGAATAACCATAACATTTTGTTCAGAGTTATGAACATTTCAGAGTTCCGAACAACCTCCATTCCCGAGGTGTTCATAGCTCTAAGGTTCTACAGTATAAGGAGTTCAGAGAGAGTTTAAAAATCAGGGCGTCACTGTCCTAACAAAAAAAGGCAGTCACTACTGAAGGGCCTTTGTAGGCACTACCTGTGAGAAAATCTATGTGCTAAGAATATGTTGCCAGCTATTGACCAGTTACCTGAAAAATGTTATTCTGGAATTACATGTGCACAAAAAAAGTCCTAAAAAATAGCCTTAAGGGTTTGTTTCTTTTAAACTCAGTAATGGCTTTGATGCTTTCCAGTTTTCATTAAAACTAAAATTCACTTTCAGGTGACACTCTGTGTGTGCCTATGCACTTTTAAAATCTCTTTCGGATTCAGAGAAAAGCTAAAAGTGTTGTGAAACAAGTTGTGGTTGCTAAATATTTCTGTGTTTAGTCCTGCTTCCAAGGCTTTATTTGCTGTAACGGAGTTGGAGGAAGACCAATACCAATTTCTGTTTGATAAAATACATGTCCAGGCAAAGCCTTTAAAACACTGTCTAGGTATTTTTCATAGACCCTAAAAGTTCTCTGCTCCCCCACCTCACGCACACGGTGAAAGGGAGCAGCCATGGTGGATGCACCTTCTCTAAATAATCAATTTTTCCAATCCATAAAACATGTTCCTGGAGAGGCAGGCTAGGAGCGGGAAGCAAAAGCTAGGAGGATCACCAGGAGGCAGCATACCTGTTGCAGACATATGGGAGAGCAGCAGCAATATTTGGGGAAAGTTAATGTTAACTGCCACTCTCTGAGGAGTCACAACACAAACAGAGCTTGGCAGGAAAAAGAAGCATAGTTACTCACCCTATCCAGACCCTACTATGATGGCTAGAATCTACCATAGATGGATCAGCGGGGCTGAGACCCTACATACTTATATATCCCTGTCACATATAAAAAAAACAAAAAAAAACCCCAACATTCCAGACAGTTTATCTACCACTACCTGTAAATGAATGTGTGGTCACAGAATTAAAATAGCAAGCTGCACTGCAGAATATTCATATTCCATAAGTTACATAACAACTATGGCTAATTCCAGTCAATGGATTGACAAGAAACATCACAAGCATGCATTGTACTTGTATGGTATGGAAGTTTTTCAAATAGTTACAGAAATGCAAAATATTATGTACATTTACATTTTAATGAGAGAAAATATTTTAATTCAAGTCCTTATAGACTGTTAAGGTTTTTTTTGTTGTTGTTTTGTTTTGTTTTTTTCTTAAAGTCCAGCAAAAATGAGACTAGCTATAACAAAATGCCCCAGTAATGAAACTCTTCATAGGAAAAAATAAAAAGATGTATTATAAAACATTTTTGCTGTATGTAACAGTGTGAATTCCATATTTGTTGAATGCAATTTATTTTGGTATTTTCTCTGTAGTAAATTTCCAGAGAGACTAAGCATATCTCATAGCATTTTCAAAGCAAGTTTGCTATTATGGAAATACATTGTAGTGTCTTCAAAAATCAAAAACAAAATGACAAAGAAAAAGAGAACTGGTACATTACATCGAATCACACTGGGTGATGCTAGTCTGGTTAATAATTGAAACTGGCCTGATCATGAACTGTTGTAAATTGGTATAGCTCCAGAAAGAGCTAGGCCAGTATACATCAAGTGAAAATCTGGCTTATTTGTTTCTTTTTTTCAAGCAAATGTTATGTCTAGAAAGGGTTGAATTAAAAAACATGACGATGTGAAACACACACAGACACACACCCTCTTCTTTCAAATCACCTAACTTATTTTTCACAGGCCAGAGAACAGCCATTAAATGATTAAAACTTTTGGTCACTAGCAACGAGATTCAAATGAGCAACCTAGAAGCGAAAGCTTCATTACCAAAATCCCAACTCATCCGGTTAAGTGTTTTTAAATTTATGGTAAATTTAGGGTCATTCAGAAGACTGCAAAGAATAAAAAATAAAAATACATGAATTTACCCATGAGTAAAAGTAAAAGATCAGTCCTGCAACAACAACATTTCTCTTTTTCCTTAAGTGGAATTCTTTATTAATAAAAGAATCCATTCTGAATAAAGAGCTCAGTTCTGAATGGAACTATTTGCAGGAGAAAGCATTACTCAATTTAAGTAAGGGCTGTGGACTCAGCTCCAAAATAATTATTTGAGAAATAAGACCCACTACAGTTGAACTACAGCCCACATGAGAATGCACTAGACTGATCTGGCTGAAAGAGAAATGTTTTACTCTTTAGATGTGGCTTTTTATCTTTTGAATATCAAACACACACACACACACACACACACACACACACACACAGAGTGTCCTGTGAGACAGCTCCAGCCAACTCTTTTTCTCCTTCAGTACTGAAGTTCAAGCTCCTGGCTTTTCTTATTTCTGAGGCATTTGGAATACTGAGCTCTGCAGAATTACCATTTATGAAAGTAAGCAATCTACTCTTTCGAAAAAAGATGAGCCTCACATATGTTTAACCAATGTATATTTGTTTAATTAACTTTAATATATGGATATGTGCACCTAACAATGTCTCATTTGCTATTAAAGGGATGACATTAACTTACCACATTTGTCAGAAAAACATTTAAATATTATAGTTACTTGTAACACCTGCAACTTAACTACAATAGATGAAAGACTAGAGGAAAAAAATGTGTTTCTCTATTTTTTTCCAGTTTAATGCTTTGTGCATTTAACAACACTGTATATATGTAGTCAGTTTCTCTGCTTTCCACATGTGTGTGTATGTGAAAGTAACTGGTGTTTTTTAAATGATTAGATTTCAAGTGGATGGTATCACTTAGAGCACCATTGGAAAGATCAATTTATGTGAGTGAAAAAGACTAATATGAGGGATCCTTCCTTGCCTGAACCAAGAACCTTATAACATACCAATATCAAGAGCATGCACTATTTATTTTAAATTAAATTTCCTTATATTGATTTTCTTTACACATATAGGTTTATCAACAAATGTAAAAGAAATCAAACATCTACAGAAGCAGAAAACAAAGCTTGTTAACTTAGTTTTCATTTACTAATTGTTGCTTACTGATGGATTTAAAGGGATATTCAGATAGTTCATGACTAAAGTTCAATCTACTATATCTTAACACTGTTTTAATATGGGGAATGCATGAGCAAGTTGTGAAACAAGCAGGATTGTGCCAAGGTAAGACATTGTGGCCCTTGCAGGGAAAGGTCTCCAACCTTTGACACTCTCTGTCCCCTTTGTGGAGGGGAAGGCCACAAGTTATGGCTTGACACTTAAAATCCATCCATATCTCTGTTCGAATTTCGCCTGTGTCCAGATCAAATGCACCCTCCTGCCTCAACAGGTTGGGGAACTTGATGTTGTTGGGGCTGTCCCCCTTCACCGCCAGCTCCAAGGGAGAGAGACACTCAGTGAAGGACACTAGATAGCTCTCTCCCTCCTACTCTCCCCTCCCACCCCCACCTTGTAGTCTCTGGAACCCACTGGCGAGTTGGTGGGTAGGAGTGCTAGTTGGCTCTCGCAACCCAGCTCCAGGGATTTAAGCAGAGGCCATGTGGAGCCTCTTTTGGCTCCATTCCAGCAGCCCCACCCTACCCACACTGAATTAGTTAGGGGAAACCAAACTGCCAGATGCTGCAAGTCTAGCTAATCACCTGTTTGGGATCAGAAAGGAATTTCTTCTCCCACAAGCCAATTGGCAGAGGCCCAAGGAGTTTTTTGCTGTTGTCATGGCACCTTCAACTCAACCAAGTACCAAAGAACCTACTTAGTACCTCACTGAGGTACTCGGTTGAGTTGTTAACTTGTCACAACTTAAGGCCAGTTTCCAGTACAGTTAAAAGAAAAAAAAAAAAAAGAACAGTTCCCAGAGGTAAGAGATCTGGGCTTTTGCTGATGGGCTTTGGGCTGATGGGATAGGACCACCAGGTCTCACCCTCACAGGCCAAGGTCCCACCCTTCTACACCGTCTGTCCCCACTGCGGGGCAGGCAGCAGAGCTGTAGTACTCCGAATGAGCTGAGAGCCAGACTAGCCTGAGTCATGGGTTATATGGCAGTAGCCCTGCAGCCCAGCACTGAAATCACTTCAATGCCTGCTATAGGAGAGTATGGGTGATGGTCAGGTTGCTCAGGTAGCCCGCCTGCCCTGTGTGTAAGTTTAATAAAAGTTGCAGCCTGCAACTTAAAAGCATCTGTGTGTCTGTCCTCATTTCACTGCTGTGTCCAGAACAAGGGCTCATTGCTTCCCACCAGGCTATGACTGATCCATTCTACTAACTGTAAGGACCACTGACTTCAGCCATCACACTCACCTGGGCATCTCTTTTTTTCCTTACTGTGGCTACTTTTTCAGACAAGGGTGACTTGGAACATTATTCTGTGGGTTTTTTTTAAGATGCGGTTGATTATTATTGGAGAAAAGGGATTTTTATTTCTGTCTTTGGGCTCCTATAATTACCATCTTAGTCTTCAGGGAACTTTTAAACTAGTGACGCTATATTTCTCTTGCACAATGCATTTAAACAGCAGGACTGATTTTCAGCTTGCTGAGAACGAATGGCGATGAAGCTTCCCTCTCAGCCACAGAACAAATGAAGCCACAATTACCTGTCCTCCCTTCATACAACATCCAGGTGGGCTCAGCATCCAAACATCAGCTGTTGCTAACCAATATTTTTTCCTGATATTCTATACAAGTGACCAAATTAAAATATTAAGGGTACATGACACTGTTATTAGAGGTTGCATGGCTAAAATGCCACATGTTGAATTGTTTAAAAAAAAAAAAAAAAAAAAAAGACAAATACCAATACGCTGATTCACAAACAGAACACTACACATGTTTTTTTTCCCCAACTTTGAATGGGCAGTAGTTGGCTCCAAGATAAACTTAACAGCTCAGCTGATCTCTTTTCATATGACAATTGTTTGTTCTTTACTCAGTTCCCAAGGGGGTTCCTCTATTGTGTTCCAATAGCTGTACAAAGGTTGGAGAAACAAGCTATTTATTAGGTTAAGGATCACCAAACTTGCTCTCTGGCAGGGGGGTGGGGGGGGAGAGTAAGCAGCTCAGATTACCCATCAATCAATTATATTTTTCAGGTATTTTTACATGGACAGGTGGTGGGGTGTTTCAAATGCCAGTAATAGCCTATCTATACAACAAGTGTCCATGTTACATAAACCTTCACCACAGCTGCCAACAAAATTGACTATCGCAGCAGAAAACCATGAACTGAACAGGCACAGAGACTCAACCCAGTCTCTCCACTGGAGGCAGCCCTCCAGATCAAGAATGAGACATACTGCAGGTAGCAGCAGAGGAAGCTTGAACTACTTGCTGTGTTATACTTGTTCTGCAGATACACAAGAGACTTCAGTTTCCAGAAAAGTTGATCTGGCACTCTTCTCAGGTACTAAATCCATATATTAAAATAAATATGAATGATAACAGTTAATCATATACTTCTTAACACTGCAAGGGCACTAATATGACTGGGCAAAAGCCTCCTGTGTCATTACCTAAAAAGCATAATGAACTAGCATATGCTGCAAAAACTTGCAATAGCTCTGCCTTCTACCGAAACTCTACATCAGATCTAGCAAATAACCCTGCACGTCCTCCCAAACGCCCACAAACCTCACAGTGGACAGCAACCACTTCTTACCAACAGTCCTCTACGCCCTCTTTCGTTGAATAAAGGTTTATGCATAATGCAAGCCAAATCTCATTTTCCAGTTAAGTTTGAGGACTCATCCTGTGTACCTTCATAAAGCATTCAGGGCAGTGATGAAGAGCACAATTCACTTCAGGCCCAAGCCTGTTTCAGATTCTCTCTCTAGAACCTAGTACCATGGAACAGCTCAATGAATTTTATTAAGCTTCTTAACCCGTAGTTCTATATTTTGGGCACGGAAGTTAACTTTCATCTTGGCATACGAATAGCTGGAATGCCCTCCAACCCCTTTGCCATAACAGAGAGTTTTCACCATCAATAGGGGACTTGCAGACAAGATCTATAAGTACACCCCCCTAGTACAGGAATAGTCAATTATTTTTTGTCAAGGTCCAAATTTCCTGATGAAGGTATAGTCAAGGACCAGACTCCAGAGAAACATTTTCCACACCGCAATAACAATAATGATAATAAGTAACTAAAAAGATTTTGCGGTCCATTCAAAAGCATGTTGGTGGTCCAAATTTTAAAACCCAGAATCCAGCTGTTGACTACCCCTGCCCTTAATGAGAGTATCAAGATCATCAACACAACTAGGCTTTGCTGAAGGCGTTTTCTCATCCTGTGATATGAAACCCACCAGTTCCTATGTTCTGTGGCCCCAACTCAGCAAAGCACTTAAACGTGCTTAAAATTAAGTATATGTTTAAGTCCCATTTAAGCAATTAAATAATACTTTTTACTAATCAATTTTTGTCAAAGTATTTTCCTTATGTCTGTGCAATTACATTTTAGTCAGTGGGACTGAATGGACATAATGGATCAAACATGTTAGTTCTGTCAGATACAGGGTTTTTAAAAAATACAAAACAGAAAAATCTGGATTGGATTAAGATAGGAAAAACATGGAAAATTATTTACTTGAAATTATTTAAAAGCATGATCTGCAGACTCAGTTTCTTCAGTTCAGTATTCAAAAAGCCTCCTATGCCATATATTACACAGCATACCATCCTTTGGCTGCTTCCACATAATGAAAAATGTAATAGTGTATTCCTTAATTTTTTTTAAAAACTGCTTTACAAAAGCAATCTTTTTTTTTTTTAATTCAGTATGACTATTTAATCTTGCAAAGCAAAATTTGTTCCATTTCTTCTCAGGAAAGCTGGCAAAACAGTATATTGTTCTGGCAGACAGCCACCATAAACGTCAGAGAAGGACTCACTGAGTTTCTTAAAGGGACACGCCAACCTGGATTTAACAGGTTTGAAAATCATTGTAAATGTAAAACAATAAAAAATTTCTGTAAGAGAAATCAACTTTGAAAACAAGCAACACCATGGTAAAGTATGCCTTTAAAGAAGGCAGGGGATCCCTTCAGTGACATTCCATGGCTCCAAGCCAAAACAAATGCTGTAGTAATGTACCAGCCAGACTGAAAGATATGCCACAAGTTTGCCTTGAAATTGTGATTAGGCTGTTTAGATTTTTTTAAAAAACAAATGAACTGAAGGCCTATAAAGTACAACTATAAAGCATGACTTATTAAGCATAATTAAAAATTAGTTTTTAATCAACCACAGGGATTGTCATGCATGCCCACTGTCTAGTTTAAGGTGACTTTGTTAAATTCCAGTGCAAGCCAGTAATGATACATGGATCCTGTTTTGCTACATTATGTTGTAAATCAACAGTTCACTGAAAGATTAAATATGAAAAGTAGTCTCTAAAATGTGCAAGTCAGTTTTGTCATCTACCTGTCACTTAAAGCCTATGCATCTTTTAGAATTTTCGATCCTACACAACAGTTTAGATTGGAAAGGATCATTAGCATGTTTCTTTGACAGGCTAATAATGATATATTTTATAGTCATGTACATCAAATCATATATAATCACTCATTAAGAGAGAGTTTTCCAAAAGGTAATGATAGAGCCTAACAGGAGGGAAAATGTCCATTTGGGTAGTATGTTAGTAAGAACTTTGTTTATCTCATCTATCAATGCCACCAATTTCAATTTTTCAGTGCTGCAAGGAATTTCTATTGAAATATTTACAAACTATCCAAGATTAAAAGAAATGTATAACTCCTGCAAACAGAAAACAGGAAAGACATCTCAGAACATACTAAAAGTAGCTCTATATAGCTCTAAAGTAAAGTAAGGACCTAATTCTTTATTGCTTAAGCTCAGTGGAAGTTTGGGTGCAGAAGGAATTCAGGATTGGGCCTTTTGTGAAGATTCTTGTATAGTATAGAGGCTACTTTTACATAGCTTCCTAGCAAAGGAGAAAATAAGGTCTGCCTTTTATTTATAAACATGCTATATAGGCTCCTGATGACAATCCAACATTAGATGAACAGAGTACTAAATTAGGTAACCAATATTGTCCCCACACCATAGGCTCCTATAGTTTTACCGAGACCATAAAGCTTCTTAGAAAAACAAATGGTTCTTTCCTTTTTGAAAAACCCTCTTGGTTTGTAATGACATCTGTCCAGAAGAGGCTAGAGAAATCAATCATGTCAAGAAAAAATAATCTCCATCCTACATAAGAAAATAAACAGAGTGATAAGAAGACTACAAAAACAACAGTTTGGTTCTTATTCTTCTAGATAATTAAAATATTATGAACATGAAAAATCACTAGTTCCAATATAACATACCAGGAATTTATGTCAATCCATTCACTTTTCTCCCATGCCAGAAACTAGGGAAAATCTTGGGAATCACATTAAATAAATAGAAAAGGAGTACTTGTGGCACCTTAGAGACTAACCAATTTATTTGAGCATGAGCTTTCGTGAGCTACAGCTCACTTCATCGGATGCATACTGTGGAAACTGCAAAAGACGTTATATACACAGAGACCATGAAACAATACCTCCTCCCACCCCACTCTCCTGCTGGTAATAGCTTATCTAAAGTGATCATCAAGTTGGGCCATTTGCAGCACAAGTCCAGGTTTTCTCACCCTCCGCCCCCCCCACCCCCCACACACACACACAAACTCACTCTCCTGCTGGTAATAGCCCATTCAAAGTGACTCTTGTAAAGAGAGTGGTCACTTTGGATGGGCTATTACCAGCAGGAGAGTGAGTTTGTGTGTGGGGCGGCAGAGGGTGAGAAAACCTGGATTTGTGCTGGAAATGGCCCAACTTGATGATCACTTTAGATAAGCTATTACCAGCAGGAGAGTGGGGTGGGAGGAGGTATTGTTTCATGGTCTCTGTGTATATAACGTCTTCTGCAGTTTCCACAGTATGCATCCGATGAAGTGAGCTGTAGCTCACGAAAGCTCATGCTCAAATAAATTGGTTAGTCTCTAAGGTGCCACAAGTACTCCTTTTCTTTTTGCGAATACAGCCTAACACGGCTGTTACTCTGAAACCTGTCATTAAATAAATATCATACTAAATAGTGAGAAACACTAGAGGAGATAAGTGCAACGCACAAAGTGACAGACAGAAAACAGTCACAGTCATAATTAAACAGACAAAAGGCCTAAGGACCAATTTTTATAGCTGGGATTATGCATCAGTTAGCTGCCTATGTCCTTCATATGAAGTTATCCTGGATTAGTGTTCCAGTGACTGTGAATCACCAACATTTAAATTTCCTTTCAACAAACCTTTATTTTGCATTTTAAACTTTATGGTTCCAACAACCAATTTCACTAGTTTACTGAAAATTTATACATTAACTTCCCCCCGGCCCCAAAAAAAATCATTTTATTTTCTTTCCCTGCACAAACAAATTCTTGCAGCCTTCCTCCGCACAGGCACACATGAAACTGAGGAGCCTGGAAGAGACAGAGAATGGAGGAACTTGACACATCTGCCATTGCACTTCACACAGGAAATGTATACATCCAAGCCTGCAGTTCCAGGTTACTTCATGCCGTAAGAAACAGTTTCATCCACATATTAAAAAAAAAAAAAAAAACCTGAGGAAAGCAATGCAGCTATTTAACCCTCTGGCTATGATGAAGGGCTGACACAAAGAATATTCATCAAATAGGCTCATTTAGAGTTTAAAAAAAAAAAACTCCATTACCTTGTGTACCAAAAAAAAACACCCCAAACACAAAAAACGGAAGCGCATCGTAATCACGAGCAGAACAGCCAGGCAGGCGAACCAAAGCAGCTCATTCTCCATCCACCTATCTACCTGCTACACCAGCAGAGACGGTCGCGGGGATGGAAACCCAGCAAACGAGCAGCAGCAGGCGACTCCGCCTCTGACAAGCGGGGCGAGCAGGGTGCGCACACCCCAATCCCCCTACCACACACGCACCCCCCCTGCAGCCCCCTTGCAACTTACCACCGGCAGCGTCTGCAGACGGGGATCCTGGGGAGGGGGATTTCCAGCCAAGCTGCACGTCGAGGACGAGGATTCCTGCAGGGCCCTTCCTCGTCCACGCACCGGCACCTCCCTCCCCTCCAGCAGCCTCTGGATCTGGGAAGGGGGCGGGCTGCAGCGAGGAGAGGCTGCGGGAGTCATGCAGTCCTTGCAGCGGGCAGCTGCGGCCGCTTAACCTGCCGCTCGCCGGCCCCCCAGCCCTGCCGCGCCGGCCCCTTGTCTTTCCACCACCACCACAACAAACAACGGGGGATAATGAGCGGCCCCGGGGGCTGGCCCGGCCCCTCCTCGTCTCCCCGCCCCCCACCTCCTCAGCGGGTTGAGTCAGCGGCTGCACCGGGCGGGGGACCCGCGCTGCGCTCTGCAGCGGGGGGGGGCAGCGCTGTCTATTGGCGCCGGGGGCAGGGAGGAGGGTCGCTGGCTCCTGAGCTCTCCCAGCCGCAGCGCAGCCCAGGGCTGGGCCGTCCCCGCGGGGGAGGGTGCCACTCCCGCCCGCTGCGCTTCCCCCGCTCGCGGTGCGTGCCCTGCCCGCGGGCGGGAAGATCACCACAGCCTGCCCTGACCGCTGCTGCCCGGGCACGGCGGGGCCCCGGGGCCTCTCCCCCGCCGCCCCATCACAGCCTGGCAAGGTGCTGGAAGGAAAGGTGGGTAGCTCCAGCTGCTCGTGCCCCGAGCTCGCCCCTGCCGCAGGCTCCGGTGTGGCCCCCTGGCCGTCGGTCCCGGGCACTGGGCGCGCCCCGCGGCAGATGTTCACACGCAGCCCGCAGCATCTGGGCCCCGCAACGCGCCCTGCTGCAGGGGGCCCACCATCAGGCTGCCCAGAGCCTCCAGTCCCTTTCTAGCCCCAGCTCCTCGGGGTTGGTTGGGGGGTGGCTTCAAAAGGACCAGTGGGGAAAACAGCAGTCATAATCACTCACCTGCCACTGGGCTCCAAGTGAACCAGTCTCAAAAGCTGAAACTTGCCAAGTGATTATGCCCCAAATGAGGCTTTTACCTCCCTCCCAGCCCCCCCTCCCGGGTGTGAACATGATGCTAATGAGCCCCACTATGAAACCACCAACTGCACATTTAGCAGGCACTTTGGCAACCATTTGGGGCTGGCCCCATCTTTTTTGTTCAGTGTACAGCAGGACCCTGGTGCAGGGCTAGTTCCCCACAGAATTTCAGAGGCCAAGGTAATGCAGGTGCTCCCTTTTCGTATTAGCTTAAGGGAAAGCATCTGCTTAAAAAAATCAGGTTTCTGTCTGAAAGGTTTTACCCAATGTTGTTACTACCAGTAACACCTATCCTTCATATCAATTAAAGAGGATCACCTCTATTTTTCTTCCAGTTGGTTTACTTTGTGTATTTAACAGCACTGAAGGTATAGCCACTTTCACTGTTTCCCCTTTTAGTCATTTTCCCCTGTTCTTTGTAGTGTTCTTTCACACTGCATGACAGTGGAGAAAAATATTTTGAAATAGGAAAATGTGATTGTAAAACCACAAAAATTTCCAGAGTAATACCTACAAATATTTTAACCTTTCAAAATAATTGATTTGTATATTTCAAACTGAAAGGTATCGTTTTTACTGTTTGTGAAGGGTTGCTGAGGTAGTAAGAATTAGTATGACTGTTTTCTGGATTCAGAGTAGCAGCCGTGTTAGTCTGTGTTCGCAAAAAGAAAAGGAGTACTTGTGGCACCTTAGAGACTAACAAATTTGTTTGAGCATAAGCTTTCGTGAGCTACAGCTCACTGAATGCATCTGATGAAGTGAGCTGTACCACCGAAAGCTTATGCTCAAATAAATTTGTTAGTCTCTAAGATGCCACAAGTACTCCTTTTCTTTTGTTTTCTGGATGTGTACCATCCAATGACAGAGTATCAGTGTGGTTACAGAGTGGGAGTTTTGTCTAGTGGATAATGAAAGGGGGCAGGGGGTTAGGGCTTCTGTTCTGAGTTCTATTTTCAGATCAGTAACTGACTCATTTGTGACCCTGAGCAAGTCATTTAACTTCTCTGTAGCTTGGTTTCCCCGTTTATAAAATGGGTATTATAATAGCTACTTATCTCACAGAAATATAGAGAGGCTGAATATTTGTAAAGCAATTCTAGATCCTCAGGTGAAAGGTGTTATAGAAACACTAAATATTATTTTATCATAAAACTACAGCAAGTAAATGAGGAATAGTTACCTTTGAAATTAATATTAGTCCTGTCTACTTCACACTGCCTGGTACTTTTCATAAAGGGATTGCCAAAATGTCTCTTTTCTCTGTTGTTGTGCAGTGAGCTATGGGATAGTTAACCATCTCCCTACACTATAAAGGTGACTGCACTTCAGTGTCTATGGTATGGAGGTTTACTTGTGTATTAAAGTGAAACATATTACATGGCTTAGATAGACAAAAAAGACCTGCTAACTTCCTCCATTAGAAGTCAGTCTTCTCTTTCTTCTGTTTCTGACTGAGAAATCCTCTCTCTTTCTCAACACCTCTTCATCATTTTTGATTATCCAATTTAAGCCATCTTCCTCTTCCACCTATTCTCTCCTGCTTGAGTCCTTCCTCTCCTAGCCAGCTCACCCACCTGGGATCTTGTTAACTTCTTTTAAAAGAAAATGGGCAGGAGCTCTCACTCTTCATCTTTCCTCCTGACCTCCTCAGATTTTGTTCTCTGAACCCTGTGTCCTACTCTGAGCTCTCCAATCTTCTACCCACTTCAAACCCTTTGATTGTCAACCTGATCCTATTTCCATACACCTGCTAATCTCCATTTTTATCCCCCCCCCCCCAATTCATTTCCGGTCTCTTATGAATCACTCTCTTCTCTTCCCATACATATTCAAACATGCCATTTCTCCTCTCCCAAAGACAGCCAACCTCAACTCCAATTCTTTATCACACACATGTCCCTCCTTCTCTTGATCTCAAAGCTTCCTGATGGGCCTGCCTGGTCCTAGTGCCTGTGTTATTTTCTCTGTCTAAGCAGAGTATATGGTAATACATGCTTTATATAGTAATTGTACAGTCAGGAATTCAGATGCTGTCATTTGGGTGTCCGCTTGTAAAACCACATGCCTACATTCCAAGGCCCTGATCCTGGAATGTGATGCAAACCAGCAGACCTCTGCATCTGTGGGGAGGCATATTGACAATGAGGCTCTACACAAGGCAAGGTTCTGACCAATGCATCACATTGCAGGATCAGGATCCAAATTTAACTAACACTACCAGCTACAAAATTAGCTTGTTTTACAGACTTATTACTATAGGATTCAATTAGTGGGATTTACTATGTGACAGCATCTCATGCCTTGATTTTCTTTGATGTTGCACACAGTTGAAACACTGCCTACAAAACAGACTATGGCAAAGGTCAAAACAACTCAGACTATTTACTAAGATGGTATATTAGTTGAAATGGCAAGTGTTCTTACCATACTGGTAACTAAACTGCTAATTAGGACAAGTTATTCAGTTCCTTTGGATTGTATTAAAAAGCACAGCTAGTGAATTAGTCAAGCAAAAAAATAACCTGCCAATGACAGATTAAATTAATGTATTTTAAAATAATAAATAGATTCTATGCAGTCTACAATCCATTCCTGGCAACCTGAGTGAAATCCTCTCTATTGAAATCAATGACAAAGCTCCCACTGACTTAAAAAGAGCAAGGATTTTATCCTCAGTATGTGGCCCATCTGTATGATACTGCATAGTACTGCTGATGTTGGCATTTATGACTAAATTCCAAACTAAGTCAAGATATGAAAGGCAAGAAAGTTCCTAAGTCTGCGGTGTGTATAATTTTTTACTTTTTTTTTTTGTTTTTACTAACCACCAATTATGTTTCCTATGTATTGTGTGTGTGTTGGCACTGAATCTTACTCCATAATTTGAGCATTCTTAGTATTTGAATGAGCAGTCTAATGCAAACTTGTCATTGGCTCTTAGGAGCTGAAGGTTGTCATATACTGGTACATCATTCAAAAGATAATTTTCCCTAGGCTTGCAATAAGAGCTCAGACTTGAATTATGACCACATCATCGTTATTTGGGCATTCTTAAACATATCCATCCCTCAGATACTATTTGTGACTCATGACAGTACTATGCTGACTTCTCTCTCTTTTGGTTTTGTTAAGGGAGGAAAAAAATATGGAATGCTATGAGTTTCATAATGTTTTTATAATTTCTTGTGCTTTGTTTATGGTTGTTGTGATATTTTTAAAATCAAAAGGAGAAATATAGCAGATGAAAAGTGTTAGCTAATGAATTATTCCCACTGAATTAACAAACAGAGCCCTTTGACTGACACTAGTGCACACTCTTTAAACTAAGACTTCTGATTTATCACATTCAAATACCACATAAATCACATACTGGATATTTATGCTTCGCTCACTCAAAATAGATTTTGAGAATGTCCTTTATAGTGTACTGGGAAAATTCCATCTGCAGTGGGCAATAAACTTTAGTGCACATGAATCTTTAAAATCCTCTTGATTTCTCCCAAATATGCATGGAAGCAATAACAAAAAAAGTACTGCAAAAAGCATTTGTAGAAACCGAGCACTGTATTTCTCTCTCTGCTTTTGGTAGTCACAATCCTATAGGATTCCTAACTATACTTCTAAATTCACATAATAAATATCTGATAATAGCATGTACTCATTTTTCTATTAAACCTCTCCTATCTTGTTTGGTATTTCTTAGGACTGCTTGCTGTTCTTAGTCAGTGTGATTTCAGTTGCTGGAGAGGTATGGCTGTATGTTTCTCTTAAAATATGAAGCCATTTCAGAGACATTCTTCCCCCACCCCGGTCTTTCTGCTAAATGACTACTTTACACCCTTCTAAAGACATCGTGCAAAGAGAAACAGAGGGCACATATCCCACAACTTTTCAGAACCATGTCTGGAGCACCTTCAGCATTGATATCCTCTCGAAAACCAGGGATAGAGAAAGGTGGCCTATCTCTCCAGATCAAACAAATACTTACTCTCTCTCCCACTCAATTGCTTCTTTCTTATGTGTCATTCTTCACCTCACCTTTGCTGAAAAAGGCACCAGTCCTACAATTATTTATGCAGAGGACTAACTTCACTCATGTGAGTAGTCCCATTGTGTTCTGATCATGCTGGTACTATTTGCTGTTACTGGGATGGGACAGATGGATCTAGGCTCCCCACCCTACCTAGAGGGAAGAGCGGCTCTACCCAGATCATGACTACTGGAGACAACATATAAAGAAACAGGGATGGGAGCAAAGGTTAAAGGTTAAAAATCAGGAATTCAGTGGGGGACACTCAGCAGAGAACCCCCATCAGCTCCTACTGCTGCTCAAAGGTGTTTATGGAGTTAGTGGACACTGCCCAAAGGAACTCTGTTAGGAGGTGTGATCAGATGAAAGACTGGAAATAGCCCCCTTCTCCCCCACAGTCGCAGAGTATCCCCACATCCACCTTCTTCCTCCTGGTATGATGAATGGTCATCTTGGCCAACACCAGGATGAAGCTGATGAGGCGGTCTCGCAACTTTGTGGGGCCATTGATGGGGTGTGTGAGTGAATTAGCAGATGTGGGGTAGAAGTAAGAGGTTCTGGAGGAGTCAGAAGAGGGGCTGGAACCTGATACACCCTACACAGATGTGCGCCAGGATCTCCCTCTCGTCGCAGAAAGAGCAAGAGTCAGCAGTTTGCTGGTGGTCCTAGGGGTATGATGGCTTTCTGTAAACTAGATCTGCAGCACTTTAGAGATCTTGAGCTTTCTGCTACATCTAAAATGCATGCTGGGGAACCTCCGAGCTGAGAAGTTATTTTCTGTGGATCTTATGGTCCCTGAGATTAAGGTTATGACGTATCTCAGGCACAAAACTCTTATTCCCTGGATGTTATAGGAAACCATACTAGCACCACAGGGAATCTGAGACCTGAAAAATAGATAAAGTAGAACCATGATACTGAAACTATTAGCAGAAAGTTGTTACATATTCTTAGGCCAAGGATTCAGCAGAGGAAAAAACAATTTTAAATTATCTCACAAAATTTTTTAAAACCAACCAAAACTACTAACAAATGTTAAGGTGCATTGTAAAAATTTTTTACCCCAAACAAACTGATTAAAACTCAACCTTTTTCTGATTTCATATTGGTTGGAGTCAGCTCTTTCCATGAACCCTTTTGTCACCATTCTTTAATGGATCAGAGTCTCATTCACTGTCCTGACTGTACTATATGTGATGAGAAAGTTACAAAATAAGATCATAAAGAGGTGTATTAGAAAGGGAATGCAAAGATAATGTAGACTTGTATGCGGTTGAGATAACTGAAGAGAGCTTCAAATTTAAAATAATTGATTAGCCAGCATTAATATTAATAAGTTACAAGCACACTGTCAGACAAGATTTTTTCTGATTGCCATACCCTACAATAGCACTAGAAGTATTTAACTATAAATAAATATAAAATAGCAAAAATGAGAGAAAGTAAAATGGAACTCTAATACCTTCTCTTTCCATTCTCTTCCCTTTGGTTATTTCCTATAGTGGAATCCAGCACAGATAAAAGATGAATTGGCAAAACAAGATCACCATCTAGCCATATGTGTAATAAGCAAGAGGGAGCTGGACGAGTAATGGCCTACCGGGAGACATCATCCCTAAGCAACAGATAGCTCTGTGGTTTGAGCATTGGCCTACTAAACGCAGGGTTGTGAGTTCAATCCTTGAGGGGACCATTTGGGATCTGGGGCAAAAATTGGGGATTGATCCTGCTTTGAGCAGGGGGCTGGACTAGATGACCTTCTGAGGTCCCTTCCAACCCTGATATTCTGTATTCTATGAGCAGGCAAAAATGTTGAAATGTAAGAAATAATTCTGTAGTCTACCAAGAATGTCTCCTCCTGCCAATACAATTCCATTCATGGGAGTGGCCAGAGATAAATGCCCAAAATGAGAGTTTCTATAGTATGACTAGTATAAAAATGGGTAAAAGTATAAAATAGAGACACATTCACATGATGTGGAAATCACATGTTTCACAATACTTCTGGAAAGATTATTGTGCAGAAGGTGCAAGCAATGACTGAAAGAACAATCACCCTAGATGCCAAAAGCTGCAGGCCACATTATCTGTCCTAGCCTGCCCTGTTTGTATAGCACAGAGAACATAATGGGAGTGGAAACCATCTGCAATTTCCCAGCTGGGGATTTTTTTGACATAAGGGAATTCTCAGTGGGCATATTGTTTTCATAGCCAGTTCTTACAGCATACATACACCTCTGCAATTCCAGCAGAAGGGAGCATGGCTGGAGCCTGCAGCACTCCAGGCCATCTCCAGTTGGTAAATGATCCCTTGGGAACTGTTACCACGTGTCACAGACAGTTACGTTGTCAGGGCAGGCATATATCTAGCCAGAGAATCAGGGAGCTTAACAGATAGCCCCACACCCCTCTTCTGTGCCATGCAGAAATTCAGTTCACCAAACCATCTGGGCTAGTCTGTTTGGGGCTTGAATCTGCTGGCCTCACTCTGACAAAACTCCCATCTTAAATCAGTGTTTTACCAGAAAGTGCCTTGCGGGATTCGACCAGATGAATATTGGTAAATTTAACAATCAAACAAAAACTCTGTCCTCAGTTTAGAGAATGAATAGTTAAAGCAATTTTAAATTAAAAAAAAAGCAAAACACTAAATGTATCCCCCTAATAAAAGAATTGTAGTAGAAACTGTTGACAATTCCTGGTTATAGCAAATATCATCTATTACAGTACCTAGTGCTTCTAAAGAAGCAAATTGAAATGTGAATGAAGATCACCAAGTATGGGTTAAAGGTGAGATGACCAAAAGTAATTGTCAATTCTTCTTCGTGCTTGCAGAGATAAATTTTAGAGCTGAACCCACTGGCAATGGATGTAGAGTTAGCCCCCACAAACACTTCATCTAAATTTGACTGCAACCATATTTGTATGTATTTTCTGTTTGACAGTAAAAGTGTAGGTCAAATCTGCAAAAGAAAGCCATTTCATGCAATTCACAGTAGTAACGCATCGTGGGTAGCCTGTAGTGTAGAGATGTGCTAGAGTCGAGGTTCTCATCCAGGAGTATGTGTACCCCTGGGAATATACAGAGGTCTTCCAGGGGGTACATCAACTCATCTAGATATTTGCCTAGTTTTACAACAGGCTTCATAAAAAGCACTAGCAAAGTTAGTACAAACTAAAATTTCATACTTGTTTATACTGCTCTATAAACACTATACACTGAAATGTAAGTATGATATTTATATTCCAATTGATTTATTTTATAATTATATGGTAAAAATGAGAAAGTAAACAATTTTTTCAGTAATAGAGTGCTATGACACTTTTGAATTTTTATGTCTGATTTTGTAAGCAAGTAGTTTTTAAGTGAGTTGTAACTTGGGGTATGCAATACGAATCAGATTCCTGAGAGGGGTGCAGTAATCTGGAAAGGTTGAGATCCACTGTGCTAGAGGACCGATGCAGCACTGTTTGTGTGACAGTAGAGCGCTTCCATTGCTGGAGAAGGAGAGTTCATTGTTCACTGAGAACACACTTACAGAAGCATGCAAAAGGATTTCTGTGCTGATGCAGCTCAGTGGCATGTAGGAGGGGACACATGATACAAAAACTGAAGTTGTGAAGATATGAAAACATTGGTGGAGCTCAGAGGGGATCACAAATCTTAACAATAAGTCAGGAGAATTCAAAGATAGACACACTGGGCCTGATTCTGCACTAATTACACTAGTGTATATCAGGAGTAAGTCCACTGAAATCAATTAAGTGAGAGCAGAATTTGGCCAACAGAGGCACAGAAATACCATCCTATAGAAATACAGGTGTGTTATCTCCAGAGAACAAACAAATCCTCGAATGCTTATTTAGAGACCCTAGTTACATTACTTTACACTTCTCTAGACAATGAACAATGGTGATATGAATTACATATTTGGCCTACAATTGACTGCCAACCTGGCCTTTTGATTGACAAACTCCAGTCTAACACTTCAGGAGCTGCACCCTTCCCACAGGAGCAGGAGTTGCCAAGTAAGAGAGGCTTTTTAAAAATTACATTCGTAACTAAATAAATAGCATGCATTAAGTGAGCAGGCTATGCCGTAAGTTATATAAAGAAAACAGTTATTTCCCTGGCATCTAGGCAGCAGGTTATTTTAATGATGTTAATTCTTTTTAAAGGTAACATTGGGTTGATAATGGAATGAAAAGAATTGAGAAATGCCGCCCAGGCCAAAAGAAAAATGAGAAACCTCACACTGCAAATGGAACCTTCTATTCAGGAGATGCTTGCCCCTCACTGTTCCTATCAAACAGGGTAATGTGCTTATGCATTTCACACAGACACCATCACCAACAGAAATTCAACCAAGCTATGCAAGAGAGCTGCCAAACATTGTAATGGCATTTATACTGCATGAGGAAAATAAATAATGCCAGAAAAATAAACCCATTCCATCAAGGAACCCTGAAGATTAACCAAATAAGCATTCTTCCTGTGCCAGCTCCAGCTAATCCGTCTTTAAGTTCTGGTAGAAGCAGTTACATTACATGATCTTCACCCATAGTATTATATTTATCCAGAAAGCCCATTTCAGCATAGCTGGTTGGTTTGAGGAAAGAAGTGTGTATCTATAAATCAATACAGATGCCTAAAACACAGTCATTGAAAATGTCATTTAGAATGATGAAAATGGCTAGGAAACAACTGAACCTGCAACATGATCATGTGGGGCAACAGCTCTGCCAATCCCTGCACTCAATTTGATGACTCCTCTGATGACTGCATACCTCAGAAGTGTTGACAGCCCTATCCTCAGTGGAAGGGAACTTCAAAGAAACAGTGACCATTTCCCCACTTGCTCAGAGCTGTCCCCATAATCAGAACCAGAAAGATCACAATGGGGGGAGAAACCCCCTGGCTATCCTGAGTCCAATCTCATTCACTTTCCCCCTTTTCTGCTCAAAACAAAAAGGAGGAGCGTGATGTTTGCAACCTGTCTCTGTTATGATTTGTGTTCCATATAGTGTACCTCTAAATGCAGAAAGTCCTTCCCCTACAGCAAAGACAGCCATTATGTGTTCAAACACAGCCTGCTGCAGGCTAACCACAGATTGTGTGCTGTCTCATGGATAGTTTGCTTTAGTACTTTCTTGCTTTGTTGCTCTCTTAATGTCAAATGAAGGTCATTCTGATTGACCGTATGAAAACGGTGGCTTTTTTCAGGGGGAAACCCAACAACAACATGATACCACTATTTTGTGGTGCAGAGCTCCAAGCTGTAAAAACAGCAAGATGCCTAACAATGTTACACCCTGCCTTCTCTCCTTCTAGTATGTACCTTTCTACCGTTCCTGAACAAAAGGTAGTAAATGGTATTAGGGGTGGATGAAAAACTGCCTTACAACCAGATTTATCAGGGAATTCCACTGTGTCCTGAAAAGACAAAGCAAATGAGTGGTGCAGATAGCACATATCAATTAATACAACTTTCTTTTCTTGTGTAGTGGACTGGGCTAATTATTACAAGAATGAATAGTGGTGACCAAAATGGTAGCTGGCAGCTCCGGGGGTGATTTAAAGGGCCCAGGGCTCCCAGCCGCTGCTCCCGCAGCTGGAGCCCCGGGGCCTTTAAATCTTGATTTAAAGGGCCCGGATATATAAAGGCCCCGCCTCTTCCGGTTGAGGCCAGCCCCCCTGCTCAGGACTCGGGCATACCAATAAATCCTTTAAATTACTTTCACCTCTGGCTACAATAACTCATATTTGTGTAACCTGCATGACCGGCTAAACTGGAGACAGGTGCTGAGGCCCTGCAAGTGCTTTTAAACATTTAAAATTCAAAGGTGGCAAAAAAGGAAGAATCGTTAACAACAACTACTACTCAGCGTAGATAGTGGTGGATTAGCCACTGGGCACACGGGGCCCATGCCGACTGGGGCCCATGCTAACTGAGGGGCCCCTGGAAGGCCCTGTGCCCCAACCCTGCTCCACAGCAGCACCGCCAGGCGGGGGAAGCCCCTGCACCCACTCCCCAGCAGCAACGCTGGGCTGGCGAGTAGGGCAGGGGAATCCCCCACTACAGACCCTGTCCCCAGCAGAAGCCTAGGGACAGGGGAAGTCCCCCCCAGTGGCTGCTGACCCCATCCCCAGCAGAAGCCGCAGTACGGAGCAAGCCCCCCACCAGTCCCTCCACCCATCCCCAGCAGAAGCCAAAAGGCAGCAGGGGAAGCCCCTGTGACTGACTTTGCTCTCCAGCAGAAGCGCCGGGCGGGGCAGGAGAAGCCCCAGCATCCTGACCTTAGTCCCCCGCAGAAGCCCGGGGGGGGTGGCAAGGGCAGCCCCAGCACCCGGACCCCCACTGCAACCCTGGGACTGGAAGAGCTCTCACTCCCTGGGGCTGTGGCGCTTCTCTGGTCTTGGGGCCATGGGGTGGTGGGGCAGAAAGGAGTTGAAAGGGGCTGCGGGACTGTAGTGGGGAGCGGAATGGAGGGGACCCTGGGTGGAACAGGGATGGGCCTGAGGAAGGGGCAAAAAGGGGTGGGGCTTTAGGCACAGCCACAGGCGGAAGGGGGGCAGGGCCAGAGGTGGAAAGAGTGGGGAAGGGCCTCCCCATTTGCTCTGGCCCAGGGCCCCAGGAAACCTTAATTCGCCTCTGAGTGTAGACCTTCAAAGAATCATTAAGCTATTACAACATGGAGTACAGTGGAGCAGACAACATTTCTAGAAGCATTTACAGCTGCCGATGTTCTGCTATGGGGCTGTGAGGATTCTAATGATATTTGGAGTGGAAGTTAAATATATCAAGGTCATTCCTACACTGGCTCACTTAGATCAAGAATACTTGTCAGACTTCAGCAATATTCACAGGAACGTAGCAAGGAAATACCTAAAATAAAAAAATCTGTAAAAAAAAAAAAATTGGGTTAGAGTGTGATTACATAACAGGAATACAAGATTACAATTCAGTAAACATTCCTGCTGTCCCTTCAGGGGACCATTCTGGAGCCAAAAGGAAGCTGCCACAAGCTGTTAAAAATCTCTGTTCAGCGCTTTAAAACTGCATAATGAAAAAGAAAGAAAATCTCATATGTCCACATCACAAATTTCAGGTCTTTCTCAAGTAATTCAGATCTGGGTGCTCCATCAAAAGCTGATTGTTTCCAGGGAAGTAACTGGGTAATTACAGTAAGAGGGGAGCACTAAATACACTATGCTTGATCCTGAATTCCTTATTCAGGCAAAACTGCTATGGAAAATAGGAGATTTTTTCTCTATAAAAACATCCAGTATATGCCTGTGTCTTCACTGACACCAAGCTGTAAAAATAGCAAGATACCTAACATGTGATAGTGATCACACTGTAAAATTCCGTGGAGACAAGGCACATGCTACCACTCTGATTTGGAGGGAGAATCAAGCCTCAAGATGGTAGGTGTCCCATCTTTGGAGACTTTTAAAGCTAAATTGGACAAAGTACAGGAACTATGCTGTAGGAAACAATCCTGCACAGGCCCAGAGATGGTCTACATGGCAAAAGTCTTCTTAATCTCTAATGTCATTGATTCTGTTAACACAGTGCACATGACTGAACAATGCACATTGAAGGCCTTTGATCATGTGAGTCTGGCAATGTGAGCAAGCTGGTCATCATGGTGAGGTCAATGTTCATAGCTTATCATCTGAGAGAAACTGTATTTCATGAACTAGTAGAAAAAAATGGAAAAGTCTGTTCTAATCAAACTAGAATGACAATCTTTGTTCCCACCTAATGCACTCTATTAGACTCACTGATGTGATTACATTTAATTCCTTAGTGAAGAAGCTGAAAGCAGCAAGTGGAAAGAGAACAAGTAATAAATAATTTGGTTTTGCTGGTTAATTCATGCTACTTTATCTCCCCCCTTATCAAAGGTATCATCTGAATAACTCCAGTAAAGTACTATGATCTCTCTCTACAAAAAGTATCACCTGCTACTTGATATTTCTATGAGTAACACTATTAAAATGTGCTCACTGAATCTCTATACCGTGAGTCCTCATCCAGCTGGCCAAAAGAAAAGGCATTGTTGTCCCTTTAAGGAGTCCCCTTTCAATGAACGGGTAGTAGAGGGGAAAATTTTATGCGGACAGAGTAAGGAAGAGTAAGAAGAAGCTGGACCAAGGGGGCGGGGGGCACTGCCCTTCCTTCTGACTGGAAGAATGTGTGGGGAGATGGTATTTCTACCCTATGCAGCCCCGGAGAAGCACTTTTTTATCTGGATCAGGCTGCAGCACCTACCCCTAAAATTTGCAAGAGAAAAAGGCTTCACGACTTGCTGTGAGTATTTTGCTAATCGCCCTCTTTTACTTTGGAGCTGGGAAGGAATTTTCCCCTCTCTGCCACGTTGACTGAGGTGGGGTGGAGTGGGTTTCCACCTTCCCCACAGCAGGTTTCAAGCCTGGTGGGATGGGGTGGAGGAGCTAGGTTATAATGTCATAACTTAGTATATAAATCTTGTGTCAGATGTCCACTGCAGGTACAGTTACCCAGTAAAATGGATTGGAAGAGGATTTGAAAGAAAGCACTCTTAAGGGAGCTGAGGAAGGTGTTATTTGGGGCTCCTAGATCTGGTACAGCAGAAAGCTGACACCCATCCTAGTCTAGCCCCCTTTATCCCTCATGCGAAGGAAAAGTGGCAGGTTCCCAATCATCCCACATTGGGGATTATGTGGAAATTATTAAGGAAATGATTATCTACACTGTACAATTTCTGGCTGGGTACTCCCAGATTTTAAGCGAATAAAGTTGAGATCTAATTAAACCACATCATTGCTTCCTGTCTTTCTTCTTTTGTGGCCAGACAATATCAGGCTATAACTTTTGGGCTAAGCTGTGAAGGGCCTCCCAGAATCAATTCCTGGTATGACATTCAACACAGTCGCACATGGAAATTCAGAGATAGCCTGGATATTCCAGATAATACAACTACCTTATATTTAAGAGTCCTTCTGGATGGAGCTTGGTATGTCTCAGACAATACCACAAGCATACATTTGGGAAACCTCTTAATTTATTCAGTCAAACAGCATTGCATGGGATTTGGCAGAGGAGGTTGAAATTAATTTGTACAGATAGAGAACTTGCAATACGTGATGCATTGCAAGTCCTAGCTCCATTTGTTTCTGAGAAGTGCTAGAAAGTAGCATGAACAGAAAGTATCAGCATAGAAATAGTGATTTTGCAACTGAATGCACACTTGAGAAAGCTACTGAAAAGCTTAACGTGTATGACAGGTGCTAGCAAGGCAATGTTTTGCCAGACAGCTGCAAATTTTCTTTGATCTGTACCATATGTTTGAGCCACAAGTAAGCTAGAACTGTTCTGTAACCTGATTGGACATGTCCAGTGTACAGTAGTTTCGGTCACAAAAGCAGAGGGCTAGAGTTGAATATGCAGTTTCCTGGGCGTGCATGAAGGTCTTAGACTTTGGGGTAGATCTATACTAACTTTTTTTTACTAATTAGACTATTTGCCCTTACATCTAACTGCATGCCTGGGGAAGCTGTAGGCCTAGTTTGATATAAGTAACTTGCCTCATTTCTTGGTGGGCGTGATTGGAAAGGTGAACGGAAGGTTACGTTGTCATAACAAGCAGTATGCTGGAGTCAGGATGGCTAGCTAAAATCAGCAGCAGCCTCCTGGTATTAGTAAACAAGCCTAAATGTAAGATAAAACAGAGGTCAGATTATGCATGAATAGACAATGTTGTACAGGGCTTGGTTCCTACAAAGTAACCTAGCCAGTCCCAAAATGTATGATGCAATGTAACTGTGGATATGTGGTATGCCCTATACCCACTCCCTACGCTTGGTCAACTCAACATAGCTTTGCTATACGCCAAGTAAAGCTACCTGAGCAACAAAATCTGAAGTCAAACTGAGTTCTTGGAAAGCTAAGGGGAAAGATGTCTTGGAAGGAATCCTAACAGAGGCTCATTCATATCATACTCTGTCCAAATACACCTGGCAAACAGGTGCAAAATTTCAAGAGAAGCACAGAACAAAATCGTTCTGTTTTGTTTGTTTGTCTATCGTTTGTTTTCAGAGACTTGTTTAGTTCATAATCTTACATATTCCAAAATCCTCATTTAGACAAAACTCTTAAAGCCAATGGGTCAAAACAGCCCACCTGACTGAGAAGAGTAGCCACACTGACTGGAATGGGATGACTTCCTGCCCGAAGGCCATCAGGGTTTGGCCTAATGAGAGTTGGAGGAGAACTGAAGAAGGGCTTAAGAATTACAGGAGTTTTGCCTGAGTAAAAATTTGAGAAAAAGGAAACTAAATAAGGACTTCAAGATTTGGAAACTGAAGAATTGTGTCACTGTGTGGAAAAATAAAGGACTAATTAAAATGCCTGTAATTCTGTTAAGTCTAGGGTTTTTTTTTAATATAGTTGAGTCATTTACAGTATAGTGTCATGTACACACAAGGTACCAGTGTTGAACTGGGATGTGTCATTTTTTTTCCTTCAGATTCTCTGAGGCAATAGAAAATGTGGTCAAAAAGTCACGTACTGTGTAAACCTTTCCACAAATTTGCCAATAATGAAGTTGGCCAAACACTGAGCTTTTTAGATATCACTGAAAGGGCCTATTTTAAAACTATATCTATATGAGACTATATGGTCAAACCTAACCTGACACTGCTTTTTTAAACAGATGGTGGAATCTTATTTGAATTTACTTGATTGCATCTATTCAATTCGCTGAAAAAATTGGAAATGCAGCTTAGAAGGCTTTAATCCAGGAAGCTTAACTCCTTGGCACCAGCTGTTTCTATGAAGCAATGGATTTCACAAACAAAAATATCCAACACAAAAGGATTAATCTTCAACAGTTGTTTTTGTTAGCTGAAATATATATATATATATATATACTCTGTGGTATTAGTCCACTCATTGCATTTGTGGATGTTTTTTCTCTTTAATAATTTTCATCTCATCGCTGTGTTTTTATTGTCAGAAGCTCTCGGACTACAGCTTTTCTACCAAAAGAAAACCTTAAGTAGTTTCAGGACTCCAACTGCATCTAATATTATGACATTCTTCAGGGAGGACCCTAGTCTTTACCCTTCCCACCAAGGTTCTTCTAAACAAAAGTCTAAGGACTCAGATAAATCCCTATTATTTTAAACTATATGAATGTTGGCTGGTGGGAGGCAGATACTATAAAAATTGTGTACAAATAACTCCCCCTGTAAATTCAATAGAAAAACTATACTTAAAGTTACATTTAAAGCATTCAAGTATTGACAGGTTACTGAATAATGTGTGTACTGCAAATAACTGCAGTTTTGCATGACTTTTCCTAATGTAAGATACAAGGTGGATGAGGTAATATCTTTTATTGGACCAACTTCTGTATTAATATGCCTAGTAAGGAATCTATTTATCAAAAAAAATTACCAAAACCTTTTTTTTTGGTCTGTATTGTTACAAACATACTTGCTGACAGGTATTTTCAAATAAATTACCAAAATAATTGAAACTGGCATGATTATATGGTGTTGTTTTGACAAAATATGCATAATTTTAAAACACTGTGTGCAGAATTTTTAATTTTTTTGGCACAGAATTCCCCCAGGAGTAAAATTAGCAGCAGCACACTAGGGAATCTGGCCTATTATTTTTCAGTACAATTGCAGCAGTAACAGATGTCAGATGTATCTAAATATCTGGAGTTGTAGACTTTAATTTATACTATAACCCTAATACTAGTAGCCAAATGTATCTTTCTTTTGAACCTCCTGCAGTTAGTGAATCTATTTAAAGATTATTTTAATATTGATCACTTAATTTTTTTTGTCATTGTTTTGATTTGTGTTGCTGCTTGTCTGTAAAAAGGGTCTATCTAAAAGACAAGGAGTACTTGTGGCACCTTAGAGACTATCACTTCATCGGATGCATGCATCCGATGAAGTGAGCTGTAGCTCACGAAAGCTTATGCTCAAATAAATTGGTTAGTCTCTAAGGTGCCACAAGTACTCCTTTTCTTTTTGCGAATACAGACTAACACGGCTGTTACTCTGAAACCTATCTAAAAGACGTAACTCTGTATATAAACAATGCAGTGCTTTCTATAATTTGTGGCACAGTACTTCATGACATCAAAATATAGTTCCATCAATGTGGTCAGCTTTTCTTTGTTTTAATTCTTTATATCTAACTAAACAGATCATGTTCCCTGCTCAGAAGTATCAGTAACTGAGTGATATTTTTCTCTTCTATGTATTTGAAATATTACATCAGTATTACTCTGATCGACTGTGCTTCAACCACTCAGCCACACCACAAGACCAATGTATTTTCCCAACTATTACCACTGTTAAGCAATAACTCCATTGTGGGAGTATAGAAAACCATAATCTTCTATGTTAATAGCAGTAAAGA
Source organism: Chelonia mydas (assembly GCF_015237465.2). Taxonomy (NCBI): domain Eukaryota; kingdom Metazoa; phylum Chordata; order Testudines; family Cheloniidae; genus Chelonia; species Chelonia mydas. The sequence continues at coordinate 55,720,397 of NC_051251.2, forward strand.
TGGCAGATCTGTTGACTGGATATAAGCATGCTCTGCTATTTTGTAACTGTATATATTATTTTGAAGTCACACCCTTCAGTCTTTTACTTCAATGGGCACTTTTCTTAAATAATGAAAATGCTGTCGTTCCTTTTATGGTTCACCTTAAGGAAGATTTATTTTGCATTTGTGAAATTTTGGAGCAATATCTATGAGTGAGATTTACTGTATTAACAAAAGGGAAAATGACGGATGAAATAACCCCCAGGAAGACTGCATGATGCTCAAAAGACAGGCATTCCTTTTTATTTTTAAAAAGGGGGTTGGAAGGACTGGGAAAACTGGAGGATGCCACTTCCATATGGCACAGGCAAGATGTATGCATGGAGCGGTCTCTCCATGTGTGGATCTTGGTAACACCATCTTGTCCCCTATACTTTGCACCTCGTGATGGCGTACCAACCACTGAAGTCCCAGTTCAGCAAATTGATCTTTTATGTCAAAAATTAGTGGTAAGACATGACCCTATGTGGTCACCTGACTTATTGCTTTCTTGTATGCGGGGTATGGCAGTCGAAAGAACTGACTTTTTGGAATCTTAATATTCTGCTTCAGGAAAGTTTGAATACATGAGGGTTTCTTTAATTGACTATGAGAAAAACAGGATGCAAAAGGCCTTGTAATAGCTGGTTTCTATGCTCAAAGCTGGGATGTTCAGGCTCGAACTAGACAATTGCCAGTAGGCAATGAAATGGAATGGAAAATTAGAATCTCTGCTAAAGAAATAATACAATGTCTTTTGCCTAGTTGTTGCTCACTGTAAGAGATTTCCAAATCAAAGTGAATTATAGCATCCTATGACAGCTTTGCTGGCAATCTGGGCCTCTTATCCTCTTTACCTGTGTTGAATGTCTTAAAATGGGATTCATGAGATTATGGAAAGAATGTATATCACGTTCAATAGGGCAAGCCAAGATCAGGCCATTTAAGACAGAATCACACAGATGAAATCTTGCAATAGATAACTGATGTGAGAAATGCAGTGATCCTAAAATGTTGATAACATACCTATGGTCAAAGCATACAAAATATAAGGAGAAATGCTGGCTTCATTAAAGTCAATGGCAAAATTCCCATTGTCTTCTAAAAATCTAGCCCCACAGCATAGTAGGTTTTTATAGTAGTTCAATATGGTATTAACCGGGCTAACCCGTCTATGAGTGATGAGTTGATATTTTGATTGCTCGGCATCTAACCTCTGCCTCTGTCACAGGGTACCTCTGGCACTGGCACTGCCCAGCCAGTTTGTGTGGTCGCATGGTCACAAACACATACCAGGTTGTTACCCTTTCACTAAGTCTGTGTTTATTCTTCCTTGACAAAGTATTACAATATAATTCGGGTTTACAGCAAGAAAGAGACTTCCCTGCAGCGTTCAGTCCTCAGCCAAGGCTCACTCTCTGAGCTCCCTTACTTCCTGCTCCTTCCGCTTACTTCTGCCCAATTACATTGTTAGCCCAATGAGTACCACCTAGGTGCTCATAATCCCCCAACAGAAAGTGTTTAATTGCTCATAGCTGAGCTAACAAGCTTCTTCACGCAACATCAGTGACCAGAGTGGTAGTAAGAGTGCTCTGGCACAGCATCTCAAGGTAGCAAGGCAGTGCAGTCTACCCAAAGGCGTTAAAACATAGGCTCGCATCCTAAGCGATTGAAACAAATTTCACACAAGAATTTTGATGAATGATTATGCAATATACTCTGTAATCTTACAGAGATTACACTCTGGTCCAATGAAAGTAATTCATTTAAATGACAACACAGAACTGTATTTCCTGCACCTGTCAGAAGCAGGGCAAAGGCTTGGGGAAGTCAGGGGTAATAGAGGAGCTAAGGGAGAGGAAAGGAGTCTGGAGTGAACCTGGAGGGTTGTTGGGTGTGGGTGGGAGAAGTATGGAACAAGTTTTTTGGGGGTAGGGGGAGGATGGGATGGTTAGGGAGTTGGGGAGCCTCCCCCATGCAGACCTCAAACTTTCCCATACAGTCAGGCACATCTGCTCCTTTCCCTGCACCTCCCTCCCATGTGTTCCAGCCCCCCCTCCCCCACGTGGCCTTGCACCTCCACTCCCATTCAGCCCCTGACTCACTGCTGTTATCCCACTAGCTCCTGACCCCACGCCCCAGTCTGTCCCCCCACTAGCCATTCTTAACCCCAGTCTGGTGCCACCCTTCTCCCCAGCAGTCCCGTGTGCCCCATTCTGTCCTAACCTAGCTCCACTGGCTGAGTGCTGTGATGAACTTCTATGCCTGAGGGAATTCTGCAACTCGGCACAAGCACAGAATTTGTTTTCCCAGCCACAGAAAATACATTCTGCTCAGAAATGCTGCAGTTCCCACCAGAGGCTGCTGTGGTGCCAGAACTGCCAGCTTCATTCATGGTGCTGACTGTTCTGGCACCACAGTGGCCTCTGGTGTGTAAAAGACAGAGCTGCAGCACTTTTTGGACAATATATTTTCTGTAGGAAAAAAATAAATGTACAGGACACATGAATTCTGTGCATCCACAGTGGCAAAGAATTCCCCCAGGGGTATAATTTGCACTAAACTGTGGTGACATCCTCGAGCCATGGGAAGATCACCCCAGTGCAAGGTGGATGCTGATGGTACAGAAGCTCCTATGCTACTCTTCTTCCCTGCTGCTGGCATAGCAGCATAGACAGGGCCCCTTAATGGTGTGGCTTTGGCCTTTTGGTGTTATTAGCATGTCTTAGTCTGATCCAATATAAGAGCTGTTTTAACTCACACTGAGGGAGCAGCTCTGTACACAGTAGCCCAGGAATTTGGAATTACAATAGGTGAGTTCTATGCCACATTTGCGCACAGACAGCCTAGTTTATGTTTTGTGCCTATCTGCCAGACCCCAAGGATTTAGCCCAACCGCTCAAGTCTCTGGTTGGTCACAAAAAGAAATGTGATAACTCAAACCAAGGAATGCACATTGCAGTTGAAACATTACAACATGGTAATGGTAGGCCTATTACATAAAAAACCCAAAGGTGGCAGAGTTTATACCACAGATACAATCAAGATGTTATTACCCTTTGAGTTCAGAATTGTTCAGGTAATCCTAATAATATACTTTTATCTCATCTAGGTGGGGAAGTTTCTGTATTCCAAAGAAAAAGTTCAATACACTTTTTAGAAAATCACATCTTTAAAAGTCTGGGGCTCTGTCTAGTCAGACAGATTAGCAACTATTGTATGTTCAGTTTGGTGCAGGTTGTAAGAGGGACACACACTGCACGCTCTCTCATGGAGACTAGTTTTATTGTTCACTTATTCTGAAGTGAAGATCATTCTGAAAGAATCTGTTTGTTCTTTCTGTATGAAAAAATATTACAGTACCAAACTAAAAACAGCACAGATGTGATGTCATTTCTTTCCCTCCAACATAAAATCAATATAACACAAAATGGAGACTTGTAGGGATTGACAAACGAGTTTAGCTTAACTAAGAACGAACTCAAACCATCACTCAAACCTCCAGCTGAACTTTGAGGTTTAAAGACTCTTAACATTCTGTCATACACTACATTAGTTTTTGTGCCTGTGCTCATTCACCCCTTTATTTCCTGCATCAATACTGAAAAGCAGAAACATCAAGAAATAGAAAGCTATTATTTGAACAATTCTGGCATGACAGGAGCCAAGCAGTGGTGGAAATCTCACAAGATTAGAGACTTTGTTGGGAAGTTTCCAAGCTTTTTTGTAGATCCAAAATGTTTAGATAGCGGAATATAACTGGGTCCTTAGTGACGTAAGTATTTGGTTTATGTTTGTGAAATGCTCACGCTCCCTAGAACCATGGGTTAAAATTTTGGCAGCATTAATTCATTTTTTCAAGGCAGATAAGTATCATGTAGTTTATTTTGTGGAAGTGATTCAGATAACATTAAAACTTGAGGTCAGCACTTCCAAATGCAAGCCACTCTATGCTAAAATCATACTTAGGCACCTAAACAAAAGCAGCCTGATAAATTAAAGCTCAGCATCTCTGATTAAGTGAATCTTACATGATAGGAGCTTATTTACACATTATCACCCCCCTTTAAAAAAAAAAAAGCAAAAACATAGGATTTACAGCTTTTACCTTTTAAATATGAGGGTAGAAAATATTATTCGATGCATTAATGCTCATGTAACAATGAAAGTTTGAGATATTTATCACATTTGACAGTATTATTTCATATTTTATTAGACTAGGGCTTCTCAACCAGGTAAGCCCTTCCATACTACTAAAGGGAAGGGGAATCCCAGTATGGAATAGGTTGACAACCATATTAGTTAATACTAGTGTATTTACATAATACTTTTCATGTAAGGATCAGTAACCAACTCCCCAGCCAACTTGCATATCCAGTGGGGGATGGGGGAGAAGGTAGATGTATGTAAAGATCAAGAATGGCTGTCAATCTAATTTTTTATAATGTTCTCAAAAGTTATACAATTATTTCACACCTTTTTGAATGCTACTGAGATCCAAATGAAGGATATAACTGGCTGCGGTCGTGCTGATTAGTTAGTTATAACCTGATTTCATTCTCAGGGCATTATAAGGCCTAGCAGAACTAACCATCATTGTAAACTGAAAGGTTTGCTTGTACAAGGGGCATTCACAAATCTAGCCTGACAGAGAAAAAGACCAAAACAGTCCATGTTCAATTGTTCATTTTTTAGTATATCCCCCTTGACATCAATGCATTTGATCCAGCACAGCTGCAGCTTGGCTATGCCTGGCTTGTAGGAGTCCAGCATGTCCAGAAACCCTTCAACTCTTCTCACAAAGATCTTCCTTCATCTTGAGGCACATAGGAGTGTCAGGGAGCCAAATCTGGTGAATAGGCTGCATGGGGAAGCAGTTGAGCCACATTCAGTAGCTGTGGTCACTGCAACCTGGGATGTCTGGGGTGATGCACTCTCCTGCAAAAGCAAAAAGTTCCAAAAGTTCTCAGGAGAGGTCAAGTCACACATTTTTGATCAGCAGTCAACACTCTGGGCACCCGTCTTACTAACACCTTTCTCATGCCCAAGTCTTCATCTAGGATGGCATGCACTGACCTAATGCTGATGCCCGCTATCTCAGCTGTGAGACTGACTGTTGATCTTCTGTCATTCATCACCATCTTGTGAACTGGATCAACTTGTGCTGGTATGGTAGCCTCTGAGGCATCCCCACCTTCGCTCAAGTGCACTGCTGATTCTCCCTCGCTTAATTCAGCAGCCACACACTCTGGCATATAGAGGTCCATCATCCCCCAGGATTGCCACCATGTCCTCATGGATTTCCTTTGGGGCAAGCCTTTCTTACTGAGGTACTGGATTACCACTCAGTTTTCATTCTTCTCCATTTTCCAAATCTTAGGTAACTGACTCACTTCAACCACATGTCCTCGTAAGTTCTGTACTGATGAAAAATGGTTTCTGACAAGGAAACATCACAGATCAAACTACTGATTCTTTTAAATCTATTGGGCCTTAGCATATCATTAAATAGGTCAAGCCAGACAGTAACTGAACGACCCTCATATGCGTGTGCAAATGCGCACGATTTGGGAAGATTGCTGTTTTATAATCTGGATATACTGATCATTCCAATATTATTTAATTATTGTTGGTAGCACCCACCTATGCCAGGTGCTTTCCTAATATAAAAGAAGGCACAGCCCCTCTCCTGAGGAGTTTACAATACAAGAGGGGAAAGGAAAAAAAAAAAAGGAATGCGACACTAACTAAAATGGTGGTTATTCAAGTCTATCATGTTAGACTGAATGTTTTCCAGGGGCTTGTAATATAACTTTATACAGGTTTAAACATATCCAGAATATTAGTCCCAAATATTCCAATGCCTTTATCTCTGGTAATGTATGGCAGCACTTTAATTTGTCTTGGATAATTAATGAATTCCTCCTATGAGTGGTTCCCCAGGGGAACTGGGACACCACTGAGCCCCCTGACCCACCAGCCTCACTGATGTGACAATCTGCAAAGCCCTCCAGCCTGCACTTTCACCAGCATTCATACAGGTAGGGACACACCCAGCTGCAGTTACACGCAGGCTCTCCAACCACCAGCTTCCCAGCCTGGGAACCCAGAGCAGTACCATCCTGCCCTGGTCAAATCAATACAAACAACAAAAAAAGATTCAGGAAATGTTTGACAAATAGATTCCTTACTAGGCATATTAATATAGAACTCTGAGTAATAATTCATTTAAACTACAATACAGAACTGTATTTCCTGCACGCCTCAGAAACAGTGCAAAGGCTTGGGGGAGTCTGGGGTAACAGAGGAGCTGAGGGAAAGGGAAGTAGATTGCTGGGAAGGCGCCTCGGTGTGAACTTGAGGGCTGTTTTGAGTATGGGTGTGAAAAGTATGGAACAGGGTTTTTTGTGGGGGAGTGAGGAGGGACTGTTAGGGAGCTTCCCCCATGCAGACCCTGGCTGACCCCTTGCCTCTCCCATTCAGTCAGGCACATCTGCCCCTGTCCCCATGTGTTCCTGCACCCCCATGTGTTCTTGCACCCCCTGTCCATAGGTGTCCCTCCACCCCCACTCTCCCCATCTGGCCCTGAACCCCTTCCCGTGGCCCTGTATCCCCTCCCCATGTGTCTGTGCCCCCACCCAGCCACTCCCCTATCCCTATGTATTCCTGTATCCCCTCCCACACCGTAATGTGGCCCTGCAGCTCCCTCCCCCGTGGCCCTGTGCCTCCACTCCCATTCAGCCCCTGCCCCAGTCTGTCCTCCCCCACTAGCCCTTATGAGCCCATCTGACTCCCCAACAGTCTGTCTCCTGACCTGGCCTGACAGGCACTGTGAAGAAGGCAGGCTCTCTTCAGCCACTGGCCTGGAACTGCTGCTGTGGTCTGTCACCACAGTGCCCTCTGGTGGGCAAAAGGTGGATCAGCTTTTTTCTGCACAAAAAATATTAAAATATGCATGACTTATTAATTATGCATGCACACACTAGTATAGCATACCCCCAGGCGTAATATAGCTTTTGCCCTTGGCTCCCAAACCACTTTGTGGAAAAATACTGACATCCCAAGATGGCATCCAGAGACATGTGATCTAATCACATGTCCTTGTAGAGTCATAGCAGCCATTACTTATAGGCTGTTTGGAGCGTTCTCAGGAAGGCTCACCAGGTGGGAGATAAGCTTCACTTAAGGCCTATTGTTCTTTCTAATGGTTCATTGCACTGAATAGGCCCTTCCCAACCATCTGACTGAAAGCATCTTGCCTAGTAGGCATTACCCAGGTGTAACTACATTTGAAATACAGCTATACAGTCAATATTCATAACTTCAGATGAAAAATGATACATGCATACAAATAGGATAATATTCAGTAAATCATAACTTCCCAGTGACCCCTCACATGACTTATCTGGAATAAAATGCATAATTATGCTATAACCATATCATAATAATATCACTGTGAAAAATATGGGGTGCATGTCACACCTCCCACTCCACAAAGGAGGCATTTGCCTCTGAAAAGTAAAAGGGTGAAGAGTTTGTACTGTCACCATTGGGCACTGAATGGCAAACCCCTAATGAAGGTAGTGGGGTCAGACTGTAAGCCAGGTTAAGTCAGCCATGTATATCAATGAAGGCATTGGAGCTATGCTAATTAAAGAAGCTGGCCCATGGTCAATTTAGTAGTAAAGGAGCTTAGAGCTAACCTTCTTAGCCGCAATAGTGTAGATGTGCCATTTAACAATAAAATTCCAAAGAGATCTGGTTGAGTGGTTGAATTCCAAAAGCTATTCCCTTTTACTGTGACAGTAAAATGAGACAGATAGTTTGTTTAAATGATGTAGAAGTAAGGTAGTACAATATATCCAGATTAGAATAAGGATTATATTATACTAAAAGGTACCAAGTTATGTTATTGTCTCAGAAATAACAATAGAGGCACCAATTCTGATATCAATGTAAAGCAGGAGTAACCCGAATTAAATCTGTGGAGGGACACTGGTATACCATTAATAACGGAAAATAGTTTGCCTTTCTAACTCCCTCAGTATTCTACACAGAGGTTAAAAAAAGTGAACTACCTGCAGAAGAAATCTGATTATCATGAATAGAAGTAATTCATAGAACTGAAACCTACTGTCACTGAAATCAAGGGGAGAGATTCTCAATTTACTCCAATGGGATCAGGATAGGTCCCATACTTTGTAGACTGGTCAGACAGAAGCCAGCTGTTTGATTAAGGCACATTTCTTAGATATTGAGTGTGCTCTTGGTCAGGTGCCCTGTAGCCTAATTGGCTTCCAAGATCTAGACAAAGGGTTATTAGAAATCAATACACCACTTAAGTAGTTTTTTAAAAATTGGATTTCTTCCTGAAGTGACTGAATTTATTAGTCTGCTATAAACAAAGTGCTAATTAAATTACCTCATTTTCTTATAAAGTTACCATATTTCAGACAGAAATTGTTGGCTGTTCACTGGGAAATTCCTTGATCTCAGCATTTTGCTAAATCAAATATACTCACCAAAGCAACCTTATGACACTGTTGAAAACATGGTCAATTAATATGTGCTTATAGGAATGGATTTTAAAAAACGTTAGATTGTACAAGACAGTTTAGTGGATTAGTTTGGGTGTCCTGAAGAGCATACTTCAGCTAAGCAAGTCGGTCTTCCGTTGTGTAACTCCACAGTTACATGCTCTCCTGTATAACAGCCACCGCCCCCCCCCCCCAAACACACACACACTTCCTGTGTTTACTTGGATGTAACAACTATTACTTTGCACTATAAGAGAATTTTTTTAAGAGTGAGGTCTGGGAAGAGCCTCACTGGGTGTGTCTGCAAAGCAGCAGGGAAGAGCCTGACACACATTTCCCCCAAATAACTAACACAAGGAATACTATTATCCTTGAAAGGAAGAACGTCATACATGACCTATACAGAATGTTTAGTTTCAAACATTTAAGTTTCATATTAAAACAAAAAAACAAGGGTGGGGGGGAAGAAAGCAAAGCCACATTATGGCAAATTTAAACTGGAGATTTCTTATGTGCCTAAAAAGTAAAAGGTAAGCCCATACTGCAACATTCAGATCCAGATTTCAAACACCTCAGTGTCTGCGATGGCTCAGATCTGGGGTTTTTATATAGGTCTACTGTAAAGATAAGCACATCTGGATGTATATACTTTGACAAACTCAAAGTTCAGGGTTGTAGGAAGGGGGTGGTTCTACATTTTTTGATTGGGCTCCATAGTGCTGCCGGGGGGTGGGGGGCGGAGGGAAGAGATTTGAGAGAATGCAACACGAAGGAGAAGAGACGCTATTAGGTGGTCTCAGTGTGCCCCCCAGAAAATAGGGAGAAGTCTGACTAACTTAAAGACCTACTTGCTGCTGTCATAATTAAAGCTTTGAAGAATATTCCATTTCGACAAATATTTTCTGTATTCCCCGCCGCCATTAGAGATACTTGCCTGCAGACAAGATACGATGTTGTTGAGTTTGTCTGCTCCTACTGCTTATGTAATGCCAACAGACCCTAGGGATCTCTGGAGCTTGGTGCATGACCATCTACCGTATGAGCTAAAAGCCAACTGGCTCTTAGCTAAGGCCGTAGAGCAGACTAATTTTATCTAAGTGGCCTTGGTGCCACTAGATGGGACAGAAACCACGCCCAGGAGGTGTGTGGGTTACACATACTCCTCACTGCCAACATCAGAATTGGTTATCTGAGAGATTATATTATGATGTTACAACCTATCTTCCAGTAAAATAATGGATAAAAGACATAATTACATTAGATTACAACCAGTGGTGAGCTGGAGCCAGTTTGCCCCGGTTCGCGCGAACCAGTTGTTAAATTTTGAAGCCGATTTAGAACCGGTTGTTAAAGGAGTGGGCAAACTCCGGCCCACGGGCCACATCCGGCCCACAGGACCGTCCTGTCCGGCCCGCCTGAACTCCTGGCTGGGGAGGCTCCCCTGGCTTTGAATCCCTTTTTAATTTTTACTCACCTGGCGGCACTCCGGGTCTTTGGCGGCACTTCTGCGGCGGGTTCTTCCCTTGCTCCGGGTATTCGGCGGCAATTCGGGGCAGGTCCTTCAGTGACGCCGAAGACCTGGAGCAAGGGAAGGACGTGCCGCTGAAGACCCGGAGCGAAGGAACCAGTTCTTCAGATTTTGGCAGCTCATCACTGATTACAACTAATCTTAGCGTCACAGGGCACTCTACGCACCACTAGATGGCACCTCCTCCTGGCCACTGTGGGGATTAGCTCTGCAATCTGACACCCCTTCCTGTGGTTGCACCCCATTTCTCCACTGCTCTCTGTCTGCAGCCCCTCTCTCACTCCAGGAGTTGCTGCTACTGTCCCTCCAGCCTGGTCACCATATGGTTTACCCTTCTGGGGTATTCTTTCAAAGTCTCTTTTCACCCACAGTGGCAGGCAGCCCTCATGCCTGCTGCCATAACTGAGCCACTCCTGCAGTGACACAAGCAGTCTTTCAGTTCACTGCCCTGCTGGTGTCATTTCCTCCATGGCCAATAGGGGAACCCAGGCACACCTACTCCAGGTTCCAGCTCAGACCTCTAATCAGCAGAGAAGGTCTACTCCCCTTCTAGACCTTCCAGCTACTTTCCCTGAGCTTTCCTGTGTGGCTGGCTTCTCCTCACACCCTCTGTGTTTGCCAGCCTCCCAGCTCCCTCCTCAAGAAGTAGCTGTGGGCTACTTACCTCTGTAACCTCCAAACAGACATCCCTTCCTCCAGGAAGTGACTACAGTAGACTTCCCTAAAGCCCCTATCTGCTGGGAGCTTCTGGGCTTTGTAAAGGCCTCTCTTCTTCCCTCAGAAGTGAGCTTCTCCAAAGTAGCTCCCTCCACACAATTTAATTGTCTGATTGGGCTCACTTGGCCTAATTAAGCACTCAATGTGGTGAGTGCTCGAGGTGGGGGCAGCACGCAGAGCCCCATGCCCCACCTAGAAGCTGGGCCTGCTGCTGATCACTTCCAGGGTGCAGCGTGGTGTCAGAACAGGAAGGAACTAGGCTGCCTTAGCCAGGCAGCACCACCAACGGGACTTTTAACGGCCCAATCAGTGGTGCTGACCAGAGCCACCATGACCCAGTGCCTTACATTCTGCAACCCAGTACGGTGTCATGACCAGCAGTTTGAAAAACCACTGACCTAGGCTGTGCAGGGCCTTGAAAGTGAAGACAAGCAGCTTATGTTTGATGTAATAGAGAAGGGAGAAGCCAGTAGGAGGATGGAAAGAGGGGGTGACATGGTCAAAGAGACAAGCTAGGAAAGTGATTTTATAATATTTCATAACTGACAACATGCATCACTCTCTCCTAAAGTATCAGTTATTAGCCATTGCAGCATGTGAGACTAGATGGACAAACTGATTCAGTTTGTCAGATTTTATTTCCATCTACCAGCTTAAAAAAAAAAAACAACCAAAAAAACCCCACATCATTCTTTCCTACCTCCCAAGTGAGCAGAATGCCACTTGCCGTTAGAACTGAGTGACTTTATAACAAAGATTGTTTATCAAAAGGGGGTTAAACACGCAAATAATTGGGTGGGCTGAGAGGAAGAGAACCCTAAAGACAATAGTTCTAGAGTGCTGGCAAGACTCCACCTTGAATACAGAGTTCAGCTCTAGGCATTTAAATAATAGAAAAGAGTAGACCAATTGGAGTGAATTTAGAGAAGAGCAACAAAAATATTAAGAGAAAACACGATTTTATATATGCAGGAAAGATTAAGAGGAATATATATGTAAAGCTTTGCTAAATAATGAGAAGGGCAGGATATAACTACCTACAATTAAATAAATGTAGCAAAGCGAGACTCACTGGTGCAGCATCTCCTGCTGGTTGCCCTGGCAATTAGCTCACTTCCAATTCAGAGCACCCTCTGCTGGCCAGTGGCTCACCTGCCTCAGGCCCCCCCATATCCCTCCTGGACCCCAGTGCTCCTTACCTTGGGGTTCTGGCCCAACAGGACCCCCCACTGTCTGGGTCTCCCCTTCCAGGGGAACCCCCAACCCTCTAAGCCAACCTCACCTCAGTGGCTACTGCCAGTCATCATCTAGCCCCTGTTCACTGGGGCAGACTGAAGCGTAATGGCCACTCATCATTGGCAAGTGGGGGGTTGGACCCGCTGCCTTTCCCTGCAGTCCAGTACCTCTCTAGGCCTTCCTGTCAGGCTGCAGCCTGGGAGGTCACCAGGCCTGAGCTGCTCAGCCCCAGCTCTGTCCATGGTACCCTTTGCTCCTTCAAGCAGCTAGGTCCATCTCTTTCCAAAGCTAGAGAGAGACTGACCCAGCTCCTGGCTCACAAATCTTTTATAGGGCCAGCTATCTCCTAATTGGGCATGGCCCGAGCTTATGGCTGCCTTCCCAATCAGCCTATCTTTTCTCCTTGTTTTTCAGGAGCGGGGTAACTGCCCCACTACACTAAAAATTGTAAACAAGAAGGGAGAGGAATTGTTTAGAATAGTAAGGGATGGTATAACTAAGAGCAATGTGATTACAATAAAAGGAAGCGTAAGCAACACTTCTGGACAATGGGATCTATTGGGCTGTGAAATAGTCTCCCAAGGGAAATAGTAGAAGCCCCATTGTTTGAGGCACTTAAAACTGGACTGGACAAACCACTAAAAGAGAAGAAAACTGTTGAGAACAAAGTTGCCCTACCAGGGAAATTAACCAGCATTTTCGTCTCCAGCTTTTACAATAGCTTCCTTACAATTTGTGATCTGTTGTGAATGTAGAGTGAACCATATGCACCTTTGCCTGAGAATGCAAGAAAAACAGAATGTTCAAAGTGAAGAGACAAGATGTTTAGCAGAGAGGGAGGAAGAAGGGGAAGAGGCATGAAAATGTCTCCCTAGAAAAGTCAGATCTCAATCTATCATTACTTTTAAAGCCTGGTTTATAATATGCCTCTACTTACAATTTTTTGTGCACTTCCATGTGCATGCGACTCTTATGATTATCAGATGCACAGGTAGATACTGTATAGGCTTTGCACACAAGTGGAGACTGATGTTGAGAACACAAGTTAAAGAAAACAACCCTTTATCATTGTCAAAGAACACAGAGTCTTCGTTCTCAGCGTGGTTGTAACAGATCAGAGACAGTTTATTCTCAAGCAATTGCAATGAGGGGAACTACACACACGAGCAGGGATCTCCCTTACTCCAGGTAGGACTCCAAAGATAAACAACTGAGGCAAGCCTTTAAACCTTTTTGCGACAAACAATAATGATCACAGCTGCAGTTTGTTTATACATATTCCTACCTACTATCTTATTTTTCTCAATCAATTCTGCTACAGTCTACATTCCAATTTTAATCAAAGCAAGATCAAAAAACATCTCAGACAATTTTCCCAGCGCCTAGCACAAGCCCCGCTTCTACAAATCTTGCGTTATTACCAAAAAGGTTAGCCTAATACAAAACTCTGGCCTAACACAAAATTGACTACTATGCTTCCACACATCACAGGGCGTTGTCTCCTGCATCGTCTGTGCAGAAGAGCAATTTTAAATAAATAATCACAGTTTCAGGCTCTTTTAAAGTCTGAAGAGAAACTCTATTGTGCAAGGATATCTGAGGCTGCAAAGTATATCAGACTGCTTCATCTCAGTCCTCACAGTTAAGTGCTTTGATCAGATTCTTCTTTTGAGAAGTTTAACATAGATAACACCACAGACAGGATGATTTATGCTTTTTACTCCTGCAGTTTTGATGTGATGTAACTCTGGCACAGCAGTTTTTGAAAGGAAGATCAATAATATGAACAACACGTTCAGCTCAATCGTTTCTTTTAATGCAAACTAAATTGGAAATCTGTTTGATCTGTTTATTACAAAATTAATACTGTGCCTTCAGGCTGAGATATCTTTTGTCAAATATTGTCCCCATACAGCAACTTATGAAAGGATCTACATATCAGTTGCTCTTTTTATATGTACACCTCAGGTATATGCTGTTCTTCTGTATAAGGGGAATTTTGCACCAAAAAAAAAAAAAATTAAAAATTCTGCACACTTTTTAAAATTCTGCAAATTTTATTTGTCAAAATAACACTATATAATCATGCCAGTTTCAATTATTTTGGTAATTTATTTCAAAATATCTGTCAGCAAGTATGTGTGTAACAATACAGACATACACAAAAATTGCCCGAAGAGTAGAGAGTTAAAGAAACCCCTAAGTGTACTTCAAGGTTGTGTACCAGATTGGGTCCCATTCAAAAAATCAGGGAGGGAGGAAGAGAAGGTGGGGTGCCCACCTTATAACTTTTAGCTCAGGCTTTCAGTGGTTAAAGCAGTCACATGGGCTGTGGGAGACCTGGGTTCAATTCCTCCCTCTGCCAGAGGAAGAGAAAGGATTTAAACATGGGTCTCCCATCCCTCAAGAGAGTGCCCTAATCACTGAGCTATGGGATATTCTGATGTGGGGCTCCCTCATAAAGGCTCTCCTCTTAAAGCTGTTCCATTTTGAATAAATAACTAAAGAGTCAGTAGAGCAGGGGAGACTAGATCCTCAGTCACCCATATCCCAGATGAGTGCTCTAACCACAGAACTAAAACTTACAAAGTGGGTGGCACTGCTACTACCTTCTCCTCCTCCTCCGGCTGTTTTGTGGGTAGTTCCATCCCTGCCTAGCTCATTCTCACAAGAATGAGCCATCTGCCTCCTGTCATGGTTCCCAGACATGAATCATTAGGACAGACAGGCACTTAACTCCAGGCTGCAAGGAGGCACCTATCTCCATGAGCAGAGGAGAGATTAGGACATACCCCTGTTTTCAGCATCACCCTTTGGTTAGCTTAGGTGGCTTCTTACCTAGGGTGCTGGCTTTTGTTGATCTCATTCTCAGGCACCTATCTCTTCCCATTCAATGTGTAAGGATCCTAGGCAACTCACACAGACTTTGTGAACTGTAGTGTTGTTCCTGTGATTTTTTTAGGCACCTAAAAGTTAGGTGTTGTCAAATGCCTGCGTCAAAATGCCTAAATCCCTTTGTGAATCTAGCCCAGAAGCATTAAACTAGCAAAAGCCTTCTAATAAATTTTCATGTTAAGATTCATCTATCTGGTTTCTTTTCATATTGCTTCCGAAGGGTAAGAGCACAATCACAGTGGAAGGTAGTGGTAAAGATAACAAAATTATAAAATCAATAAAAAAAAAAAAAAGAGGAGTACTTGTGGCACCTTAGAGACTAACAAATTTATTTGGGCATAAGCTTTCATGGGCTCAAACCCACTTCATCGGATGCATGCAGTGGAAAATACAGTAGGAAGATATACATATAAACAAAGAACATGAAAAAATGGATGTTGCTATACCAACTGTAACGAGACCAATTAATTAAGGTGGGCTATTATCAGCAGGAAAAAAAAATCTTTTGTAGTGATAATCAGGATGGCCCATTTCAAACAGTTGACAAGAAGGTGTGAGTAACAGTGTGTGGGGGGGAAATTAGCATGGGGAAATAGTTTTTACTTTGTGTAATGACCCATCCACTCCCAGTCTTTGTTCAAGCCTAATTTAATGGTGTCCAGTTTGCAAATTAATTCCAATTCTGCAGTTTCTCATTGGAGTCTGTTTTTGAAGGGTTTTTTTTTTTGAAGCTTTTTTGTTGGAGAATTGCTACTTTTAGGTCTGAAACTGAATGACCAGGGAGGTTGAAGTGTTCTCCGACTGCAGAATTAGAATTAATTTGCAAACTGGACACCATTAAATTAGGCTTGAATAAAGACTGGGAGTGGATGGGTCATTACACAAAGTAAAAACTATTTCCCCATGCCCAAAAATATTTTATGGTATCCGCTGTAAGTTACAGTTGAACTTATTAGCCAATTTGTTACAAATATCATATCATTTTTGAAATCTTAAATTGAAATCATTAACAGAAACACTAGAACGATTACTAATTATCCTACTTAAGCTTTCTTTTGTATTATGACAGAAAAGTAGCAAGTCATTTGCAGAATTAGTCTCTCCAATAATTACCATTAAAAATTTATCAGGAACCATCCACAGGTTTAGATTCCACATTCAAAACAGTGAATGTGATTTTTAAGTACTCTATTTGCAACTCTTATTTCTGTACTTATGATTTCTGTAGTATTTAATTTTTTTTATTATTCTTTTCAATATTAGTGTATAACCACCATTTGCAGTTATGCAAGATATTATAAGATGCATAGCCATCTCATTAGGACTATTGCTGTTTTTTCTGCTCTCTGCTGCCTTCTAGAGATAAGATTCAATTAATAAAATAATAGCACTTTATGCTTCTATAAATGCATGTAATCCAAAGATCTCAAAATTCATAACACCTTTTTGTAGGAGCTAAGATTGCATCTATTTTACAAATAAGGACGTTGAAGACCAGGTGTCTCATAGTGCCCAAACTTGGACTGTCATGGCCCATGATAATAATTTGCCGGGGACCTGAAGGAGATACATAAATCTGCATATAAATTGACCTAAATGGTTATACTAAACATTTATACAAAACACCAAACTATTTCTTGTAGTGTAGTCTTCTGAATAGCTTAATAGAAACTGTATGAGATATCATCAGTAAAAATCTGGAAATAATTAGTTCTTACTTCAACCAGCTTCTACATTGATAGGGTGTGTTCATAGACCATATTTTATGCAGGGGTTAGCAAAAACACACAAGTCTAAGCCTAATATATTAAGAAACTGATTACAGATAACATGTCACCCTCAGAGATGTTCCAGTAAGCTTCTTTCACAGACTAGATTCCTTCCTAGTCTGGGCCCAATCCTTTCCCCTGGTACAGTCCTTGTTAGTTTCAGCAGACATCTTAGATGAAAAACAGGGGCTTTCTCATGACTGGCAGCCCTTTGTCCTGTTCCACCTCCTTTTATAGCTTTGGCACAAGGCGGGAATCTTTTGTCTCTCTGGGTCCCCACCCCTCCTTCTAAATGGAAAAGTACCAGATTTAACATGGATTCCAGTATCATGTGACATGGTCACATGCCACTGTAAGATCTCATTCTTCACTACCCATGGGCTGGCCCACAGGTACACAGGAAGGCTTGCAGGTTAATAAACCATTTACAACCAACTGTAGTCAATGGGAGCCATCAAGATTCTAAATCACCATTAACCTTTGCATAATTACAATAGGACCTCAGAGTTCTACTTCATATTTTACAAAAAGAAAAGGAGGACTTGTGGCACCTTAGAGACTAACCAATTTATTTGAGCATGAGCTTTCGTGAGCTACAGCTCACTTCATCGGATGCATACTGTGGAAACTGCAGAAGACATTATATACACAGACACCATGAAACAATACCTCCTCCCACCCCACTCTCCTGCTGGTAATAGCTTATCTAAAGTGATCATCAAGTTGGGCCATTTCCAGCACAAATCCAGGTTTTCTCACCCTCCGCCCTCCCACAAACAAACTCACTCTCTTGCTGGTAATAGCCCATCCAAAATGACCACTGTCTTCACAATGCATATGATAATCAAGGTGGGCCATTTCCTGCAGAAATCCAGGTTCTCTCACCCCCTCACCCCCCTCCAAAAACCACACACACAAACTCACTCTCCTGCTGGTAATAGCCTATCCAAAGTGACCACTCTCCTTACAACCTGCATGAAAATCAAAGTGGGCCATTTCCAGCACAAATCCAGGTTTTCTCACTCCCCCACCCCCATACTCACACAAACTCACTCTCCTGCTGGTAATAGCTCATCCGAAGTGACCACTCCCCCTACAATGTGCATGATAATCAAGGTGGGTCATTTCCAGCACAAATCCAGGTTTTCTCACCCCCCCCCCCCCACACACAAACTCACTCTCCTGCTGGCAATAGCTCATCCAAACTGACCACTCTCCCCACACTGTGCATGGCAATCAAGGTGGGCCACTTCCAGCATAAATCCAAGTTTAACCAGAACGTTGGGGGGGAGGAAAAAAACAAGGGGAAATAGGCTACCTTGCATAATGACTTAGCCACTCCCAGTCTCTATTTAAGCCTAAATTAATAGTATCCAATTTGCAAATGAATTCCAATTCAGCAGTTTCTCGCTGGACTCTGGATTTGAAGTTTTTTTGTTGTAAGATAGCGACCTTCATGTCTCTGATTGCGTGAACAGAGAGATTGAAGTGTTCTCCGACTGGTTTATGAATGTTATAATTCTTGACATCTGATTTGTGTCCATTTATTCTTTTACGTAGAGACTGTCCAGTTTGACCAATGTACATGGCAGAGGGGCATTGCTGGCACATGATGGCATATATCACATTGGTGGATGTGCAGGTGAACGAGCCTCTGATAGTGTGGCTGATGTTATTAGGCCCTGTGATGGTGTCCCCTGAATAGATATGTGGGCACAGTTGGCAACGGGCTTTGTTGCAAGGATAGGTTCCTGGGTTAGTGGTTCTGTTGTGTGGTATGTGGTTGTTGGTGAGTATTCGCTTCAGGTTGGGGGGCTGTCTGTAGGCAAGGACTGGCCTGTCTCCCAAGATTTGTGAGAGTGTTGGGTCATCCTTCAGGATAGGTTGTAGATCCTTAATAATGCGTTGGAGGGGTTTTAGTTGGGGGCTGAAGGTGACAGCTAGTGGCGTTCTGTTATTTTCTTTGTTAGGCCTGTCCTGTAGTAGGTGACTTCTGGGAACTCTTCTGGCTCTATCAATCTGTTTCTTCACTTCCGCAGGTGGGTATTGTAGTTGTAAGAATGCTTGATAGAGATCTTGTAGGTGTTTGTCTCTGTCTGAGGGATTGGAGCAAATGCGGTTGTATCGCAGAGCTTGGCTGTAGACGATGGATCGTGTGGTGTGGTCCGGGTGAAAGCTGGAGGCATGTAGGTAGGAATAGCGGTCAGTAGGTTTCCGGTATAGGGTGGTGTTTATGTGACCATTGTTTATTAGCACTGTAGTGTCCAGGAAGTGGATCTCTTGTGTGGACTGGACCAGGCTGAGGTTGATGGTGGGATGGAAATTGTTGAAATCATGGTGGAATTCCTCAAGGGCTTCTTTTCCATGGGTCCAGATGATGAAGATGTCATCAATATAGCGCAAGTAGAGTAGGGACGTTAGGGGACGAGAGCTGAGGAAGCGTTGTTCTAAATCAGCCATAAAAATGTTGGCATACTGTGGGGCCATGCGGGTACCCATAGCAGTGGCGCTGATCTGAAGGTATACATTGTCCCCAAATGTAAAATAGTTATGGGTAAGGACAATGTCACAAAGTTCAGCCACCAGGTTAGCCGTGACATTATCGGGGATAGTGTTCTTGACGGCTTGTAGTCCATCTTTGTGTAGAATGTTGGTGTAGAAGGCTTCTACCTCCATTGTGGCCAGGATGGTGTTATCAGGAAGATCACCGATGGATTGTAGTTTCCTCAGGAAGTCAGTGGTATCTCGAAGGTAGCTGGGAGTGTTGGTAGCGTAGGGCCTGAGGAGGGAGTCTACATAGCCAGACAATCCTGCTGTCAGGGTGCCAATGCCTGAGATGATGGGGCGCCCAGGATTTCCAGGTTTATGGATCTTGGGTAGTAGATAGAATATCCCAGGTCGGGGTTCCAGGGGTGTGTCTGTGCGGATTTGATCTTGTGCTTTTTCAGGAAGTTTCTTGAGCAAATGCTGTAGTTGCTTTTGGTAACTCTCAGTGGGATCATAGGGTAATGGCTTGTAGAAAGTGGTGTTGGAGACACCATCACAGGGCCTAATAACATCAGCCACACTATCAGAGGCTCGTTCACCTGCACATCCACCAATGTGATATATGCCATCATGTGCCAGCAATGCCCCTCTGCCATGTACATTGGTCAAACTGGACAGTCTCTACATAAAAGAATAAATGGACACAAATCAGATGTCAAGAATTATAACATTCATAAACCAGTCGGAGAACACTTCAATCTCTCTGGTCACACAATCAGAGACATGAAGGTCGCTATCTTACAACAAAAAAACTTCAAATCCAGAGTCCAGCGAGAAACTGCTGAATTGGAATTCATTTGCAAATTGGATACTATTAATTTAGGCTTAAATAGAGACTGGGAGTGGCTAAGTCATTATGCAAGGTAGCCTATTTCCCCTTGTTTTTTTCCTCCCCCCCGACGTTCTGGTTAAACTTGGATTTATGCTGGAAGTGGCCCACCTTGATTGCCATGCACAGTGTGGGGAGAGTGGTCAGTTTGGATGAGCTATTGCCAGCAGGAGAGTGAGTTTGTGGGCGGGGGGGGGGGTGAGAAAACCTGGATTTGTGCTGGAAATGACCCACCTTGATTATCATGCACATTGTAGGGGGAGTGGTCACTTCGGATGAGCTATTATCAGCAGGGGAGTGAGTTTGTGTGAGTATGGGGGTGGGGGAGTGAGAAAACCTGGATTTGTGCTGGAAATGGCCCACTTTGATTTTCATGCAGGTTGTAAGGAGAGTGGTCACTTTGGATAGGCTATTACCAGCAGGAGAGTGAGTTTGTGTGTGTGGTTTTTGGAGGGGGGTGAGGGGGTGAGAGAACCTGGATTTCTGCAGGAAATGGCCCACCTTGATTATCATATGCATTGTGAAGACAGTGGTCATTTTGGATGGGCTATTACCAGCAAGAGAGTGAGTTTGTTTGTGGGAGGGCGGAGGGTGAGAAAACCTGGATTTGTGCTGGAAATGGCCCAACTTGATGATCACTTTAGATAAGCTATTACCAGCAGGAGAGTGGGGTGGGAGGAGGTATTGTTTCATGGTGTCTGCGTATATAATGTCTTCTGCGATTTCCACAGTATGCATCCGATGAAGTGAGCTGTAGCTCACGAAAGCTTATGCTCAAATAAATTGGTTAGTCTCTAAGGTGCCACAAGTACTCCTTTTCTTTTTAAGAGTACACAAGAATTTCAGCTTTCATTTTTTTAAGTCTGTTTCTAGCCCTTTTGGGTGTAGAGGGAAAAAAAACCTTGAAAATGTGGTTCCTAAAGGTTCAAAACCCAGAAGGGAAATAAAAAGAAAACAAAACATATCATGGATTTTTCCCCCCAATATCTCATGGGGTTTGGGGAGGGCCAAACCTCACAGTTTTTGAATGCTGAGATCAGCAAAATTGGTATCATCTTTTTTGTCCCACCTCATAATTTGTCTCAGTTGCCCTCCTCATTCTGAGGGATGTCACTCATTTAGTCCCAAAGTTATCTGTCTTTCACAACAAAAAGGGGGGAGACACCTTATAATGCTTATGAATGTGAATATGATGTAATTGGAATATGCCTTATGCAAAAGGTCTCTTGTAAGGTATCATTACAAAGGTTATAACCTACTGAATATATTCACCTATTTGTATGAATGTTTCATTCTTGTATCTGAAACTAAAATATGAAGTTTCAGAGTAACAGCCGTGTTAGTCTGTATTCGCAAAAAGAAAAGGATGCACCGGATGCACATCCGATGAAGTGAGCTGTAGCTCACGAAAGCTCATGCTCAAATAAATTGGTTAGTCTCTAAGGTGCCACAAGTCCTCCTTTTCTTTTTGCGAATACAGACTAACACGGCTGTTACTCTGAAACTTCATATTTTAGTTTCAGATACAAGAATGAAACATTCATACAAATAGGTGAATATATTCAGTAGGTTATAACCTTTGTAATGATACCTTACAAGAGACCTTTTGCATAAGGCATATTCCAATTACATCATATTCACATTCATAAGCATTATAAGGTGTCTCCCCCCTTTTTGTTGTGAAAGACAGATAACTTTGGGACTAAATGAGTGACATCCCTCAGAATGAGGAGGGCAACTGAGACAAATTATGAGGTGGGACAAAAAAGATGATACCAATTTTGCTGATCTCAGCATTCAAAAACTGTGAGGTTTGGCCCTCCCCAAACCCCATGAGATATTGGGGGGAAAAATCCATGATATGTTTTGTTTTCTTTTTATTTCCCTTCTGGGTTTTGAACCTTTAGGAACCACATTTTCAAGGTTTTTTTTTCCCTCTACACCCAAAAGGGCTAGAAACAGACTTAAAAAAATGAAAGCTGAAATTCTTGTGTACTCTTAAAAAGAAAAGGAGTACTTGTGGCACCTTAGAGACTAACCAATTTATTTGAGCATAAGCTTTCGTGAGCTACAGCTCACTTCATCGGATGCACCGGATGCACATCCGATGAAGTGAGCTGTAGCTCACGAAAGCTTATGCTCAAATAAATTGGTTAGTCTATAAGGTGCCACAAGTACTCCTTTTCTTTTTGCGAATACAGACTAACCCGGCTGTTACTCTGAAACTTGTGTACTCTTATCACTCTAAGAGCTGGAGTTTAAAACAAAAAAAACTCAAATTTTGTGACAATCGGATTACTCACAATACCTGGAAACTAAAGCATCAGGTCACCTTGAAGGCCATACGGAACGAGAACCCATAGTGCACTGCCAACCCTCAACTCTCACCACTAGACCAGGCTGGCCCACGTTGCTCTATGCTGGAATAGAGAGAGACCGAAACTACATATCCCGGCATGACCCGCACCACCCTGGTGAGGTTCATTGCGCACGCGCCTCCGGCAAAAAAATCCCAGGTGCCTCCCCGGCACGCCGACACTGTTTAGCTCCGTGTCTGGGTGGAGCGCGAAGGACTACAAATCCCAGAGCGCATCGGGAGTTAGGGTCGCGGCGCGTGCGCAGAATGGGGTCCGCTAAAGCCGCGGGTCGGTTTGAAGCGGGGGAGGAGCTCCATGGAAACGGGGCCGCGAAGTGTCAGCGAGCGGGGTAAGGCTGGCCCGGGGGGAGCTAGAGCACAGCCCCCATCGCCCGTGGGGCCCGGCAGCTCCCGCGGGGGGAAGGGCTGGGCCTGGGGGCGGCGGGGTGGCAGCCAATAGGCCTGGGAGTGGCCGAAGCCGGGCGCCCGGCTGGTCGAGCTCTTCATTCACCCTGCGACCCGGCCACTTCGCCCCCAGGTAGCCGCTGGACGCGGGGCAGCGATGGCCAGGCCGCCCATCGCCCCCGTGAGCGTCAGGGCCACAGCGCCCGAAGCCTTCGCCGTGCTCCGCCAGAGGATGAGCGTCGTTGAGGAGCAGACCAGCGCGCTGGCGAGAGACCTAGAGATGCTGGGTGTGAACGGACAGAGGTACGGTTGGGACGGATTGTCCGGGTCCGTCTTTTCCTGGGGAATGCGCCGTATTTGTTGGTAGTCTCTGCTTGTTCCACTTTTGTTTCCGAGTGAGCTGGTATCTCGGCGTCTCTGGGGAGCAGAAATTGCTAGCAGAGGCACATGCTGCAGCCATCAGGCATAGCAAGAAACATTCCAGCGGCATGAAACAAGATTACCAAAAAGAATGATATAAATGGTGCCACATGTTCTCTTCTTTCAGCCTTGATCTCTTCCATTCAAAGCCCTTAGAGACACCTGGGAGCCCCCAGCCCGTTAGCCCGGTTCGGGCCAGGGTAGCGTTTGCAGGTGAAAGTGACATGCTGTGGAAGAACTGTGAATCGCTCGTGAATCGAATGTGCCGGCTGGAGAGTGTTGTGCAGACCTTGAAGCTAAACCTCTTCCGGCTGCAGACTGAAAAGGAGCTGAATCCCAAGCATGCAGGTACAGACAGTAGAAAGCTGGTTTTTGTGTTGGTAGCAGATGTTCTCATTCTCTTTCAGCCCTTCAGATGCAATTTTTTCTGCATTTCTTTATAATGACCATTTTTGATCCTCTCTTGCTGTCTGGCAGCGCATCTGGAACAGCGTATGAATGCAATGCAGGAGGAACACTTGCAGGAACTGAAGGTTGTGCAGCTAGAGGCAATGAAGTTGCGCCAACAGCTAAGTGAGGCAAAAGAGGATGTAGAAAAGGCACAGGAAGAAGTTCAAAGATTAAGTGCTGCTTTGGAAATTGCCACAGCAACTAAGGTACAGGAACTGGCTGTGAGTGTGCATGGTGGTGTGCTGAGCTGAGTTCCTTCTAAGCTGCACGGCCACGAAGCTGCTGATTGAGCCTCGTGCAGGGGCTCAGGGCCATGGCGGGGGGAGATGTCTCTCCCCCAGCACGGACCTGCTGGTGTGGGGAGAGGCTCAGTCACCCTTCCCTGCCAGTCCCAGCATGGACCTGCAGCGGTGGGGAGAGGCACCCAGGGGTGAAAGTAACTTAAAAATCTTACCGGTATGGAAGCCTCGCTCTGGGCCCCCGGAAGGGGCGGGGCCTTGGGTGAAGGGGTGGGTCAGTCTTCAGCACTGCCCAGCCTGCACCGCCCGGCACTTCGGCAGCAATTTAAAGGACCCAGGGCTCCAGCTGCTGCGGTGGTAGTAGTGGCGGCTGGGAGCCCTGGGCCCTTTTAAATTGTTAGGCGCCGGGGCAGCTGCCCCTTTGGCCTCCCCCCTCTTGGCAGACCGGGGGGCAAAAGAGGAAGTGATGTTAAAGCACTGCTGCGGTGGCAGCGCTTTAACGTCGGCTGTGTACAGGCCCATCCCAGTGACCGCTTCTTACCGGTAAGCTGTACTGGCCCACTTTCACCTCTGGAGGTGCCCCTCCCCTTGGGCCCCAGCATGGACCTGCCCTGGACTTACTGCAGCTGGGGGAGAGAAGCCCCACCCTCAGCCCGGCAGAGCCTTGCCAGAGCTGCTGCAGCCAGGAAGAGGCGCCTCTTCCCCAGCCCCAAGCTGCCGCAGCGAGAAAGAGAGCTGGGGGCGTCCTCTCTCCCACCGCAATCCTGGGGCAGCCTGCACCCTAAACCCCTCATCCCTAGCCCCACCTCAGAGCCTGCACCCCCAGCAAGAACCCTTGCTCCCCCCCACCTCAACCCTCTGCCCCACCCCTGAGCCCCCTGCCACACTCCAAACCCTCGGCCCCACCCGAACCACATGAATTTTTGTTACGTGCATCAATATGAAGATGATGTGTCACACATCACCGCCATATTGGTTCAATAACAAAATTCATTCTGCATATGGGTGGGAAAAATTAAAGGGAACACTGGTGCTGAGAGTTGTAGTCCTTGAAGAGTGTCTATACTGATTCCAATACTAAGGCACTGGTCTTTAAAGGCTGCCAACTTTGAAAATGAGACTCTGCTTTGAGGTGCTCGGAGGTTAGGTGTGTGTGATTAGAAATGGCATTGTGTGGGTTGTGCTGTTTTTGTTGGAGTAAAAGTCAATCTCATCTTTGTGAATGGGACTCTCTGTATCCAGCAATAAATAGTGATAAACTGAGAGTGACTTGGGGGAAAAAAAAAACCAAACAAACCACCCTGTATTTATAACCCCTCAAGAATTGGGATTCTCCACCTCCAACTCATGGATTGCTAAGCACACCTCCATTTTTCTGTATACTCTTTGGGTCCCACAGCTAGGCCACCATCCTTTCAGCTGAAGAGGACTGGTCTGGAATCTGTTATCCCATCTTCTTAATTGTCTTAAGTGGTTGCTGAAAAGCAGTGCAAGGTGTTTTGTCTCTTTAGAGCACCAGACTAGAACTAGGAATCAAACCCAGGTCTCAGCATGGCATGAAATGTAAAACATGCATGGGTTACTGGCCAGCCTGGTTTTGAAATACTCTTCAAAGTTTTGCTGCAGTTGTGAGGCATAAATTATTATTTATTATTTGTCCTTTTTAGACAGATGTAGCCATTGCAGCAGAGGAGCTGAGGACAACAAAACACATAATGAACCATAGACTTCAGGAGGTAAGCACAAAAGAAGGTTAGAAGGAAGAGTGAGGTATAAGATTTTTGGGGAAAAGCCTGGATGGTGATCTGGGTATGAATCTATGAAAACCAGGAATGGAATATGCACATCTGAAAGAAGGCTGCTGAGCATGCCTCGATCTACAAACCTAAGACAGAATGTCCTTCATGCAAGATACAAAAATGCGTTAGTTGAAGTTACTAACAGAGACCTGAGTTCCATGCTGTGGAAGTAGGTTTTACCCTTCGCCGACAATCTTCTGCTTCTTGTGGTCATGAAGAATGACTTTATTGCATCCAAAATGGAACTGGTGACTTAATGTCTGCTACCTAGTGAACAAGTTGTAGCAGATATCTTGTTATGGACTAATTAAAGAAATAGAGTGCAGACATGAGGCATCTTATTGTCCTGATGAAGTAGGGTGTGAGCTTCTGCAAAGCAGCCTAATCCTGTTTGAGAATGTGGGTTATGTCCCTTATGTCATTTAATAACTTCTCAAGCCAAATGAGCAGCAGTTCTGAAAGACTTAAAAGGTGTCCTGATCATGTCTTGGCCAGAAGGATGCTTGATGCAATATGCAGGCCGCAGTGGTGTTAAGTCTTTAGGGAACAGAAAGGATGTGAGCAGCTGGAATGGGAGCAGTTGGTGAGATCATGCAAATCACTCCGTCCACGATGAAAATGGATTTCCTCTCCCCTCCCCCCCAGCACACCTTGCTCCATAAAATGGGAGGGAAAGAGAAGATGAATTCCCTCCTAAGTTCACAAAACCATAAATGCCTCATGGGAGTGCCAAAAAGCTAAGTGCTTTTTCTCACTGTTCTTGAGACCCTAAAGCCGTAGTTGTCAAAACCTCCAACTACAAATACAATGTGGATACTCTTTGTCAGCATAGGTCACGCTGAAAACTTAATCATAAAAGTGAATATCAAAGAAAGTAGTACACTTAAATGTACGTGAGCGGCTTCTCTGACTTCTGGTGTGGACCACCTTCCTTCCCATTCACAATCACACAGAACAGCATCAATTGATGATTGAGTCTCTCTGTAGAAACTATAACAATTACTTTCCTGGCATTCCTTTTTTATATATTTTCAGCTTCTTTTAATGTTTCTTAGTAGCTGGAGACAAGTAAAGTTATCACTGTGTGTGACTGGCCAGATCTCCCCAGACCACTGGTACAGAGATTTTTTATTACTCACTTTCATTTTAATTATTAAATAAAATCCTCTGTTTTTAAAAATAGTTGATATTGCAATAGAACTTCCAGTTTGCTGTGCTGGAGAAAGGCAGAAGGTCTTGCAGTAACATTCAGGTTCAGCTTGCCCTGAAGTACACATGGCCCTTTTTATAAGCAATGCATTTAGGTACTTGTGCTGTACTTACTGGAGGATGACAGATCTGAAGCATCATGTGGAGTCTCTTCAGATAATAGTAGTCATTATGCAACTTTAAACATTTCTGATGGTGTGTATCTGATGCTCTCTTCCTATAGTTCACAGAAGAAGCAGAAGTATCTATTCCCAGATACACTAGCTCACATGATTATCACTCAGTATTTTGGCAGTACTCGTGACCGGGATGTAGCTAGGCCCCAGTTCTAGGCCCCATTTCAAATTGGTGCTGGTTTCTCTGCAACAAACCAAAGAAAAGCCTTTCTTATAGCCTCATTTATTCATATTTATCCCTGGGAATTCTCTTCTTATTATAGGCCCCTTATTAGTAACTTGATACAAATGTCTTTAGCAAATCAGGCTTCAAAGTAATCTACATGTTCTGTCAACATCACCTGGAGATAAGAGAAACTCTCCTGGGTCCTAGCTTTTCCTGGGGACACCAGAGATTAGAATCACCTGTTGGATAGGGTCAAGAGCATACCTTATATGATTTGCTTTTATAGGAGGTTTTTCACTGAATGTGTCTAAATGTTTCTAAAGCTTGTAGTTCCAGATACAGAAAGCTTTAGATTCAGCTTTCTGTATCTGGAATTGGGTTTCTGAGGAAAAGAGTAGCTGCTTAGTCCTTATTGAATGGCAGCTATCCCTTTTAGTGATGAACCCAAGAGTCTCGTAGTAACAGAGTATGCTACTCTGCAAGGAATTGAACTTTGGGTCTTGAGTGTGCTGTGAAGACAATATGCCTGATTTCTAGTCTCAATTACAGTGATAGTCAACTGGAATTGCTCTGATGTGAGAACAAAATCAGGCCCACTATGTTTGCTCAGTCCCTGCAGTAGAAGAAGTGTCTCATATCTGCAGTGACTCTTTCCAACACATTCAGAAGCAATGTTGACTCAGTTTAGAGGAAGACAGACACAGTAGGATCTTGGATGGAGGAATGGTAATGTGGCACAAGAGCAGTGAGATTTGAGGCAGAGAAAATAGTTGGGTCTCTGAGCACACTGTAGGGAGTAGAATTTCCACTCTCAGTAAACACAAATTTTGGTCCAGGTGCCAAAACTGTCTGGTTATTAATACATTTTCCATAGCTGAATGGGTTGTTTGGTATTGTTTCCTTGCTTTACCACTTCCATGAAATACTTACTCCATAGTGTTATATCACATTTAGCAGATCACTGGATAGTACTAATAATGGTTGCTTTGCTGTATTGAACCCCTATCTGCTTCATTAATCTTCAGGTTTTTATGGCTTGGTGCTGTCTCCAGCCACATACCCCGTCTTTTGTCTCTTATAGCTAAGGGAGCAGCTTTTCCAGGAGGCAAGCCTGCGGGAGTCTTTGGAGGAATCCCAAGCAACCATGCTGCAACGTGTGCAGGATATGGAGATAACAGTGGAGGCAGAACGGGAACAGGTTGGAGAAGCACAGCACCTCTTCCACTTTTCCTTTGTCTTTTTTTCTTTTTCTTTTTTTTTTTTTTTTGCCTCGCAGGAAGAATAATAAGAGGTTGGAGTGTTCTTCCTGGAGAGCAGTTAACATACCTTTGTAATCACTTAGCTTCAGTATGCAAGGGAAAAGGGAATCTTGATTAAATTTTAATGAGGTGTTAAAGGTCTAAAAGTTGACAAGCAATTCAATATGAATGCTCTGCAGAGAAACAGACCAGCAACTGTGAGATCCAGCAAAAGTAAAAATAAAGCAAGCAGAAAGTCCTGCAGCAGAGTGAGGGCAATTAAGTTTATTGCACTGAATGTAGCGCGTATGATTACCTGCCTTGTGGGTAGATGGCCTGTGTGCGCATTCAGTGCAAGCACCTCATGGTCCGAGGACACAGTACAGGCTCTTGAGATCAGAATGGCTGAACTGGAGGAGCTAAGGGGGACAGAGATGTACATAGATAAGACTTCCCTGGACACAGTAGAGCAGAAGTGAAGGGAAACATTCCCATAGTTGGGATCCTCCTTCCAGATGATGTCATGGTATCCTCTCACAGTGAGCATAACTCTCTGGGGACGGGATGCCTGTTATTAGGAAGAAACAGGTAATAGTAACGGGGGATGCAATTATTAGAAATATAGATAGCTGGGTTTGCGACGACTGGAAGAACCGCACAGTGAATTGCCTGCCAAGTGCAAAGGTTACAGACTTCTTGCAATATCTATACAGACTTTTGGGCAGTTCTGGGGAGGAGCCGGGGTCATGGTATACGTATACCACTGACATAGGGAAAGATAAAAGAGTCCTGGAGGCCAAATTTAGACTGTTAGATAAGAGATTAAAATTCAGGACCATCATGGTAGCACTCTCTGAAATGCTTCCAGATAGGCAGAACTGCAGGGTCTCGGATAGTATTGGGAAGAGGGATTTAGGATTATTAAGAACTGGGAAACCTTTTGGGAATGGAGGAGCCTGTATTGGAAGGATGGGCTCCACCTAAACCAAAACAAAAAACCAGATTACTGGCATGTAAAATTAAAAAGGTCATAAAGTTTTTAAGCTGAGGGTAAGCCAACAGTGCAGAGATGCACAGAATTCGGACAAACCCATCCGATTTATTAAAGAGGATACTCCATACCTAATAAAGAAAACAGGATAGAAGTTGATAAAGTAGAGGTAAGGACTGAAGAAAAACAGTCAAACAAAAAAGAGTGCTATTCAATTACACGACATGCAGGCAGACAATTAAATACAGTAACTCCTCACTTAATGTTGTAGTTATGTTCCTGAACAATGTGACTTTAAGTGAAACAATATTAAGCGAATCCAATTTCCCCATAAGAATGAATGTAAATGTGTTAGGTTCCAGGAAAAAAATTTTTTTGCCATACAGTACAGTACTATAGTTGGGAGGTGCTCCCGCCTTACCCCACACAGGCACAGCCCGCTGGCACTGCAGACAATGAGGCTGGCAAAGAGGCTGAAGGTGCTGTAGGCTAGAAGAAGCACGTTGTGCAGCAGCAACGGCAGCTTCCCCTACTCTGCAAGCACCAGGGGCAGGGGGCTCAACCCTTAGCTCGCCCACTCTACCCCTTCCCCCAAGCCCCCACCCTTAACCCGCCTCTTCTTCCCCCCCACCTCCTCCCCCTTTACTCCGCATGCCGTGTCCTCCCTCCCCTGCCTCCTGTCCGGGGCAATCAGCTGGCTTGCGGCATTCAAGAGGGAGGGGGAGAGGAACGAGGACTCAGCCCACAGGCTCCGCCTCCCTCCCCTGCCTCCTGAATGCCGCAAGCCAGCTGATTGCAGGGGGCAAGGGAAGGAAAAAGAGAGGCTGCACGGGGCGTCCTTGCTCCTCCTCCATGCCCCCCCCATGCCCCCGCAGCAATCAGCTGGCTTGTGATGTTCAGGAGGGTGGTTGGAGGAGCGAGGACTCTGAGCACAGCCTCTCCCCTGGCTCCTGCCCACAGCAGTCAGATGATTTGTGGCATTCAGGAGTGGGGGGGAGCCTGCGGGTCGAATCCTCGTTCCTCTCCCCTCCCTCTTGAACGCCGCAAGCCAGCTGATTGCCACGGGCAGGAGGTGAGGGGGGAAGGCGCTGATCTGTGGGGTCTGCCGGTGGGCGGGAGGTGCTGAGGGGAGGGTGTAGAGGAGCTGATGGAGGGGAGCGGTGGCTGCCGGCTGTGGACAAAGCAGGCACCCAGACGACGTTATAGCAAAGCATTGCACAACTTTAAATGGAGCATGTTCTGTAACTGAGCAGGGATGTAAGATCGAAACAATGTTAAGCGAGAGGATGTTAAGTGGGGAGCTCCTATAGTAACCAATTTTGTAAGTGCTTGTATACAAATACAAAAAGTCTAAATACTAAGATGAGTGAACTTGACTGCCTGGTATTAAATGAGAATATTGATATAATAGGCATCATAGAAACTTGCTGAAATGATGATTATCCATGTGACATGATTATATCAGGGTATAAAATATATAGGAATGATAGAGTAAGTTGCACTGGTGGAAGAGTATCAGAGGGGTAACCGTGTTAGTCAGTCTCCATGCATCTGAAGAAGTGGGTTGTTTACCCACAAAAGCTTATGCCCAAATAAATGTTAGTCTTCAGGGTGCCACCGGACTCCTCATTGTACTAGTGGAAGAGTGGCATTATATGTGAAAGAAAGCTTAGAGTCAAATGTAGTAAAAATCTTAAATGAATCAAATAGTGTCATGGTATCTCTATAGATAGAAATTCCATGCTTGAATAATAACCGTAGGAATATACTACTGACCACCTAACCAGGATGGTGACCTTTATTGTGAGACACTCAGGGAGATTAGAAAGGCTACACAAACAGAAAACCCAGTAGTAATGTAAGGAATTTCAACTATCCCCCTATTGACTGGGAATATATCACCTCAGGATGGGAGGCAGAGAGATAAAATTTCTAGACACTGTTCATGACTGCTTCTTGGAGCAGCTAGTTCTGGACCCACAAGGGGAGAGGCAATTCTTGATTTAATTCTAAGTGGCACACAGGATCTGGTCCAAGAGGTGAATATAGCTGAATCACTCAGTAACAGCAGCCATAATGTAATTAAATTTAATATCCTTGTAAAGAGTAAAATACTAAAGAAACCCAGCACAGTAGCACTGAACTTCAAAAAGGGGAACTACACATAATGAAGAGGTTAGTTAAATGAAAATTGAAAGGAACAGTCGTGAGTGAAATGCCTGCAAGCTGCATCGGAACTTTTAAAAAACACCATAATAGAGGCTCAAAACTACATGTATGCCCCAAACATGTAAAAATAAAATAAAAAAAATGTAAAATGCCACCATGGCTAAAAAGCCAAGTAAAAGATGGCTAGAAACAGAAAGACCTCTTTTAAAAATTGGAAGTCAGAGCCTAATAAGGAAAATAGAAAGGAGCAAAACTTGGTTAAGTCAAGTATTGCCAAAAAAAGAATTTGAAGAGCAACAAGCAAAAGGCACAAAAACGAACAGCAAAAAATTGTTTAAGTACATGAGCAGCAGGAAGCCTGTGCCACTGCTGGACGATTGAGGAGATGAAGAAAGCACTTCAGAAGGACAAAGCCGTGACAGAGAAGCTAAATGTATCAATCATCATTGCAGAGGGTGTGAGGGAGATTCCCGCACTAGAGCCATTTTCAGGAAATATCCCAGATTGTGGTGTAAATAAAGGAGGTTTTGGAATAAACTGTTTAATTAAACAGTAATAAGTCAC
This sequence comes from Chelonia mydas, assembly GCF_015237465.2. NCBI lineage: Eukaryota > Metazoa > Chordata > Testudines > Cheloniidae > Chelonia > Chelonia mydas. The sequence continues at coordinate 55,752,658 of NC_051251.2, forward strand.
CAGGCCCAGCTGGTATTCACCCAAGAATTCTGAAAGAACTCAACTATGAAATTTCAGAACTACTAACTGATGCGGAACTTCTCTCGTAAATCAGCTCCTGTGGCAGGTGACTGGCGGATAGCTAATGGGATGCTGACATTTTAAAAAAAGGCTCCAGAGGCGATCCTGGCAATTACAGGTCAGGAAGCCTAATTTCAGTAACGGGCAAAGTGGTTGAAACTATTATAGAGAGCAGAATTATCAGACACATAAGTGAACACGATTTGTTGGGGAAGATCAACATGGCTTCTGTAAAGGGAAGCCATGCCTCCCCACTCAGAATTTTTGAGGGTGTCAACCAACATGTGAACAAGAGTGATGAAGTGGATATAGTGTACTTGGACTTTCAGAAAGCCTTTGACACGGTCTCTCACCAAAGGCTCTTAAACAAAGTAGGCAGTCATGGGATAACAGGGAAAGTCCATGAGACTGGTTAAAAGATAGGAAACAAAGGGGGCGGAATAAATGGTCAGTTTTCACAGTGGGAGAGAGGTAAATAGCAGAGTCCCCCAAGGATTTGTACTGGAACCAGGGCTGTTCACTATACTCCTACGTGATCTGGAAAAAGGGGTAATCAGTGAAATGACAAAGTTTACAGACAATACAAAATGATTCAAGATAATTGAGTCCAAAGCAGACTGCGAAGAGTTACAGAGGGATCTCACAAAACTCAGTGACTGGAAAACAGAAGGGCAGATAAAATTCAGTGTTGCTAAATGCAAAGTAATGCACACTGGAAAACATAATCCCAACTGTACATACAAAATGATGGGATCTGAATTAGCTTTTACCACTCAAGAAAGATCTTGGCGTCGTTGTGGTTAGCTTTCTGGATACATCTGCTCAATGTGCAACAGCAATCAAAAAAGCAACAGAATGTGAGGAATCATTAGGAAAGGGATATATAAGACAGAAAATATCATAATGCCACTATATAAATGCATGGTACACCCACACCTTGAATACGGCATGCAGTTCTGGTCACTCTATCTCAAAAAAAAAGATATTAGAAGTGGAAAAAGTACAGAGATGGGGGAGTGGGGAGAGAGAGAAGATGAGGGGTATGGAACACCTTCCATTTGAGAAGAGATTAAAAAGATGGGGACTGTTCAGTTTAGAAAAGAGACAACTAAGGGTGGGATATCTCAGATATAAAAGCACAAATGGCACGGGGGAAAAATTATTTACCCCTTCACAAAGTACAAGAACCATTGGTCACCCAATGAAATGAATAAGGCAGCAGGATTAAAACAAACTTCTCCACAAAATGCACAGTCAACCTGTGAAGCTCATTGCCAGGGGATGTTATGAAGGCCAAAAGTATAACTGGGTTAAAAAAAAAGTTCATGGAATATAGGTTCATCAATGGCTATTAGCCACTATGGTCAGGGATGCAACTCCCTGCTCTGGGTGTCCCTAAACCTCTGACTGCCAGAAACTGAGACTGAACAATGGGATGGATTACTTGATAAATTCTCCTGTTCTGTTTGTTCTCTCTGAAGCATCTGGCACTGGTCACCGTTGAAAGACAGGATACTGGGCTAGATGTACCATTGGTCTGACCCTGTATGGCCATTCTTATGGAAGGCCTCTGTATGTACTGTGGTTTTATTAAGGAATCTACATTGATATTCATGATACACCAGAACATGAAGGAAGTTAATTATTACTGGTTTATCCTAAGTTTTCAGTTGGCAATTTCTCTAATTTTAGTTAAGGGTTTTGGGTTTTTTTTTGTCTTTTCAATATTATGAGTGGTACAAATGTTTTCAGTGTTTTATAAGTAACTAAGCAATATTGAACATTAAAAAGAAATATGCATAGTAGTATCAGCTAGCAAATACCAGCTTTCTGCTAGAAAACAACATTTCTGAAGATATTCCATAGAGTTCTTAAACCTTCTGGAGTAACAATGTTTTCCCCATGAATTCCCATAATAACAAAGGTGGCTTTTGGTTCACAAGTGCATTTGCAATATGAAGCCCTTGTGAAGCACGAGGGAGGTGAATGCAGAGAGAGATTTGGTTATACTTCAGATAAACCAAAAAAAAAACCCCAAGCAACAAAGGCTGCCTAAACATTTCTAAATCCACAGCACTTGCAACAGGACTACAAACAACAAAAAACTAGGTGTGAGATTTATTCATGTTTAAATGAATCAAATGAGCAAACACTGATTCATTTATGTATTTTGTCAATCCTGGGAAAACAGGTTTTGAGCTGTCAAGCATCTGCTTAATCTCTGTTCTTTCAAGCCCTTCTGCTGCCTCTGGAATTGTTCAGCATACTGCTAGTAGAAATTTCATACTTTCTTCTTTTCCTAGCTTTTGTGAATTATCTTAAGATTCTTGTAGACTTCAAGTTGTACAGGAAACTAACAGTGAATGAGCAAAACAAGATTGGATTAAAAGGAGAGAAAACGGTTTAATTTAATTCATCCCATGCTTTCTGATGTTTGTATTTATCACAATGTCCTGTTTTGATAAGTAATGCGAGAAGAGACAGAATGGTTCATATGTTCAGACCTTGCTTACTTAACAGTCTGTTTTCAGTGGCAGATCCACAAACCCTGTCTTTCTGTGATCCTTGTTAATGCAATCGCAGGCCACCCTGCTAATTTGATTTCACTTCTCTTATAATACATGTTTTTATTACCTCTAGCTCCACCCCTTTGCATAAAGTAAGCAGGCAATCGGGACCCTTTCTACAACCTCTGATACCCCACTAACTGCCCTTTGTGATTCTTCTTTAAAACATTATGCTTGAACAATCTGATTAGCTTTTTCCTCTCCAATAGGCTAACCTTTTAGATTCCGAAACTTGCTTAGATTCTCATGTTTTTATAAAACTCTATATCCCAGAGAAAATCTGATTGTGTGATATCCCTATAGGTACAGGTGCTGCAGCAGGACTGCCATGGCCTGCGCAAGGATGTCCAGCTTGCCCGAGAGAGGTTACAGAAGGAGAAGGAGAGAACTGTACAGCTGGGGCAGGAGTGTACACAGCTGAAAGCTGACCTGGGTATGATAGCAGGTCCTCAGCTAGGATTGAGTATTGCCTTTTTTATTTTCAGTTTTCACCAAACAAGTTAGCAGTGATTGGACCACTAACATAGTGAACATCAGTGTAAATGGGGTAGGATCTGAGGCCAAAACGGGAAAAGAACAAGTTAAGAATTACTTAGACAAATTAGATATCTTCAAGTTGGTAGGGCCTGATGAAATACATCCCAGAACACTTAAGGAACTGGCTGAAGAGATTGCTGAGCCATTAGCAATTATCTTTGAGCACTCCTGGAGGACGGAAGAGATCTCACAGACCTGGAAAAGGGCAAATATAATATCTATCTATAAAATGGGGGAGAAGGACAACCCAGGGAATTATAGACCAGTCAGTTTAACTTCAGTACCCAAAAAGATGATGGAGGAAATAATCAAACAATTTGTAAGCATCTAAAAGAAAACAGCGTGATAAGTAACAGTCAACATGGATTTGTGAAGAACAAATCATGGCAAATCAACCTAATATCCTCTTTTGACAACAAGCTGGTGGATGTGGGGAAGCAGTAGATGTGATATATCTCAACATTAGTAAGGTTTTGATATTGACACACTTGACCTTCTCATAAACAAACCAGTGATATATAGCCTTGACAAATCTACTATAAGGTGGGTATATAACTGATTGCAAAAACAAAACAGAAAGTAGTTGTCAATGGTTCACAATCAAGCTGGAAGGGCATATCGAGTGGGGTTCTGCAGGGATCTCTCCCAGGTCCAGTTCTATTCAATATTCTCATAAATTATTTGGATAACGGCACAGAGAGTACACTTATAAAGTTTATGGACCATACCAAGGTGGGAGAGGTTGCAAGCGCCTTGGAGCACAGGATTAGAATTCAAAATGATCTGGACAAACTGGAGAAACGGTCTTAAATAAATAGGATGAAATTCACTAGGACAAATGCGAAGTACTACATTTAGGAAGGAATAGTCAATTGTACAAACACAAAATGGGAAATGACGGCCTCGGAAGGAGTACTGCAGAAAAGGGATCTGGGTGTTAACTGGATCACAAACTAAATGAGAGTCAACAATATAATACTGTTGCCAAAAAAAAAAAAAAAGCGAACATCATTCTGGGATGTATTAAACAGGAATGATTTAAGCAAGACACGAGCAGTAATTCTTCCACTCTACTCAGCACTGATAAGGCCTCAGCTAGCATGCTGTGTCCAATTGTGGGCACCACACATTGGAAAAGATGTGGACAATTTGGAGAAAGTCCAGAGGAGAGCGACGAAAATGATTAAGTCTAGAAAATATGACTTATGAGGAAAGATTTAAAAAAAGGAGTTTGTTTAGTCTGGACAAAAATAGACTGAAGGGGGATATGATAACTCTTCAAGTATATAAAAGATTGTTACAAACAAGAGGGTGATACATTGTTCTCCTTAACTACTGAGGACAGGACAAGAAGTACTGGGCTTAACTTGCAGCAAGGGAGATTTAGGTTAGACATTAGGAAAAACTTCCTAACTGTAAAGGTAGTTAAGTGCTAGAATGAATTACCGAGGCAGGTTGTGGAATCTCTGTCATTGGAGGCTTTTAAGAACAGGTTAGACAAACACCTGTCAGGGATGGTCTAGATTATACTTAGTCCTGCCTCAGTGCTGGGGACTGGACTAGATGATCTATTGAGGTTCCTTCCAGTCCTACATTTCTATGATTCTGATTTGTTAGCCCTGCAACACCTTCCCTACCAGACAGCAGAGGCTTGAGTGACCGAGGTCCATCATTTCAAAGCTGGCAGGGTCCTCCTGATAGGATACAGCTATACTGGCTAATGGGAGGACTGCTGGTTATGAGGTGATGGACTCTTGAAGACACTTCTCTTGGCTTTTATCTGAAGCTGCTGAACCTTTTCTTAGCTGGAGGAAAGTGGCTGCAGTAATAATAGGGAGAAGGGAATAGAATGATAGCAATTTTCTTAATGGATTTAATCAATGCGAGTCTCTTTCAGAGAAGATTTGAGCTAGTGAGTAATCATAGGACTTCATTCTTGAACTGATATTTGGGTATTATGCTGGTTGCTAATGACTTGATCTTTTGGAGCTATGGGCAGAGGTATAAGTTAGCACAGCATGAAAAGTTCCCTTACCGCTTTTCCTTTAGATAATTTGGGAGATGCTGTGAGAAGCACTGTGATGCAGGGGAGGGATTTAATGAGGAACACAACAGCCTCGCGGAACAAAGATATCAGTGCATGAAAATTTAGTTGATCTGATCAGGAATCCCTGCTTCAGTGAAGTAAGTCCGGTGGAATCTCCACCCAATTCCAAACAAAAGTTACACACTTGCAGAATGAAAGGACCATTCCTCCTGGTATCTGCTATTTTTCTTTAAAAATAAAACAAAAAATAAAATCCCTGGCCCCCACCCCCAAAAAATCCTCAATATTGCCTAAGCGTTCTTCCTAGGGTTCCTTCCTTCAAGACCTGTCTGTTTCAGATTCTAGTTCCTTTTGCCAGAGAGCCACTCCCTCTTTCTTTATATTCAGGATGAAATTTAATGACCCATATCTGCCTCATTGAGACAGCAATAATTAACCTGCAGCTTGATTAAGGGTTCCAGCACCCACTAGGAGGATATGAAAACAGGAGAATCTTGCCACCCTGTTATAGTAGGATTGAATGGGTGGGAAGAGACCTCTCTTCCTGTACAAACACAGAACAGTTTCCTTTTCCCCCAAACAAAAATCCATCTATTACCCAAGTGCCAAATTTAGGCTGAAACTTAGTGAATTTCTAGTATGCACTAAAGGATTAAAACCTGGTACTTGTCACCAGTGTTCCCTTTAAATTTTCCCACCCATGTGCGGAATGAATTTTGTTGTGTGCACCAATATGGAGGTGATGTGTGACACATCACCTCCATATTGGTGCACACAACAAAATTCATGTGGCGGGGTGGAGCCAAAGGGTTTGGAGTGTGGGAGGGGGCTCAGGGCTGGGGCAGAGGGTTGGGGTGGGAGGGTTCTGTCTGGGGGTGCGGGCTCTGGGGTAGGGCCAGGGATGGGGGCTCAGGGCTGGGGTGCAGGATGTGTGTGAGGGCTCGGTGGAGCTGGGGCTGAGAGGTTTGGGGTGCATTGGTGCTCCCTGGGGCTATGATGGAGAGGACTCCCTGCAGCAGCACCTGGGCTAGAGGGGAGAGGTACCTCTACCCCAGCTGTGGCAGATCCAGGCTGGGCTGGGTCGGGGCCAGGGGAGGGATGCCTGTCCCCCGGCCGCGGCAGGGCTGGGTTGGGGCCAGAGTGCCCGTCCCCCAGCCGTAGCAGGTCCGGGGCCAGGCTGGGTTGGGGCCAGGGGAGGGGTGCCTGTCCTCCCAGCAGGGCCAGGCTGGGCCAGGAGAGGGGTGACACGGTAGGTCTGGGGCTTGGGGAGTGGCATCTCTCCCCAACGGAGCCCTGAGTGCCTGTGCAGTGCTTAATAGGCATCTGTGTGGCCATGCAGCTTTAGAGGGAATTTAGCTTGTCACCATGTACTTTGATCCCTACCCCACAGATTGAATTAGGAAGAAATGAAATGGCATTTTTCATTTAACATTTTTTTCTTTAGCTTCTCCAAAGGGAGTTTGCTTACCTCTGGGGGAAAGATTCATGCAGAAAGTAAAAGTGAAATTATCCTTCTGATTAAGGCTTTCTTCCTTTGTTATTTGAAATATCTTTTGGCTGACCTTTCCAGATTGTACTTTGGATGTTGTAACCAAGAATCTTTGACTGGCTTCATTTTTATATTCTTTACATTCATGTATCTCTCATCCTCTTCACCTTTGTCAGTATCTCGTTCAGAAGCAGTGCAGAACTGGAAGAGGCATGTTATACAGATAGTTCATTCAGACCAACACAAGTACATTCTTTTTCTATCCTGTGTGTGTTTAAACTAGGGGCCTGAGTTTTTAGACACAAAAACATATATGGTATTGCACATAATTTGTGTGTACAATTGCCACATCATTCAGATTATGAGTACAGCTACCCAGGATGCATGTGCAATCCCAGCCATTGCATGGATGAGGGAGAGGTACAATTGTATGCTTTCCTCTTTAAAAAAAAAAAAAAAAAAAAAGTAGTAGTCTTGCCTGTGATTAACAGGAAGGAAGGATGTGCTCGACAGTGACCCTGCTGAAAGGTTAGATCCATCAGTAAAAGTGTTATCAGACAGAGCAGCATGTTTATGGAAATCTTTCATATTTGTTCCATATTCAGTTACCTAAGCAAGCCACTTTAATTAAGAAGGTGACATTTTGATTTACAACCATATAGTTTCATGGCTTTGTTTTGATTTTTCTCTGCCTTAGATTCCAGAAACTGCATCATTTCCCAGCTCAGTGAAGAAGCAAAAGTAAGTTGTAAACATGGTTGGAGGGGGAAAGAGTTGATTTTTCTCCTTTTTCTAATGTAAGAAGCAAAATACCACTGTACCTCAGTCCTGACCTGCAGGCCCTCTGTTAATCCTCTCATGTACAGGGACTGTTATATGGGTGAGATTGGATAATGCCTTTTTTATGTGAACAAATGCCACCCAGAGACTCAAGGCTAAATAAAATTAAGGCCACTTTAATTCTGAAGAAGAACGTCTACACAGGGGCTTAATGTGGTTCAACTAATCCATTTTAAATTCACACTTTTTAGTTAGTTCAGATAATTTTTTCTCAGTTCCCTGTGTAAGACAAGCCCTTAAAGGCTACTAAACAGTTAGCAAAACAGGGATTAATGTCACAAGTTATGTGCCTAATCTAGGTTTGTCTTTGTTTTTTGGAGGTATTTGCTAAATGGGGAAGGGCTCCTATCAGTGAAGAGTCCAGAGTTGAATGCAAAATTCCAAGTGTGGCTGCAACAGGGTCATAGAAAGAGGCTATTTACTTTCTAATCCATTATTATTTATTTTGTGTATTGCAGTAGTGTGTAGGAGCCTGAGTGTCTTTATGTGGTCTTTATGTGGTCTGTGTATATGCAGCCCAAAGCTGTGCTTGAAAGCAAAAAGGTTTTAGTGAAGTCAAGGCTTGGTATGTACAAGCAGTACTGCAGCAATGGTGATAGATGAGCCGATGTAGGATTTGTGGCAGGAGGAGTGTTTAGGGTCAAGAATGGTGCCAAGATCACTGACAGTAAAGACAAATAGGTGTTTTGAGTTGATATGAGGTTGTGCTTGGCTATCCAAATAAAGAAAAGACACATGCAGAAAAGGCTAACTGGAGTCTCATAATCTTGGCTGTCATTGGCAAAGGAAGTTTATATTAATGGAGCCCAGGCTGGCATCTGCAGGTGCTCCGGTAGCACTGTCACAGGCTAACCAGCTCTGTTAAACAAAAGGCGAGAGACAAATGTGAAATGCCCTGAAATTCTTGGCTGGATGATGAAATACACTGGGTCTGTTTTAACCTTTTCTCAGGGAGAAATTCTGTTTGATTCTTCCCTTTAGAATGCACAGCTGTCTTTCAGCAAAGAACACGAGGAAAATGTGCAGCTGCGATCTGAAATAACAGCTCTGCGAGAGACAGCAGAAAAAGTACAGGTAATGAAAGTAGCATCTCTTGCCGTACCACGGAGCTAAGATATGGGGGCAGGATCTACAATGACTCATTGAGTGTGATGCTCACATCTTGGTATGCCTCCCTGGTCTGGGGTAAAGCTACACAATGAAAGCTGCACAGTCTGCTTGCTGAGCTGGTGACAATGAAGAGGCTTCAGATACAAATGTTAAATATGATGACTTAGTTTCTTGATATCGTAATTTGAAATCCCAAAACATTCGCTTTAGTTTATGATCTCTGATTTAGCTACGATTCTAAGATAGGCTTCCATTCTTGTGGCTGCTTTTATGGATATACTTAGACTTCTAAGAAGGTGCAATTTCTACATATTGAAAAGGTATATTAGGGCTGTTGTCCCTAATATAACTCATCTCTAACATAAGGGCTGAACATAATTGTGGATTCTCCATTACTTGAAGACTTTAAATCAAGACTGGATAGCTTTCTAAAAGAGATGTGATAGCTCAAACAGAACTTACTGGCTTGATGCAGGATTTACTGGATGTGTTGTTATGGCCTATGTTAGGCTGGAGTCAAGATGATTATAATGATCCCTGCTGGCCTTAGAATCTATAAAAGACACTTAATTGCTGCTTTAGTAAAAACAAGATGTGCTGCAAAATGTTTGGAGTTTTTGGCTATCTAATGCTCTCCTTCACTTCCATCCTGTACAACAGTTTTTCTGTTTAGCAGCAGCTCTTCAGTGAAGTGAATGGATCTTTCCAGTGTTAGAGTTTTGGCATTTCTGCAGCATTGCTGTAGTGTAAATTGTAAAGAGATGTCCCTTACAAAAAAGCGTTCTGTAATGATTTTATCACGGAGCTGAGAATAGTACCTAGATCTCGTGATTTCCAGTCCTGTATTTTTGTCACAAGGCCATCTTTCACTTCCTGGAGAAAGGCAAAAGGCAACTTGCATCTAGACAGTCCTACAGTGATTGGTTCTAGACAATTTATTTTTTAAACTATAGAATGGAATCTGGTCCTTTGTTCTTGCCCTGCGCTACTTCAAATATTAAGTGTCATTGAGTGAATCAGGATAGAGCTTCAGTACCATTAGCTTTGCTGATACTGGTTTGTGCAAGTCTTACAGTATTTTTACAGCAGCACACTTTGTGACCCTTCCACTGAAAACTGGTGTTATCTGAACAGTTTTCTCAGTGGACCAGGTTATAGCAAAGGTCAGACTGACCTTCAGAACTGCAAGATGATGGGGGTAGAGGAAAGAGAAAAGAAATTGATAGGTTTGTAAGTGTTTTTATTTCTACTATAGAAAGTTTGAAATAAAACGTGTGTGTTTTCCCCTCTGTAGGCCATTAATGACCAGTTGAACCAACAGTGCTCAGAACTGAGTGCTATGCTTCGAAGAGTTTCCATGGAGAATGCTAAACTCATTTCAGATCATCAGGCCATGCTTAAGGTATGCAGTTCACAATTAGGCAAGTAAAATAGCCACTGTGAAGCATCTGTGGCTCAGAGACCAGGAAGACTAGATGAGGGGAAAGCTAAACAAACCAGTAGTCTACATGAATCCAGTAAAATATTTTATGGATTAAGACTCCGAATTCTAGTCAGCTTGACATAGTTGATTTTGAACACTTGGTATCAAACCCCAATAAAATGTAAAACCATGTTATCTTATAATTCTCCGTCCTCCTCCTGCTTAAATGACAGGTAATATCCTTGATAAAATGAAAATTAATGTGAAGGTAGAATCAGTGCACAGTTTGGTACCCAAGAGTGTGTTTAATTGACTAGATCCAGTCTTTCACCAGGTCACTTATTCTAATATGTATCACCTTCTGGAATTTATTCTTTCTCTGGAGAAAAGAAGAATATTTCTCTTATACTTTCCTTCCTCCACACAATTCCTGCCTTCTCTTCAGTGCAGAACTAGCCCCTGCTCATTCTGGCATCTTTAACTATTTTTCTGTCAGCCAGTTGGTGTCATCAGAGAATGGCACAAAGCATTCTTCCCTTGGGATAGAGAATTCAAAACTTAGACTGATACCAATCTATCAGTCTATCTTCTGGGACTTTACTGATTTCTCAAAGATTAAGGACTTCACTATTTTGGTTTGATGTGTCTAGCAACTATTTATTTAAGAGAGACATTATCAGATTGATGATTTTTTTAATTGACTAAAGAAATTCCAGTTTATGGATGGATACCCTCTAAATCGCAAGTACAGATTTTTAAATAAAAAAAAAAAAGTGTTTATGCTCTCGTGCATTACTTACAAGGGTATTTTGGGCAGGTCGAAAAACACCACCAAATATTTACATTATTTAATATTTTTATGAATGACCTGGAAGAAAACAGAAAATCATTGCTGATAAAGATTGCTGATGACACACACAGTGGGGGAGTGGTAAATAACACAGGCTAAACAGGGCACAAGCGGACAATGTGTTTCCATACAGCCAAATGCAAGGTCTTCTAAGAACAAAATAAAGTCATAGTTACAGGATGGGGGACTGTATCCTGGAAAGCAATGACTCTGAAAGAGATGTGGGGGTCGTGGTGGCTAATAAGCTGAACATCAGCTCCTGGTGTAATGCTATGGCCATGCGCTCATGCAATCCTTGGATGTATAAACAGGGGAATATCAAGCAGGAATAGAGAGTTATCCTACCTCCGTATTTGGCACTGGTGCAGTTTCTACAGGAATACCGTGTCCAATTCTAGTGTCCACATTTCAAGAAAGATGTTGAAAAACTGGAGTGAGTTGTGTTATAATATCCAGTACTAAGAGAGGATACAGAAATCTCCGAACTGACCAGGAGAGAGAGAACTTTGGTTTAAATAGCAGCTTTGTGCCTTCTACCAGTCTTCTTTTGCTGTGGCCTTTGTATAATCTGAATTTTCACACTGACATTTCCTTTCCATCTTTAGGCAGAACAGGAGAGGATGACTCAGAAACTGCTGGAACAAGACTTGCTGCTGGATGCTGCCCGTGCCAACATTATAGGAGAGCTGCAAAGCATGCGGAACGAAAAAGCCCAACTTCAAAAAGAGCTGTGAGTGAGGAATATTCTAAATCTTTATCGTTTGATCTTTTCTCCGTTGCATACTAGCTGTCTTTGGTGTGTCCTGGTCCCTGTATCTCTCCAAGCCTCCTACAGGTTCTACTTATTTTCTGCTGGCTGACACTTAATCGGGACTTTTGAACACAGTAAAACAGGCACCAATAAGCATGTCTAGTATATAATATAAAATCCATTTTCTGTTCATGACATCTAAGATCATGAGGTATAGAACTCCAACTCAGCTGTTTCCTGTATTACTTACACAGGGAGGCCTTGCACACGGAGCATTCTGGCTGCAGACAAAAAGCATGCCTAGCTGAGCAGACGACAACCACACAGAAGGTGCTCCTGGAGTCTACTATTGCTAGACTACGAGGTGAACTGGAGACAGCACTGAAGGAGAGAGGATCTCTACTGTTGGAGAAGGAGAGTCTTCAGCAAGAAGTACAACGGATATTTTCCTGTCTCTTATTTTAAAGGTGTATCATAGTAGAAGACATTTGCATCTGCTTTGCTAAAATTCCCATCCTCCCCAGTGTTGGTCCCATGGTGAAGTAGTATAGTCTCATATTCTCTGCAAATGTGGAAAGATGGGTTGGAACATAATAGTTGGCCTCCTCCCATTCTGATTCTTTGGTGTCATTGCAGACAGCATTGGTGCTATGTCTAGTGGATGAACATAAGAGAGTAGATTGCAATGTAACAGTTATGATGTTGCCTTGCCCTATCAGGGAAGGGAAATGAGGAAAGTGCCCTGCATGTGTAGTAAGGAAGAGAAAGAGGATGGGAGGGATCCACTGTATACAGTTGTTTCTAATTTCAGGGTTGGTCTGTGACCCTTCTGTCTGATATGAAGTGCTACATCTCTCTGTTGGAAGTATTAATGGATCTCTAGGGTGGATCTAGTAGAGTCCCTTTTTGGCTGATTTTAAAAGTGACTTTATTTTAATTCCTTATCGCAGATGAAGAAAGCAGCAAGTGACATAACACAGGAGAGGAACAAACTGGAAGTGGAACTAACTGGGAACAAGGTACTACCAAGTACGCATGACTTCGCTCTGACTTCTGATTCTATCCATTCTTTTGGGTTGGTATCCAAAGTACAAACAGTTTTATCTTAACTGAACCTGTGACAGGGAGGTGAGAGTTTTCTCTAGTACTGATGTTAGTGATGCCAGATGGACTGGAAGGGAGACCTGAATCTTTGGGCTGGACTCCAAGATTGCATCTGCTTTAGCAAACTTTACAGCCATAATTTACCATTGGTGCAGCTCTTTTGACTATCTCAATGATTGTAGCTGTGGTGAGACAGAACTCAGTTGTTTTTACAGCTATATCATCTGTGATTAGACTCAGATCTACACTACAGCTTCCACCATTGCTGGAGGTTGGTGGTCACGTGAGACTCTCGCTGTTCCTTAGCAGTTGAATGAATCACCTCAACAGCATTTTCAGCCCCCACTGAATTTTGAGGTCATATGTACTTATTTTCTGTGTAGCTCTCTCAAACCTGCATTTTAAATGTTGGATCTGTAATGTATACTTGAGTGTGTTTGCAGCATAGTTACTGCTGAGCTTATCTGACAGGTTAACCTCTTGGGGAAGGCTGAATCACTAGTGCTGAAGGGAAGGTAAAAGCAAGTAGCTCTGGGTATGAGGACCTGTGAATAATTCACACACTTGGGGTTGAAATTTGGTCCATTGATTTGTATTGTATCCAAGACACTTAAAAGACATGATTGGAAGTGGATTTTTTCTTGTTTTGAAGCTAGAAATGGGTGCTATGAGATCCACACTGCAGAATCTGGAGAAGGAGAACAAGAGGCTAATAGATCGCTTGGCAGCACTGGAACACCAGCAGGTAACCTGAGTTTTCAGTCAGCTTTTGTTGGCCTGTGTACGCACGCCTTCAGTTTGTTCTAAAATAGGTAGGTAACCCTAGTGTTCTGACTAGCGAGTGACTGTTCCAGGACTCAAACTGCAATCTGAACTAGTTATCCTGATCACATGATATTTCTGTGCCTAGTTTCCAAACTAATGGAATGTGAGAGAGGGGAGACAAAAGAATAAAATAACGGCTACATGTTAATTTTGTTTTCAAGTTTCCATTTGAATTTGTTAAAGGGTGAAAAGTATTCATGCTGTGTGGGAGGGATTTATGAGTAGCTGAAGGGACCACTTATGGTATGGGTTACACTTGGAGGTAGGGGTGTGATTCCAAACTTGTGTTGATGTACCTTTGCTAGCTCTCCTCAAGCTAGAGTGCTAAAAATAGCCATGTAGCCAGGGTAGCACGGGCAGTGACTCCAACTAGTCACCCCGAGTATGTACCCATGGGGTCCTGAAGTACAACTATATCAGGGATTTTCCCATGAGTATTCTGTTCCATTATGTAATGTAGGTGGGACTTTAGCCTATATACACCATAAGATAGACGATAACTGACTTGTATCTGGCTAACACTTCTGTTGGTACTTTGAGATGTCATTTCTGCTGTCCTTTTCCTATCCTCTCTCACTATTGCTCTAGCACTGAAACGTGACCAGTGCTAGAAACACTGGAAGTGTTAGTGGAGACCAGCTGCAGAGTTTTTACCACTGTGTCCTCCAACTGTACTGAGCAGGTCCAGATCTCATGGTAGTAAAAACTGTCTACTCTAGTTGTGTCAACGTGAGACTTTCAGAAAACTTCATTGTAAATAGGTCCTCAAATCAGGAAGCTAGAGAAAATTCAGCTGAAACAGCTTCTGAATGTCTGTCATGTGGTGATCAAAATTATTTATAAGATAGTTAAGTTCTTTAAAGTTAGAATATAAAAAGTGATAGTTTATTTACCATCTCCCCTCCACACACAAAATTAGCTTCACAATAGTTAGTCACCCATTATAGGGGTATGAATCAACAGAATGTTCTGAAGCTTAAAAATAGTTCATCTCCATAATTTTCCCATTCTGTGTTCCTTCTGGTACCTTCTCTCACTCTGAAACATTTTTTTCCCCTAATCCCCTTGCCTCCCCCACTCTCTCTCCTTTGCCAATTCCTTTTCTTCTCCTTTCCCTCTTGCCAGAGAACAGGTTCTTCTGCCATTTACTTTCTTGCTGCCTGTCCTTGAGGTTAGGCTCTGTGATCCAGGGATTGGTCTAGATGGTTGAGAACCAGTGTATGCCGGCTTCTTCCTATAGGCTGAGGTGGCTTAGTACCAAGGTGGTAGAACTACATTTTTCTGCTGCTCTGTTGTTTCACTTGGTGAGACCTCTTGTTCATTTTTAAATGAAAATCTGGACAAAACAGGAGGACAAAGGTAATGCTAAAACTTGAAGGGGAAAAGGGCTAAACCTCGGGGAGAAACAAGATGCTGAAGCCCAAGTCCATTTTGGCTTGTTTTTTCTAGGAGAGGGTGACTTCTGCTCTTGTTTTCCCAGTATGCTCAACAGCAGGTCGAACAGGTTCTAGCAGAGCTGACTGACAGTAAAAATAAACTGGCCTACGACAAAGGAAAGCTTCAGGTACCTGATTTTTGCCTTTATATAAGTTTGTTCAGAAATCCTTCTACCCAGCTGATCCAGGATTATTTAACCACATCTTCACTATTACAGTTGGAAGGAAGTTCTTGTATTTCCTTCTGCAGATGTCATTTGTGCAACAGCTGCCAGATATTTTTAAGTAGTTTGGGATTTAAAACTGTCTTTGATCCTAGTCAGACCATTTATTGCCTTTAGGTAAAAGACTGGGTTGAGATGCCTCACTTATTACAGCTATAGGATTCCGGGTAAACAAGTCATAGGATGTTTGAAAATCATTGAGTAACGAGGAAGGAAAGGGAGGCATTCTAAAGCAACATGCATGTTTAGAAACCCTCAAAGAGAGCTTGGGAGTTTGGAGTGTCTTGGATAAGCAGATTATTCCAAGGAGTAAAATAAGAAGGGACCAGACAGCATGGTTATAAATATAGATAAATAAAATTGAAGTAAGTGCGCAACAGAAGGGGATGGTGAAAGCGAGATACTTTCATTTCTGAGTTGCAGATGGGTGCCTTAGAATTTGGGAAAGGGGTGCATGGATTTTGGTGTGCTTGTGGAAAAACAGCATAGAAGGGGCCAGTGGAGAGAATGGTGGCTATTTACATGGTGAGACAGCTGCATGTCTGTGTAGTGTCGCTGCATGTGGTGATTATTATTATTATTATTATTAGTGAATGCACAAGTGGTACAATAAAGATGGGGAAAGGTTTAAAAATATAACATAGGGAAGTAAGAGATGAAAAACAAAAAATGTTAGAAGTGTCAAAAGGGCTTAGGTAGGCATTACACATGCTTTAGTCATTGTAGCTTCGGGGGCAGCCTTGTGGAGGCTTTAAAGTCCTGATAGACCAGCACGAGATGAGCAGCTATTCATAGGTGTACAGTTTTCTCAGCCTCACTGCAGCTACACAGAGGGCTGTTCCTGAGTCCGCAGGGGTGGTCATTTGCTGCACACCACATCTGAAATGGTTGAGTTTGCACCAGAGACAGCATGGCAACTCGAGGCCAGGAGTCTCTTGTGAAGCGCTGAGTGATGAGGGAGGAGTTTCTTACAGGGGGAGCAGCTTGTTCCCATTCTGCTCACCAGAATGTGATGAGATGGTCGGTAACAAAGTCCATATTGGTCTTTTATTGATGAGTGGGTGGCAAAACACCTCCTATATATCTTTGAAAAGTGGCAGTTGTAGTATCTCCTGGATTGTGTCAAGGAGGTTCTTTCCTGCAACAGAAGGCCTGATGTTAGGAGACTGGTAGCCACTTATGTTTTGTGGTTCCTGTTGTTAGTCTCATTGTTAGATTCAATTGTACATCAACTAGCTTTGTGTGGGGAGAGTTTTTGGCCACACAGGAGCACACTAGTCTCTAAGTAGCAAAGAGCTATCGCCAAGCTGTGCGGTGTTTGCGCATTAGCTCCCCAAGCTGAGCCTGCAAGCTTATTGAAGAAGCCATTTCTTTTCTTAATCTTCTGAGCTACCTTGGAGAGGTGAATGTGTGAGCTAGAATTACTCGTAAATATACCGATGATAGTCATAGGTGAGGGGACAAGACACTATACTGAGCTTTATATTAAAATGATTCATCCTGTTTTAATTTTGCCTTTATGTGAAAATAAAGTGACTCTCTTGCTGCTCCTCATATTCTGAGACTTTGCTCAGTGTTAATTTCTTTTAGTTTTACAAACTCTCTCTCTCTGCTTCTCTGGCTGTCTCAAGCTCATTCCTTCTCTTCACTTACTAAATAGGTGCAGTGAGATGTATGCTGACTTTGTCTCTGCTTTTTCCTTTAGACCAAAGTACAGCAGCTGGGGGAAGAACTGCAATCTCTTGCAGATGTACGTTCAGAGAACAGCCACCTTCGCAAGCTGAATACAGCCTTAGAGACTAAATATACTCAGGTACAATCAAACTCAGAGGATTCTTCACGTCTCAGCATTGGAGTCAAACTGCTCCCCTCAAGAACATCAATAGCTTAATACTAACTTTTATTATTATAAATTACAGGTGAATATAGAACTTGGCTCTGTCAAGATTAACATGCAAAGGATGGAAGCTCAGCTGAAGCAGGTACCAAAACAACAAGGCTGTTTTCCAGCAAATGTAATGTGTGTGTTTAGGGCTGGAACTTGCTAAATTGGTGGGATTGTAGGAATTTTCATGTCTGTCTATTCCTGGCTCACAGTAGAGAGTATACATTGTCACAGGTTATTTGGTTGCTTTTCTGGGAGGGGAAAAGGAAGAAGGCTGTGAATGTTCAGCCTAATCTGATCTAGATCACTTATTCAGTCTTGTTAGGAACAGCACAAAGGGGTTATGTTGCACTGGGCAGAGGTACCGAGCTTGCAGGTTTTATTTGGTGCACTGGGCCATGTTTTCTGCTAGTCTTGTTTGGGTGTCTGAGAAGAAACAGAAGTCTGAGAGTGCCAGTTTAATATTGCAAATTAGTTCTTGGTCAGAGAAGGAAATCCTTTAGATTCTTAAAGAAAATTACAGTTTACAGTAACTGCCTTAAAGTGTGTTCTGTTGGGCTGGAGAGCTCCTAAAGGGGTGAAGGAAAATGCTTAAGTTGCAGGATATGCAAATTTATAAGTTCTGTCTGGTAACCAACAGATAGTATGTGCCATGCTAGCTTGCACTACACATTAGAGAGGCAGGATGCAGCAGTGATTAGGATGGGATCCTGTAGCGCAGTAGGCCTTGGTTCAATTCCCTGCCCTACCACTTACCTCCCATGGGGAAATAAGTCATCTAGCTGTCATACCTATAACACTGCCCTACCTCACAGGGATGTCAGGAGGGATAAATACTGGAGCTGGGCAGAAAAGTGTTTACTTGTCAAACAAACATTCTCCCATCCTGAACTGGGATGACTATCTCAAATTTTCGTAAACCAAAAATCCAACAACAAAAATTTGGTTTGGGGCACTCAAAATGTTTAGAAAATCAAAAGTTGTTTTGAACTTGAAAACCAGAATTTTCCATTTTTTTTCTAAAACTGATTTGAAAAATTCATCTAACTTAACCCTTTCCTGCAAAAAGTTTCACTTTTGATAAACTGGAATTTTTTGACAAATATTTCATCAAGCAATTCCCAAATAGCTCTAACAGATACTTTAAAGATTGTGAGACAGTCTGACACTGTGGTTAGGGAAGCCATAGATCCACACCAAAATCCACTATCCGAATGCCCTCAAACTTTGGGAAAGCAATTTACAAAGATAACTTAATATTATCTTCATTCTACAGATAGGGGAAAAATGGAGACACAGAAAGGTCTCACAGCAAGAGATTGGCAGAGTCATGAATAGAACCCTTAGAATGTTCTGCCTCACATGACGCAAGATTAAGTTCCAGATGGTGAGCTGTCACATTCTGCTCGGTGAGGTCACAGTATATAGTATGATAAGAAGGGGAAAGGCATAGCGACATTGCATATAGTTCTAATGCTGTACTGGTGAAAAGTGATGTCTCAGTGCTACTAAGATATGAAAGGAAACCACACTGATTCAGCTTCCCTGGATAAGTTGCTGTGGAAAATTTAGTCTTGCAAAGTATTAGGAAAGAAAACTGAAAAAAACCCTCAGATTAATCAGAAGTAGTAAATGATGCTTTAAAATGGCTTATAAGGGTTTTATAAAGTAATGCAGTGCAGGAATAAGATGCAGCATCTGTGAGTGTGGCCTCTGTTGTGTCTTCAGTGGGATAGACATTTTGTGGGTAGTTTGTTACCTTACTGTGCGCTCTTCTGGTTTTCTTTATTTCTTCCTCTTTCCCTCCTCCCACCCATTTCTATCTGCTTGGACTGATTGGTTTGTTTTGTAGCAACAATGCCACCAAAAAGAAGGAAATCCCCAGAGAGGCCCTGGCAGCAGAAGCCCAATGTTCATTACATTAGGTCAGATATGGGTGGTTTGGGAGAGGGAGCTGCAGGCTTTGGATCGCATGTTTCTACTGTCCATTGCCCTTCACACCGGGTTCATTTCATGCCGGATCTACATTCAAGGAAGTCTGCTTCTGAATGTGGTGACTGTCCTAGAATCTCTCTGAGGACTTTGTTAAATGCTATTAAGACCATGGAAGAAAGATTGGAGGGTAAAATAGACATCCTCACTCCAAGGCTATTGAAAGCTGAATGGTCTGCAGAACTTAGTGAAGATGATTTCCTGATGGTGAGTGAAGACTTTGAAACAAACTAGCAGGGGTGCCCAACCTACGGCCCACCAAAGCATTTCATAAGGCCCATGGCCTGTTTCAATACAATCTACTAACGGCCGATTCATTAGCATTTTATCATCCTGTGTACATCATTTTAGTTTACACAAGTGTATAAATAGATAATACTGTACATTGAAATAACCTATCCAAATACACATGAAAGCAGCTGAACTTAAAATATAAATCAATACAGGTGACTTTAAATCTTATTAAAATATGTAGAATCTGTTTGGCCCACACAAGTTTGTGCCTAGGTTTATGTGTCCCTCCTGTGTAATAAGGTTGGGCACCTCTGAACTAGATGATGGAAACTTAAGGGAGTTTCTGGGGCACTAATAATTAAATTGTTAGCGAAAATGAGGAAATACTGGAAAATACCAAATACGGGTGTCTTTGGGAGCTTCTTGTGTAGAAAGGTGCAGGCTCAGTTAATGAAGTCCAGTTACAAGACAAAGTTTTCAGACTGAAAGTGTTTCTGATTCTAGACTTGAGATAATGTAGTTATGGTCCTGTCTGAACTGTTGCTGTAAAAAGGCCATATGAGCGATGCTATATATTTAGTTTGTTGGAAGACAATAATCAGGTTTGGTTTATAATGGGATTGGGACAAAGGAAGCCCTCTGTGTTCTAAATTTTATCTTGGTAATCCAGCTGAGAAGCTGTGAACCTGATTTACAAGTGGAAGTTTCAAGGAACAGAGTAGAAACAAACTTTGAGTTACCCTGGGTGACACAAAGTAGATCACCTTTGATTTGAGAAAGCCAAGTATTTTTGTCTTAAAGTTGTTGTTTTTTTCTTGGCAAGCAGAGATTGGAGAATATTGTGTACCTAATACCCAGAGGACGTCACTAAAAGTTACTATTTTTTATTCCAAAAATATAAGTGGCTTCTTCTGTTTTCCATTTTTTGGGCAATATGTCAGGAGTTTGGCTAAAATCTCTTCCTTTCTGACATCTCTTTTTGAATTACCTATTTTGTGTTCTCTTTTAATATTAAAACAAGCAGTATACCCAGAGACTTGTTCCTATGCCTAGAGCTATAGTTATGGCTGGCAATATCCAGGGGAGTCTCATGAAATGTTAGCTATTTGTGTTTAAAGTGGCCTTTGGATTTTGCAAACAATTGACTTGTCCCTCCTTCCTCTCTATTACAAACTGTGGATTATAAGGATTGTGTTTACTGGGGGATTAGTGAGCAGTGGCTCTTTTCTTGCTTAGTCTGAATTTCTTATTTCATCTGATTTTAATTTTGTCAGATGTTATATTGCAGATCTCTAACGATAATAAATGTAACAAACAGTAACGTGCACTAAAATGAGAGAATGATTGATCTGCAGTGAGAAACTGTAATGACTATTGATAAAGCACCTAGGACTCTGGACAGGGTAACAAATATTTAAAAATCCATTAAACTAGAAGACTATTCTCTAAAATAAAACCAAGGAAATAAATCCTATCAATAGATTCAGGAGAAAACACATATGCTTGTTTCACTGCTACTCATGTTTAATTTATTTAAAGCTTGGATTCTGAGGGAAATATTGGATCTTTGTTTCATAAAGTCAAAAAGAGGTTTAATGCCCCATGAAGGAAAGTACTGCAGCCCCTAGTGGGGTTGGAGTTTCCAGTTCCATCTCTTTATCTCCCTCACCAAGGATAGATGAGGGGTGGCAGTTTCTTTCTAATGCTTGTTTTGAAAAATAAAATCTCTTGTTCTAAATACCGAATCAAGGTGTCTAGATTTTAGGACATCAGGACCATTTCGCTGGTAAAGTCCCTTCACCACCTTAAATTGTAAACTATTAGAACCAATTCCTGTGATTTGGAAAACTGGAATTCACCCTCTTCCTCTGTCTCTTTGCAAAGGCACAGACCACCCTTGAACACAAAGAAGAAGAATTTGCTATGGCAATCAAGTCCCGTGATGAGGCATTGCGAGAGAGTCAGAAAATTAAGGGGCACATGGAAGCCATGGAAGAGAGGGAGAAGCAAAAGGCAAGGATACAGGATTTTTTTTTAAAGGAGACAAATCTGCTATAGCCTGGCTCAGATTCCAGCACAGCAAATTTAAATTTCAACATAAGTCTTATTAGCCGGTTGATGTCTACATGGACAACAGTGCTCCAACACTGGTTCTGGAATGCGTGTAGAATACTGACTCCTGAGTCTCAAGGTGCTGTACAATCCTGTATAATGTTTTGCAGTATTATGCTTTCAACTGATGGCCATTGATAAAGTAGGCAGTTGATGCCAGCAACATACAGGGGGTTACCAGGTGTTAATATTTACTTAGAAAGTTCTGTATCAGCAATTGGGACCTGATTCTCCTCTTACATCAGTGTAAGTCAGGAGTTATCTTGAAATCAGTGGAGTTAACACTTACGTAAAATGGGTGTGAGGAATCCCCAATTTTATCTTTAATGTTGGGCCCTAAACCGTTGAATAAGGGTGCAAATCAGAGTCTGGCAGATGAAACATAGTCCGTGTGGACTTCATAGTGGACAATACCGCAACATGCTATTAGAGTTCGTATTCCACTCTCGCTCGTTCCCTATGCTGATGGGAACTGAACGCCACAAAGGCAGCAAGTTCAACCAGTGTTGGTAAAGTTGCACGGGTTAGGGCTGGCCCTCCTTAGCCAGAATGACAGGTTCCTCTGATGATTACACCAAAGGAAGGGTGGGAAATGGAGAGGAATTCTGGAGAACTTTTCTCTTCCCGGCATACCTTCAAATACAGGCTGAAGGAGATGTTGTGATAATTGGGCCTATAAATTTACCCTAATTGTGAGGTAAACTATAAATAGTAAGTGAAAGTTCATAAGATGTCACAAATCATAACAAATGTTTATATGGGAAAAGGTACAAAAGACAGACTGAATTAGTCCATTAACCACTCCTTTTTGGAGGCCTTAAGAAAGTGACTTTAGAAAGAAAAATTGGCTACTGGCTGCCACTCTCACCGTCTCTGGGGACTTTGTCATCCTGATCCTGAAAGATGTCCTGACCAGGCCAGAGAGAGGGAGCCAGGTGACACTGCCACTAGCTCCAGCAGAATCCCAAATACCACTTGGGATGTGAGACTTCCTCTCCCCACCCCGCCCAAAAGTATGTGCTTTTCCTTCCCTGCCTTATTTCTTCTTTCCTATCCCCCCTCCTTTTTCCTTCTGCCTAATAAAACTCTGGCTTATCTGGCCAAGATTATATTTTGTAACATAGTGGAAAGCCTGTGACCAGAAAGAGGCAGCTAAATGCAATGCCCTCCTAAATAGCCTCATGCTGGTACAAGTTTGCTAGGTCTCGGAGTGGATAAGACCATGTACTGTGCCTGTGTTTTTCCAGCAGTGAAATTGCAAGTGAAAGTCAACATCAGAGACAGAAACTTCATTTTTTATCTTTGCTGTTCTTTTTTCTCTCCTTGTGTGTGTGTCTTATTTTATCTTTTAGATAGTGGGATTGGACTTTAACAACAAGAAGAAGAACAACTGCTCATACCCATCTCTACTTCTTTTCTTTTCCCCAAAAGGACAATTATTACCATCTTTAATACCATCTAAAAAACTATCAGACAACGGTTTTTCCTTCTAAAAAACTCTTAACTAAAGGGAAAGGAAACAATTGTGTGTTTGCCATGGTACTAAGCAGGCTGAAATCTCTGTTTAAAACTGTTTAATGTTGAACAGTGACTGAGTTATGTTAACACCTTTGGCCCATATATTCCATCTAAATTAATACAACAAAGACAAGACCAATCTGCGGGGGTGTAGCCTGCTTATGATTTATATGAAGATTATAATCAAAGTAGTCTTTATTGGAAGTTAACCAATTTCCCCCCTCTGCCTGCTTTCTTGTATTTTAGGTGGCAAACTTACAGCGCCAGCTAGAGGAGGCAAAGGAGGATAACGACAAGGTGACATCTGTGCTGGAGAATGTGCTGGCTTCTCACAGCAGGATGCAGGCAGCTCTGGAGAAGGTGCAAACTGAGCTGGGACGCAAGGATTCTGAGATCACAGGGCTCAGAAAAGACAGGTAACTGTGCTTGAAGCTCTTTGCGACTCTCAGTATCTGTAATGTTGTGAAAAACTAGACAAGCCAGGCCAGGGAATGGCTTGATCACCGACTCTTTCCCTAGGGCTCAAGATGATTATCTGCCTTTTGGGAAGTAAGCAGACTATATGGGACCAGATAAGGTAGTTCCCAGTGAACCCAGTTTGTTTTTATAATCCCTGCAGTTAGTTTTTTCTGCAATATTGGGAGAATGGAGGCATAGCACTAGCTGATTTGCCCCTCATGTACACATGATCAGTTCTGTAAGGGTTGCAGTTGAGAATACACTGCCTTCTCTGTTAACCAACTATCATTAAGTGCAGTGTGCCTGTTGCACAAGACTTCATAAAAATATCTCCAGAAGTTAGTCATGTGTAGGGATTTATAATTGGGGATAGTGGGAATCAACATCCAAAAACCTTCTACAGACTGCTTTAATACTCCTAACTCAGGGATCGGCAACCTTTGGCATGCAGCCCATCAGGGTAAGCCCCTGGCGGGCCGGGCTGGGCTTACCTGCCGCGTCCGCGGGTTCGGCCAATCACAGCTCCCACTGGCCGCGGTTCGCTGCTCCAGGCCAATGGCAGCCAGCACATCCCTCAGCCTGCGCTGCTTCCCACAGCCCCCATTGGCCTGGAGCGGCAAACTGCGGTCAGCGGGAGCTGCAATCGGCTGAACCTGCGGACACAGCAGGTAAAGAAACCGGCTCAGCCTGCCAGGGGCTTACCCTGACGGGCCGCATGCGAAAGGTTGCCGATCCCTGCTAACATATAAAATTTTTCCCCACTGAGGCATAACTCCTTGAGTATCTCCGCAAATTTCAGGGTGCACATACCCTGCAATTTGTCTGTCTTTGTGTAGTAACTGTTGCTTGTTTTAAATTTTAGGTATAATGCTCTGTTATTATAAAGCCAATATCTGATTATTAATCCCTATAGGATCTTATATAGGCATCTAGCAGAGAGGAGATTGTAGTGTAAATGTAAATAGCACATTAACTGTATTTTTGTCTCTGATCTAACTTGATTAGCACATGGAAAGACTGCTCTATTTCCTGTGTGAACAGAATTTATTCTGTATTTTTTGTGATTTTTATTCTAGTTTGAACCAGTTAACATCCTGGCCCAAAATCTCACAAATCAAGGATATCTGAGAATTTGCAACACTTTCTTCCCTATGTTTGTGGACTCTGTGTTAGTTGTAAAAGAAAGTTTCAGACTGATGAGTTGGCAGAACATGTAATTACAGTTGTGATGTGAGCCAATGAAGCATGCCAGTCACATTTACAATGGTATTTATAGGCAGGCAACTCCTGTCAGCCATGTATATAATGCCAGTCATTATTCTATAGGCCAGCAATCCCTGTGTGGCAGATTTTCATGAATGGGAGATAGCTGTACATTGCTGCACAGCAAATCATTGTGCTGGGAACTGGATGATGCTATAAAATTAAAACTGATCTTGGATGCCTAGAGCTAACATTAATGTCATTTGGCCTACCTTTACATGCTACTTGGGAATACACCAAGTGGTATGATAGCAGTGGCTGAAGCCAATTCATCATCTCATGGTGTGCATCAGAGGGGGAAGAAATTGGGAGTTGAGCGAGAAGATTGACCGAAATTAAAATTCAGTTCCAGTCCAAACGAGATACTTTGAAAATAGAAAACTGTGATACGACCTCCGCTCTACAGGGGAGACGAATGCATAGGTAGCTTTGCTGTTAACCATGCCCCTTGATTGAGTCTTTATTCTCTCTCTCCTTTTGTTTGCAGGACCCAGAGCCAACAAAAAATCCAGAAATTAGAGGCAGAATTGGAACAGTACCAGGCCAAAATGGTTGTCATAGAAACTCAGCACAATAGTCAGGTAGAGACCAAGTTTTTCCAATGATAACAGGTTGGATTAGTTCTTTGGTACTGAACCATCCTGCTTTTTTGGAAGATGGAATGTGGGGGAGTACCTGCCAGGAAACTTACAAGGCAAAACCTGTAAACACTGGGGTAGATCATTTTATGGAGATTATAGAAAGGAAGTTTTACTCCATCCAGAGATGCCTTGAGAGAGGTAAACTTCCAACTGTCTTCAAATGGGAACAGAGAATGTGGACAAATGTTTCTGAAATGTGCATTTCCTTCTCATGAATATCTTTATTTTGTTCTTCACATTCTCCTCTTTACCTCTCTTTTTTTTTTTTTTTTTTTTGGGGGGGGGGGGGGGGGAAGAGGGGGGCATTGCTGCTTGTGTTTAAACTTAGAAATATTTAGTCTAGTCTTCTGTCTTTTGCTGGAGGCACTGGAGGCATCTCTTGGGCCATGTCTATACCAGGAGAAACTTAAAACGAAATAGAATTGTGTTTTAAAACCTAACACTTAAAGACAATTTTGCCCTTAATATAGACAGGGCAGTTGTTAGTGTCAGTCATGGTTATGTCTACCATGGACAGCCTTCACTTGGAAGGAAGTTTGCTGTCTTGTGAAGCCTTGATGGAAAGCAGGATGTGATGCTTCGTCTTCTGAAATTGAGTCTGAGGACTTCCCACAGGCCACCAGTTGCCCACAATCGATAGTCATTAAGCAGAGGCTGCTAACACACCATTTGTATTTGCCAGAGTTCTAGTCGAGCGAATTGACACTGACTGGGAAAAAGATCCCTTCTGTTCTTACTGGGGAGTTGGTGAGGGAAGGAGTGTTTATAGAAGTTCTTCTCATTCAATTAAATATAAATTACATCTCTCTCTCTTTACCCCTGAGGTGGACCCACTTTGTAAAGCACTAGAAGTTGCTAGAGCAGACAACAAGAAGCTTGCTTTGAGTTTGGAACAAGCTCTGCAGGCCAATAGTACCCTGCAGAGCAAGCTGATACATACTCAGGAAGAAATGAACAGGAAAGAAATTGAGCATCAGCAGTTGATGGCCTGCAGGTAAGAACAAGTGCAAGGTGCCGTGGCTGAGGAACGCTTTGCTTTTCCATTTCTAGCTGCAGAGCTTGTGGCCCTTTCCATGCTTTTGTCAGTTAAAGCAACAATCTCTGGTGTGGCTGTTGAGCCAGCAGCTTGGTGGATTGATGGACTTGTGCAAAGCCCTCATGAACGAGCCATTTGCCTGCTGATGCAGTGACTTCTCCAAGCTCTCTGCAGTATTGGAAGGCTGCAAATGGAGCCCAGTCTTTCCTCTGGGCTGTATGTGTGGTGCAGCCCAGAATGCAGGAGCACTGTTCTGCTGTTTGAGTGAATGACATGCCTGTGTGGCTGGCAGCACTTGCCACTGACAGCCTTGCAATATGGCTATTGTTCCTGTATTGCCAGGAGGGGATGGGGGCAGGGAAGGAGTCTGCCTCCTGGAAACTGCAGGCTGCTTGCTGATAGAGTTGAGGAATGTTATGAGCTGGAGCAGTCCGCCTCATTCTCCTGGGAGAACTCTGCAGGCTGGCCTAGAGCAGACATCTGCTGGCTCTGAGAGGAAAGCCTCCCTCAGACAAGGAGAATCTGTCTTGTATTTCTGTTTGGAGCTGTTGTTGAGGAAAAAAATGTGCTGAACGTGCAGTTGGGTGAACAAATTGAACTGGCCTCCTGGACTGCCATGCTTCAAAAGCTAAGTCAAATCTTCATGGCGCACATAATGTGGCAAAATGAGGCCCACCCAAGCACAGAAAATATTTTTGGACCATCACTTTTTCTTGCTGTTTTCTTTTTGTGGCCAGGTCTTCCCACTTGTAGTGTTTATGAATTCACTCAGTATGGTTTATTTCCTATAGCTTTTGTCTTCCTTCTTTCCTGAAAGGGAGCAGCTAATTGAAGAAGCCACAATGGAAGAAAAGCTGTATACCGAACGCTTGGAGTCCTTGAAGAAGCAGTTTCAGACCGAGCGAGAGGCTACAAGGAAAGCAGGTCACAGGGAATCTGCTGAGGTGAGAAGGGGCAGAATTGCAAGATTCCTTCCATGGTCAGTTTCCCTAGAAGAGCTCTGCTTCCCAACAATAAGAAAACAAAAGTGATCTATGACACTTCTTGTCCCCCTTTTGTGTTGCAATATCACTTGGTAGCAACATAAGAGAGTTTTGGCCTGCAGTGGACAAAGTGATGCTCTGGTGGCTGTAGCATAGTTAGTGATGTATTTATCACGTCTGTCCCTCCCCTTTTGTTTTTTGTGCAAACCTAACTGTATTTCCCTCTAAGGCCTATGGAATAAACCAAAGATTCATTAGAATATGGTTTCCAGGAAGGACCAAAAGGCTATAGTTTGAAGGTTGTATGATGTTTGATAGCAGCCTCCAATTATTGCAAAATCCTTGTCATAAAAACATGGTATATGGAAGAGAAGAGGCAGTAAAACAGTGGTCTCTGCTTCTTTGGTCTGTCATGGCCTATATTCTTTCTATCATCTGTGTCCTCTGACCTTAGAAGTATTCAGAAACCCAGAGGTTAACCTGTGTATTCTTTCATTCCCTATGAATAACTGGAAGATCCAGCTTACCAGCTACTTACCAGAGACTCTCTTCTTGGTGATATTCACAGGAAATACGTGTCTCTGATTACCTTAGCCAGACATTTTTGGGGATGAACATGAACTAACCTCTTCTATATGCCTCCTAGCTGAAGAAAGCCCTGGAAGAGGCTTCTTCCAAATCTGCTGAAGTGTCCCGGGCTAACAGGGAGCTGCGGCAGAAAATAATGGAGTTGGAAAAGTCCCTGGTCAGTTACAGGGGGAAGCTAAAGAGCCAAAGAGCTCAAATCAGACACTACTTGGCCTCCAAAACTAACAACATCCAGAACACAGAGAGGATAAAGGTTTGTGCAGATACCTTTTCACTCTGAAAAATCCCGTTCATACACCATCTCTCCTCGTAATGGGAAGAACTACTGCTGTCACTGCAGTGGGGCCAGGCCAGGATACTGCCATTAGTATGGAAAAAACCTGGTGCCAGTAGGAGTCTGATAGTGTCAGTAACAGCTGGGAAATGCTCGTCTTTTGTGTCTTTTTTCCCCTACATTAAATGCTCTTTTTGCTATGGAATCACTCTATAGTTCGACGGATCACTTCACGGTAGTCCTGTTTCCCAGTTCAGTGGATTGGATAAGGCATCTTTTTGCCAATAGGTCATGCTGAAGGGAAGGGCCTACAGCTTCTGGCCGCCTTTGTGTCCTTTTATAAATGAGTGATTTCCAGTCAGTAGAACACTGCTGGGTGCTTGTGCCTCCCTCTCCCTGTCTTAATGAAGATCCTCTGTGCTGGGCTCGAATGCCACTCTGCTGCCTGCTTGTCCCCAGCAGAGCATGTGTTACTCCAAATCTCAGTCACACAGTAAGGATGGCGTTTGGAGCAGCCCAAGCTCTGTCACATTAAACAATTTCACTGGAGCTTCCTCCTTTCATTTAAAATTATTTTCAGGAGATTGAATCTGAGCTGAGGCAAATGGAGCTGATCAAGGAGCAGTATCAGAAAAAAAACTATGAGCAGGTGGGAGCTCACTATACAACTTCCCCTTTCCATTAGATTAGAATCTGCATGTGGTCACTGAGATCTCACTTCCATGCCATCTCTAGTCACAGAGCATCCAGAAATTCGTGACAGAGTTAACAAGTCTTCAGAGTGAGATGCAGACCTTGGCCAAAAACCAGCATGAAGTGGCAACACGGAACAGGCAGCTGGAGGCCCAGCTGGAAATGGAGCAGAAAGTGCGGCAGCAGCTAGAGAACCAATGTCAGGTAAAATGCTCACAGCCTTGGAAATACAGTATGATCCGTGCTGAGCTGCATGATCCTGTCCTGGGGTCTGAATGCTTATTGCCTCTGAGCATGTTGCTGAGCCGTAACTGTGGGGTCCTATTGCCAGTGGTGTGTGCTCATTCCCATGTCAAGGGGGCTTTTATAACCTCTCTTTATAGCTGTTTATTGGAGCATGGACAGCAATGTATGGCATGTGCTTTTATGGAACTGAATATTTGACCTACTGGGCTGGGAGTTATTCTACCAAAACTTTCCAGTCCAGATTCCTGCTCATTCTGTTATATAGAAGTGGTTTGTGTTATGTCCTGTATGAGCAAAATAAAGAGAGTTATTTTTCTCTCTCCAGAAGCTAGATGATACAGTCAAACACTTGAAGAAATGCAAAGAAGAAACTGAGCAGAAACTGAAAGAAGCCAGTGTAGAATCGGAACAGGTGAGTACAACAGTGGGAAAGAAGAGATCCTCTGGTACAAAGCAAGAGTTATCCTTCCTTGGGGATGACAAGATTTGTTTGTGGGACAGGCACTGGGAGGCCCTTTAAGTGTTAAGAACAAGCCTTTGATGAGGTGGGAAGTAAGGTGCAGCCACAGTCTATTTCTCCCCATGGTCATTGGCTAGTGCTTATCCCAGGCCCTTCTTCTGTTAAAGCTCTTAACAGTCTCCTATACAAATTATTATAGTTTAGTTAGGCCTGTAAGAGGAAGTTCTCTCCATGTCTGTCAGTTTCCACCTGGTTCAATGGCTTGTGGGTGTTGACAAGTTTAAAACACCTGCACATCTGTCCTCTCCATTAAGCAGCGTGAGCCGCTATGTTGTACCATTTTGAATGACATTACTCCAAACCACCTCTTTTAAAGGTGAGTCACATTTCCCCATGCACCTCATCGCTTATTGAAAGCCTATGGTATGGCAGAGTAATAGTCCAAAGCACGATACCTTACAGAAGTGTTACAGTAATTTGGTTCCAAATTGTACAGTACTGTAGTTATTTCACAAGGGAGGTCTCCAGTGGAGGTAAGGGAGTAAGTAACAAAGGTCCTTTCAATTCAAACTGCACAGTACTTTGTAGCAGTAGTAGGTGGATAGAAAGCTGGCTAGATTGTCGGGCTCAATGGGTAGCGATCAATGGCTCCACGTCTAGTTGGCAGTCTGTATCAAGTGGAGTGCCCCAAGGGTCGGTCCTCGGGCCGGTTTTGTTCAATATCTTCATTAATGATCTGGAGGATGGTGTGGATTGTACCCTCAGCAAGTTTGCAGATGACACTAAACTGGGAGAAGACGTAGATACGCTGGAGGGTAGGGATAGGATACAGAGGGACCTAGATAAATTAGAGGACTGGGCCAAAAGAAATCTGATGAGGTTCAACAAGGACAAGTGGAGAATCCTGCACTTAGGACGGAAGAATCCCATGCACCGCTACAGACTAGGGACCGAATGGCTCGGCAGCAATTCTGCAGAAAGGACCTAGGGGTTACAGTGGACGAGAAGCTGGATATGAGTCAACAGTGTGCCCTTGTTGCCAAGAAGGCCAATGGCATTTTGGGATGTATAAGTAGGGGTATTGCCAGCAGATCGAGAGACGTGATCGTTCCCCTCTATTCGACATTGGTGAGGCCTCATCTGGAGTACTGTGTCCAGTTTTGGGCCTCACACTACAAGAAGGATGTGGAAAAATTGGAAAGCGTCCAGCAGAGGGCAAGAAAAATGATTAGGGGACTGGAACACATGACTTATGAGGAGAGGCTGAGGGAACTGGGATTGTTTAGTTTGCAGAAGAGAAGAATGAGGGGGGATTTGATAGCTGCTTTCAACTACCTGAAAGGGGGTTCCAAAGAAGATGGATCTAGACTGTTCTCAGTGGTAGCAGATGACAGAACAAGGAGTAATGGTCTCAAGTTGCAGTGGGGGAGGTTTAGGTTGGATATTAGGAAAAACTTTTTCACCAGGAGGGTGGTGAAGCACTGGAATGCGTTACCTAGGGAGGTGATGGAATCGCCTTATTTAGAAGTTTTTAAGGTCAGGCTTGACAAAGCCCTAGCTGGGATGATTTAGTTGGGGATTGGTCCTGCTTTGAGCAGGGGGTTGGACTAGATGACCTCCTGAGGTCCCTTCCAACCCTGATATTCTATGATTCTATGATCTGCATATAGGATTGTCCTTAACAAGAGTTCTTGCTAACACAGGATGTGAAATAACTTGCTAATTTTACAGCATTTGTCGTTCTTTAAATGATCCTGGTGCCAGCACATTGCCAAGCAAAGGCCATGCTCTCTCCCCTCTTTCTTCTGTGGTTTGCTGCATTTAGCCTCCATTTTACTCTCTTCCTCTACCACCTTCTTGATGCTTTTCCCTCTAGTTAGAATTGTCTTCTCTTGGGCTAGTGCCAATGAGAGGCCCATTAGTTACTCAATAAGGAGGTAACAGCAGTGCAGTGTGGACCTTTCCACCCCCTCCACCATGTTGTAAAAAGGAGGCCAGGATGGCCAAGTGGCGTGCTCTATGCTTACATAGAGGTGGGAGATTTAAAGAAGTCTGGATTTGAAATCTTGCCTGTTCGGTGTGCAGCCCAGAAGTTGGAACTGCTAACAGTTCTCTTTCTGACTCTAATTACTACTCTCTTCCTCAGATCACAGCTAACCTGGAGGAAGCTCACCACTGGTTCAAATCTAAATTTGACAGCCTGCAGCTAGAGCTAGTGAAAAACAAACAGCAGAATATCCCCAGTGAAAGGAACTATGGCAAGGAGGTAAATAAGGGAGTTGCTTTTACTTTCAAGGTAGAGGTGCATAATTAATGGGAGGATGAGGAACAAGGACCAGCCTGTAGTAGAGTTCCCTGTGTATGTTAGAGGAGCAATGGTATTAGTACAGCCAGGCCGTGCTGTTGCAAGGAAAAGTGCTGGCACTTGTTGAAGTGAAGGTAATAGCAAGGCCATGCAGGACTGTAGCAGATGTTTCCTATGCAGAGGTGAGTATCAGTGCCAGAAGAAAGCCAACACTGTTTTGTTTGAATGCATATAACATGGGCAGGAGAGTTTCAGGAGAACTATAAGAAAACTCTGCCCCTTTGTGATGTTCTGCTGTATGCAGAGCAGGAGCAGAGAGGAGTGATCTCCAAACAAAACTTCCCCACCTCAAGCGAGGGGAAGAGCAGACCTCAGACCAAAATTTTCCCTGTTTCCTATCTCATTTCTTTAGCAGGTTAAAGGTGACAATCAGAATTTTGGTTTCTTAAGCCCTGTTGATTTCTGCAGTTCCCATCAGCCCCCACCTCTCTCAGCCCAACTAGCATCTCCTTGGGGCAGGAAAACACTCTCAAAGGAGTAAGCCCCTGGACAAAGGTTTTGAAGTTTAGTTCTCTAGCTTCTTGCTGATGTTTCACAGAATGTGCTTATTTGGTGGGGAGATGACATTTGTTTAACCTACTAGGGCCAGGTGGAGACAGGAGAGGAATGAGGGAGCCCCTTTCTCTCCATTATCCATATCCTGCTTCTCTCCAGCTATATTTTAGGTCTGATTAAGCTCCTACCCAAAAAACTGTATTGAAAATGAGTGGCTCTAGTGTGCCTTCTTCTCTTGCTTTTCTCCATGACTGCTGCTATTCTCCTCCGACACTCATCCAAACAGTTCTGTAAAGACGGTTCTCCTTACCTTGTTTTGTATGGAGATCTCAGAGCCTTTGTCTCTTACAGCTGTGGCAATTCCCAGAGAGCTGTTTGACCTTGCTCTAAAGATGTATCTTGAGCTGCTGCAATCTCTGTATTTTCTACTGTTCATTGGGAATGAGAGGGGATAGATCAGTTTTCATCCAGTACCCTGTCCTTTAACAGATGGAGAAGGAAAAGGCCATGAAACTCCCTAGCCAAGCCTCCCTGAATCGCTGGGAGACTAAGCAGCAGCTCAAACTCATCTCCAGGAAGTACCAATCTGAGCTAGACAGGAAGTGATGTCATCTAACCCAGGAGCTTCCAGGCTGCCATCCCACCCTGCACTTGTGAACACCACAGTTCAGACCAGATCTTCACATGCTGGAAGATGAGCCCTAAGGTTGAAGTATCTTGATCTATAAGCATCTGCATATTTCAGAAGATTTCTGAGTGGGTGTAAGCAGTATGAACTGGGTCTGCTCTGATTCAGTGAGGAAGATCCTTCAAATAAAATACACATTGACTGGCTGGCTGATGGGAGACCAGTGCAGACAGGTTTTGGACTATTAATTTAAATTGTGTGCTCCAGTTCAGCTTAGCTAATAAGTCTCACCTGTCTGACACATACTAGAATGTATTATTTTGTGAGGTAGCTTTCCATTTCCCCCACCCTAACATGGCCTTTGAGTGGGACTAGTTTGCTTAAACACTTTATCATGAAACTCAGATTAGCAAAACCATAATTTATAGCAAAGAAATTATTCTTATCTCTAAAGCTTCCTATACAAGTAAGTTTATGTTCTGGATCTTTGTCTCCAGTCACATCTCTCATTTGTGTTTTAGCAGCTCAAGAGGAGGGGAGTGAGTTGGAATGAACCCTGCAAAGTGAGGAGACATCATTATTATTGAGAGCTCAGATTGTTGTGCAAGGATTCTGCCTATCCAGAGGCTGGTCTTTTGGATTCCTAGGCTGGTGATGGTAAACTTGCTGAAAGAGGGCAGTTGTCCACTGTTGGATACTGATGGTTACCTGACCAGTACAGGGAGGATCCCTTCTTAGCTGATGGGAACAGCTACCATTAGTAGCAGTAAAAGGAGGCCTGGGCCTGGGCACTGAGAGGAGGACAGTGCCCTTGAGCAATTGCAGGATCCCTGTCTTTGCCCAAGGCTCCATTGCTGGAAGGTGCTCCATGTGGGTGTGAGAGGCTGCCAGGCAGAACACCTTGCACCATTGGTACCCATGTGATTAATAGAGTTCGTTAATTCTGCACCACCTTGGAACAAGCTACCCAAAGGGCAGGTGGTGTCCAGAGCAGGTGCTATACACTCGTAGTTGCAATGTGTTAAGACTTTAACTACCATTCCCTTATGATATAGAAACGAACAATTTTCATCCACTGTTCAATTAATGAGCACTTATGAGTAGCTCAGATTCCCTCCTTAAAACTCAGTCTGTCTTGGCTTACAGTGTAACCCAGCTACATCAGATGTGCTGTTACACACCTAATTTTAATAATTGAAGTGCTGTTTCCTAAGCTTCCTCCAGTTGTCTGATCCATTTGTTTCTGTGGGGCTAGTTTGAAGCTCTGTGGGGCAAAGGCTATGCCTTCCTCTGTGGTGTATACAGAGCCAAGCATATTGCTGGGACTTGGCAAATAACAATCATTCCACCCATTTTATATACCTACATTTGTAGCATAATTAGGTTTATATGACAACAGCCTGGACCATTATTTTAGGACCCGGTCCTGCCCCTATTGCTGTCAAATGGGTATTTTGCCATTGACATCAGTGAAAACAGGATCAGACCCTTAGTGATTAGGCACCTGATTGGAAGCCCATTAAAACTAATAGGTATCTTTCATTAACTTCAGTAGCCTTTGGCTCAGATCCTGTTATGTTGCTGAAATTCCTAAGCAGCAGAAGTCTTCAATACAACCTTATGTTCCTCCTCCCAATCTACCACTGGCGAGCTGAGTTTCTGCACACCACATCACTTCTGAGTGGTGGGGTTAAAATGAGCTTATGTGTAGGATTCTGTTCTCCAGCCCTGTTCTCCTCTCAGGTCAGTATCAGTAGTGTAGTCTAACTCTGCCAACGTTAGCACCAAGCTGTAGGCATAGCCTCAAACCAACCTAGCGTGGCACTGGCTGCCTTATTTCAGACTTCATCTATTTGATCTCATTAAGCTATGTGGCTGTTAATGACAAAACACACTGTCCTTCATCTAAAAAGAGATGCTATGAGGTATGGTCCAGTGAGGGAAGACAGCTCCAACTGCTACCATCCAGTTTCCTTTAGTAGTTGTTGCTACCAAGGAGCCATTGTTTTAGTGATTAGTGGGTAGGGATTCTTTCTTTCATCAGGCCCTCTTTTCGCAGATACAGGGCACTGGAGTGCTGTGTGTATAATTGCTGTGTATAGATATCTGCTGACTTTGTATTTAAATAGTCATTAAATCTGCTTTAATTAATACTTAAGTATTTGCAGTTTGTCATTCTAATCCATGGTACATGAAACCTATTATTTCTTTTAAACAAGTACCCAATAAGCACTTGTCCTGAGGTGTTTAGGACTGAGTGTGGTGAGAC
Organism: Chelonia mydas; assembly: GCF_015237465.2. Taxonomy (NCBI): domain Eukaryota; kingdom Metazoa; phylum Chordata; order Testudines; family Cheloniidae; genus Chelonia; species Chelonia mydas. The sequence continues at coordinate 55,788,062 of NC_051251.2, forward strand.
TTAGACGCAGTCTAAGCATAGAGTAATACTTACACTGCTGTAGTGCTTTTCATCCTAACCACTAGCCTGCTACAGTAAAGCCCAGAGGATGGGGAAATGCCTTGATGTTCACTGAATAGTTTTTGCTGAATACTCCCCTCATCGTGGCGGGAGGAGCAGCATGATAGGAAGGCAGGATACCACAGCCTATCATAACTACATAGTAAATTGATAAAGGCAGAATGCAATTACCTTAATTTTACAGGAACAGTATGGTTAATGCTGTTCTTACAGACAGCACCCAGGGCTTGGGCAGGAACTCTGTTTTGTGCCTGAATCAGGAGACGGATGCTCCTAGTACCATGCTGGGGCACTGACACTGAAGGAAGAATACCAGCTCCAGAGTCACCAACCAGCCTTTCCTGCAGGGCACAGCTATTCCCTGCCACCCTGCACTGCCTTCTGAGCCCTATAGAATTAGAGCAAAGATAGCTAGGATGCACTTCTGAGAGGTTCTGGGCTGGGTGGTCTCCATAGTTCTGAAGGAGGAGAGGGGGAAAAAACAGCTTTTTTCTAATTAGATACTGTCTCACAGTCCACAGTTATGGGTTGGACTTCCCCCCGCACTCAATGAAGGTAGGAGCACACATGCTGTTGAAAGCCATGGGATGTGTTCTTTTAACTCAGTTTCATGGAGTGGGATTTCCAAAAGCACCCAACTCTTTCTAAAAATTGTCAAATGGGACAATACGACAGCTGAGATCACTTTATTTTCCCCACTATTGGAGTTGTGGATTTAAATTCATTGTAGTAATTTGAGTTAAATTCAGACCTTAACTTTTCCACCACCTGCTGAATATTGGTAGGAGCAGATGTACAGTGGAGTCACATCTTACGCGGGGGTTAGGTTCTAAAGTCAGCGCGTAAAGCTAAAATTGCATATCGTCAAAATTACCCTTGAAAATCCCTTAAATCGCCCATAAAGTACAGTATACTGTACGTGGTTTTGTGTATACAACCCTGCACAGTAATATGTATAAATGTATACACTAATGTACAGTATATAATAAAGAGTACATATGCAAAATATAATTTTACAGTAATGTATTTTTAATTACGGGGGGGTAATTACAGGGGGTTGACAGCTTGATGTCGATCCAGGAGACGGATGTGATGGAGAGCGAGTCGTAGACGAAGTGGTTGGTTCTGGTTCAGCTCAAGAAGTTGATTGCGTAGGCTCATCTGCTGCTGCTTATTTTTCCTTGAAAAACATGGTGATCGGCAACTGTCGCTGTTGTCTCTTGAGCTGCTCAAACATTTCTTGGTATGGTCTCAAATCATCCATAATACTACGTGTGATTTTGAGGCTCCACATTTTTGAGGTTGAAGCGGTTCCTAAAACTGTTAAGCCAACCTTGGCTGGCTTTGAATTCCTTCTCATCAGAAGGCTGTCCCTCTTCAGCGGGAGGTTTGAACAGCGTGTAGAGGCTAAGAGCCTTTTCTCGCAACATGTTGCCATCGATAAGCACACGTTTACGGTTCACGTCTTCCAGCCATTAGTTTAATGCCTTTTCAGTCTTCACTAAAGTCTTATCACGCACCAAGCTCATCACCTTAGCAGTTATTGGAGCACTTGATGCCACAGCTTGAAGAATTTCTCTCTCTCAAATCTAGATGGCACAGATGCTAGATTCGTTGCGGCCATATTTACGCGCCATGTTGGAGACCAACATACCATCTCTCAATAAGTCCAACACAGCCAGTTTTTCCTCCAACGTTGCAACAGATGGCTGTTTCTTCGGTTGAGCACCAGATGAAGTAGTTGGCTTGCGTTTAGGGGCCACGTTATACGAAAAATATGTATCTTTAAACACTAGAATCACACTCAGCATGGCGAGATGCTCATACTACGAGAGGCACACAGGAACTGAGACCGACTGAGGGAACAGCAGATTCATGTCTCCCATCTCACGCTCACTCCGGGGCATATGCTCATTGAGTGGAATGGTCGATGGAATCGCCCGCGCTATTTACAGGTATCTTGTTATTTTTCTTTTTTTGCCGAGCGCATATAGTTGAATTTGCATAAGTTAAATGCACTTGATGCGACTCACCTGTACAACTTTCACTGACACTGCCATACTGTAAATGGATAATCAGTATAAGAACTATGAGCTGCCATGGTAAGTCGTTATAGGAAGTGTGAAATTTCTACTAAACAAACATTTTCTACCTCAGTAATATTTGGAAGATGGCAAAACTAAATAAAAATATGCTCACTTACAGAGCTATATAGCATTACACAGCATTAGACACTGTTAGCCCTTACTCTGGATCCATGGCCTTCAATGAAAGTACATACATGTGAGAATAGCAAGCAGCTTTCTAATGGTCATTCCCAGTATCACTCAGACAGAACACATTTGTGGTTAGGGTTTGAGGACAAGGAGTAGACACTTTTGTAAACAACCTTCTAGGGAGGTCCAAGCTACCCACCACTACTGTATCTAAGCACACTCTAAGAACAAGACTATCCAAGTAATTAAGCACAATATTGTAATAATTTATTATTTGATACAGAACGGTCTACAGTTTAATGTAAGAAAATAACTTGGGAAAGGCATGTCAGAGCTGGCAGCAACTACAGTTAAAGTTGCCTAAAAAATGTTTCCATTCTAAGCCACTTACCAATTGATTACAACTTTGCCAACCGTTTAAGCTAAAGGTTTCCACCTCCGGCTGATTTTTTTTTTTTTGTTTTAGCAAAAGCAGTTTGGCCATTTCCGAGAACGCAGTTAGGAAAAAAAATACATTGTTTTTCACAGGTTAAATTCTTAACAAGGTTCTCTGAGAAGCTTCTGTGCATTCATGTTTTGGATCCAATTAATTCCCTGAGTGCCATCTGTCCTGTGCACTGAATAAAGTTGTGGAAAAAACAGTATCTGATCATGCAATTAGAGACTATCATATGGACACAAAAAAGGGAGCCAAATTAAGGTTGCAAAGTCTAGCATTCAAGTTAGAAAATAGCAGAATTAAAGCTAACTTTTGGGGAAGAAGGTATAATATTCGGGATACTATAAATGCTGGCCAGTTATGACCTATCCTCCAAAACACAAGTCATTTTCTCTTACCTTCAGCACATCAGAAGTCCACAGATTGTGAGATTTTTTTTTTAATTGTGTTGCTGTTCACTCATCACACTTTCAATAGTAGTATGTATGTGTCATCATTTTGTCTGACCATTTGATCTCATCATCTGATCTAATATAAACAAATTATATTTTGGTTCCCCAGGAACAGAGAATTTGGCAAGACCTTTGTTCCAATTTTCTTCAAGAGCTGTAACGAGTTGCTGAGATTTAATGCATGAGCCTGGTTATACCACCAAACTGACTAATGTGTTATCTAATAGAATTTGCGTTACCACTAAACTTCAATTAGTTGGGCCAGCTCGAAGTACTACACATACCAAAATTTAGTATAGTAATGCTACAAAGACTTTTAAAACAAATCTTACTGAAGACAAGTTTCAGAGATAGGGCTATCATCATCACTTCCAGCATGACGTTATTTCTCTGCAGGATAAGATCAACATATATGACACCTGTATAATCGGAATTATCATTCGTGATTAGCGAAGCAATATACAGAATTTGCAGCACCTCTCTCTCAATATTTAATTATTTAATACAGGAAGAAAATGGGCTGTAGGTTACTACACCTAACAAGTGTTTAGCCCACTACACAACTTAGGACTTTTTTTTGTTTTTGCTGAGAATAAGTTATTTAAATGATTGTTGATTTTATAAATAAAGATATTTACTAGACCAATTTACAATACTGCAGAAAATGGATACCTTTTACCGATGTGACACCGATTTAGTAATATAAGAAAATTACTTTTCTTAGACACAGCTTGCGATGAAATAAAATATTTTTCTAGGAATCTTTATGATCCTTTTTAAGTATTTTAAAGGTCTTGCAATTGCAGTTATTTGTAACGTTAAGTTTGTCCCCCTTCTCTCTGGAAAAATTCTCCCAGGAATCCAAAGCATCTGTTGTCTGGGGGTGTTCAGCTTATATCTTCCCCTGCCCCTCAAGCCCATTTCTTCAGTCTTCCCTCTCCTATATAATAGTAACAATTTTGTACAGTACATGGCAAATGTAACCAATTGCCAGAATTGAACTTGGACAGTAGCCAGTTAAATTACTTTCTAAAAATCTTCTCCAAAAAAAAAAAAAAAATGTACACATCATTTTTAGTCCCTGAGAATTCTGTGTACCAGCACCAACTTCAGGCTTCACAAAAACTTATCAATAACGTGCTCAACCAACATCTAAATAGGTCTGGAGAATCTGCTCACAAAAGCCTACTTGTCGAACTTTGCTTGTATCGGGGCATTTTACAGTTCCAACCTCAGGAAACAGAAAAAATAGCTCAAGAGTTCAGGAAACAAAATATATACAGTAACTAGTAACTCTGATCCAATCACAGCTAGATCAGTTTAGAAAAAAATATGTACACATCGTTTTGAATGGGTCTCTCCATTGGTGTGTAATGCATGAGATCCTCATTGCCCCAGTGGAAATGACAAATGTTATTTTCCTAGCAGGCTACCTCTTAGTCATAAACAGGTGCCACAAACTCCATCATACGATTCCATATGTATACAACAGCTTTTGAGCCATTCTTAAATTTCCACTGCTCTGATAAATTAGTGACAAGTTGAAAGCAACATCTCTTCGCAAGTCTGTCTGATCAGCTTCTATTCCCTGAAAGAATTAAAAAAATCATTTACTAGCTTGCATGGATACTATACCATGAGTTACATTAAAAAACGTAACAAAATCAGTGCAATAACACACATGGGCAAGTTCTTTATCATCTAGGTACTCAGTTCATTCCCACCACGTTCAGATAGTTACATTAGAATTCTATATTTCTATACTAAACCTTCATAATCATGAAACAGAGAAAATGCCAGTTATATTTAATATTATTCTGGCTTTTAAAATGGACCTTATGTATGCTTCTTTATTCAGGTGGCAAAGTTCTTCAGCAACCATTTTCTTGCCGTTTCTACACCAGGCGGATAATAAAATAAACCTGACAATCATTACCTGAGCAATTTGAGTTATACATGTTCATGAATACAGCTCAGATGACAATTAAATTAAGTGCTTTCTCTAGTGCCTCTGAAATTACATTGGGATTATTCAATGCAAATATAAACTGGACACTCATGCTTTACTTCTGGTTAAAACATATTAGTAATGCTGATCTGATTTTACTTTTATAGTTCAAATGTTTAACCATACGATACCTCTAAGATGAGAGGAGGAAGCTCCAGTGCCTTTTGGTAATAATGGATTGCCATATGCACTAATCCCAGCTGATGAAGGCCACGGCCTAGGTTATAGAAAGATTCTTGGCATGGTCCACGGAGGCCCAGGTACCGGTGAAGGAAAGAGAATCCCTATGCACAAAACATACATTGGAAGCTTTATTTTTTATAAAACAATAAGCAGCATGTTTTAAATTTGCAAAAAGAGGTTTTTGCCCATAAATATAACTGCCTAATTTAAGGCCAAATGCAAAAACAAGCCATCCACTTTCCATGACACACTAGACCAACAGAGGAGATTCTTTGTTGCCTCAGCAGCCTCACACAGTGAAGACAACAAACAGATCTTTTGATAAACTGTGAGCAAAGTTGCTCAGAATTATTACTATTTCTATGGCACTCAACTCTGAAAGATATTTACACACATGTAAGACAGGCCCATGCCCTGAAGAACTTGCCATCTAAATAGTGAGACAAAAGGAAGGGGAGGAATGAAGGGATACAATGAGATTGTTTGCTTAACCCCGTATCTATTACGCTTTAGAACACCACCTCTTGTCTACTATTTTTTTAAACACTTGCCCACCCCAGCCCCCTTTATCCCCATTTGAATTAGAACCTTCAGTGATGTTACACTCCATATTATTTATGGAAATATGCTTACGATATGGATATGGCATAAAAGATATATTTTATGCAAGGTGGGTCTTATAAGGTATCATCGGAAAGGTTATAATTTACTGAATGTGATTATCCAATTTATATGCATGTGTCATTTCTGTATCTAAAGTTAGGAATATTGACTATGTAATAATTACAACTGTGTGTGTAGTTGGGAGACACCCACCAGACAACAGCCCATCAGCCTTGATGGGCCATTAGGAAGAAACAATAAGACGTTTGAAGATACTAATCTCTCTCCTTCCTGAGAGGCTTCCTGGGACTAGCTGTGACACTACTTGGTTAGGTGGTCCTGTCACCTGGTACTAAACACCATCTTGGACTTCTAAAAGGAGGGGGAGGTCAAGACTGGGAAACAAAAGATTCCCGCCTTATGTAAATCGTATTTAAGGCTGGGGATTAAGTTGATCTTGGTTCACTCTTCACTGAATCCCCACCCAGGCTGACTGCTGGAAACATCTTAGGAACAAGGACAAAGGGAAAGGGGGAGGAGTACTGAATCCAGGCTGGAAAAGGGATCTGGTCTGTGAATAAGATACCTGAAAATTTAAGCTGCAAGCAGGGTAGCTAACCTTCAAGAATTTCTGCAACCAGCATTTAGTGAGAAATTACTTCTTGAAACCAGTTTCTTTAAGATCTTAAGCTTAGTATGTGTGTTTTGTTTTATTTGCACAGTAACCTGCTTTGTTCTCTTTGCTATCCCTTATAATCACTTAAAATTTACCTTCTATAGTTAATAAACTTATTTTTTGTTACAACATAATACAGTTTATGCAGTTCATATCTGGGGGGGGGAGGGGGGGCAAGAAGCTGTGCATCTCTCTCTCCACACTGAGGGAGAGGGTGAATTTTTATGAGCTTGCGCTATGCAGATCTTTCTATATAGCACAAGACGATATTATCTTGGGTGTACTCTCCAGAGGGATGCTGCACTTGAGTGCTGGGCAATTTCCTAGCTGAATCTTCCCATAGAGAGCTGTTTGCAGACTCTGCAACACAGCCAATAAAAAAAATTAAAAGGGCAGGAACAAACAGCTCAGGGTAAAGTAATGAACAATTCACATATCCTAAGTAAAAAGACAAAGGGTCTAATCATGCTTCTACTGAGCCAACGAGAGTTTTCCCATAGGAACCCAACTCTCGCAGAGCCAGAACTTGCAATTTCCCCTGTCCTGCGGTTTAGCCACTAGACCAGTGTTTTTCAAAGTTCAGGTCGCGACTCAATACTGGGTCGCCTTGCTTAGCATCCAGGGACCCTAGCGGCTGTGGTCAGCACCGCCAACCGGGATGTTAGAAGTCCTGTCAGCGGTGCTGCCCAGCTAAGGCAGGCTAGTGCCTACCTGTTCCGACACCGTGCTGCGCCCCGGAAGCGGCCAGCAGCGGGTCTGGCTTCTAGGCAGGGGGGCCACGGGGCTCCACGCGCTGCCCCCACCCTAAGCACCAGGTAATTCCTCTTGCTCTCCCTCCTATCCCTCTGCCCCCAATTCAGAAGGATCTACTGCCCCCATCCCTACCACCACCTCTGCCGCTGACTGGCTATGTAGCTTTGGTAAAGTCATTCAACCTCTGGGCCTCAGTTTCTCATCTATAAAATGCGAGATGATACATCTGCCTGCCTGTCTCCCTCCCAGGGTTTCTGTGAGCATTCATTAGCTAATGTCTATACAGTGCTACAAAGGTGATGGTGTTACGACCAGAGTCACCTCCCAAAGAGAACACATTCAACACAACCATTTTAAGATTAAAATCCACCAGAATATTTCTCTTTTTCAATTGAAAAAGTCTTGGGAAAAATCAAATTGGGTTCAGCAGGAGGCGAAAAATGGAACACAAATTACTGTACAGTAATGACAAGGGTCATGTCTCATTTTGATGTCACACGGGAATGTGCAGCCTCTGCTGTAACCAGGGGGCTTGATTTCTACAGCCACTATTGATAATCAGAGAAGAGAGCTCATTGAACAGTAAGGAATTAGCTCAGACTCTAACAGCTGATGATGATAATTAGAGTCACCACTATGTCGCTGTCTGGGTGAACTACTGAACAAACAAACCAGAAGTAAGCAAAGATTAAAAACCCTCAACATAGGTGAACACGAAATGAGAAAAGCAGAGACAAAAAGGAAGGCATCTTTGGAAGGTGACATTTTTCAAGTATATTCTTTGGAGACTGTCAGCAACAGAGATAGGAAGGAAGGATTATTACACAGGAAAAAGTAGTTAAACATATTTAAAATTAGGCCAAAGTGTGCAAACTTGAATGCCTAAAGCTAGGCATCTACATAAGTGCTCTGATTTTAGGGTTGCTCAGCACCTGCAACTCCTACTGAAATTAAAGGGAGCTGCAAGTGCTCAGCACTTCTAAAAATCAGGCCCTGTATTTAAAATGCCTAACTCCATGCCCCCAAACTAGAATACGTTGGCCCTAGCTCTTCGCCTCATTTGGTTCACTGAAAGGTATGGGGAGGAGGAAAGTAGAGGGAATAATAATAATAAAAAAAAAAAAACACCTGGAATTTCCAAGGAAGGGATTTGAAATAATGAAGAAAATCAGGATTGTGCCAGTACCAGAAATGGGCCTGATCCACACGCTTCAGATCCAGTGTGGGGCTGTTCAGCCCCAACTGTCTGGCAGGTGCGGACACGAAGAAATGGGATTAGTTGAATGTGGAAAAAGATAGAGCTACAATCCAAGAAGAGCTGTGCTGGAGCTGCAATCCAAGAAGAGAGTCTGTGGGCCATGCAAATCCAGGAATCCGTGTAAACCTTCAACGTAATTAACCTAAATTTGAATACAGGCATCCAGGAGAAATCAACAGAAAGGACAGTGATGTTGCATTAGCACTTTCAATGTGTGTCATATTTTAAAAACAGACAGTGGCTGAAATCTTTTCAGAAAAAGAGTATGGGTTGGAATTTGACTTATAAGGTTGAAAATGCAGATGCAAATTAGTTTGTTACTTTTTTAAATTAAAATCAATGCCACTTTTCTTCAGGGGCTTAGGTTAAAAAAAATTAAATTTCACAGGCAATTTGTCCATAGTGACCTTATGCACAGCTGATTATCCACACACTTTCCTGTACAAAACTTGCAAGCCATTTATACAACCAAGCAGAGCCATTGCAGTATATCAAAAGGTAAATCACTTTAATACCATTATACCATGGTCCCTAATGCCTTCAGGGTAAAGAGCACAAGATTTCCTCAATTGGATCATTACAGACCAGCCCAAAACCTTTCACAGGGCCCAACGTTGCCTCAGTGGGAATTGAGAGCACTCAGCATCTTGTGAGCTCAAACCCTTAACGAGTTAATAGGGATTGCTCACTGATTAACGCTCCTCCATGCATTACACACAAGTCTCAATGTGCTCAGTGAAGAACTGTTATTTGACTCTCAGCCCTACTGTGCGGTTGGTAGAGCTGTCAAACTATTTATTATGCTCTCTAGGAATTAGCCCGTTTTTGTTAATGAATCATTCATGAATCAGTCCAGAATGATGATCTTCCTATGATCCTCCCTTCGTTTGTAGGTTTTCAGCAAATATTTTGGACAAAATTTTCAACCTATGGTTATCTGTGAACTCTTTGCTTCAGCTACATTATTCGTGGTTAGTCACCTAAGTCATTTGGTGGTGTTTCTGTTCCCTGTTTGGGTAAGGGACTCTTGGTTTTAAAAACCAGAGTAGTGAATGCTTCACTTCCAGCACAAAGGTCAGATGAATAAACATCCATACTAAAGCTAGTGAAGCTGAAATTATTTTCATGAATACATGGCAGCTGCCTAAATATATGCAAATAATTAAAGATTCCCCAACCCACAACAAAATGAACTGAATTGCTTTTATTCACAAAGGGGAGATTTTCAAGAACGGAAGTGATTTAGGAGCACAAGCTGACTGTCACTGGGACACGTGCTCCTAAGGTACTTGGCGGGTTTTGAAAATTCTACCCTAAATCTATTTTTTAAATGTCAATCAGCTCTAATAATGTGTCAGAGCTGTAACTGTGTGAGCCATGACAGAACTAAATGACAGCATGTGCTATGCACAAAGGAGAACAAACTAACTCACCTGTACAAGAAGAGCATGTCTTTTTAACACATACTTCTGAGATGCCATGTGGATGAAAGTTAAGCCTATGCAAAGGCTGTACAGAGGTTCATCTGGCTTGGTACGGAAGGCTTGCACATATTGTCCTAAGAGAAACAGGAGTAAATGATCTGATACACTCTCTCTTAAACTGGGTTTCATTTTTTTCAAAAAACCTAACACTTTTTTGGAAGTGTGAACTGAAAAAAGGAAGGAAACAAGAAAGAGAATCAGATTTCAAAATGACTACATCAAAACAGGAAAGAGGGAGAATATGAGTTGCAGCAGTTCTCATGTTTTCAGCAGCTTTCAGATACCACACTTAAACATATCAGAATAAAAACAAAGACTTATTAGGAGGGGGAAAAGAGGGTCTTGTTGGGGTTGTAGCTCAGAGTGGCAAGGTGCAACAGCAACAATATCTTCAAACATCATGAGGAAATTCTTTAGACTTTTGGTGTATACTACTTTCTAATGTATTTTCTTTTGAGAGACCTGGGGCAGATCCTCAACTGGTATAAATTGTCATAGCTTAACTGAAGTCAATGCAGCTATGATCATTTACACCAGTTGAGGTTCTGCCTCCTTGTTTTTGCACCATGGTGATGAACTGGTTGGTTCTAGCATATTAAAAACAAAACAACTAAAGATCTAGGCCTCTCCTGCATATTTATTTTAAAGCCCGGTTAATGCTCTTTAGAGGAAAGACTATCATAATTCAGAACATGGTCAATGTTTCTGACTGAGTGCCTTGTGGTTACTTGACGAGAAAGAAATATCTTATTTTCCTATTGTCTTTTTATAAAGAAAATGCCACTTTCTAATGGAACACAAATTTTAATTTCAAAAGGTTCATTACGCACATTTTCTTTTTCTTGACTATTAGTGCTGAGAAAGATGTCAAACAGTCAGCCTTGTGAAGGAAGAAGAAGAAGAAGAAGGGGTGAAATACTGAAGTCAATGGCAAAACTCCTGTGGACTTCAACAGGACAAGGATCTCACCCAAGACTTTTGAAAGAGAGTAGATGATTTTGGGTGTCCAACTTTAGATACTTTAAAGGCACCTGATTTTCAGAGCGTGGGTGCTCAGCACTTCCTGAAAGTCAGACCCATTTGAAGTCTCTCAAGTTAGACATCCAAAAATGGAGGCACTCAAAATCAATAGTCTTTGAAAATTCTGGCTGCCTTCTATGGTTATCCACAACACAGGTAAGACATGGATAGTGGCAATGCAGACCCCCCCCCACTTGACCACCTCCAGTGTGCCTCAACCCGAACCGGAGGTACTACTCTTAAGAGTGGGAGGGCGGGTTCAAGCTCCAGGACCAGCCAGCCCTTGGTCACTCCCCTGAGTTACAAAAGGAGTGCCAAACAGGATGCTGATTTTTTTTTTTTTCTAATGTGGCCTCATATCCAATCAGAACCGTGCTGAGACCTCCAACTGATTTCACAACTCTGGACTTTGAGTGGTTGCTATCAGAACCTGCCCAATTCCTCTGCCCTAATCTATATACAGAGATTGGCAAAATGGCGACTTCTTGTTTATTTTAATTATATTGTTGGTAACTTGCTCTTCTCTGACACAGCATAGGCTGATGACAATTTCTTATATTAACCCTGCAATATTCCTTTGAACAAACACTTAAAACTTCACATTTGCCATATACTGCTGATTAAATGGGCCTGTTTCTTTCTTAGTGTAATCATTTAATTATCTTTCTTGCAGGTTAGTTAGAAAACTTCTAAATCACATATACTATATATATTTTAAACCAACACTGAAACATTGCCAGTCCATTCGGTAATGCTCAGAGATTCTGTTACCAAATGGTTAAATAGTATGAAAATGCCTATTCACACCACCTAAGAACTGTACTTCATTTATTGAAGCAGGAAATAAATACTCAGTGATTTTTTTCCTAACTGAAGGGCACATTCACTCTACTTTGAAAAAAATATACTCAAAATATGAGAAATTTGATGGTAAAAATAAGTACAGGAGAGTAACATTTCACACCCCTAAAGGTCATACTTGTTGATATTAGTACAGTATAATGATGGCCTTACCGAGAGCATGCTTGAAACTACCAGATACAAATGCATTATGCCCATTTAGGACACACAGTGCATGATTATCAGGATTTTTCAGCATTAATCGAAGACAAAAGCGATGATGTCGTACATCCTGAGAATGCATGGTGACTTGATTGAAGATATTCCAGAGTTGTGGTTTATTAACATTTTCCATTAACATTATCCTAAAACATGAGCAAAAAGCATTTATTGAATATCTTGTATGTAAATATGCAATAAATCAGGGAGTGAACAGTCTGTAGGGGAAGCCACAGGAGCTACAATTTGCTTTAAGACTATTCTTTCCCTTTGGACTTCCCAGAAGTAAACGTTAGATCAGTGAAAGAGACAAACTTGGGATAAGAAAGCTTGTAGAGTACTTTCATAATGTACATCACGATGACCAAATAGCTGCACTGCACACCGAGCTAGCTACTGTATTACATTGCTTTGCAATTAAAGGACACCAAAGAGCCCCTTCATTTCAGTCAATGAATCTGCTTTTAAGGCACATTTAAAGTAAACAGTATTCTGTTTCTTTTAGAAACAAAAGATCAGCCCAATGGCAATTCAGAAATTAACTATTTTACATCAACAGCAAATGTTCTCAGCAAGGTAACTACAACCTCAATGGAAATCATTATACAGACCATTAAAAAACACAACGTTGTGATCAGCTACAGTCCAACACTTCTCACCTGATATAGTTGTAACCTTTTCTGAAGTTCTTGTCCAGAATTGCAGCTGAAAGACCAAAGTACTCCAGCTCTTTGCGCTTTTGCCTATCATCATAAAATGAATAATATTCCAGTGAGGAATCCACCAGCAGCTCTGCCTCCTTGTATCGGGAAAGGTCACACAAAGAGTATATGGCTTTCAGGAGGAGGTTCCACCAGTCATCTTTTGTCAGTACACTTGTGAGCACAGCAAATATTGCTAAAATATTAATAAAGCCAATCAGTCAAGGAAATTAAAGTCTTAAAGGGCTGAAGACTTACATACATACACCTTTTAAACTTCAATCTAAACTTTTATTTGTTTTTTTAAATGAAGAGTCTTTTACATTAAGAGTGGAATATATTTCAATGGTATTTGAAATCTTTCATAACACAATTTATGAAATTCCTGTTTTTTTAACAGGAACCCATAACCATTAAAGTGAGAACTTCAGAATTCCAGGGAATTTAAAACAGCAGCAATTCAAGCTGCTCCAGTATGACATAAACACATTAAAAACTTTCCCATTTACCTAATGATGCTAAATAACTACAAGTCTGAATCAGGCACAGTTTGGATCTAGCTGGAAAACAAAGCATTATGTTTTGTTTTTAAATATTGTTATGCCTAAAGAGACTTTTCCACTAGCAGCAGTACTGACTATACTATCTGCCTGTCAGATTAGATTAGCTTGCTTTTAAATGAGGGGAAAACATGATTTTCCTAAGCCCATCAATATAGGCTTGTGCAGTCCCAATGTTTGTGGCAAAGCTTCGCTCGATGGAAGTAGCTCATTCATTAATATACTCTCTTTCATATTAACAACAAGACTTTGCAATCTTTACTCATTCAAGTAGTCCTTATTGATGAAAGTAATTTCCTTGGCTTGAAATCAGACTATTCATCTGAGTAAAAAGACTGTAGGATCAGGGTGTAAATTAGGCACTGTATGAATAAAGCATGGGGGTGAAACAGATATAATAAAGTCATGTACATTTGAATAAGGATTTGGAGTGTAACATAATTCCAGGATTTTTTGGTATGTAGGAAATTAAAATGATTTATTTTTTTAAAAGTCTTACCTTTTGCATCACAGTTTGCAGTCTCTTGGTCATCATTGTCTGAAATTTTATCCCTAGACACCTTCATAAGGTAAAGGTGTCTCTCCCCGGATTTGGAACTAGATATCAAACACACCTGAGCTCTATTCATTGCTACCTGGAAACAATCATGAAGGACAACAATTCTAAGTTTCTGATTATACAAATACATCCTGTTGCCAATACATCTTCTCTAGCTATGTTCAAAAATTGTTTTCAGATCAGTTATGCCATAATAAGTAGAAGCATATCTGACTATTGTTCACAAACAATAAGACTGTATTTAGCATTGTTTCATGTTCCTGTTTAGACTGAGTTAACCAAAAGAGAAGGATAAAAGCTCTCCAGAGGAGATGAATTTTTATAAAGGTTGGTAGACTTCTGTTTATAGCCGAGTCAAAACTTCTTTCATAGAGGCATAATAAAAAAGATACCATGCTACCAGTATCAAGATTTTAGAAAACAGGTGGACAGTCAACTATCAATTGGTACAATGACTGTGACCCCAAACTGTAACAATTTTGGGAAAATGGAACTCTGAATATAACAAAATTCAAACAAACAAAAAGCAACAACAAACTTGCAAACTAAGTAAATTCTACCTAAAAAATAGTTTTTGTTATGATATGGACAACAAGAATGTAAAAGGAAAGTTATTTAAATAATTTAACTTTAAATCATCCTATTTATGTGGCCTGTGTAATTTACGGTAGCTATACGCGAAACACAATACTATCTACCACAAAGATTAAAAAGTGATTCTATGTTCTGATTGTTCTATGCATAGTCAGGAATAATATAGAACCTGAAACAATCTTGAAATCATCCAGTAAAGACCCCAGTGTGTATTTCATTTAACATAACATATGCAGACACTTGTGAGAAAATACAAATAAAAACAGGTCATGTACAAATAGGCAGTATCTGTAAAGAAGGCATATCAGTAGTTTAACGCATACAATAGAAGTTCTCCTTTTACAGAATAGAGCATTATTTTGATTACAAATTAATGGCCTAATTCTGAAAAGGTACCTAGTGGCTTTGATAAGGGCACCTCTAAAAGACTCAGGTACACCAGATGATGATAAGGCATATTAAACTATGATATTTCATATATAAGACATCAGTTTACAATTATTTCTATAGATTTCTAATGCTTTTGAGTACTTTTATCCTTTGGCTTAAACAGGACATGTCTGTCCCATCCAGTAAAGCTTGGCTACAAGAATTAACTTACCTTTAATAGCATTGCTAGCATGGTAAGCAAAGTGTCCACATAACCGTACATTTTGCCTTGAGAATACAACAGCGTTGAACGATGGAGCAGTAACTTTAATTCCTAGATAACATTGAGCAGAGTTAATTAAGTCATAAACTACCACTACCTACACTTAGTGTTTTTATAAACATTACTTTTCTGGCTGCTAGTATAGTATTAGTACCAAAAAAGAAAACAACAATATTTAGAAAACTGTATTAAAATCTTAATGACAGCACGGGAAAATCAAAACTTCCCTCAGATAATAGTTGTTTTGTTTCATCACTTAAATTTAGAAGAAAATCTATATAGCTCTTATTTGATGGAGGAGCTACTGGAAATGGGATACAGAACCTATCAACTATGTCACCACTTACAATCAGATCAGTAGTAGACAAAAGTTAACATCTGATTCTGCTGGACAGCTGACGTGAAGTGACTGGTCTTTAGTCCAGTTCCTATTGGACAGGTGGTCATACAGCACACAAAAATCAGAGTCAGAATTTAGATACTGGGAGTTGGGATTAATAGACATGTAGAGTGAGATACCCTCTTGACCCTAGCAGTGGTCTCTCTGGAGCACAGTAGAGAATGTTTCACCACAACCCCCCATTGTGACCTGTGCTGTAGATAGAGAGACCACAGTCTCCAGTATTGCCAAGCTGGCATCTTTTACCAGCGTTAAAATTACAATGTTTCTTTACAGAGTATACAAAATCACTCCAAATGCCATGGAGGAAATTTACCAAAGAAATGCATTTAGCAATACATTCTTGCCATAACAGAATTATGTACACCAAAACTGTGGACAAAAGAGTCAAGACACAGAAGAAGAAAAAAATCACATTATATAACATTTCACCTACCTGCTGGGCAGCATTAGCATCTTGTGCCAAAGTATCTGGATCATACATTGGTTCCAGAGCCTCCAAAGCTTTCTCAGGCCGGCCCAGCTGCTGCTGAAGTGTAGAAAGTGAAATTCTTGCATCCAAATGCAACGGGGCAAGATCAACAACTTTTGCATAGCTCTCTGCAGCACGCTCCATATATCCCAAGGCTTTTAGACACTCTAGAAATAAATAGAAATAAATACCAATAAATACAATACGCTTATATGACAGAAGTGAGACTGTGCCTATTTTCATACAAACTAGACTAGTTCTGTATCACACACAGGCTTTTGTTGTGCTCTACAAAAGAACTACACTGAGCACATGTTACTAAAATAGGAACACACAATAC
Organism: Chelonia mydas; assembly: GCF_015237465.2. NCBI lineage: Eukaryota > Metazoa > Chordata > Testudines > Cheloniidae > Chelonia > Chelonia mydas. Next base: position 55,804,551 of record NC_051251.2, read on the forward strand.
GGTATCTTGTGCCTGAGGAATAACAGTGTCATTTAATCTGCAGAATCTTAAAAGAAAAAACACAAAACCATGTTTCAGCAATCACCACAAACAGAAAGTTGAACAATGGTCTTCATTGCTAAGACTAAATATTTATGTTGAAATTGTTTCAATCAATCTGAACATTTTTGGATACACTTGAAGGGGACCGCCATAAAAGAAAACCTTCCACCACAAGGATAAATGTGATACACTCTAATCGTAACTACAGTATGGTAGACACTTACGACAGTTTATCATATGAACTCTCTATCCGATGTTCAGACAGACATTCTTAGCTAATGGCCTAAGAGGTCAACAGGAGATGATGGTGATCAGTGCAACAGCACCTATCAGGCCTTTACAGCACTAATGTCACCAGAATGTTATTAGCATCATATGGAAATGAGTTTCTACTCTTCAGTCAGAAGTGTTAACAACATTGCAATACTGCTTACCTGCATGCCGGAGCCAAACTACTGCCAAGTTATATCTTTCAGAACAAACTAGGGCACTCAAGAGTGGTAGTGCTGAATTGTATTCTCCAACATCCAAAAACGCCTCTGCAACATCCAGGTACAAGTCCCCCATATCCTCTGGATTTTGCTCCACTAGAGTAGTCAAAAGAGGCTTTTCCCCCCAAAAATAAAAAACAAGTAAAAATGAAATACTAAGACAAGCCACACACATACACAATTACTGTACTGACCCACTTTATATTGGAGAGGGCAATGGAATATTTACATTTTCTATTCAACATCTGAAACAATATGCATAAGTGGTCCATCCATCATGGGAAGTGAGCTGTAGCTCACGAAAGCTCATGCTCAAATAAATTGGTTAGTCTCTAAGGTGCCATAAGTACTCCTTTTCTTTTTGCTTCATTTTTATGTGATTTCAAAGGAAAAAAATGAGATTAGAATTTCAGGATAGGTTCCTAAAAGAACAATCTTATTTTGGCTGTGATAGAGAAAAGGAAAACTTCACATCTAAACATCCTTGTAAAGATCTCCATCAGGATGGTGTGTGAGAAGGCTTGAGTCTATACTATAATTATGATTTTTAAAATCCATCCTACAAGCCTCCTGTAGTGCTGTTGTGATGACCTTCCTAGCTTTGTGGCCATTTTTAGAAAATGAACAGTAAAAAACACACTGGCAAATGGAAGTCCTTGCTCATGAGAAAGTGAAAACGACGCATTACACGATTAACCAAAATTACCCCATATTTATCTATGTATTAGTTTTTACTTACACTGAGTGGCTCTAGGATGTTCAGGTGAACCAGGCACACCATTAGTTTTACTGTGATGTCTATTGGAACTCCATCAGGTATAGAGCAGCTAACTTTATCTTCAGCTACAAAAGATAACACTTAGTTCTGAAACCACAGCTTTTAACAATGACACCACATCCTCAACACCTTTCTATTATATCCTCTTGCCCGTTACACTTCTCCGGTCCTGACTCAGCTCCTCAAAAGTCAATGGAAATCTTTCTATTGATTCAATGAGTGTTAGATCAGGCCCTAACTGATTCACTTCTTTCTTGCTTACCCTGATGTTTGAGCCAACTTCCTACTCCCTGTGACTTAAGCACCTGATCCTGCAAAGTGCCATCAATTTTTACTGACTTCAGCAGTAGTTGAAGGTGCTCTGAACCTTGCAGGATATACTCAGCACCACAGAGTCCTTAGTGCCCTCCCTCTCCTCCTTCAAACTCTCTTCTTTCACAAAGCCTTCCTATACTGACCTACTTAGTGTCCCCAGCTCCTTTACTATTACGTGAACTGTAGTCCCGCATATGCTACTTTTTCACATTAGACCATAAGCCCTATAAGAACAGGGACTGACTCTTTCTGCATTTTGTAACACACACAGCACATACCTACAGAACTCTCCTTATTGCAGGCTTTGTAGGTATAATTTAGAGAGAATGGCAAGTGTGCTGTACATATCAAAGAGGTTACTCTTGTTAACTACTAAATCGTATAGAAATCCCACACTGAAAGTTCATTAATTTGGGTTTATGGTTGCACAAATGTACTTCCTGTAAACGCAATCAATCACTAAATGTCAAGGAACTCACCAAATCTGGATCAACCTAACATGCCTCACCATCAGTCAACATGAACCCCAAACACATTCACAGACTCCTCAGGTCTACAATCAACTCCATTTCACTTCTAATACACAACCACTAACAATACACACTTCCAGGACCTATAAGTCACAGTTGTGAGGATTAGTCAATGTCTACGTTTCTTTGAACAAATAAAGCACTATATACATGCCAAGTATAATCATTATCATTATTCAGTTGCTGATAAATGTTTTAAAATCATGATAAAACAGCAGTTTCAAAGTGGATAATTTCTGGAAACTGGGTGTTTTTAAAATCTGAAGGTGGACTGGGTAGGAGGCAGTAATTTTCAACCAAGGAAGAAAGGCAGATCAAGAATCTTTTCTAGACTAAATCCAACATCCCTGCTGTCAAAAACCTTCACTGTTGCCCAGACTTTCAAAAGCTGAATACTGACCATGATCAGGTTACACCTTTACACTAGATTCAGAATTAAATTGCTTACAAACAGCGCTGGCCTCAGCTGGAAAATCTTGGTAGTCGATCACTGCCACTTGACTCTCCTGAATTTCCACAACAGCCACTACATCTTTCATGTCTGACAGGAAACAAAAAATCAGATTAAACTCTTTAGCAGTTTTCAGTGAATCCAAAACTATTTAATATGGTGTCTACATTTGATTAGTAGCTTTTTGTTAACTACTGAAAAGTAGGCCATCTTTGTAAAAGATGGCACAGTGACAAGGGCTTTAAAAAGTTGAGAAAGGAAAAAGAGAAAGTAAGCTTCTAGTGGATTGTATAGGTTTGTCCTAATAACTATGTGATTTGGCATGACATAATAAACTGCATTTATTTTTTGATTCATAATAGTTTTGCTCCTCATTTATGTTTAGTAGTGAGAAGATTTTTCAGGAGTTTTGCCTGAAAAAGGAGCGCAGGACTAGGTCTTATATTTGCACTGGGTTTGGACTTCACTGCTAAACCAACTGGTCAGCCACAGACAAATACTACTGGCCTGAGCTAGTTTTTTTACTTATTTAAAAAAAAAAAAATTTTCAGCTTGATAAACCACTTAAAAGCACAGCAGACAAACATTTTCAGAACCAAGCAATGGCTTTCATGTGGGAGCAAATTTATGATCCCAAACTAGTATTTATATATCTGCATAAACCAAAAGATATGAATTTGTAATTGCACAGGTAGGGTTTAAAAAGAATATAATTAGTTTTATCTCATTTAGTATAAAGACAGATATTTGAGTCAAGATGCTATTAAATTAGTGTTTTTCAAAAGCTATTTATCTAAGAGAAGTAAATCATCTGATCTGAAAACCTCAGTGGGAGTTTTAGCAATTTAACTAGCCACCTATTATATTATAACCTAGACAGCAGCCCATGGGTTTAATGAGTCACCACATCAAAGTGGCCAACTGGCTTTCATGAGCAAAATTAATTTGCTATAAAAAGTTTAATAGACCATGTGTCACCTACAACAATGAAGAACTTTTCAAGAAAAATCTAGAAGTATTGAACAGCTCTAAAGAACATGCGCTACAAGGGAGATACTGGTATACACGGCATCGTACTAGCTGCTTGTTTGCCAGTTACCTTTATTCTCCTCAGAAGGGCCTTGTTCAGTCACTTTCTTTGAAACTACAATTCCTGAAAAATCCGTAATAACCTAAAAATGGAAGAGCAATTCATGTCCTGTTAGAAACAATAAAATCAACATAAAATAACTGTTTTAGGTAAACAGCTTCACAACATGGTCATTGCCGGAGTAACCCATGCAAAAAAGAGTTAATACAGGGTTTTACATTCTTTCCCCCCCCCCCCCCCCCCCGAGGTCTGGACCACATGTTAATAGAGACTGTCTTGATTTAAAATATTTAGACTTCCATAGAGAAGTAGTGAGCAGGAAGGTGATTTCACCTCTGCATATGGCATAGGTGAGACTGATACTGGTATAATGTATACAATTCTGGTTTTCACATTTTAAAAAGAATCTTGAAAAACCAGAGAAGTTGAAGAAAAGAGCCAAAAAAATGACTGAAGGGCTGGAGAAAATGCCTTATCAGTCAGAGACAGAGAAGCGCTCAAACTGTTTAGCTTACCAAAAAGAAGAGATGCCTTGATTACAGTGTTTAAATACCTTCATGGGAAAAAAAATTACAGCTACTAACAGGCTCTTTCATCAAGTGGGGAAAGGCATAACAAGAACCAATGGCATGATGCTGAAGCCTAACATATTCAAATTAGAAATAAATTTTTAACAGTGAGTGATTAACCATTTGAAAAAACTATTGAGGGGAGTGGTGTTTTCTTCATGTTGTGAGGTCTTCAGATCGAATCTGGGTGTATTTGACTAAAGCATAACTTATTGGGCTCAACAAAGAACAACTGGGTGTAATGGCCTGTAATGTATTATAGGTCATAAAGATGATCTAACGTTCCCTTCTTGCCCTAAACTATGAATGATCTGTGCTGATGTGTCACAGACACACAGATCGTGACTGATTGGCTTCATCAGGTTACCCAGATCAATACATCTAAGGAGAAGAAAATCACATTTTTAAAATCTTCCCCAAGAAACAACATACAAATCTTCTGTTGCCTCTTACCAAATAAATCAAACTTGATTTCAATGCTAATTTACTGACAGACTGGAGTAATGAATATTAACGTATTAGACTTGCTGAACTATCACAAAACTAGAAAAACTATATTGCTCAAAATCTTTAAGATAAAATCTGTCCTTCTAAAGGGCACAGAACGATTAAACCTGACACAAAAGCATTTCATTGTCATACCGCCATTGCTTTGTCATACTGTTTGTTGGAGATATACAGTTCAGCTGCTATATTAATATCTTCCATGGAGATGAGGCTCTGATGTTTAGTAAAGGCTTCCTCCATTATCTCAATAGCAGAGGTGACATCATTGGCTTCATAGTAACTCCTATAAAAATATGGGTATGAGATATTAGTGACAATTTTCAGTGCTACGCATATTATGAAAATTAGTCAACTAAGATTCACCCAAAAAACTGTATGGATTTTTAACACGTTCCCTTGTCCCTTTTATTTGTCTTCTCCTCCTTATGAGCATTTTTATTAGAGCAAGTCAGGATTTTTTTAAGTAAAAAAGAACAGATTTTTCAACCTTGTGATAATTTTTTACCATTTGACTAACTGATTTTTATCATTAGTTTTTCTCTTACATGTTAACTTTTTAAAAACCCAATAAATTGCTTTCTACTGCCTTCTCTCTCACCCCCCCCCCCCCCCCCCCCCGTCTCCCCCCCGGTCCCCGTAACCAAGTTAGCAGGCTTTATTGTATTAAGGTACTCTCAGCTGAAACTCTAATATTGTTACAACACTAATTTGCATACATGCACCACCTCCCGTCCACGGATCTCAAAGGGCTTTAAATTATTAAAGAATTAGCCTCGCTGGGCCTCTGTGAGATGAAATAAGTTATTCTCAGCCTGTTTTGCAGATAAGAAAACTGAGGCACACAAAGCAGTAACTGACTTGCTGAATACATCAAACAGTTGATTTCAGCACTAATTATTGGATATGTAATACTGTCCAGAAACTGCTTCAGTTCCTGATTTCAGGCATGGCTCCTGAACTAACTAGGTTCTACAGAAAGAGCATTATTTTAAAGGCTGTAGAAGTCACAAGAAGAAATTCTCAATGATTTTTCTAAAGGGCAAAGGGAATAAGCTTAAATTAATCAGATTTCTTTCAATCTTGGAAAATCAAGTCATGCTATTGGCAAAAGAACTTACTTCGCCATGTCCCTGGCCAACTGCATAAAGCGTTCTCCATCAAAAGGGGACAGAAGATTTAAGATACGTCTATAGCCATCCATTGCCATTTTATGGTCTCCCATCTGCTCATACAAGCTTGATCTCTCCCACAGATAACGCACATTGGTAGGGTCATACTTCAGAGCTACGACAATAACCACAAGTAGTCAGTACTGTACATAGCTTAGACAAATGCAAGTCTGGGCTCACTATGCTTGCTTGACTATCCTCCTGAATCATACGTGATAAAGCCCGTGACAAGTGTCAGTATCATCTTAGAAGATAAGAAAAATAGTACAGAAAACAATATTTGCAGCCTGAGGAAAGATCTCCTATAACACTCCAAATCCAATAGACTTCTCTAGTATGTACATTAGCTACTAATGTAATGCTTTCAAATATATAAATTTATGATGTTTATCTTCTCCCAAACACAGCAAAAGGCGTTGCTCAATCATCCATAGACTTTTAATGTTCCCACACACTTTTAATAAGAAGGAAAAACTCTCAGACCTCGTAGAATGAGACATGCCTATACACAAAGATCAAATCAGTTTTAAACAATGTTACCACAGTCTCAGCGAACAGAAAACGGAATGGGATAGCTAAAGCAAATCAAATGATTATCATTACATTATCAAATAAAATTACCACAAGTACAAAGGAATAGTAAAATAGTCATTACGTTACCTTTTGAATAGCAAAATATGGCCTGTTTAATATTGTCCTGCTCTAGTGACATTTCTGCCAGTCTAACCCACTCCTCAGTGTCACTAGGGTTTAAATGAGCTGCAATCAACTCAAATTGCAATGATTTCTCCATATCACCTTGGTCTTCATAGATCATGGCAAGAGTAGAAAATGGCTCATAAGCAAGAGGAGCTATTAAAGACAAAAATACTCATTAAGTTTTAAACCTTTTAACCAACCTGAAATAAAATAATTTAGGATTCTGCAAATAATGCACATTAGAAGTATATGAAATATTCAATTAATTTGTTAAAACAAAGAAACTTTCAGACAATCTCCAAGTTCATCTTATGTGTAATTAAACAAATTGACGAAATCTTACATAGTATTTTATCCATACAGCAAACTATTTCTACAACCCATTTAGACCCCAATTCTGCAAAGTCAATGGCACTTAAGTACTTAAAGCTAAGCAAGGGTATAAGTCTTTGCAGGATCAGGGTCTTAATTTCTTTTGACAAACAACAAAACAACAACAGAAAGAGAGAATGCTTAAAGATGAGCTAAGAGTATTCCTAATACCAAATTAATGATATGACCATTTACAAATAGACCAGTTCCTTATGCTGCAGTATTTGATATTAAATGAAGCAACACAGTTAATTTTTACAGTTTCCTTGATGAATACTATAAATTCCAGATTAATATACCAGCCATCAAAAGGAATAAGATTTAAGTCTCACACACTCCCATGAAATATTGAAGTACCTTGTCTTATGATTTCCATGCACATCAGTATAGCTTCCTCATGTTCCCCTCGAGCAAACCTAATGTTGGCTTCTCCCATGAGTCCTCTCAGGGCTCGAGGAAGTTTACTGCGAGGCCTTTTCTCCTAAATTGAAAGATTATAACAGAAACAAATATAAATATACCATAACAGGTTTGGCAAACTGATCAGCTGACCAGTCAAACAATATCAAATTGACTGCTTATTATTTCACCAGGGTCAAACATGGTCAAATATTCTAGCAAGAATGCCCTGATGTAGGCGGTGGCCTACCTTTTAGATTACATCATGGTGTCATTCTTTCTTTTATTATTACCACATTTCATTGTGTTTTGCATTTTCCGGAGTTAAAATAAGTCAGTTAAGTAACTTGGTTGTAATTAGGCATAAGCATCTAAGGGTAAGCCCACTTAAGATTCTAAAGCCTTACTCTTTTTTGTACCTATTCTAATAAATTAGTGCTCTAAAATATTTGACCATTTTTGGCTTTACTTGACAATATTTGACTGGTCAATTGTCCAATTATTTTGGACTGCTCAAATGCCAGCCCTATTCTATTATGCCCAAATTCAAGAGGAATCAATCACATCTGTAATTTTTGTTAAACAAATATACACTATTTAAAATTTGTTTCAGTACCACTGAATAATACAACTAATAAAACTGTCAGAACTAATTTTGGTAGCTTGCCGTGTAATCCCAACATCCATTTATAAAAGTTTAAAATCTAATTATAGAAAAACTAAAAATTACTCCCCTATTCTTTAACCAAGTGCCCTTATATGAGCAGCCCCACGCCGGGATAAAAGAGGAGGACTCTTCAGCTGAATTTGTGACTTAGGTGAAATCTTACTGCAACAAAAACAGTTCAGTTAAACCAAAACCTGAGGATGGTAAGTGCACATGGAGCTCACAACCCAAGCATGACAGATCTCAATAACAGCCGAAGGAAGCTTATATAAAGCGCAGTCAACAAACTGACTCAGGGACCAGCAGGAATCTTTTAAAATATACAGACATGTAAAAAAATCAAACAGTTAAAAGGGATCAGGAGACATCATGTATAACATTTTCAGTTAAGTTTTCAAATATTAGCATCATGTCTCTAAAATGATGCTACAGACAACATTTATTCACTGTGCTTCAGTGGTATCATGCAGACTACATGAAGATTTTAAAATGCAAATACTTGCTTTCATCATTTTTTTGGTCTCTCGATTAAGCACCATCTCCAATACAAAAACATCTCCTGCTGTGGGTTGCTCAGGGGTTTCTTCATCTTCCTCCTCCTCTTCCTCTTCTTCCTCCTCCTCATCTTCATTTTCCCCAAGCATGGAAGCGAAGACCCGATGGACGGATTTACTGACCCCATCTGTCGTTTCTCCTGGTTGAAGAGAGTCAGAACAGATTTACAACACATCCTGGTGAATCAGTGTGTGTTGGTGTTTAAGGCAGGTCTAAAATACTGCTGGTCGTGCAGATGGAATTGCAATTGTTGTTGCTGATACCCCCATAATTCCCCCAATTCCTCCCTATGATTGACTGAGCCTGCCTCTTGGAGATACAGGACACCCACCGGTGCAATGGCAAGCCTGGATATGATGGAGAACAACCATTTCATACTTACATTCTCTAATTGTGCAAACTGTAAACTGTTTTTAAAAGTCACTGTGATAAATGAAGGGGGTGGGGGGAGCTACCTTTTATGGACACCCAGCCAGCCAGTTAGTTAGTTATAAAATCCCTGTTAGTAGCTGTTCTCTACTTGCTTTACCTGTAAAGGGTTAAAAAGTCTGACTGCATGCATAGGTAAAGGGAAGTGAGTGGGCACCTGGCCAAAAGGGCCAATGGGAAGGCGAGAACTTTTTAAAATTGAAACAAGACTTCCCTTTTGGCTGTCTGTTGTTGTTCTCGGGAGAGAGGGGACAGAGCAAAACAGGGCTGAAGCTATGCTGTAAAAAGCTGTGAACCAGGTATGGAAATCACAGATCATACCTAAAACTACTCAATTTGAAACACCAGATACGTAAGTAGATCAGAAAATGTCTAGAAAGATACGATTAGGTTTATCTCTTTTTTTCTTATTGGTTTGTGGACTCCTCTGTGCTAACCCCAGGTGCTTTTGTTTTGCTTGTAACCTTTAAGCTGGATCTCAAGAAAACCATTCTTGATACTTATTATATTTGCTCTTTTTAAATCTAGCAATAGCCTAAGTTCCAGATGTATTTTCTTTCTTTTTGTTCTTAATAAAATTTACCCTTTTTAAGAACAGGATTGCGTTTTTTGTGTCCTAAGAGGTTTGTGCACATGTTGTTTAATTAGCTGGTGGAAACAGCTGATTTCCTTTGTTTTCTTTCTCAGCTCTTCCCCAGAGGGGGGCATGAAAGGGCTTGAGGGTACCCCACACGGAGGAATTCCCAAGTGCGCCTTCCTGAGTAAAAAGAGGGTTTTGCATTTGGGTAGTGGCAGCATCTACCCATCCAAGGTCAGAGAGAAGCTGTAACCTTGGGAGTTTAATACAAGCCTGGAGTGGCCAGTAGTAATTTTTAGAATCCTTGCGGGCCCCGACCTTCTGCACTAAAAGTGCCAGAGTGGGGAATCAGCCTTGACAGTTACCTATCAAAGAACACACGGTTTCAGCAACAAAATACTGTGATTTTTACATTTCTACAGTTAAGCCACCATACTGACACGTACCTTCTGTTTCATTGCGACTCTGGGATTTACCAGATCCTTTTCCAGATGTAGATGGAGCATCTGGGTCATATGTATTTTCCTCAGTAGGTACACTTTCTCCATCCTACAGACATCAACAAAATTAGCTACAAGGTTTGCAGTACAACTACTAATTTAATTTTACTGTTCCACCTGTGTTTATAATTACTGGCATTTAGACTATGGGTTTCTGGCTTTTTGCATTGCTGATGGAACAGATGCTATATTATTCCATTAAAACAGGCACCAACATTGATTATAAGAAACTTCTGTTCGCACCAGTGTAAAGTGAACTCAATATTCTGACTGTTCACTGTTGTCCTACATTAGTTTTGACTGAAGTCTCTTGAAGAATACTGCTTGTATTGAAGTACACTGGAATAAGATTATACGGTTCCCAACATCTCACAAAAAAATGAGGTGTGACTATCCAAGTGAACAAAATTGTAAACAAACATCATGAATGTTTTTAAAAGCTTGCCTCCTTTGTCTAAACTTAAATGCAATGCTGAAACCCCTACATAGTTAGATGTTGCAATTAATAGTTTCTTGAAACAATCTGTTATACCTATGAGAAATTTGGATTAAAATGCTCTCCTGACCAGTAAGGAGTAAGCCTCCTCTGGGGGAACAAAGTATTTTTGTGTGGAACAGCAATTTCAGTGGACCACAGCAATGGCTCTCCTATTTACTGTAGTTGGGATATAGTGGAAAATACACAAATAAATGAAGAAATGAAAAGAGCACTTCAATAATCTTTGAAGGAGTTGCTTCTTGTATCATGAAAATACATAAAGAAATAGAAAAGATCAGATGTTCCAAATTTCCAACATAATCTAAGTTTCTTTTCATTAACTAAACAAAAATTGCCTATAAAGTAAGAGGGACAGTTTTTAGTCTACAAAAATAGCATGTTTATAAAATAAAACAACTCCTGCTAGCAAATCTAGAAATACCTTAAAAGCTACAGCCATGAATAATGAATCAAAACAAAACCTTTGTATGCGTACAAAATTATATTTATCCCATTATGGGAATGAAAAATGCTTGGCCTTCATGTCCCCGAGGGAACCTGGAGTATAATTCTCATTTTCTCCAATTTTAACCCCCATTTGCAGTGTGGGAACCAGCATTCTTGCCAGGGAAACCAAGATTCTCTTCAGAGCCAGACACCTACCCACTCTGCAAAAGGAACTGCCATTCCTTATGATGTTGGGCTCCACTCACCAAGAATTTCCCTTGTCTTTCCAGAAACATGGCAATGTACAAGAGTCCTATCTTACCAGTATCAAATAATAGTAATTTCTCACATGTATCTCATTATCATAAATTAAGTTGAAAGTGAACAAAATATTTCATGGATTAACAATGTCCACACTTATGCTGGCACGTAGAGCACAGGCGCTACATGCCACGGCGGAAGTCAGGCTACGTCCACACTTGTCACTGCAGCACATATCTACACACCAAAGTGAAAGGCTCTAACAGCAGGGAGGTACAGTAAGGGGGAAAGGCGCTGGCATTGGGGGAAGGCTCCAACAGTTTCCCACTGACAGCGCCTTTCTCCACAGCTGGGAACTGTCAGTCTGGCATGGAAACGCTCTGGCAGCAGGGACACAACACTGCCAAAAACAGCAGTGTAGATGTGATAGGCACTGCTTGAGCATGTAGTAATGTGTGTAAGCTACGCACCCAGGGGAGTTAGGAACATAAGGCACTCTATTCGCCTAAGCTGCTTCATTGTCTACATTGCTTTTTATACCTTGCTGGGCATCCCCTGTCTGTGCCCTATCTGCTGCTGGGAGTGCAGCGGACTCTCCCCGGCCATCCCCCCCTCAGGCCATTGCCCTGCAACCTCCCCGGCCATCCCCCCCTCATCCCCCCAGCCCATTGCCCTGCACCCTGAACTCCCCTCGTTCCCGCAGTGTGCACACGCGCCGGGCCACGGTGCAGCGTGGGCGGAGCCTCCTGGCGAAGGGACAGCGGGGCCTGGCGGGGGCGGCACTAACGGGCCAAGGAACGGCCGTGAACCGCCGCCTGAGGGGAGCGGCCGGGCCCCTCACCTTCCTCTCGCGGCTCTTGCGCTCCTCTCGGCGCCTCTCGAACTCCTCGAAGGAGATTTTCCCCTCCAGGTAATCGATCAGCTCGGGGCTGAAGCCCGACATCGCGAGCCCTGCCGCGAACCCAGGGAAGGGGCGGTGGGGGATGGGGACGGCGGCGACGGGGAGGGTTGTTTCGCGCACGGACTCGGCGTCCCTTGTTAATCGGGTCCGACCGCAGCTCGCTTCCGCCGCGCAAGAGTTCCCGGGTAGCGCCCGCTGGCGGAGCCGTGAGCATGCGCGGTAAGGGTGCGAAGCCGCTGGCCTCCCCTTGGCACAGAGGGAGGGAGCCGGAGGCCGCGGGGCGATGGTAGAGGCGGGTTGGGTGGGGCCCCAGAGCGCCCGGGGGCCGTGCGCGGCTGATGTTCCGCACTCAGCAGCAGCCGCCTCAGGGCGGCGCTGAGCCCGGGGGCCAGGCCTGAGGAAGAGCTCGGTGTACGCGGGAGAGCTTGTCCTCCCCCGCCGCGTCTCCGCACCAGCCTGGGACTGGCGCCGACGCTGCGGGCGTTCGGCAAAGCTGCGCCCGTTTCAGACTGGGGCTGTGCGGGGGGGCCGGTGAGGAGAGGGACTGCTCTCCATCGCCTCCCACCTGATCTGAAAATAAGCGTTTCCTGTGCTCAGTTCAGCCAACATCTTTCCCAAACACCAACATTACCCCGCCCCTCCACCGTTTTCGGAGTAAACCCTTGTTTCCAGCCCAGTGCTCTGTATGGGCCCCATCCAAAGTCTATTAAAATCCATGGAAGTCTTTCCTTTAACTTCAGTGATCTTGGCATCAAGGAGGTACTTATTGATAGCTGAAAGGGCATCTCCTGTTCCTTGCACAGTTCTAAGTGGTTGAAAGATCATGTTAGACAGGAGTTACTGAATCCTGACCAGATAAAGGAAGTGAAGGACTATGAAAAGAACATAAACTACAGCAACAGGTGCATCAGAAGGGCACAGATTAGATCAAATAAATGGATGCAGCTATCCAGGAAGAACAGAAGTCTAACTCCCTAATTTATGAAGATACCATTGGATGTAAACATTTATGGAAATCTATAGACCTAGATTTGGTCAGGATTAAGTCAGATTCAACTCTTGGGCAGCACAGTTCAAAGTGAGTATGAATCATAGAATTATAGGACTGAAAGAGACCTTGAGAGGTCATGTAGTCGTCCAGTCCCCTGCACTCATGGCAGGACTAAGTATTATGAAATGCTACCAAATTAGAATAGGAGCAGTTTACACCCACATTGCTCTCACTTTGTACTAGTGAAAATGAAAGGCAGTGTTGGATGGGCCCTTAAATTTTTTTCAGCCAGCTGACATGGAAATATACAAAAGTTAGATGTATATTTAATAACTCAAATTTTACTGATTATGTAGATTCCTTGGAGGAAAGATATCTGCAGTTAATTTTCTTTTCATCAAGTGGAAACAGAATAGCAGAACTCTTAAAAATTGAGAAACCATTTCTATGACCCATCTGGAGTAGGGCAGTGATTATGTTTCTAGAGCAATTATTGTATTATCAGGCAAAGATGGAATCACTTACAGATATATATTCTAGCTTCTGAGTTTGTATTAATTTACATTGAGTTCTATAGGCATTTCTAAATATCCTATTCAGTCTCCTGTTCTTTTTTAAAAAAAAGTCTCCATTTGGTGGACTAGATGGGTCCAGACTACTTACCTGTGCTAGTTTATAAAATAAAATCCCTTCAACTACTAACAGCTAAAGGAGTTTCATTTAGATGATAGATGTCTGTGTTTTGAAGCCAGTGGCCTGCCTTCTTGTCCCGGTTCTACAGGTGTGCAGGTATAGCTAGTGACCGTGTCAGTACTGAAACAGCAATGGAGCTATTGCCTCCATATTTCCTACCCATTATTAAACAAGGGGTTAGGCCCTGATTCTGCAAAGACTCATCCATGTGCTCAAGTTGGGTGAAATCCTGATCCTATTGAAGTCAAGGGGACTTTTGCCATTGACTTTAAGTGGGCCAGGATTTCATCCTTTAACTTCAGTCAATAGGACTACTCACATGTGGAGTATTAAGCACGTGTGTAAAAGTCTTCTCAGGATCAATGCCATACCTTCCAAATGAGAAGTAACTGTGGTAATCTGAATGCAGGATTTCCTGATGCCATTTTAAAATATGGTACTGGAAATCTGTAATGGTTCAGCTACATAAGGAATGGTCAGAGTAGAAATAGTAAGATGGGCTCTTATAAATAATTTATTAATTACTAAATTGTGGGAGTCATCGGGATTCTTTACTATGAGATTCCTATCAAAACATAAAAGCCAAAACATTTAAGTACTCTGATGGCTATTGTGTTTCTGAACGAGACCTTGAATATGACATTAATAATGTATGTCTTAGGACTTCATAGGGCTTTTCTTATTTCCACATTTATGGAGGCTCTTTTTGTATTATCTTCTGCCTTTTTCAGTAGGATGATCTTGGGATATCTCTCAGATGTATACATCTGATGAGTCTATCTTTCTTTCATGACGATTTAAAAAGATTATTATTTGTATTGGGGTAGCACCGAGGAGCCCCAGTCAGGAACAAGGGCCCCTTTGCGCTAGGTGCTGTACAAACAGAACAAAGAGATGGGTTTCTGTAATGACTGAAGTGTTTTTTTTTTAAATTCCACACATCTCCAAACCAAATACAAAGCACCATAATGAAGACTCAATAAATTCCATTCAAGAAAAGAGTTATCTAAAAGCTAGATGTAATAAATTTAAAAGGTAACATTTATTTACATTCCTTGACAAAGACAATTAGGAATAGTCGGACAAACTACATCAGATTGAACTTTTCATTCATTTACATTTCAACAAGTAAAATCTTGTCAAACCAATCTTCACAACCATACATACCTCACCACCTGAAAAGTGAGCAAATATGGCAATTACAGCCAGATGTCAGATTTGTGTATGTAAAGACTCAGATGCTGAAGAAAATGTTAAATTGTCAGATAATAGTTAGAAACCCCAAAGCAGTAACATTTTGCCGTGTATGCTTCCAATTCACATGAAGTCCAAAAGTAACCACCTGAAAGGAAAAATAAATAATAAAATAAGGATAGTAAGTAGGAGCATTTAAAAGCACATGGGGTCTGATCCAAAGCCAAAGGACCCTAACTGAAACACTCCCGCTGACTTAGATGGGCTCATAAATCCCAAATTATTAGCGTGAGCATTGTTAAACAGTAAATTATTGTCTTTTCTGACTGGGAGTAATCTCTGTAAGCGTCAGGGTGAGGAACAGATTTCTCAAGGCCATGGAGTGGCGGTGGAGCTACTGTGGCTGCTTGTTCCGGCCTCTCACCTTTCATAGGATCAGCCACTGGCTGCATACGTACATATACACAATTTCTTGCCCATCTCCCTGCATGATTGTGGCACAGAGACCTTTGTGGAGTACAGCTCTGTGGTGCTTGAGGACTGGATTTCAAATCCTGCCCCCACCTAGAGTGGAAATGTACAGTTCTGCTGTGTTTAGCACATTATGTGGCTGCAAGACTGATAGGGTAGAGAGATTAGGAAGTTGAAATAATTAACTGAACACAAACCATGGTTAGAATTTAAATATTTTTTTAAAATGCCCAGTCTTTCAGCCCCTTAATCTTCATCAAGTTAACAACAGAATTCCCAGATATTTTGGGGGCCCAGAATCTGATCTTCTGTGATGCAATATTTAGACAACACAGTAAATCAAAGGGAGAGGGGACCACAGTTAATTCTGTGTTTCTAGGTCTTCATCAGTTTGTGTCAAACATCAGTGTTGTTTTATGTTCCGTAGGCCCCAGACCTTGAGTTATCCTCTGTGTGGCTAATGCAGCAAAACACAAGTGCCCAGTAATTTAGTAATTTCACAGTAAATATAAACCATTTTGTAAGAACACTCAAAGCAAATATTTTCATTTATGAACAGCCAGAAATTTTTATTGAGAAACCATCTCTTACCCACTATTTATTACTAAAAACACTCCAAAGGGTCATTTAAATCACATTTGAATTTTTTTAAGTTTAGAATTTTCATAGCTTCACAATTTTAAAGTCAGAAGGGAGCACCAAGATTATTTAGTCTGTCTTCCTGCATTACACAAGCCATAGATTTTTAATCCGTAATTCCTTCACCAAACTAATAAATTCTTATTGAGGCAGAGCATATCTTTTAAAACCACATTTAAATCCATTTGACATTGTTTGTGTGATGCTGGGTTTTTTTCAAATTAAACCCATCAAAAGGTGACTTAAAATGAAAATATTAATACAATTGTCACTATAATATAATGAATGGTGGTGGTGTGCTACATAGTTCAGACAGAGCCATGGACTAGTGAGCTAAGCACAGGACTGGAAGCCAGGAACTCCTGAGTTTTAATCTTGACTGCCACTGACTCCTTGTAGGTCCTTGGACAAGTCACTTGGGACCTGATCCAAATCTTATTGAAGGTCTTACTGTTTGTAGAATGGGGGAAATAATACTTAGCTACCCTCATCATGGTGTCATAAGGAGGATTGTTGTTTATATAGCATACAAAATAAAAAATAAATAACCAAGTTCTCTGCAGTACATTTGGCCATGGATATACTAATAGTGCAAGCTTGATTCATTTTATTTTACATTATAGACATACGAATCAGTTTGCATACTATTTTATCCAACTTTCACTTTTAATTGAAGAAATATGAAAATCACATTACATTTACAGAGATTTAAAAGGCGGATTACTCTTTGTTACTGTAATGTTTTCTTTTTTGAGTCTATTTTTTCCTTGATGTGGACATATCATGGGAGGCTATCAGCTGCCACTCGAAAAATTTAGGTTGTAATAGGTTTTACTTGATCTCTTGAAATCTTTTCCTGTTTAATCCAGCAAAGGTTAAGTATTTGTCTCTGGAAATAAATTAGAGACATAAGCAGTGCATACACTTCTGACTTCAGAATACTTCTTATATACTCCTGTTATTCCAGAAAGAAATTAACTCTCCAGAAATTTCTCCTTAAATAAATTTCAGTCGGCTTTGAGTGAGAGTTAAAATACTACATGTTTCTGATGTGTTATCAAGAGCAAATTATTTTTTTTCTTCATATAGAAGGGAAAATTACCCGAATCCAAATCTGTAACTCAACCACATGTAACTGTCAGCACAGAGGAAAAACAATCACTTTTACCTTGGTCAGCAGCTTCTTTCAGCCTTTGAAGTAGTTTTGAAATATTTTTTTCTTTTCTTCATAATCTGCAAATGCAGAAGCAGTAGGATCCGAGTAGATCGCTACAGGCCTGGGTCTGTCATTATTCATGGAGAAAGTATCTAGGAACTTTCTCAGATCAAGACCTCTTCCCGAAAAATAAGCCTGGAGTGTCCTGAAAAACTGAAGACAGTTTATATTTCAAAAATGTAAAATGAATAATCATATCCATTAAAACAAAGTAAATACACTACTTGTGAAAGGAACTGGATGGGAATGAAATCCTCTATTTTAGCCACAAACATGTACAGCATAGACAATGGCAGAGCAAGCTGCTCCACTCGGCTTTCACACTGTGTTTCAAGTATGACCTGGAATGATGACACCTTGCAGTGAGTTAGTCATATTCGTTTGCCAAGTACAGTCAATCATTAGCCCCTGTGATGGGACTGGCCACACAGACCCAGCACTTGTTGCCAGATTCTGACACTGAAGTTAATGGGATTGCATGTGGAGTAAGGTACTTCTCATCGTGACGAAGAGTGTCAGAATCTGGCCTTGTGATATGGACACCTGTCCAAAGACCACCAACCCATCTCAGCTGAGGTCTCAGCTGAGCTGTACTGATGCAAACTGGTAACCTAGAGGAGAAAACCTCTCCCAACTGCCAGTCCCCACAATGTGTATATTTCTGACACCGAGAATATTAGTAAAAGGTATTTGTTAGCTTTGGTTCTCCAAATAACAGGTGGCATAAATCAGGAAGATTGAATCAGACTGTTTCAAAGGTCTGAAATTATTTCTTCAGATCCCTAGGCTTTAGGGTACACCTTAACTGTGAAGCTTATTAAACAGCCTACAATATCTGGAAGTCCCTCAAACTGATATGCGTTCCAAATATACAAGAGTATAGTTTATGTAAAGCCTCTAAGATCTTTATAAGAAATGTGATTAGAGTATTATGCTGCCCAATTTGCTAACATTTTCTTTAGAAAAGACACACAGTGAAACCTGCATTAAGAACAGCCTCTAGCAACAGCCAGAGTAGCCTCAGGTTTTCCAGTACAATTTTATTTATCCTAAAAGTCACCTGCAACTGATTTGAGCTGATCCTTTGGCTGGATAGTCTTCATTAGATTTAAAAAAATACTAGGTTTTCGTTAGTGGGTTTTTTTAATTTATATTTGGTCACCTTCCAAACAAGTACAACCATTGCTGCTAATCACTGACATGTTTCTCACAACTTTTGCATAAGACCTTATAAATAATCCTTTGTAATCGAATATTCTCCGTTACTGTTAATTGGCTGTCATATCTTAAAGCATTCAAGGTGCTGTGTCAGATGTGAATATATTTGTGTTTTCAAACCATGGTTTAGCATTTGACTTAAGCAATATTATCTATACAGTCAACAAGAACAGGACTAGGAGAACACACAGAGCACCCCTATTCTGTTGGATAAAGTGAGTTCTATTTTCACAGATCAAAATACATCTCTTTTAAAATTAATGTATACTGTACATAGGTATGAGGAAGATCCATGTGCAGTATTTGAAATTGAAAGTTTCTTCAAGTTAGATTAAAGCATGTGCAGGTGGCTGCTGACACTGACTATACAGAGCACAGCAGAGTTACTAACATTAGCTAAGAGGTTCCCTTTTCACTTTGAAGTTTTTAACTACAAAAGGTAAGAAATTCTTATTATGAGACACCTAAATATGTGAAACACACACAAAGTTTGGGCTTCATTACAATGTTTCCTGCAGGGTTTCCTTACCAGATCTCGGTTTCTGGGATTGTTCAGAGGTTTCCATTTTTCTTCTGGCCTCAGCGGAGCCCCCTTTGCCAACCCCCTCAGAGTAAGCATAGTGCACAGAACCAGAAGTGCCACTTTCCACATGCTGGAGAGATGAGCAGATTGCACATGAGAGGAGGAAAGAATCAGACTGCATGAGTTCTATAAAACATGCACTACTGACACATGAAAGCAAGCATTTCATATAATTAATGCGGATAAATGGTTTAAGACAATCAGTCCATGACAAGGAGGATCTATCTACTGGAGAATATATATTAGTATGTGTGTGGTTTTTCTCCCTCCCTCCCCCCCACCTTTAGTGTATCTTGAGGAACAGATTAGTCCTAAAGAAATGCTTCCCATTCCATTGCTACCTCTGTGACAGTGGATCCCCTCTCTATTTCCATCATATAATAGTTCTAAAATAGCTAACCATTTTGTTACAGCAGCAGATCTTTGTGTGCCCTGAGGAAAATACAGCAATGTAATTAAAAATCCAGATAGCCCAATTTTAAAACTGCTTGAGAAAAACTAAATATAGTAAATATATGAAATAATAAATTAATAATATAGTACATTTTACAACTTGATGCAACATAAAAATACCCAAACACTTACTCTCTCTCTCTCCTTAAATAAAGCTTACCTGTAAGTTTGGCTCTGGCTTGCCCCTTCCTAGCTAGCCTGTCTATAATCTGCAAAACAGACGGATCTCTCCACTTATATTGCTAGTGGACTGACTGTGGGTGGGTGCCAATGACGTTAGTAGTATTGCAGTAATGATTCCATTTCCGTCCATGACAAAGACCCTTGAGAATCTCATCATTGATACTCTTAAGGCCTGTTGCTACTAAATTTTGCAGCACACAATGCCCTCCCTCCTCATCCAGCCACATCACTGAAAATTTGTGGATGGCAAAATAAGAAATTTCCTGCAGGGATGGTGGAAGCTTAATAAAATGTTACTTTTATACATTTGTTTTTCAGATAATTATATCTGGCACAAGGATCTCCAAGATAAGCTAGATATGGTGCAATTTCCTGGTGCTGGAAGATAGCAAGGTGAGGTCTATTTCAAGATGCAAAATCTTAGCACCTTAATGAAAATATTGACCTGATATCCTGATGTTATCTCCGTTCATTTACAGATTGCATCTGGGGATACTAGAGTGGATGATTCCAAGGTATTCTAGACAAAGATTCTAACAAGGACTACACTCTTTAACTTGTTCTTATTCAGTAATATCAATTCAAAACTGCTGTGACATTTGATTGTAGTTCTCATATATTTTTCTCCTTACAGTTTAAAGAACATTTTAGTTACAGCAGTTGCACTAAACTGTCATTTTTCAAGATGGGAATCTTGGTCATTCTTTTAGCACCAGCCCATTGTTATTAATAATAAATATTTGTATAAAATGCCATACCAGTAGGTGTGTATCTTTATTTATTGAGATTTAAACTTTTTAAAGACACTGATCTATGGCTCTAGGAACTCTGACATCACTAACACAAATAAAATTCCAGCTGCATTATTTTGCTATCTGTAGTAGTGTGTGTACCTAGCACATAGATTATCTTATAAGGTTATACTGGGAGTTATTATAATATTTAGACTAGATTGTTTTTGTTATCTGTGAGCAGCTTGGAGACATTGAGCTCTTAAGTACATGCATTCTGGCTTTCAGATCAACACCACGGACAGCAACAACAGGAGAAACGGCTGAATAAACTGCATGGGGTTTCAGCTATTTTAAATTAACCAGTCTGACCGAATAAGCTAGTCACAGCACACACACACACCCCACACTCTTTATATGTCTGTCAAGCAGATGCTTCTCATATAAGGCAGATAGAAGTTGAGAAGGACCTCAATGTCCCGTAGTGAGGAAAACTTCTGGTTTTGTGCCAGTTCCAGGGCATTCACCAAGTTTCACTCAGCAATTCTGTTTGTAGAGTTTCTCTCTTTTTAGACACAGAAGAGACTGTGTTTGTCCTGGAGGTTTCTACAGATTTCAGTGAGATCAGAAAGAGAACATAAACAGACCCAATAATTAACTCATCTTTGTCTTTGCTATTTACTTCCCCCCATAGAAACAGTTATTGAAAAAAGTTAACCGGCCACCTTGCTCCTTGATTAAGAGATCTCAGTACTGGAACTCTGGTGGTCTGGATTGAATGTCTGGCTCTGCCACTGGCTTCCTGCGTGATTGTGGGCAAGTCACCTAATCTTTGTGCCTCACTTCCCTGTCTGTAACATGGGGATTGTCTTATCTATTTAGATTGTAGGGGCTTCAGGCAGGGATTGGCTTTTGCTAAGCATCTGTAGGACACCAAGCACCAGGCCCTCCCCTCTGTTGAGGCCTCTATGCACTACTGTAATACAAATAATAATATTTTAAAAATATAAACAAGTGAGAGAAATAATTTGAAGTAAATATGGAAAAATAAAACATTTCTGATATGTTCTGAAAAAGTAAATATACTTAGTTCATCTCATTTTTTTAGGATCTGGTCCAGTAGAAGCCATTATTGCTTTTCTGTCTGCATTCACTCCAAAAACCCCACAAATGAATAGACAAACATATACTATCAAGATAGTTCTTCAGAATAGAAGCAATTTCAGGTGGTTTATTTTATTATCGTATAATGTGGGCATCTTATCTGCATGATGTACTGGATGCAGACTAAATTGAATATGACTAATAAAATAATTGAATGATGTGTTGAAAAAAATCTTTTTAATGTCCATTATAAACAGATGTTGTTAAATAAAACATCTGAAATTGCCCATTACTACTTCTGCATTAATGAACTCCTGTATTGTAATTTAGCTTTCTAACCTAGTATCTCACCTAGTATCTTGGAAGGCGGCTGAGGGGGGATATTTGTACTCCTACCAGTCCCTGATTGTGGCTGATCCTACGGTTGTATAAGTCAATGCAAATCTCTCTGACTCTAATGGCAACAGGAGCGAGTCCAAAGGTATCACTTGTCTCAGATGTGAAGAGATATCTAGTGGTTTGTTTTGGCAGCGAGGGGAGTGGAAGGAGATACTGCCTGCAATAACTGCTGTTACATATTTTTTGTTGGCCTGTGAACTAAAATCATTTCATTCCAAGAACCGGAATATAATAAGAGTCAAAAATATCCCATAAAAACTCTCAGTACCTGGACCAGGAGAAAATAGCTGCTTCTGTGGTCAGCTAAAGCAAAGGCTCATTGGGTCTTAGGCTTCATACTTATCCCATATTCTTTGTCAATGATTTTTATTACTACTTTAACCAAAATTACAATCACTTAATTATTAATCCAAGAAAACCAAACAAGAGTTACAGGGTTTTGATTTTACAAAACCCCAGTATAAACCACATTAGAGTCCACTAAAACACCACCAGGTCTCTGAAGAAGGGAAAGAAAAACCTTAGAAATCCAAATAGTCTTTGGGGTTCCCAACCTGCGGATTGTGATACTCTTGCTCTTTCTTTATGTCTAGATGGGGAATATGGGAGTGTCACAAAGGTGTGTTTTGTGTTGCGTGGTCATGGAATGGAAAACACTGAGACCCTCTGAAGCAAACATCAAAAGAAGAAAACTTTGCATTTTGTCATGCAGGATAAAAAGTGTGCAAGTAAGGTCATTTCCATAGAAATATCTCAATTATTAATTTTTTCAAAGAAATATTGACAATTATACAGAAGCTTGGAACCCTAATGACAGGAATTAAAGGCAGGGTGCCACTAATTTTTGTCTTTGATGTTGAGCCATTCTAGTTGTATCAGGGAAAATAAAGATTTTGTATTTACAAGTTGTAACTTATCCCATGTATGTTCCTGGTCCAAAGACCATGGCAGTCACTGTAAACTTTCCAGTAACCCTGAATGACGCAGACAGTGGTTTAGTTATGAAAGATATAAGAGATATACAGAATGTAGAATACTCAAGTACCCGATTGAGGAGATATCTGAGCCATTAGCGATTATCTTTGAAAATTCATGGAAGATTGGAGAGATTCCAGAGGACTAGAAGAGGGCAAATATTGCCCATCTATAAAAAGGGGAATAAGGACAACCAAGGGAATTACAGACCAGTCAGTTTAACTTCAGTACCCAGAAAGATAATGGAGTAAATAATCAAGCAGTTAATTTGCAAACACCTAGAAGATAATAAGGTGATAAGTAATAGTCAACATGGATTTATCAAGAATAAATCATGTAAAATCAATCAAATAGCTTTCTTTGACTGGGTAACAGGCCTTGTGGATGGGGGAAAGCAGTAGATGTGCTATATATGTTGACTTTAGTAAGGCTTTTGATACTGTCTCACATGACCTTCTCATAAATAAACTAGCCTAGATGGAGCTACTATAAGATGGGTGGCATAACTGGTTGGAAAACAGTTCCCAGAGGGTAGTTATCAGTGGTTCACAGGCAAGTGGAAGAACCTATCAAGTAAGGTCCTTCAGGGATTGGTCCTGAGACTGGTTCTGTTTAATATCTTCATAAATGATTTAGATAATGACATAAAGAGTACAATTATAAAGTTTGTGG
Source organism: Chelonia mydas (assembly GCF_015237465.2). NCBI lineage: Eukaryota > Metazoa > Chordata > Testudines > Cheloniidae > Chelonia > Chelonia mydas. The sequence goes on from NC_051251.2 coordinate 55,828,300, forward strand.
ATGATACCAAATTGGAAGGGGTTGCAAGTGCTTTGGAGGATAAGATTAAAATTTAAAATGATCTGGACAAACTGGGGAAATGGTCTGAAATAAATAGGATGAAATTCACTAAGGACAAATGCAACATACTCCACTTAGGAAGGAACAATCAGTTACACACATACAAAATGGGAAATGACTGCCTAGGAAGGAGTACTGGAGAAAGGGATCTAGGAGTTATAGTGGATCACAAGCTAAATATAAGTAAACAGTGTAACACTGTCCTCCCACACCCAAAAGCGAACATCATTGTGGGATATATCAGCAGGAGTGTTGTAAGCAAGACACGAGAAGAAGTTTGTCCACTCTACTCTGTGCTGGTAAGGTCTCCACTGGAGTATTGTGTCCAGTTCTGGGTGCCACATTTCAGGAAAGATGTGGACAAATTGTATAAAGTCCATAGGAGAGCAACAAAAATGCTTAAAGGTCTAGAAAACATGACCTATGAGGAAAGATTGAAAAAAAATGGGTTTGTTTAGTCTGAAGGAGGCTGAGGGGGGACAAAAGTTTTCAACTATATAAAAGGTTGTTACAAGGAGGAGGGAGAAAAAATGTTCTCTTTAACCTCTGAGGATAGGAAAAGAAGCAAGGGGCTTAAATTGCAGCAAGGAAGGCTTAGGCTGGACATTAGGAAAAACTTCCTGTCAGGTTAGCTAAGCACTGGAACAAATTGCCTAGGGAGGTTGTGAAATCTCCGTCATTGGAGGTTTTTAAGAACAAGTTAGACAAACACCTATCAGGAATGGTTTATTACTTAGTCCTGCCTTGAATGCAGGGGGCCGGACTAGATGACCTACTGAAGTCCCTTCCAGTCCTGCACTTGAATGATTCTATGCCTGCACCTTAAAACTGAAGAATATTTTAAAGCATGAATATTTTGCACACATGTCACACTATTTTCCCCTTTGTCACAAAAGAAAGAGGTGGGTTGATAATTTGAGATACATTGGGTTTGATATGGGGCATTTGTTATTGAACAGGCTGCTTTCAAAGAGTAAGCTATGTTACAAAGGAATATACATTACATTTTGATTATATTTTCAATTTGCAAAAGGTAGTTGACAATAAGTAATGCTTTACCGTAGACTTTGAGTCTACTTACGTTTAACCTACTGTTCTTGTATATACACCAGGATGATACTTTCTGAATAGGAGATATAGCTCTATAGTTAAATGAGTAAAAACTTTGCTGGAACTATGGGAAGGAAAGAGGAGACTTGATGCATTTCTGACTCTGTCTTCTCATACAACAATTTTGTGATGAAATCAGGTCTCATCTGAACAAATAAAAAAATCCTAAATAAGGTGCAAAAATCTGTCAGGAAGTTCTCTTTTGTACTGAACCACACTATCCTCCACAAAGAAGCTAGGAGTCCAATAGCCAAAGTTACCTCACTGTCTCGGGGGGCAGTCAGGGGCAGGGGTGTGGATAGGGGTCAGGGCAGTCAGGCGACAGAGGGCGGGGGGGGATTAGAGGCAGTGGTCAGAGGACAAGGAACAGGGGGGTTGGATGGGTCAGAGGTTCTGAGGGGGGCAGTCAGGGGGCAGGAAGCAGGTGGGGGCGGATGGGGGCAGGGGCCAGGCTTATTGGGGAGGCACAGCCTTCCCTACCCGGCCCTCCATACAGTTTCACACCCTGATGTGGCCCTCAGGCCAAAAAGTTTGCCCACCCATGGGTTCAGAGCTCTTACCCCATTCCCCACCTTCTTTAGGTGTTGCTTCTCCTAACCCACTTCAAATTCCAGTTTACTGGGGAGCCAGAACACCTACTGAATGAGTACCTGCACTAGGTACCTGCCAAACTGTGATAAAATAACTTTGGCAACCTAACTTACCCACCATGTCCCAGGGCTGTTGAGAGAAAGGTTAGAAAACTACAGTTATAATCGATGTACAAGAAAATACTATGTGAAATAATAATAGTTTGGGAAAGAAGAAAGACTAGAGGTGAGGAAAGAATAGTTAGATTTTTCAGCAAGCATCATCTCAGTTTATTATGTTTTCTCTTATGAGAGTTAGGCAGATGATGTGTGCCTACCAGCTAAGCATAAATTAACATTTTGGAATCTATTCTATATGGAGTATAATTACTGCCTCTCAAGTCCCAAGTAAGCCAAGTACGCTTCAGGTCTGAACAAATAAATTACACAATTCCCCAAGTAATGTTATTAATACACAGGCTTCTTTTGTTCACTGTTTTTATTTTCTTTTTATTTTACCTTCCGAATACTTAGAATACCACATATAACAATTTAGAAAGAAAAGCACTAAACTGCTTCACATCAATACCTGAGCAAAGACTGAAGGCAAATGTTCAACACTATGCCCAATGGTGTAGGGAAAAATACAGGTAACAACATTCACAACACTCTGCACACAGTATGACTAATAGGTGGCACTTTTTGTGAATTACAACCATTTATATGAATGCAAGTGTTAGTATACCATAAAAAAATATATACACAAAAATAAGATGTGTATTTAATACAATATATATGCTGGACAAAAGTCATGCACATTTGTGTGGAAAAGACAAGTAAAAATTAAATTTTGAGTACATACTGCACAGAATAGACCCTTCACACAGTATGAAGGTCGCAAACGAGTTCCCGTTCAAATCTAACTTCCACTGATGTCAACAGGAAAAGGACTAGTCTCCAAGAGCACAATATTGCAAGGTGCTGAGAGCTCTCACCTTTCACTGGATTTCAGTAATGTACTCAACATCTTTCAAGGTGTGTTCAGCACCTCACAGGATCAGGCCCTAAGTATTTATATTTATCATATATTGCATAAAGTATATTTGAGAACTCAATTACAATCACTTTTATAAAGAATGATAATGGATTATAGCCTCAATATTCACACAACTTTAGTTAAGACCCTGTCAACAGTCTCTATAAACCTGTAACTGCTGGGGTTAACTCCACCAAAAACATTCATGCCAAGTTTAAACTGACCATACAAGATCTCAAACTATAAGAAAAAATTTACAAAAAAGTCAATTAGGCTGTTTTGAAATTATAAAAATTCCAAAATTGTTTGTGGTTTCCAACATTTTTAAGAGCTCTTGTAATTACTTTAAAACAGTATGAACTGATATTTTGCAGGGGCAAGAGTCTATCATGGCATTTGGAGGAGAAATTAAAAGATGATCTGCAAAAGAAACAAATTATTGGGCTTGTTCAGTTTTTTCTTGGTTCTTTATGATGTATAAAGGTGCTCTCAACATTGGTAGGTGGTGTGCGGTGATATTTTTTTAAGGTTTTTTATATTAGAAATTCAGGTTTTGGCTAGCTTGGAAAGGAACAATGATTGGAACTAGCAAAACAAAGTCAAGAGAGTGAAAGTGGAGTGATTGATAGAAGATTTTTACTCACACCATTTAAAAAGGAATTAATAAAAATAAAAGTTTTGAAGTCCAATGACTACTTAATATTTTGAAGAAAGGGCATCTTTGTACTGGATTCAACATCCCTGCCCCTTCAATTAAAAAGTGAGGTTTAACAATCTTCTGATATCCAGTAGGTCCTATCGCAAGAGCCAAAAAAGCCACAGTTGACTGTCCTCATATTCTTAGAAAAAAAAATTTAAATCCCAAAATGAACAGTAAAAGGATCTGAAATGCTTTAATGGCTCAGAAAGAACCAAAATATGGCATAAGTCTATTTTTTTTAAAGTCCTTTGCAGGTTATATGTAAAATAATAAATTTTTCTTCAGAAATATAATTCACTATACAATGCTTATGGAGCCACTACAGTATTATACCCTTTTGCTTTTAAACAGGCCCAGATATTAACTGTACATTGTTAATGTGGTCTTTACAGCTTTAGGTAAGGTTTCTAGGGGAAAAAATAAAATCTTAATATAATTACAATTAATTTCTATAGGGGATTAGGATTGTGACACAAAAAGCAACAAAAGCCAAGACACACACCTGAGGCTTATACTTCTTTCTTGTTATTTCTTTTTTTGGTCACAATGGTAGGAGTTCAGGAATTAATGTAAACAACAATTCTGAATTTCCTGCCTTTAAGGTTTGGATTCAAAGCAACTAATGTAAAGAAAATTTAGTTGTATTTAAAAAATAGTGGAGGCCTCCAAGAATACCACAGCTAACACAGGGAGAGTAAGAAACTAACACCCCCCTCTCTCCTGCTACTCAATCAAGTTTCAGTTATGATCCATACTTTAAAAAAATTCTTTGGACAACTTCATATGGACTTTCACAATGTAATCAAAGGCTACCGAAGTTTACAGGCTTGAACTGCAGTGTGTTCATTTAGTTGTTTAAATAGTGAGAAAATATTATGTAATTTTCATTTTGGCTTGGCACTCTAATTGTGTGTGTCATTTTTATTCTTTGTAGAGTGCTATAATGTTATAGCTGTCAGTTACTGAAGTATCTCCAATATGGTTCTCAAACTGCAGTTACATAATTGAATATTAAAGTTTTAATTTCCACCAGAATAAAATAGTTAATAGTCAAACGCAGCAACAGAAATTAAAAAACTTAAAAATCAAAATGCCTCATACATTTTTTTCAGATTTACAATAAATTCAAACATTTTCTCACTTGTTTCAGAAAATGGAAAGAAATTCTTGTTGGTATTATGATGAACACACCAAGCTTCAATACACTGATTTCTAATGGACCGATCCTGCGTAAATTTAAGATACTAGTTTTAGCATTTATTACTCTGAACACAACGCTTGACAGTGTGTGCACAAATATGCCTTAGGGTTAGGGAATGATACTGCAAACCTTTACTGACATAAGCCCTTATAGACTATGGTCCTGATCCTGCAAGAAGCTCCACACAGTCCAGCCTTGTGCCCATGCAGACATGCTTGCAAGATCAGAGTGTAAAGTGGGATTACTCATGCGTCAGGACTACCTATGTAAGGGTTTGCAGGATCAAGCCATAAATCTGAATCCAAATAAAGGGCCAAATATCACAGTTCTTACTTAGACCTCAATTCTGGTAGGCACATGCTTAAGTAGCTTGCAGAATTGGGGGCCTAGGCAGATTTGCCTGACTAAAGAAAGGCTGCTGAATTTTTTCTAAAGTAATTTAAAAATTATTAGAAAACACAGAAATACTGTAGTAAGGGTTTTCCAAGGTACAAATTTATACTTTTTATTTAGTTTAACTTTAAAACACATAGAACTCTTTAAATTAAGAACTTTGATTTGCATTCTTTCATTATTAAGAAAATATATCAAAGTACTACCATTCTAAAAGGTTTTCAAAGAAACTTGTATAGATTTTAAATACTTATTCATTTTGAATGCTAGCTTAAAGTTCCAGGTTTTTTAAAAAAAATTAAGTAGAAAAACTTGATTTTATTTAGTCCAGTATGGATTTGTCTTTTAAATGTAGATCATTGGCACAAACATCCAGAGGTATGTAACAGTTATATACAGCTTTGGTGGCAAATGTGCCTGTTTTGCTAAGGTAATGAACATTTTTTAAACAGTTCACAACACAGTGCTAAGTGTTGTAAAAACTAGCTCACTTATTTTCCAAAATGGGATGTAAAAAGTCTAACACTAAAACTGAACAAATGTCGAACATTTAACATGAAATATAAAATGAATTTCAAGATTTTAGGCTGTTTTGTGGTTAACAGTTCTCTAGTAGTTTAACAATTTATAATAGCAGAAGCATTATTATATAAATACACACTCAAAAAAGCACACTGCAGTTCTATTAAGCTGCAGGATTTAATGTCTATAAAATGGCTACTCTCTTTTCTCTCATCACAAGCAAGACTGAGGTCCAAATATGCAAGTAATCTCTCATCATTTTACTGAAAGACATCTGATCATCAGTTATGTTTTCCATTAATGTTTAAATCTGTTCACAGACACTAGAACTGTATTTATACTCTCCTGTCAAAAACTAGAAAGCAGACATAGCAAAAGCTATTAAATATAATAAATTAATTGTCACTTGGTATTTGAGGTGTTTATTACTGGCAATGGGACAGAAAAAACAGACTTTGTATCAAGAATGGTACTGATAAAAGCAGTAACTTTTTAAACCCTTAAATAAAATATATAAATCTGATTCATGTTATTATCAAGACTGTGATTTTTGTTCAACAGCAACTTTTAATATGACTGCTCATCTGTAGCCTGGCTGGGTTAACTTACATTTTGTTTTGTTCCATGCAGATGCTCCATTATATGTAATCACATAGCACTCCCAATTTCTCCTACTGTGTTATAGATAGAATATTTTTTAGTTTATTTCTCAGTCCTGTATTACTATACCATTCATTTTGCAATGTGCAATAGCTTGCTATTTAAATCAGCTCCCTAAATGATAAAAATTATTATCACTGTGCTGAATATTAAAAATAATTCTAAATGAAACTCCAGTTACCACAATTATTTTTAAAATAACCCTCCACACACACACCCCCCCCACCCCAAGCCCTATTTAGGATGATGCTGATACCTAGCTTGCAGAAGTCCAGTTTTGTTTTGAATAAATATGATACCACCCCTTGTGGTCAATATTCATTCAATTTTGAGATACATTGGTTTGAAAAGACCCAGCTAACAACCAAAGTCGTATGAGTTCTCCTTTCTATCATCACACATTATGGTCACATGATGAATTGGAAGCTACAGAGCAGATACTAATTATTGCAGGATGAGAAGACAGTGCAGAAAATACCTGCATGCTTGGTCACAGTGACAAGAAAGACAATACGCATCAAGTCAAGAACAGTTGAGGATACTGGGCTTTATTCTGGGGACACCTTACTAAAAAGTTCTAGTTATAGCCCATTTGCAAAATATTGATTCTACTGTATTTTAACTGAAGTTACTTAATTTTATTCCTGGGTTCCTGTCCTGGTTTCGATTTTGTTTCTGAAAGCTTATAAAAACAAGCCAAAAAGCACACTTAAGAATTCTTAAACTGAATGGATTTTGAAGTTCAGCTAAGGAACATTTGCTCTCTACGTGGCATGCACCCATCCAAATCTGACAGATCTATTTGGAAACGTGCAAGCAAATAATATTGCAATATTAATACCCTCCATGCAGCTTTTATTCCCACCAGAGACGGGGAACAGAAGTTAGAAGACAGCATGGCTCCTGAGTGACCTGTTCTCAAAGCAGCGAGAGTCCCTAGTCCATTAAATTTGCAGGACACTATTTTCCTGTGATGGGGGCTAATTCCGTGGTCCCAATTCCCCTATATGTCAACAGCCATCTTCACCTTGAAAAGGGAGACTGCCCCTAAAATATCACAAGATAATGCTGTTTTCAGACTGCTTTCTCTCCTCCGAGCACAGAGGCGGCGAATGTTGGCTAAATTACAAGAATAAACTGGAAACTGAATCCAATGAACATGTTTAAAACATATTCCACATGCCGTCTCTCAGAATTGTTTCATAAATGTTGGAACACAATATATTAATAAGGTATCATAGGTATGTTTACCATTATTCACAGAGGGTTCACTTACATCTGTGCTGGTTTAAAAGATTATTGGTTCTACCCCATTCCCGTTTTAAATATAAGGACTCTCAATCCAACCCATAGGATCTTTAACAGAAAAATAAACTGAAATTTAATAAAAAGTGTATTCTTTATACCTTATGAAACTGTGTCTTTTCTTTCTTTAGAAAACAAGAGAGACAAGCAAAATTAAACCTGCATTAATAGAAACAAACATATATATGTACACAACTCTAAAAGGGCCTGATTTGCAGAGGGTCAGTGCTCAGCACAGTCTGAAAAAATTAAGTCCCAAAAAGGAATTCCAGGTTGGTCATACAAAAATCATTGGTCACTTTTGAAAATCTAGACCAAAGATTTTAACAATTCTGTAAAACACACTCAGCCTGAGACTGCTGTGTGAGAATCCTAAGAGTATCATCATCTCATCTGAGAAAAGGTAATGCTCTACATAAACTAGAGAGAGACGAGGTAGATAAGGTATTGTCTTTTTACTGGACCAACTTCTGTTGGTGAAAGAGACAAGCTTTCGAGCTACACAGAGTTGTTCTTCAGGTCTGGGAAAGGTATTCAGAGTGTCACAGCTGATTTAGCTGTGGAGCTTGAAAGCTTGTCTCTTTCACCAACAAAAATTGGTCCAATAAAAGATAATAGTTCACCACCTTGTCTCTCTAATCCCTTGTACCAACATGGCTAAAACAACATTGCTATATAAACTACACCATTAATAAATGCAAGAGTTGTATAATTTCTACCTAACGTGAAAGGTATTCCATCCATACCCTATGACGGTGGTTTGGGATAGCAACAGCTCAGATGTTTGTCTTAGGAAAACACAGTAATATTCTGGGTTTGACTTCCATCAGTTCTCATTTTGAGACAGATGGTATGTTAGGTCCTACAAAGCAGTAAAAATACATTTCTATACTTGCTATTTAATAAATAGTTTACTTAAAATAGGGTAACATTTTATTCTAATTTTCATAACGTCTTAATATATGCTATGTAGATGGCAGTTTATAAAATAAAAATTTCATATGTACCCACAGAAGGCCATAATCAACAGAAATAAGCCTAAAGACACGTTTTATTCCCCTCATTCACAGAAGTGTTTTACGAACAGGGAGGGAGGTGATTTGACCATTGCTGAAATACTGTGGCCAATTCTGGTGTCCATACTTTAAAAAGGGTTTTAAAAAACTAGAGGGGATTTGAAGAACAGCAACAAGAATGATTTGTGGCCTGGAAAACTCATTTTACAATAAGAGAAATAAATTGAACTCATTTACTATCTCATTCAAAAGGAAGTTAAGAGGCAATTTAATTTTAGTGCGCAAAAATTTACACACACCCCGCTGATAGTAAGGGGGGGGGGGTCTTATTTAGCAAACCAGGACATCATAAAGATAGTGCTGGAAGCTAAATGGGCAAAGTTCAAACAGGAAGTAAATATTTAACAGTGAGGATATCTAACCACTGCAACAGTGTAAATGGATCTATTTGCAGAATAAAGTACTACTCAGGGGTCAGAGTAGCAAAAATCAGGCCTGGGGATGCTAGAAACAGTACAATATGCAGCAATGAAGACCAACCTAGGATAAGTAGCTTTCACTTGATTGTAATGGCTTACAGAAAACTCTACATGGCTCTGCTACTCTCTCTCTCATTACACTAGAAATATTAGAATAGAAACTAGAAATATTGTTACTCTACTCTGTATCTGAATATGAGGTTTTACGATAAAGAACTGCAGAATTTGGCTACAAATACACACAGCATACTAGGAGTGTTTGTGTCATATACATACATTTGGGTAGAAATCAAATTTCAGAGTGTTTTTTGTCCAAAGACCTTTTCTGATTTACAAAAACTATGAATGGCCTAGCATTATATAAATGTTAAGATTAGAAAACCAGCATATTGTCATGTCACCTCACACTTTCAGTTTGGAAAGTCATTGCATAAACTTAGAGTTCCCAGCCAGCTTAACTAAAAGACTCTTAAAAACAAGCCAGAATTAACTGAGGCACTTCAGGCAAGAATGATGCAATACAATAGAACAAATGGGTTTACGCTCTACTGCTGTACGGAGCATATGATGTAACTTGACTGTTGGTACTGGATTTCCTCAACCTATTCATAAGAAGAGATGATCCAAAAAAAAAAAAAAAAGAGCTATCAGATAGGATCAGTGCTTTGATATTAAGGTGATAGGTGCCTCAGAAATACTAGAGATAGATAAGATACACAGAAATGAGTAGGCAGTCCATCTCTGTTTAGAATCAACCAATCAGATTTACAAGGATTATAGATAATTTTAGCTTGATGGACACAATTTTGTTTGTTTTGTTTTAAAACACTTGTACAGTACCAAGGGAGAGATTTGCCATACATTACAGATGTCTGTCTTAGGTATTTTAATAATGCCAGTCACTGTAGGATCGAGGCAATAAGATGCTACTTTACAGAATTGATTATTATGGTCAGTATTTCCCACTATTACTAAAATTCTGGCACAGGTTTTCTTCAGAATTTGTCACTGTTTTAAAACAACATTACAGAAATTGTGTATGAATCTATGATATCCTTCCTGAATAGAAAGCAACATAGAGTAGACATAGTTTTATCACTCTTACAAAAGTTAAAGTTTATAAGCCACCAACAGTTTCAATAATCACACAAATGTGCCACAGACACTGATAAAAATGTTTGATTTGTTAGAAATAACCGATCAGTAGACACAATACATTCTAGTTTGTTTAGATACAAGAAAAAAGAAAGTTGTGACAGCTTGTTAGTGTGGCATAAAATGATTAAAAGTATTCTTGGCTATTTAGTTTTGTGATGCACTTTCAATCATTTGTGAATTTTACCCATCACATTTTAAAACTCAAGAACAAGACATAGGTTCAATACATATACACAGCAGGGTAAACGTGTTTCAACAGAAAACCAAGTGTCAACAGAAATATCAAAATGTCTGCAGTGTGGACACAGAATGGTCTGCCTACTGAAATCTAGAACACTGAAGTGTTATGCTAATAAGAAAAGAGATTTTTGTGTCCAGAGAAATATTGCAATTCTCCCATCAATTTTATAAGATTAGTACACTAACACCACGAGCATGTTTCTGAGATTTCCCAAACACCCCAAACTTCACAAGAAGTGGTCACAATTCTGTCATCTACTCCAAATGATGTTCATTAGCGGTTACATTGATCTGGACATTTCTTTGTTCAACTTGACTTTTTTTGCAGCATCCATTTCTGGGTCACACTGCTTTTCCGATTTCATTTGGGAAACTAAAGATTTACACAATACAACATAACATATGTAGAAGAAGAGAACAGATTACAAAGTATGGTGCTCTGTATAAATGCATTGGTCCAAAGGCCACCACAGCTGCTGACAAAGGGAGAGGAAGTTGCGCTGCAATTTTCGACAGTTTACTGTGAGAAGAGAGAAAAACAGTTTACCATTTTTGTAACTGCAAAGCAAATAGAAGGAGTCAAAGTTGTGCAAGAAGGATGATTTTACTTGAACCTGATTTGAAGAAGGATGTATTGATATTAAGGGTTAGAGATTTTCATTTAAAGAAGTTACCTGTTCCTCATTAAGGCTGTTCATCTAAAAGCAAGAATATACAACGTGAAGGCTAAAAATAATCTTTAAAAAAAAAAAATTTTAAAGCCACCTTAATGTGCATGTTTTTAATATTTTGAAAAATAATTTTTAAAAATAAATGCTCTAATTGTTTCACACCTAAAGAAAAAACAATGCCTGATGTTTTACAGCACTTTACACAATTGGTGCTAATTGATAGCTTTTGCATAGAAGCCAGAAGTTCTAATGGGCCTGGAAAGGACCGAGGCACTTTGGTGCAAACACACTTTGGTGAACTTGCTTTTAAGAAGAATGTATTGATTTTAATGTGTAATGGGTGATTTGGAAAACCTTGTGCTGTGACTCTCTGCACTGTACCTGTACTATGGATAAATAAAGGACTTCATCTACTAGCATTGTCAACTGAAACCATTCATGGAAGGCTTCACTCTGTTATTAAAGGCTAGGTTGACTATTCACTCTGTGCTATTTTGCGCAACAAGGTAAAGTATTTTAATTTAGAAGCAGATGATTCATGTGCAGTAAGTTTTTCATGAATTTCTTTTATTAAAGGCTTGCCTATATGAGAAATTTTTCCAGTTATACTGCCCTAATTATATGATGCAACTCCCTCATGTGGGACACTAATTTTGGAATAAGAGACGATTTTTTTCAGTTTAACTTGAACATCTTCCAAAGCAACATAAAGTAAACCAGAAAAAGACATTCTTATCCCAGAATAAGTGTCCATTCAGGGAATTATCACAGTGCAACAATATGGGAGCTTAAATTCACATCTTTACTTTATACAAACATAACTTTCCCGTGTACACAAGGCTGAAGACTCGCAATGACCTGTTAAGAATAAAGCTCTGAAGGATTCAATAAAGTCTGAATGGAAAGCTGAAGTTCTTGATCTGACAGATTGTTTAGGTGTCAAATCAATATTACATTCATGTCCTGGTTGGTGAACAGAAGTGAGCTGTTGCATTTGACTAAACTAGAGCTGATCTGTGTCAATTTTTAAATGTAGTTTGAAAAGATATCCACTGAGATACCTGGCTCTCCATTTCAAGGTTTAATAATACAAATGTCATGAATGTTAATGAGGGGTTACCAGTTAAATATCTGTGTAACACAAATCAACTTTAACTACAGAAGTGGAAAAGGACTCAAGAGTAAGAATTAAACATGAAGACAGGTATATGGTCTACAAGAGGACTGGAAATAATTAATAATAGAGGATACCTTGATTTTACTTTAGTAGTACTTGAATTCATGAGAATTCCCAAAGTGGATACAAGAATAATAGCCATAGTTCTGCATGGATCAGGATCAAGTCTAATATTGTACCTACAAAATAAGCAAATTGTGCAAAGACAGCATATTATTCCCCCCCCTTTTCTTTTTGTTTTTAAACCACTATAAACCACACAGAAGTTAAACAATCAAAAGGACAGCCTGGCAACATCTGAACAGCTAATCCCATATGAATAAAAGAAATTAGGGTGGGAGCATTCTCAGTTTAAATCAGAGGGGGCTAAGATTCAGTCCTGCCTGTAAATCCCTTATGTCTCTATCATATAATTTGCTTTACATAATAGCTAACCATAAACCATTATACAAACTGATGTGTACAGATACCTGTTATTTAAATTATTCGATTAGAACCTTTGGATACTACTATAAAGTAATATTAATAGTCAGAGAAAGCTTTGTAATTGTGAATCATCAGCCGTTTGGGAGATAAGTACTAAGCAAACTATCATGCTGATTTTCTTTTTATGCTGGCAGTTTAAAGGTTACCTGAGATTTTTAAACCAATAAATTAAAGACGGTAAACTGAGAAGCACAATCCATGTAAGTAAATTGATGATTGTAATATGTATCTTAAGACTGTTTACAACATTGTCAATAGCTCTATTGGTGGTGGGTGACGCTGCTGCTGCTTCTGTAATGGTCTCTGTTGAGTCACAGTTCTTTACTGTCTCTTTATTGGAATTATCTGAAGTTTCTTTTGCGTGTTTTGGATCCTGTAGAGAAAAAAACGAAAATATTGGTACAGAGTAGATAAGACTAATAAAATTAACTAGGGCTATCAAGTATTTAAAAAAATTAATTGTGATTAATTGCGCTGTTAATAATAGAATACCATTTATTTAAACATTTTTTGATGTTTTCTACACTTTCAAATATATTGATTTAAATTACAACACAGAATACAAAGTATACAGTGCTCACTTTACATTTATTTTTATTACAAATATTTGCACTTGAAAAAAACAAAAGAAATAGTATTTTTCAATTGCCCGATTGCAAGTATTGTAGTGCACTCTCTATATCATTAAAGTTGAATTTACAACTGTAGAATTATGCAAAAAACCCCTGCATTCAAAAATAAAACAATGTAAAACTTTAGAGCCTAGAAGTTCACTCAGTCCTACTTCTGGTTCAGCCAATCACTTGGACAAACAAGTTTGTTTACATTTGCAGGAGATAATGCCACCCGATTCTTGGTCACGTCACCTGAAAGTGAGAACCGGCGTTCACATGGCACTGTTGTAGCCAGCTTCACAAGATATTTACGTGCCAAATGCCCTAAAGATTAGTACGTCCCTTCATGCTTCAACCACCATTCCAAAGGATATGCATCCATGCTGACGATGGGTTCTGCTCAACAACAATCCAAAACAGTGCAGACCAATGCATGTTCATTTTCATCATCCGAGTCAGATATCACCAGCAGAAGGTTGATTTTCTTTTTTGGTGGTTCGAGTTCTGTAGTTTCCACATTGGAGTGTTGCTCTTTTAAGGCTTCTGAAAGCATGCTCCACACCTTGTTCCTCTCAGATTTTGGAAGGCACTTCAGATTCTTAAACCTTGGGTCAAGTGCTGTAACTATCTTTAGAAATCTCACATTGGTACCTTCTTTGCATTTTGTCAGATCTGCAGTGAAAGTGTTCTTAAAATAAACAACATGTGCTGGGTCATCATCTGAGACTGCTATAACATGAAATATATGGTAGAAGGCAGGTAAAACAGAGCAGGGACATACAATTCTCCCCCAAGGAATTCAGTCACAAATGTAATTAACGCATTATTTTTTTTAACAAGCGTCATTAGCATGGAAGCATGTCCTCTGGAACGGTGGCCAAAGCATGAAGGGGTATACAAACGTTTAGCAGATCTGGCACGTAAATACCTTGAAATGCCAGCTACAAAAGTGCAAAGGCCTGTTCTCACTTTCAGGTGACATTGTAAATAAGAAGTAGGCAGCATTATGTCCCGTAAATGTAAACAAACTAACTTGTTTGTGTTTGCGGTTGGCTGAACAAGTAGGGCTGAGTGGACTTGTAGGCTCTAAAGTTTTACATTGTTTTGTTTTTGAGTACAGTTATGTAACAACAAAAAAAATCTACATATTGCACTTTCACGATAAAGAGATTGCACTACAGTACTTTTATGAGGTGAACTGAGAAATATTATTTCTTTTATCATTTTTGAGTACAAATATTAGTAATAAAAATAATATAAAGTGAGCACTGTACACTTTGTGTTCTGTGTTGTAATTGAAATCAAATATTTGAAAATGTAGAAAAAAATACAAAAATATTTAATAAATTTCACTTGGTATTCTATTGCTTAACAGTGCGATTAAAACTGCGATTAATCGTGATTAATTTTTTTCCAGTTAATCACGTGAGTTAACCGCAACTAATCAACAGCCCTAAAATTAACATAAAGAACACCATTAACATAATCGCAATGTGCCATATCTCACATAGGAAAATAAACAGATTTGCAATTTACCCAGATCTAGCCAAGGTTAAAGGACCACCATCTTGGATTCCCTGAAAAAGCATTTTTAAAAGAAATATTCATCTTTTAAAGCTTCTAATTCAACCACAGTCTCTCCTTTTAGAGCAGTGGCTTCAGGACTCCAAGAGGAATGAGAACAAGGATGGGGAGTGGAGATACCATGAGGAGACCTCAGGGAGCTCCTGGAGGAAGGACAGAAAAAAAAGAAGAACAGAGTACAGGGGACAGTAAAGAGTCTATGTGAAGATCAGAGATGAGAATGCAGAGAGAAAGGTCGAAGATACCATAAGCAGGGTTGGAGACAGGCAGCAGGACTGAAAGATGAAAGATAAAGAAAGGGGATGGTGATTTTCAAAGAAGAGACTTATAAAAAAAAGAGTAGACAAATGGGAATGTGACGGAGATGGACAAAATTAATTAGAGATGGAAGGAAAGAAATAAGACAGGAGAAAAAACTTAGAAAAAAAACAAGAAAAAATTACAACTTTTAGGTTAGTGAATTAAAGATGTCTTTTATTTCATTTCCCTGGCATGTAATTCTAAACTTGGAAAGTGATGGGTAGCTATTCTGAGCACATATATTAATATACACACCCCTCGATTCTATAGTTAAGTAGTGGGAGAAAGAAGCAGAAAATATTCTAAATGTCCCCATGCATGAAACTGGTCTAATATTGAGTTTTCCATTCATTCTTAACAACTTCCTGGCCATCAGAAGTTTAGTCCATATCTCCCCCCGCAAGTCCTTATTAATTAAGTCCTACTACCTCTCCTCTTGTATCCCACCCATGGTTAATTCCTGAGCTAAGTATTTATAGGTAGAGCACAGGTTATTACCAGCCTATACAATTAGATGCAAGAAAGAACATTTTCTCCCTATTATATTCAGGGAACACAAAAGGAAAATTACACACAGGAAAATGACAAAATAATTAGCTAGACAAATAACTACTGTTTCTTCCTATCCTAAGATTAAAGACTTCTTACCAATGGCATCAAATCTCAGGTTATCACCTCAGTGATCTCAAGAATGAGAGAATAAAACAGACATCAGTGCTGACACAGGCTACTCAGGAGTCTCTGCTTTTTTTCCTCTTCTACTCCAGTGAACCAAAGAAGCCATTACCTCTAGTGCGAGTTCTAGACCCCTTCGAGCCACCAAACCACCAACTAAACTTATTTCCATTTTAAAACTACCAAGTCTAGGTAAATCACAGCTGTCAATGTCGCTTGCCACCCGACATTCTTGAGACACGATAAACACACAACCCCATACAGGGGTACTGATTGTTTTCTATCATCTGTAGTATTAAATAGACTTACCATATTAAGAACATTTTGCTCTGTTCTTACATTCGAATGTAGCTTAATAACCTATGAGAAGACAGACATGTTTATTTTTTTACATAGGTTCTACACACAACAGCTGCAGTGCCTAAATAAAAAAACCTCTGTGCTGGCTCTAGAGTCTTCTGTCCTGATATTTTGCTTCCTTGGGAGCACAGCTTAACTGAAGCTGTAATGAAAAGGACTTTCCCAGAAATGTCCTCCAACACCTTTTCAAGTGCTCAGAATGGTGGGTGTATTAGTTTCCCTGTTTTTTCGACTGAGTTTGACAGAGGGCAGGGAAAACTCTACATATTCCCTGCCCCCTTTACTTCCATTTCGCCTTCCTCAGAATCCCTCAACAAAATACACAAGAGATGCTTATTTTCAGAGAATCTGCTGCAGTCAAAAAGGTGTGTGTGTGTTGAAGGGTGTCAGCATGCAGGTAACATGCAGATGGCCCTAGCCTCCTTTGGATCACAGGGAATACAGTGAGTTTGGAGACCAAATTTCTACTCATTCGACAGTGTGCACACACATGTCCCCTCCAGAAAAATTTGGGAAAACTCAGAGGAGGAAAATTCTGCAAAGATTCCATCAATCAAGGTCCCTTCCCATTACTCAAATTTCTATAAGGGGGCAAAATCAGGCCCTTGGTTTTATAAACCTGGGTTTGAAAAGTAGACTCACCGCATTAGACATCTGTGCATAATATCACTTTACAACAGACACACAAAGATTAAGTTTGTAGTTCCTTCAGGAGGACGTGCTCAGATGAGTAAAAGACTTAAAAAATATCATTGGATTATGAAGCACACCAGAAAAGTATGGATTTTAAAAGTTTCTGCATATATTAGAGCATTTTTAAAATCCTGAAAAGGATATCACTGTTCTATATTTTCTCTTTGGTAGTCATCTACTATAGAAATACCTAAAGAGTTTAATTCAGATATTGACTCAATTATTTACTGTTTTAATACCTTGAACATGTAGTGAATATAGATAATTAATACAGCAAATGCCCCACAAGTGGTACAGCTAACAAAAATCAGAAGAATGGCCATAAATGCACTTCTTGGTGTCATCAACTTGCTGTCTTTAGGAAGTCCAGAGGGTCTACAATGACAAAATTACTATCTGTTAGAGTTCTGAGACAAAAATCCACAATTACATAGAAAGGACAAAGTTTCTAGTTCATGAATAACTTAAATCAATTACGTAATAAGTTAGGAAGTAGCTATTGCTTACCTTCTCAGAGGTCCATAAGAAAGTTTAGAACATTGTTAACCAATCAAATCACATGCAAATTACGATGCCTGAAATACTCTTCAGCTGTCAGTTTGTTACCTCATACTTCCATTTCTTCAAGAATGTCAGGTATTTGAGTTAATAAATTCATGGCCTTTTAAGTGTCTGAGACTATACGTAATAAATAATTTATAATCTGACTTCTTGTATTCATGAAAACCAAGTTTTTTAAAACACTGGCCTAGGTTTTGCATCAATCATTAAATCTTCATGTTTACCTTAGGAGAAGCCAATAACTGGGAATAACTGGCTAAACTGTAGTCCTGCGGAAAAGGATCTGGGAGTTATAGTGGATCATGAATTGAATATGAACCAACAAGAAGATTTAATTGTGAAAAAGCACTGAAATAGATTTCAAGGGAGGTTCTGGAATCCTGTCAGTGGAGTTTTAAAAAACAGGTTAGACAAACACCTGTTAAGGATGATCTAGATATACTTGGCCCTGCCTCAATGCAAGGGCTGTACTAGATGACCTCTCGAGGTCCCTTCCAGTCCAATACATTTCTATCTGCTTATTATTATTATTGTACTAGATCAATACACAATGGTGCTTTCTATTAGCAGTGTGAATAAAATGTAGTGTCACATGACAGTACAGAACCCATAACAGAGTGCTAAAAAACATTCACTTTGTGACACATTTTTCCTCAAATAGAGATTATTCCTGCTCAAAGTCTCAGAAAGACAGGAGCAGATATCCCGATTCTTTGGACATTCAGTTGATGTTACTAAGAGTCAAGAATTAGTTTTTGAGATTACAAAAACCAGCTGAAGGGAGGTATTTCAGCAACAAAATGAGTGGAAAAACGAAAATCCTAATGAAAAGTATGTAGAATGAAAAGTTCTTTGTGGCAATAAAATGGGCATTCTGATGCTAAAAATATTTCAAAATAGTAACTTTAGAACAGAAACTGAAAATAGAAACAAAAGCTATCTGGGCTGACTAAGAGGTGTGAAATGATGTACAACTGAACACATTGTGCTAACTGGTAAAACTGGATGTTGGTGAAGCAGCACAATGATTTTCTGAGGATCAAAAGAAGATGCTAGATATCAACAGGTCATCTTGAACTTTGAGATACCAGCTGAAGTTAGGACTCATGCTGTTATTTCCTAATAAGAAAAATGTTTGGTCTGAGTGGAACTGAGGCACAGAATGGGTGAAAAAAGGAAAGAATTCAACAACTTAAATGTTAGCAATGACCAGAAAGACAGCAAACAGGTTAGTTCTTAAAAATAAATAAATAAATAAATAAATAAATAGAGACAGACATTCTATTATGTAAGACGTAAACATGAGACAAGGACATGATTGAATGGAAGAAACATCAACCGAGAAAGTTTTCCAATTGAACCAAGGTAGTCTGACATGGAAGATGTGCAGTATGGATTCTGATCAGGAGGACAGATATAGTATTCACAATGTGCAAACAGGTTTGTATTCTGGAAGAGACAGAGGAGGAACCTGAACAGCATCTGAAGTCTATTGGGGGAGTGGAGGAAAGATGCCCAAACGGACAGGAATTTCAAACAGGAGGAGCCAAGACAACTAGAGATCATGGATTGGATGGCTGTGTTGGAGGATTAAGATGATAGGGCTTCTACACTTTTCTCCAAGTAGCTGCACTCTGACCAAGGGGACATTTATCATTTTTACTTTGTGCCATAATGCACCCATTAGAGTCATCCAAGACATCATACTTTTTTCAAAACATCCATTAAAATAACATTGGTCCTAGTGGTCTAGAAACTACCCATTCAACTCCATGTGGGCAAAAATTATAATCTAAAAAGGAAAGGAGTCTGTAAAATATGGACTGCTCCAAATGAAAAGGTTTAGATCCAAATACTGAAAACAGCTACACAGGGACTCTGGCTGACACTATTTAAGAAAGAATTCTACAGAACGGCCACGACACACAAATCCCCTACTCCTAGCCTTAGCACACCACTTAAGTATAGACACTGAGGACAACGCAGCCACTCTCAGTTGCCTTCTAGGGATTCATGGAAAAATATAGTTATTCACAAACCTCAGGACTAGACTCCTCCAGGCTTTAATAAATAAATAAATAAATAAATAAATATCAGCAAAACTCTGAATGAAATCTATTGATTTACTGGCAGCCAGTGCAAACTGTGGAGCATGGGTATTAAATTTCTTTACCCTACCCTGAGTGTTCTCAGGGTTAGCATGCAGTCACGTTGTTCAGTCAAGACAGAACAAGAATTGGGCACCTATAAGAGAAATCTATTCATAGCAGGATTTTAATAAAAATATCCTCAAACTGAAAACTTACAGCTTTATCACTTAAGCTAAATTCTATGAGCTTTCAGCAGTGATAAGAGTATCTCGGTTGAAATGTGACAGATTGTGTGTGCACTGTATGTATTATTGCCACCTACTTGATGGAATGTCAAAAGTACAAATGTGTAGAAAAGGCTCATCTGGTGGATCTATGTGAATACAGCCAAACTATTAAAATATGATTAAATACATAATCCAATTTGGCTAATTTAGTGTTCTGTTCTTTCAAAAAGTCTTTTTAGGCTTCTTATATCTTAATAGTCTGTACATATAAATAAAAATTGAACGTTAAAGTATTTTCAGACATACCTGTAAAATACATGTTTTCTGTACACGGAAATGTGTGTCTGTACAATTCTTATTGTATGAGTCCTCAGTGTTCTGTAATTCAGGGTATCAGACACTAATAACAGAATGTGAGTTTATGGCTTCCCCTGGGCAAGGGTGCATGTTGTGCTGCCCTGGAGCAGTCTGGGAAGGAGTTCTGCCCAGTTTTCCCAAATCAAAAAGGCAATATAGGTAGCCAGCGCAAGAAAGAGGGCACCTTAATGTCCCATTACCTGGGGGTGTACTACAGGCCACAATCCGGCCCTTTATATTGCTTTATATTGCTTGTATTTGGTGTTGGCAAATCCTGATGATCAATAAAAAGAAGTTTATTGTAACTGTATTGTAGGATCTCATCCACCCAAGTATTCCCAATCTTACAACTGTTAGGTTTCTCTGATTTACTTATTATCGTTACAGTCATCGAAAGGAAGATAAGTATTATGCTGTTTTACCTTGTCAAAGATAACCACAATGAAGACAAGAGCCTTAGAGATGAAGAGAAGAGTATGCCACCCCAGTAGGCAATTCCTGTCCCAAAAAGAAATAGAATCAGGGACACAAGGGGGTCCCACATATCCTGCTTATTCAGTAAAATAGCATCCAACTCTGGCAAAAACAATACATTCCATATATCTTTAAACCAGTTAAACCTGCCAAAATATGAAAGAAATATTAGTTGTCTTTTCTGGTCACTGTTTCAACAAAATACACATAATTATTCCTGACTCTACAACCTTTTAATCAGATCAGTATCACATGGCAAAGGATCACAAAGAAAATAAAAGAATACTACTTTGTTTTTTAAAAAAAATGTATAAATAAAACTTCTACACTTTGGAAACTGCTACACAAAATTAAAACAAGTAACAGAAAATAACCTACCCCAATAGAAATTTAACAACATTCACAATAGGGTCCACTTTGTAGGGTTTGGCTGCTCTAGACAGTGCAAGAACAAAATCTGAACATTGGCCTAGAAAAAAAAATGATAAAGACACAATTCATACCTTGCCACAAGGTTCTAAACAAAAGCTCAAAACCAGAAAGTGAAATTAAACACAAAGCTTCAAAAGTGAAAATAAGAATGATAACATACTAAGACTATTACTGTACAATAGCAAGGCTCTTGTTCAAAATCCTTATCAATCAGTTGATTGCTCAGAAACAGATGGCCTGGGACAACAGTTTTAGATAGACAGACACGATAAAAAAGTTTTTAAGCGATACGAACATCACCTGATCTTGAATAAAGATGCTTTTAGTGACAAGAGATTACCAGTTTCCTGCACACATTTCAGTTTATTTTTAACTCTTTCAAAATAAGTTCTACCCCATAACTATTTTTTTTCTTAAACTTCTGACAAGGGCAGAATGTCGCTAGAGGAGGACACTAATGGGGAAAAACACTGTGCTCCTTTTTGTTTGTTTGATATCATGGCCCAACTCTTAAAAGAAGATTAATATGATCGTAAACCACAAGAAAAACTACAGTGATGTTTCTCTATGAGGAGAATATTAATATGGTGGTTTCTAAATTCATAATGTATGAAAATATGATTACTATACCAAAAAAAAAAAAAAGTGTGGCTAACCAATCTTTTTACACAATGTTACCTGTTGAAATTAAGGCGCTTAACTGTCCTCCATATGCAAGAAGCATATTAGAAATAACATACACAGGAAGGGAACCACCATGAAACCTTATTACCTAGAAAACAAGGATGTTATACAGTTAACTTGAGCATGCCAAAAAGGATTAAAAGATTAACGTGAGTTATCCCATGGAACAAGAGTGAAACTGTTTTTATGAGGTTCAGGTTCTGCTCTCCCCTTGATGTGTATGCATCAGTAACTCCCATTAGCAATAAAAGTTATACTTGATAAACATCCACGAACCATATTCCTGAATTGCCACCTGATTGTGTTTGGTTTTAGAAATAAAATACCAAATAACATGCGTTTCTGATTTTGCAGTCAGGATAAGCGTGGAAGGAATAACGTTGCATCTGAATCATGTTTCACTGATGAAATCCAATATATTTAACAACAAAACTTAGAAATCAGTTTGAGGTAATCACTTGTCTGCAATGCCAGTAAGTTTGTAGCCAAGGAGCTTTTCAAATCACAGTTTTAGACATTAGTTAGAATTGGTACAGAAACGTAAAAATACTTATAACAAGTGACAGAGAGGAAATAACTGTGAGCAAAACTGACAGTTCTGACTGTTTAGTGAACATTTTATTCCTTTTTCATTAACAGAATCAGAATTTAGTAAAAAACTAGGATAACAGGAGAGTCTAACTCAAAGACACCATTTAACTATCCAATAAACCAGTATTTCATGACACAAATCTGTTTTATTTTGCCAAATCTGTGTAACCGATGTCATAAAATGCCAGCTAATAATTTTTTTAAATGTACACTGTAATATAGAGACGCCTTCTGGGAGGCTAGAAAAGTGGAAATATTTTAGACTGATGTATACATTTTGGAGATGCTTGTGAACAGTATTCCTAGTTACCAGTACTTTGGTACTATGAAGCTTCAGATGGCCTGTCTATTTCTACTGATTCTAGCATGGAAATGCATCCTTCCTGTACTGCAAAGTCTGCCAAAGAAACAGATGACGACTCTAATTAGAGTATTTTTTGCCATTAGAATAAGCTATGTTCACCACCAAGCAACATTTCCATGTCTGAAATGGAACAAAATAAATACCTGGAGGCAAGGTGAACAACACCTACAGCAGCACCCTTTTCAGAGGTTTAAGTCTAAATATGTGATCGAGGACTGGCACAATTGAGTCTTACCCCTCACTTGGAGCTGAGGAATTTCTGCTTACATGGGAAGTCCATCATTAGCAAGTGCCAGTGATCTGTAGTGCAAGATTTTTCTTGTTCAGTGCTCCATTATGCTATTAAGACACAGCCCATCGCTGGGTCCTGCACAGGTGCACTGTCCCAACAGGTGCTCCTGGAGGCATTGTGCCTGACTCAAGTACAAACACCTCTGGAAGCTTCAGAAAGGTTTGGCTGCTAGTCTACATTTTAACCTCATCTACATTAGCCTCTTCCTTATAAAGTCTCCCACAGTTGCTAACACCATTTGAAGTCTAACAGTGGGAACTTTAGCATAGACAAGATTCTGATGTTAACTAGCTCAAGTTTAAAACACCACTTAACTTCACCTAAAGATTTTTGTGCATAAATGGAAGTCAGGGAGTGAGAGAAAAACTTGAGTTATAGCTCAAGCTGGCAATGCAGTAGAGACAAGCCCTTAATGTTTATCATTTGTTGTATTTTTGCCTACTGATTTTATAAAGCTGGGTGTTAAGTGGGATGGAGGAAGAAGGAAAATGACCCACGCTAGTGCTAAACACACATTGTTAATAATAAAAAGTGTGTTAAGTGTAACATGTCACAGTTCTTACTGATATATGAACAGTTTATATACTGCACGCTAACTGGTTCAATTTAGCTTGTTGAAAAACCTTGTAGTCACAGCTAATCAAATTACCAATTCTATTATTAACCATTAACTATTATTAAAAATTTAAAGTGTTCGTTTTTAGTACAACTTGCCATGACAGAATCAGTGTAAAATATGTTAGAACCCATCCATACAAAAAAAAAAAAAATCTACACAGATCTGAGGAAAGCTAGAATACTTTTTATAATTCTTTAAAAATTTAGGGCAACATCTATCCTGGTAGGTCGTCTTGCCGAGTAAAAGTACTTTAACATTGGATGGTATCTTACGGTCACAGGCACACTCTATCTTGACAAAATCCAAGAAGGGCATAGCAAAACAGCTCTTTTTAAAATAGCGTATACATATTTAAAAGAAAAAAAATACCCAAACACTATTTTTGGCAGAACTTCGGGTTCCACACATCACTCTTTTGAAATATTGCTTTTATAGTCCACATAAATTTTCTCAGATACAGGGAAGACTTTCTTCAATCAAGACACAGTACTCAAGAATGTCACATGTGTTTTCATTTACATTTGGCATTAACCAAGAGGGCTAACCAGAGACTTACTCTAGTGATACACAAAACAAAATTAAACTTTAAAAGGGTTTCCTTACTTGTCCAAGAACTTGTGAGAATGAGGTCTTGATGGTTACCTAATTGAACACACACATTAAAAAGAACTTTAATATTTTGTTGTACATTACTGTCAAGTGATGAACCTTTTGAATAATGCTAAGCACAAAAAATAGAAAATTAACACTATATTTCACATTTTGGCTTTCTGAAAGAAAAAAAATTCCTCTGTATCAGCAGCAGATCGGTAGTTGAAATGTACATCATACCACCCTCACCCAGGGAAAGCTCAAGTAATATTTTAAAAGGTTTTATTTGTTTGAAGACATCAGCCCAGCTTTCAATAGCCCTTCACCTGCTCCAAACTACTTTTAACTGCACTATGTAAATAAAAAGTGATTGAGAATATTAAACACCTTTAGATTTGATGAGGAAGAAAAAAACATTAATTGTTAATTCCTCAAAATGTGCAGATAGAGAGACGAATTATATATGCTAAAGAAAATAAATCATGTTACTTACTTCATATTGACAATCTACAGATGAATAAATATTTAATACCGCAACAGTGCTGTCATTTTCAGGTTGTGCAATGTGCAGTTTTGCAGAAATCTCAGTAAAAGATGGAACTCTGAAATGAAAATGATTAGTAAATGCTCTAGTTATAATCAAAAGATACAGAAATATTTTAGCGTGTTCAATACAAGTGGCTGCAAAACACTAGCAACACAGAAAAGCATCACAGCAAAGACCAGCCTGATGGCATAGTGGTGAGTATTTATACGATCAAGAAGAACATCAATCCAAGTCTCTTTTTCTCTGAGCTGGCATGGGCCAGGGTATTAAAGGAAGACTTCAAGCTCAATCCCCTAGGGGAGGAGGCCTCAGAACACTCCTAAGTGAGCTACGTAAGTGATGGGCTCTGATTGACTCAAAAAATTCAATCCTGTCCTCAGCAAGTAAACTGTCGATTGGGGCTTGAGCCTTCAAGAGCTGAGGAGGATGAATATGTGGGAAAAAAGGGAAAATGAGAATCTTCAGAGCTCTGAAATGAACAGGGAAGACTATTTTCAAAACATTAAATCTAACTGTAACCTGCAATGTATTACAATTAATCCTATTTCAAACCCATTTTATGTTCTAACCTCAAACCCAACAAGCTCTTGATGTTGGCCAGAGCAGCTGGTTATTTATGAAAGCCATTAGAATAAATTGTAGATACTATTTTAAAAATGTACTCGCCTAAGAGAGCATAAAAGTATAATTGTCATTAGGTTATTGCTAACCATTAAATACAGTATGAATTTTGGAACTTGTTTTATATGTAAGAATGAAAGAATCAATGAAAGAATATTTCTTCAAAGCACCATAAGCATTACCATTGTGCATGTCAGATAAATAAATGGACTGTTACACCTGATGTTCAGGGACTGACTTCCCCAGTCTGAAATAATTGGCTGCACTTCTCCTCCTGCAAATACTGGAGGCAGTTCAAACTTGTTCATGTCTTTTCTGCTATTACCCCCTATGTACTTCCAAACCTCCATGGATAACACTAGGCCTAGATGCTTGCCCCGCTCTGTCCCTTTTGTTCACCTCTAGCAGCACAAAGAGGGAACGTGGCCCTTTTTTTCCCTGTTGAGAATTCCTGTGGCATGGAGGAGTCCCCAGGGACCGATAGCCCGGGTAACAAGCTTCTATGCAACCTCCTCCACATAGCCATGGGACATGGAGTCTGTCAGGGTACAGAGGAGCATGCTACACCCCAGCTGGAAGCTAGCATAGGTTAAAGAACCTCCCAGGTCATAATCAACTCTGATGCCTGTCCCCAATTACACCAAGTAGAACTTTGACGCAGCAGAGTATCTCTAGACCTAAATTCTTTTTACTAGAGTAAATATAATCTAACAGAAATATCTTATTCAGTTGTGTTAACTACATACATAAGCCCTGAAGAAGCCATCAGAAAGATACCTAAAGGAATAGTTAATAGGGAGAAATACAGGGGGGGGAAGTTTTTTCCATTTCTAAAAATGAGTAATATTAATCTAATTTGGAAGCACTGCTAGAAGCATACTTCCAAAGGGTGCTTCTGTGTAGTGCTTTAAAGGGTGTTGACCAGATAGCTGCTTAAAGATTTCCTTTGTGATGGCTGTCATCTTTTCTATTCAGGATGCCACCCCATGGCACATTTTCTGTGGGCTCTCATCCCTTCTGGCTTCTGTTATGCTATGATACAGCACTTGATCCACTTAGTTATGGAGAATTTGGATTCCTCCAAGACCAGGTACGTAGGCTGGTGGTAAAAGAACACCAATGACATTTTCCAGAACTGATCAGTTCTACTCACGTATATTTTAAACGGAGCTTCACGTACCTACTGTGTGCCATGCTGCTCCTTTAGGGCCCTAAGGCTTCCAGTAAAAATGAAGGAAGAATGAATTCCTATGATACGGAAGGAATGACTCAGACACGCAACCCCCACCCTCATTTGTCCTTAAGGAAAATGCAGTAAGGCTTGTGCCCTCCAAGAACAAAATTTCTGAGACTCTTCTTGCCAACGTGACCGCAACCAAGAAGCAAACTTTATGGAAACAAGAGGCCTAGCTCCCAGGATTTCAGCTGAAATACTACTTGGGTCAGGGACAATTCTATGTTGTCCATCTGCTCTCCCCTTCACGTGGCTTGCCCTCACACCCTAGAAAGATATTTGCCCTGGCTTAAAGCTTGGTCTTCCTCTTCACCACATTCATCTCCATGGACTAAAAGAGTATCTTGGAGGGGAAAGGAACCATTCAAGCTTCTATGGCTCAGGGTTATCATGGAAAATGAAGAACTGAATTTTCTTCTGGCTTTTTTCCTCTCTGGGTATTGACCGTTTTAGTTCAGATTTTCCTTCTGGAGGATTTGTGACAGCGCTCATTTTTAGGAAATGAGTCTCCTCCTTGTCTGGTGTTCTGTTTTAGGCTTTATCTCAGAGTTCTGAGCCCTGGTACTCACACCTCATCCTCTTATACAGTTGGAAAGGAAATACAGAAATACAGTTGGAAAGGAATGAGAAGAACGTCCAAGAGAGCCCAGATCTTCCTCTTAGGCAGAAGGAGAGGATGAAATTGCATATGCAGGAGAACTACATGTGCTTTAAGTGGATAATTGTGTCATTTGGTAAGATGCCAAATGACTCAATTATCCACTTAAAGCACATGCAATTGAACCTTGAAACTTTTCCCTTTAGAAGTGGTTCAGAACCAAGACTTTGGGACATTTTAGATTTACTACTGAAGAGCTGTCAATCAGTGAGGAGGGTCCAGTTTGCTGAGTCCCAAGGGCTGAATAGGACTAACTGATCAATGCCAGAGGACAGAGAGAGAGCAGAAATCCAGATACACCATAACAAGCTGTCCAGACTCCCAAGTCCCCACCCCTACAAAGTGAAGGTCAGCATCCCTTCTACAGCTTCTGGGATGTCTTCCTGCACAGATATAACATCTCTTGAACTTCAGATTGCTGCAGGTCCTGTCTACACTGATGGGAGAGGACGGAGCACATACAGAGAAATAACAGCACTGGAAATGTTGGTCCCTTAAGGGAGAGGAGTAAAGATTTTGCTTGTTGCTCCCCCTAAGTCAGCTTTACAAGCAAAAATTTGCAATGTATAAGGGGAGAGTGCTGAACTACTCATCTGTCTTCACTGGTGGACTTAGGGAATCTGACGCAAGAGGTGCAGCCAAACCCCTGAATCTCACGGACAGGTCTGAACTATCTCTGGTATTTAGAGGAAGAGAGAGGCAGCCGAAATGTCTCAGACAGAGAGAAATCTAATTCCAGAACGATTACTCTTTTACCGTGTCTGGGATGTAAACTCTGCTTTGAAAGATAGCAAGAAAAAACAGAATCTCAAAACACCTTACTTAGAGACAGTTATTGAGTCTTCATGTGACCATGGTACATGGAGTCTGTAAACACTCGTTTTCCTTCCTAGAAAGGAATCGAAGTAAAAATGAATTATGAAACATTATTGTATGAGATTAAAATTACTGTAGTTCATTCACAGGTCAATGCAATGGATAACATGACTATTGGATTATTTCTACATTTCAAATATCTCCAACAACTGTTACAATTTGCACTTTTAAAACTCACTACTGATACTTTGAAAAACAAGATTAAATGGAGAATATAGACTACAGGTGAGTCGCATCATACGCACATTTAACTTACGCAAATTCAACTATATGCGCTTGGCAAAAAAAACCCAACAAGATACCTGTAAATAGTGCGGGCGATTCCACCCACCATTACACTCAATGAGCGTATGCCCCAGAGTGAGCATGAGATGGGAGACATGAATCTGCTGTTCCCTCAGTTGGTCTTAGTTCCTGCATGCCTCTCACAGTGTGAGCATCTTGCCACGCTGAGTGTTATTCGTGTTTAAAGATACATATTTTTCATACAACATGGCCCCTAAACGCAAGCCAACTACTTCATCTGGCGCTCAACCAAAGAAACAGCAATCTGTTGCAACGTTGGAGGAAAAACTGGCTGTGTTGGACTTATTGAGAGACGGTATGTCGGTCTCCAATGTGGCGCGTAAATATGGCCGCAACCAATCTAGCACCTGTGCCATCAAGATTCGAGAAAGAGAAATTCGTCAAGCCGTGGCATCAAGCGCTCCAATAACTGCTACGGTGACGAGCCAGGTGCATGATAAGACTTTAATGAACGCTGAAAAGGCATTAAACTTATGGCTGGAAGACATGAACCGTAAATGTGTGCCTATTGATGGCAAGACGTTGCGAGAAAAGACTCTTAGCCTCTATGCACTGTTCAAACCTCCCGCCGAAGAGGAACAGCCTTCTGATGAGAAGGAATTCAAAGCCAGCCAAGGTTGGCTTAACAGTTTTAGGAACCGCTTCAACCTCAAAAACGTGCAGACTACTGGTAAAGCTGCATCTGCCAATGAAGAGGCAGCAAAAGCCTACCCCGAACAATTAAAGAAAATCATAGAAGAAAAGGGCTATCTTCCGGAACAAGTTTTTAATGCTGATGAGACTGGGCTCTTCTGGAAAAAAAAATGCCCAACTGCACTTACATTTCGAAATCAGAAAGACAAGCCCCTGGCTTCAAAGCAGCTAAAGACCGTGTGACTGTGTTGTTTTGTGGCAATGCGGCTGGGCATTTAATAAAGCCGGGCTTGCTCTACAGAGCTGCAAATCCCCGTGCCCTAAAAGGCAAGAACAAAAATCTCCTGCCTGTGTTCTGGCAATCAAATAAAAAGGCTTGGGTGACAGCAGCGTTATTTCTGGATTGGTTCCCCAAGTGTTTCATTCCGGAGGTCAAGC
The DNA here is from genome assembly GCF_015237465.2 of Chelonia mydas. Taxonomy (NCBI): domain Eukaryota; kingdom Metazoa; phylum Chordata; order Testudines; family Cheloniidae; genus Chelonia; species Chelonia mydas. The sequence goes on from NC_051251.2 coordinate 55,857,904, forward strand.
GGTACCTCGAAGAGAAAGGACTTGACTTTAAAGTGTTGCTGATCGTAGACAATGCTCCTGGCCACCCTGCGACACTCCGGTTTCCGCATAAAGACATTGAAGTCGTCTTTCTCTCCCCCAATACCACCTCCATCCTCCAACCTCTCAACCAAGATTCACTGTTTCAAGGCCACGTACACGAGGCTTACATTCTCACGGATATGTAGCGCTATGGATGCTGATCCCAATCTTAATGTGATGGAGTGCTGGAAGTCCTTCAACATCGCCGACTGCATCACTTATATTAAACAGGCAATGGATGCAATCAAGCCTGAAACAGTCAATGCATGTTGGCGAAACCTATGGAAAGAATGTGTGAATGATTTTAAGGGTTTCCCGACCATTGACAAAGAAGTGAAACCTATTGTTCAGGTGGCCAGGCAAGTGGGTGGTGATGGCTTCGTCGACATCCTTGAGGAAGAAATTGAAGAATTAATTGAGAGCCACAGAGAAACATTGACTAACGAAGAATTAGAGGAACTGATAAAATCGTCTACAGAAGACAAAGATGATGACGACGACGACGACCAGGAAGAGCCAGCAAGTTGGAATCTTCATAAATTTGCTGAAGCGTTCCAAGCAGCGAAACACTTGAATGATTTAATTTCTGAATACAATCCCTCTATGGAACGAAGCCTCAAAATCACACGTAGTATTACGGATGATTCGAGACCGTATCAAGAAATGTTTGAGCAGCTCAAGAGACAACAGCAACAGTTGCCGATCACCATGTTTTTCAAGGAAAAAACCAGCAGCAGATGAGTCTACGTAATCAACTCCTCGAGCTGAACCAGAGCCAACCACTTCATCTACGACTCGCTCTCTGTCACCCAAGCTCTCCGTCACCTCCGTCTCCTGGATCGACATCAAGCCCTGACGACCCCCTCTAATTACCCCCTGTAATTAAAAATACAGTACTGTAAAATTATATTTTGCATATGTACTCTATTATTTACTGTACATTACTGTATACAGTATACATATTACTGTACAGGGTTGTATACACAAAACCATGTACAGTATACTGTACTTTATAGGCGATTTAAGGGATTTTCAAAGGTAATTTTGACTATACGCGATTTTCACCTTACGCGCTGACTTTAGAACCTAATTCCCACATAAGATGCAACTCCACTGTATATCAATCTGTTTGGAAAGAAATCTAAATTGAAAGCCATATAATAATATATTGAGAATTCATATTTGGTTGACAGTATAGTTTGGAATAGCGCATGCATGTGTGTGTGTGTGTGTGCATGTGAAAAATAAATAGATTCATACATATATATATGACCGTTAAGAGTGAAGTGTGTCAACTATCCTCCAATAAGCAGAGTAGGAAAGCTTAACAGGCACCCCGCTGTGCCTAGATCTTCTTTTTGTGTCCTTCTGCCACAGCCATAGGTTTTTCCAGAGTCGGGCATATGATAGGGCCCGGTCTCTAGTCCTGGCAAGATCTTCCATGGTGCATGGTTCCTTCAGGAACCTAGATAAATCCCTGCTAATTATTTTTATTTAGATCCACTCTCCCATATACACAGTGATATAGACTATAGATTTTTTCTTTGAAACATGTATTCACAACAGGATTTTTTCCAGTTTTTGTTTAAAAGAAGTGTGTAAACAGATCAAGACCTGCGCAAAGATGATTTGGGTTCATTTTTAAAAGCCATAAAAATCTTCTATACTGAACTGAAGGGTTTAAATGGTTCAGGAAAGCAGTAATAAGCCACAGAGCGTCTCATCCCTAAGTCAACAATTCAGATTTTACTCCAGTCAATAGCAATTGAAAGCCCTTGCCACACAAGGACTTTAGAACTCATAGTCCAGATCCTCACAGACAGTGTCAACCTAACAAAAGCCGACTAATATAAGCGGCATCTCTCTTTGCAGAGACACCGAGGATGGAATGATTAAGGAGACCAGACTACTCCCTCAGCTTTACAAATGGTCTTTCTAGAAAGAGAGGTGAAGCACACTGGCAGGGTTGGGAAGCTTGTACAGACACTGCCAATATTTTATCTGTTTGTTGGAGAGAATAGAGGATTTCAGTCTCCAGAGCTCTCAGTCTGGCAACTTTCACAGCAAAAAAATTACATAAAAAGTTAAGAACTTGATAGCAATCACATTACAGTATGGAACATGAGAGAGCTGTGAGGCAGATATATTTTTGACAGCTTTTTTTCTATTGTACATTTTACTGCAACCATTCATGTGCACTTCAGGAAAACATTAAATGTACCTTTGTGTGGGTTGCAGTGGCTCTCAATGTAGATTTTAAAAGCTTGGTATATCTAAAAACAAAACAAACAAACCCAAGAAACATTTATTCACTTGCATTTCCAAAGGAACTAGTTAGTTAATATCAATTTTGTTTAATTCAGTATTTTTACCTGGCAAAAGTGTTGGAGCTGTACATTGTAAATTAGACCAGCTGAACTGAATACAATTTTGCTTGAAGAAAGCCCTGTAGAAATGACAACCCTATATTATTTCCAATTAGTAAATCTAGAAAAGTAAAGGACTAGAGACTGATTTGCTTGAAAAGTTCACTACATCTAAGGTTTTTCTTGGAAGTTGAGATATTGTATATCAGGTGTACATATAAAGTATTTATGAAATTCCTAATAGTAAGAGGGTGAAATAAGGCTTGCTTAATAGGAAATTATCTTTAAACTTACTAAAAGATTGATCTTTGGAGTTATTTTAAGGCCAGATTTATTACTCAAAATATGCCAACAAATGCAGTTTTCAAGTTTTGCAAGAGCAGTGCATTATACCTACCAAAAGAAAAAAGATGTGTTACAGGAAGTTGTACTGTTCGGGAATCCTCTTTAAAGAATTCACAGTCCAAAGTAAACTGCAACATAGACATATTATTTTATTGCATAGATCGGAAATGAACATAAAGCTAGAGCATTGAGTCTGGCCATACTCTCTTCAGAACCCGTTGGTTCAGCCATTAGCATAAGCCAGAACAGCTTTAGACTAGCTTGCTCTGATTTTCACCCAGCTGCAATGTGTTGCAGCATGGCCAAAGCGCTTGTATCTCTAAGTCAGTGCCTCCTAGTCGGGGCACAAGAGGGTTATACATGGCTGGCTGTGCCCCTCAAGGATTCCCACACACACGAAGAATATTTAACTGGCCAATTATGTCAGCTTTAGCTATGCTTTATGCTCCTGGAGCAGCACAAATGGACTGAGCTGAGCTGAGCATCTGGTGCACAATCTATAAAATATATTTAGTTCATTTAAAACTATTCTCTCACCTCACCTGAAAACCAGTATTTCTCACTTTCCTTTATAAAAGTGGTTTTCAAGCTGTTTTCAAGCTATAAGTTAAAAGAAAGACGGTCTCTCTATGAAACAATCTCCCTTCTTATTCATGATTATACAGACCACTACTCTTACATTCTCAATCACAAAACATCCTTGTCACAGCTACTGCAGCTGCTTACATGAAAATATAGTACTAGAATAGTATTCATGTATATTGATCTGTCTTAAAAATAAGCAGATGAACAGGAGGAGGAGAGCTAGAACCAAAAGCAAGCAGCAGTTCAAAAAAATCACTGCTCTACAATATTATCATGCTAGGAATTATAGCTACTTTCAGTAGACTAGATGTTAAATTAGTTGAAAAATCTACCTTTGAATCACATACTGTAGGACAGAACTATGTAAAAGATATCTAGTGCAACTCTCGATATTTAATACATTTTCCTTGCAACCAATAATGACCAAATATAGTATTCAGTTATCTTGAACAGATGCTGAATAACATGTTTTTAAGTCTCATCTTTGTTACCTTATTGCCATTAATAGCTGGTACATAAATTACAAGATTAGACAAAGAAGAATATTCCTGAAGTTTCAGAGTTACAACCTAAAATAGGAAAACAAAAATTATTTACAGTAAAAGTATAGTTTGGTTCAGTTAAAAACCTCAGGCGAGAGCCTCACTCCTACTCCGACTCTTTTATGTGGGGTAAGGGGCCCTAAAAACCTCATATCTGGCCAGGGGAGAAACTTGCAAGCCCTGGTATTAAGGGGGTATGCCAGGGCAGGGCCAGAGCATACTGTGCTACTGAGATTCCAAGAAGCAATGCAGGCCATGGGGCTGCCTCAGGAGATTGCTGAAACTGAGAAAGGCTCCCCGGGCTGTCTAAATTATGCCAGGGACTGCTCCATCCCCTACAGATGACTGGGAGTGCTCAAAAGAAGACTTAGAGCGACCATCACACAGCACACACCGCCAGCACTGAGTTCTGTGCTGTGCCTCTTGAAGGTACATCCCAGAATCTCACACCTAAATGTGAATACTTGTAATCATTGTGAGCTTCACAAATAATAGCAGTTACAATTAAAAACAGTTCATATGTAAGTGTCCTGCATTAAAAGAGTGCTGTGTAATATCATGAACTAAACTGTGTACCACATCACATACTCTACTGAAGTTTAATATAAAGGTTGAAAGACTGTACACAACTCTTTAGATATGGCCGAATCCTGCTCCTATTAAAAAGCTACAGCTTTTTTTAAAAAGCTATTAAAACTATTAAAAGCTATTTTTTTTTAAAAAGCTATTAAAACATTTTATTATGAATTTCTAGTTACAGATTTCAGATACAGTAGGTGCTGAAGGAATTATGATGAGATACACGCTTAAATTGCATATATTTGGACAGCAGCTGAGAAATGGATTACTATAACTACCACTGTTCATGTACTGTCACTCCCATGGATTATTAATTTAGATAAATATTCTCCTGCTATGATGAATACGTACCATTGTAGTTTCATTAACGATTGCGTATCACACAATGTTCAGTCTGTTTGAACCCTGTTGCTGTCTTTATCTATGTGGCTGCAAACTGTGCTATCAACTTTAGAAGTGAAGGAAAATGCCTGCCCATAGAGGAGAACTATACAAAGTCTACAAGATGTAAAATACACGCTAAGCCTTCTGCTATAAGAAAGGGAGTGAAGGGAAATCTCCCAAGAGTAGAATGACAGAAGAAGGTACTGACTTTGCCAATAGTAACAGAGAAGTTAAGTCTCATTCTAGAACAACACAAACACAATTTAAAGTCTATTTGTTTCCTTTGATTATAAACCCAAGATGATTTTTTGAACACAATTTTATTGCTGTAGTTTTAGTTTAGTAAACTACAATGTTCTTTTACGTTTTCTATAGGCTTAACAATGAATTGCCACATTTTTTAATATTTGCTTTTGAAAACTTCAGTATGGACTTTTAACCTGAACTCCAGCTTAGAATAATTTATTGTAGGAATAAACATCACTTTCATATACCCTCAAAAATTAAGATAGTTTCCCACTCCCCCAGTAGCATATATCCCAAGAGGAAACATGGCTTAGAAATCATATCAATTCTATACAACATGTGAATGCATTAAATTATTCATAACCCCACACAAAACCTCTTCACGTAAATGCTCACTCCATTTTGTTGCAACAAAATAATGTATAGTACAATTTACCTTAACAGTTGGCAGTAACTCAGCTTTCCAGGATAAATCAAAACCTTCCAGGCTGTAAAAGTTAAAATACTTTAAAGTGGAAATATACAAAATGCACATATTCATTATGAAAGGAGCAAGCAGTAAGAATGTATTAATGTACCAGCCTCTCTCTACCTCTATAGAAATGCACAAGGTTAAAAACCGGACACAGGTCTACGTCTACTACAGTTAAGGCTTGGTGTTTGTCACAGAGGTCACGGATTCTGTCACAGGAGCTGCCGGAGCAGCTCTGACACCTCCTGGGCCAGGCTGCTGGTGGGGCAGACTCGGCTCCCAACTCCACCCCCCAGCAGCAGGAGTTAGGGTGGGGGCTCATGGCTGGGGTGTGGGGCAGTGCTTACCAGGAGGGTGGGGGCCACTCCCCGGAAGGGTGACAGCAACTCCTCCCCTCTGCTCCTAGCTCCACATGCTGCCTCCGCCCTCAGGCACCGCCCCTGCAGCTCCCATTGGCCACGGTTAGGAGCCAATGGGAGCGTCAGAACCAGGGCTTGGGGCACAGCGGAGGCAGCACGTTGAGCTAGGGTTGCCACTTTCCAGGAGCTGGGAGCATGCCCCATACCCACCAACACCCCCCTCCCCAGCACTCGCGGCATCCCCCCGGGACACGCCCCTCTCCTCAGCACCTGCAGCACCCCCAGGGGTGCCCTTCCAAGGGGACCCTCCCCAAGTTTTAGTCAGGGGTATATAGTAAAAGTCATGGACAAGTCACGGGCCGTGAATTTTTTGTTTACTGCCCTTGACCTGTCCATGACTCTTACTAAAAATACTCGTGACTAAAACAAAGCCTTAACTATAGTTAACTGAACGATTGTCCGTATACCACACATTATAATTTAGCAATCTAAACTAATTTATGACTCAAAGAGCAGAGATGTTGCAAATCTGATTTCAGACATAATTGCAGAGCCGTATAGGTAACAATACCACTGCATTCACAAGATCTGGCTGTTATTAGTCTCAACTTTTTGAAGCATATTGAAAACACTTAATGAACTGATATCTACATTTGTACTGAAGCAATGCACAATAAATAAAAACATCCACTGTTCTCACAGCTTAAGGGAATTTATAAAAGTGTATCAGATGCAGCCTCAGCTTTGCCTATTGGTGAAAACCTTTCAGGTGGCAGTTCGAAGTGGATATTGGACCTATATGTTAATGAATTTACTCTAGGTTAGTGTGATAAATGATGGGGAGGAAAGGTAAGCTCCCTTTTATGGACACCCAGCCAGTCAGTAGCTATAAAATCCCTCTTAGGAGCTGTTCTCTAATTGCTCTACCTGTAAAGGGTTAAAAAGTCTCACTGCTATGTTTAGGTAAAAGGAAGTGAGTGGGCACCTGGCCAAAAGAGCCAATGGGAAGGCTAGAACTTTTTAAAATTGAAACAAGACTCCCCTTTTGTCTGTCTGTTGTTGATCTCCCAGGGAGAGGCGGACAGGGCAGAGCTATGCTGTAAAAAGCTTGGGCCAGGGATGAAAAAATCATCAGTACCATACCTAGAAACTACTCATTTAAAACCCCAGATACGTAAGTAGATCAGGAAATGTCTAGGAAGACTCAATTAGGTTTATCCCTTCGATTTCGTTATGGCTTGTGGATTCCTCTGTGCTAACCCCAGGTGCTTTTGTTTTGCTTGTGACCTTTAAGCTGGACCTCAAGAAAGCTATTCTTGGTGCTTAATCCTTGTAGTTGCTCTTTTAAAATCTAGCAATAGCCTGAGTTTCCAGATGTATTTTCTTCCTTTTTTTTTTAATTAATAAAATTTACCTTTTTAAAGAACAGAATTGGATTTTTGTGTCTTAGAGGTTTGTGCACATGTTGTTTAATTAACTGGTGGCAAAGGCTGATTTCCTCCCCCCCCCCCAAGCTCTTCCCTGGAGCCGGGAGGGTTCGGGGGGGAGATGGTAGTGAAAGGTACCCCACAGGAAGGAATTCCCAAGTGCGCTTCCTGGGCTCTAAAAGGGTAGTGCACTGGGTAGTGACAGCATTGACCAATCCAAGGTCAGAGAAAAGCTGTAACCTTGGGAGTTTAATACAAGCCTAGAGTGGCCAGTATTAATTTTTAGAATCCTCGTGGGCCTCGACCTTCTGCACTTGAAGTGCCAGAGTGGAGAATTAGCCTTGACAGTCAGCTACACATATTTTAAACAAAAACCCAGACATTTCTCAAAAGATTAATAGATTCCAAGGCCAGAAGGCACCACTGTGATTGAGTATGACCTCCTGCATAATGCGGCCATAAAACTTCCATAAACTAATTCCTAGGGAAAATCTTTTAGAAGACAATCCAATCTTGATTTAAAAATGGTCAGTGATTGAAAATCCACAACCACATTTGAAACTGTTCCAGGTCCCTTGAAATTGTGCTGTTTGACTATATGGACTTAACTCACAATAAAAAAAACGATACTATAGTTAATTAGACTTAATGGCCCCAACTCCCTTTACTGGCTGAGCTTGATACAGATCCGGAGAGTGTGCAAAGGGGTTACAAAAAGACACCTTTGTGGTTCCTAATCCAATGCAGGGCAATTATAACACCTGGGTACCAAGTGGCCATACAAGCACCCTGGCCATGCTCCCTTACTTCTGGCCCAGAATACAGAGGCAGAGGATCACTACACTGGCCCTATGCCAACCCAAGCAGTAGAGTAAATTTGCTTTAAGACAGCTCTGAGCTGTTGGAATTCAACAAAGCAGATTTAAAACGGCTAGTGAATTTGGCCCTAAAAATGGTTTCAATTTGCATTAATTCATTACAAATTCCAAAATTTATCAATTAAACCTGACAATCTAATTTGCTAAAATGAAGTTGCTAAAACAAGCACATCCATTTCTAAATGTCCTCAAGTGACAATAAATTCATAATAGTAGTTAGGGAAGAAGAAGATCATTCAGTCCATCCTTTGCATACAATGGATACAGTCCCATGACAGAGGACGTATTAAAGTGATATTACATACAAGTTACGAACAAAACAAGTTACACTGCAATAAAAGTTGAGTTTTACCTTTTTTCTTTAAATACTAGGTCACTTAATATTGCTTTGAATCTATTTAAGTATCAAGAAAGCTGATTGTACACTATACCAGATAACAATGAATTTTAACAGCAGCAATCCTTCTTAAATCCCTATAGATCTTCCTCCTAAATTGCTCTGTGTTGCATGACTGAATGCCCAAAATTGATCTTATAGTAACTAGTTAAATAAATTACAAACAGCCTTTATACTCACCACACAGATGAACTACTGTTTAAACAGCCATAAATCCAGCTACTTGTACCCTGTTAAATCAATAACATGTGAAAATGTGCATTACTACTTTAAATTTTGTGTGTGAGTTTAAATATAAAAATATTGAACTTCACTCCAAAAAAGTTTAGAGTTAGTGTTGATGATCCACTCTTAATTTATACCTGCCTAACTGTGACACCTCATCAGACATCACCCACTGTTCTAATCCTCCTTCTATACTCATATACATCAAGGTGTATTAAAAAGAGCAGACTTCAATCTTCATTTCCCAATCCTTATCTATCACACATTTCTATAGTGGCCCTCACTATAACCACCAAGTGCTCCTAAGAGGGACTTTACTGAGCTAGCAGGAAGCCAGGCAGGGTTCCACTGGACCCCAGTATGTTTTGTCAGAAGTTCAAACCAGATGCATTTCTGTGACAAACTGGCATTTCCTGATGAAAACCTGCTTTGTTGCAAAATTCCTAATGGGCTCTACTGAGGACACCCAGCCTTATACCTCCCTCTTCTACGTGCACGCTCAACATCATCACAATGAATGCAAAAGATGAGGACATTTAAGGGCAGTTTAGTCCAAATGAACTCAGGTAAGTCTGAAGTGATGCTGGTGGGAAGGGGGAACAATTATAGGAGCTAACCGAGACACTGACCTCTCCCTTCCACTAAAGGCATCTACCTTCCATTCACCAAGGTCGTATGAAATCTTGGAGTCTCAGTGGACTCTTCACTAATCTCGAACACCTATGTAGAGAAATGCATTCTTCCACCTCCACTTAAGAAACTACACTCCTCCTTTTCAAATGAGGTGGTGAGTCAAAGTGATCCATATCTTTGCCTTGAGATGAAACTACTGCAAATCATCATGTTTGAGGCTGAAAAGTGGAAGAAACACAAACTCCAGTTGTATAGCACACAGTAGCCCATCTCCTCAACAGGAAAAACGGCTGAGAACACATTAACTGGTGGAGCTCCATACCCTCTACTAACTCCCAGTTCATTTATATTGCTCTAGATAAGGCCCTTACTAGAGCCCCATTTTGGGATAGCCTCCCTATTCAGGAAGGTCACTTAAGCACATGCTTTACTGAATGAGGGCATAAGATGGGGCATTGCTACATTAAAGACCCAAAGCTACTGAAGTTTGGAGTGGTGAACTGCAAAATCTATTATTGGCAACTCTAAGTCAGTCTTAGAGCTTGTCTACATGGTAGACCACAGCAAGCTGAGTGTGAATCCACCGCACTCTAGCCTGCCACCGTCTAACTGTCCATGTGCTGACACGTGTTAACAGTTCGTTAAAATCTTAAAGTACCCTAACAAACTCTTAATGCATCAGCAGGGCACACGCACACAGTTAGACCTCAGCAAACTAGTGTGGGGTAGATTCACACCTCAGCTTGTCGCAGTCTAATTGTTCATAAAGACAAGGCCTTAGTGTATGTGTATATATATATATATATATATATATATATATATATATATGTGCAGTACTCAGATACTATGATAATGAACACACTAAACATAACAAATACTAAAAGGCATGTGCCCCTAAACAAGTAATAATAGGTTGGGATTATAGTAAAAAAGCGGTCTCTGTTTAATAATTACTGGATTATTGGAGTAGTTAGCTCAATACAGCTGTTTAAATGGAAACAACAATTCAGTTTCATAAAGTTAAAATTGGGTAACAACAGATATATTTACAAAAATACAGAAAGCACATATTTTCTCACCAACATACTGTTTCGACAGTGGACATGACTGTAGGTTTTTCTGTGGTTTGAAAGAGGAAACATGAAATATTTTCCATCAGATTCCTTAAAAGAAAAAATATTGCTTATTACAAAAAAACACAGAAATGACAAAATTGAAATTAGAAAAAGAAATTAATGCTACTTACATTATAAACTGTATAGGTCCATTTTGAGGATTTGATTTTAATCCAAATCAAACTTCCTAGAAGTAAACCATATGCTTTATTTTGCTCACTTGCGTGTGATAAGAAAACCTTAATTCTAGTTGTATGTTACTGCAGGAATTGCCTATGACGTATAATAGTAATCTTCAGCAGAACTTCACAAAACACAAATATTCTACTTTATCAAGCACATTTTATCAACTTATTGTTCATCTCTCCAGAAGTTAGACATAGGAACATTAAAATATGTAATGCAATAGTCACGACTGCTATTCAGAATTGCATACAATGGTTCAAATCAACTATCTATACAGCACGCCAAACCAAGGGATGCTATTATTACTTGCAAAATTTATCAATACGTGCTGCTACTAAAATAAAAGGTCTCAAAGAAAAATAGCATTAGCATCTGTTGGGCATCAATGTCGGTATGGGGGCTGAATACAGACAAGAGAGTGTTGAAAATACAGCAGCACAGCATACTTTCTTTGCCCTTACCACACTTTCAGTCTCACAGGAAAGGAACATAAAAAGCCCAAATTCAGGCATCAGAATTAGGAGCAGAAGACTGGCTACACGAAGAAAGTATGAGCAGAAAGGAATATGGGGAAGGGGGAGGAGTAATAGCACATGCTCAAATTCACCCTTCTTGTAACTCCTTTGAACTTAATGGCATTACAGCATGGATAAATTTAGGCAAGTGTCAAAAGGGAATGAGGAGAGACGAAAATGCAATTGAAAAAAATTGCACCTAAATATACTCCAAATTGCTATTGAAGTGGGGGGAGGGGGAATATCTGACTAAATGATTAATGAAAACTTAATCTATAAAATGATGTCCGTTATATTGTAAACTAAAGAAATGCAAAGATATGATTCACCTCCTCCTAGCCTATTTCAACAAAATTAAGCCTTGGTAGTTACTCCTGGGCTCTACAGCCATGGCTCCTCCTTGTTAACTTCCTAGCAGCCAGAGAAAGTCAAATAAGGAATTCTGCAGATTCTCCAACCCCAGAGAGGAGCCAATTCTTCATTATAGATTGGGTCTCCTTGCCCAGCTCTGTCAAGGGAAAGGAGCCATTGAATCTGCACATCTGGGCACCTAGGAATTCCCCAAGCATCCAGAATTAGCATAGTGGCTTTATAGCACATACATACCAACCCCCCACCAGGATAGGATATGGACATGGGAAAGGCTATAGTCAGAACATCTGAACTCCAGCTACTCCTGTGCTTGCTGGAGATCAGTCAGCCAGGCTTAAACTGGAACAACTTTTGTTTCCTGGCTACTCCCCAGAATCTGGAGAATGCAAAAGTGGCATTTCTTTGCCCCATTATGGTCCTCAACCAAGCCTAGTGCAGCTAGAAATAAGAATCAAGACCATAGTTTGTCGCCATGCATTCCAAATGGTGTTTGAGTGGTGCCTAAAGAGTCTGCACTTCAGCAATTCGGTAGTGAGAAGATTAACTCTTAGACTAAATGTATCCTTGGATCCTGGTCAAAGAATTAGACTTGCATACCTTTAAGTTCAGTAAGTGTTTCAGGACCTTCCTCAAAGAACTTTGCTGGGTGCCTCACAAAGTGATGATTCAATACTAACATTCTCTTCTTTGGATCCTCAGTTATCTAAAAATACAAGACAACTTGTTAAAAATCTACTTAGCATTTTGTGTGCTTTACAAGAATTACCAAGACATTAAGCCAGCAATGCAGCTTTATTTACAGTAAAAGTCAGAGCTTCAAAAAGGCAGAGGATAATATAGTTTCTAATTTCAATTCAATATCTGGAGCTAATAAAAATACTCTATTCATCTATATCCAATTACTGCTATCTGCAAATTGCAACTGCTCGAACTATACAAAAAGTTAAAACTATGTATACATAAAACCAAAAAGCTGTATTATATTATATAAATATTGCTAAAGAGACAGACACATACACACACCATAAGGTGATATCTATGTGATAAACTGAAGACCCATGTAACAAGTTAATTTTTCATGCACCTATAACTTTAGACATAAGATTTAGTCATGGGTATTTTTAGTAAAAGCCATGGACAGGTCACGGGTAATAAACAAAAATTCACAGCTGGTGACCTGTCCATGACTTTTACTATATGAATACCATGACTAAAACTTAGCAGTTCCTGTCGCCCCGGACAATATTGCTCTGAGGGGCCTCAGGACACCGCTACTGGGGGCACCCAGGGGCCGAAGGTTAGCCCCTGCACTGGCTGCGGGGGCTGACTGCCCCTAGCCACCCCTGCTCCAAGGCCCCGGGGACCACTGCTCAGGTGCTCCCCAGGGTATTCCCCAGGCCTCCCGAGCAGTGGTTAGTGTGGCAGGCCCCGGGACTGCTGCTCGGGCACTCCTCGGGGCCAGCTGTCCCAGGACCACCTGAGCAGTGTCCGGTGCAGCTGGCTATGGGGCACCTGGGGCCAGCTGCTCTGGTGGCCTTGGGATCAGCCACACTGGCCATTGCAGCTGCGACAGTCACGGAATCTATGACTTCTGCGACCTCAGTGACAGAGTCACAGCCTTACCTATAACCAATTCACTTGCTTGTGCTCATTAATCCAGCTTCCTGGGCCCAACCATACACTTCAAATGTCTGAGTTCCTAAAATGTTCAAATGCTTCAAACCTATGCCATTTCTTTCTTTCTTTCTTTCTTTTTTTTTTAATCAACCTCCCAAAGTAAGTTTCCTCCTACTTTCTGCAAATATAGCTATGCAATTTGTGAGTATTATGGCCATCCCCAATGAGTTCTGAAAATTTTTATCCCCAATAGACCAGTCAACTTCCCTATACCCATATTAAAAAGGGTTCAACTGAACAAGCTTCAGAGACCAGTGAAGCTATCAAAGAATGACCCAACCTCTCAGCCTTATTCCCAGTTCTTCATTTTTATTGCTGTAAAATTACGCAAAGGTTCAGGAATAGGATGAAATATGGTGAAAGGTTCTTCAAATAGTTTTTCAAACAGTAACATGCAGTGGGCAACATAACATTTAAGCAGGTAGAAAAGAAAAATGAGACAGAGGGAGTAAAAAGAAGCAATAAATAGGGAGAAAGCGAAGAAAACTAGTAAACTCATCAGCTTTTCCCTTGGATTTCCCTTAAGTAAGCATTCCAAATTTACATAGAGGGTTTCTGTTTTGTTAAAATAAATTTGCAAAAGGACATTAAATATGTAAGCAAATTTGTGTACCTTATCACAGTACAGCTGAGCAGATTTGTTCAGGATCACAAGGTCCCAGGCCTGTTTAACTCAGTCTATCTCAGTGAGAAAGTCAGGGTATTAGCCCAGCTATAATTAACTCACCGACTCAGCCAGCAGCAAAAACTGAACCATTGTCATTCTTCACAGAACCCAAAACACAAGATTCTGGAGCACGAGACATCAAAAAGCCAGCAATTTTCAACATGATATAAAATTATCAGAAAGTAATACACAGTATTTGTCCCTGACTATTACAATGGTAGCTAAAACATCACTTTGTTGGGGGGAGAAAATCCTCACCTTCCTCCCAGTATTTATGGGGCATGCAGGAAATGGGAACTACAAACCTGTTTGGTGGTTTCATCAATAAGATCAAAAAATGCCCTAATGGTAGCCAAGACCAATTCTTTACACCTAGAACAAAACATAAGGAACACTATATTTAAAAATGCAACTACAAAAAAAAGGTATGGGCTAGATGTTTTCAGAAAATTACTCTCTGAAGTTAAATGAACTTATAAAAGGTGATGAAGGTAAGGGATGGAGAAAGATGTCATGTCAGTTACCTAACTTCTTTGTCCTATTTGCTTACCATACTATGGAGAGGTGGTCTGTTGAGGCCCAAGTTCTAGGCACTGCTGAGCTCTGTTTGGGGGAGAAAAATATATTAGCTTTTTGGGGATTCAACATTAAAACATTAGAAATTTGAAAATATATTTGTGATTTATGTCTGAATATTTATTAAGATGGGCTTTTACAAAATTATCAGACAAGAGCTTGGTTAGCCTTAAGATAAAGCTGGGGAAAAAACCTTATCACTTCAGGAACACACTGAATTCTCATGGTTAGTTTTCTTTAAAAAATAAATAAAAAAAAATAAAAATCATCATTTTCCCTAAAGTTAAGGTTCGCTATTTTTAAAACAAACAAACAAACATACATTTCTCAACTTATTTAAATGGATTCTATTATCCCATGTTCCCAACTATCCATCAGCCATCTGCATCCACTTCCAAAACCTGGGTAAGTAGGCGAGACTTGCAATGTAGCCTGAATGTCACCAGTTCTGGACTCTGACAGATCCAGGGTGGAACAGAGGGGGAAACAGTACCAGATGGAACATAACAGAACCAAGACACACACACCCCTACCTCCCACCTCTAAAGAATATTTAGCAACTGTACATTTCAACCATTTAACCTTTTAGCCTTAGAGCATCACAATTTCTGTCCTACCACTCTGAGGGGAGAGTTGGACTTGTAAGAGGCAAGATCCCATTTAGGGCTTCACAGGTTAAAACCAATATCTTAAATTTCAATCAAAGTGAACTGATAGCTATGGAAAATCATGGAGCACAGTTGCAATATGATATTTGAGTGAAATGCCAGATATGTGCCTTTACGTTCTGCACCAACTGCAGTTCCCTAAGAATATGAAGGTAGAGTCTCATGTAGAACATTTTATAATAGCTCAGCTTTGACGTGAGAAAGGCATAGATCGCCAATGTGAAGACTGCACCCAAACTAAAATTATGCACATTTATTACCAAAAAAAGATGATACTCTTGACTACTGCTACCACCTGGATAATCAGAATCAGGTAGGAATTCAACAAGATTCACAGGCTGCAAACCTTAAAATGAATGGCAAGCAGCTCTCAACAGACAGGGATTATTTCAAACTTTCAATGTAATCATTATAGCATGGGGCAAACAGCAACAGGGAAATAATTCACTCGTCTGGGCTGAGTTTCAAGTCACTAGCCAACACCCAAATTTCCATTTGAGCCCAGGTAAATCTCACCAGTGGGGTTGGTGGAGACAGAAATATAAATCTGGGTGTTATCAGCATAACAAGACGCCATGTAACATTCTTCAATATACATGTTGTAAACCTCTGGTACCCCTTGCTCAAGGTATGTATACAAGACCACCATGATGGAACAGCACATGAAAACGCCTTTGTTGAAAATAACCATTGTCCAATACTACCCTTTGGTTACTCTCTTAGTTACTAGCCAGCTGAATTCTGTTACAAATCAGGTTAAAGAAAAAACAAATTTCCACTTATTTATTACTAGTGAGGCAAGTTGCTTTAAATCCACTGTATCTGAGGATTATGAAGCAGAGTGGAAAAAGTAACTACAAAATGAAATTTTCTCCACCTCACCTTTGTGCTCCAAAGTGAAATTTGTATATGGCACATCTCATTATCAGATGTGTTCTTTCAAACCTAGTAATACTGCAATAAGAATTTATTATACTATGCCATACATACTGTATTCAGACACAGGTACATACAGCCCATAAACAGTTAACATAATACCATTAGAAGACAATTAAAAAAAAAGATTTTACCACAACAAATAAGGCACTGCTATGTTGACTTAATCTGGGTAGAAAAGCGAGTCCTGAACGAACTTGGTAATCTCTGAATCCTCCGGCCACAGAAAGGGTAGTTAGATTTCTTACATCTTGGGCCTTTAAAATCCAATGATTGTTTACAGCTGTATAAAAATCTTTTAAAAAATTGAAAATAGATTAAAATTCACTTTATACAAAGAAACAGTGGAAATTTTTTCACAGCACTTAGTAAAAACAGTTTTTTCTGAGCTGGGCTGGCAGCCTACCCAGAAATCAAGTTTCCATTCCCATTTTTGAGTCTTGTGTTAGAAAACAAAACTGTACCCAATGCAGGGGTGATCAGACAAGTCAGATGCAACTGTGCTTTTTTACACCAGCTGAGGATGCGCTTCCAAATATTTAGTCTCGTGATCGATAGTGATCAATAAGGAAGGCCAAACGGAAGTATGCATTTGTGATATCAGTCAACAGTAGAGGTAGAAATTAATAGAAAGGCAGCAGTGGCAAAACCAAGGGGATAGGGATCACCCATGCTTAGCTGCCACAAAATACAAACAAAAAGATAGAACACAAAAAATTCTACATATAATATACTAATAAATAATAATAAATAATTATATACACACACACACACTAAAATATACTACTGCACAGTTAGGATTGCCAACTTTCTAATCGCACAAAACCGAACACCCTAGCCCTGCCCCTTCCCCGAGGCCCCGCACCTTCCCCGAGGCCCTGCCCCCCGCTCACTACATTCTCCCTCCCTTGGTAGCTCACTCTTCCCCCACCCTCACTCGCTTTCATTGGGCTGGAGCAGGGAGTTGGGGTGCAGGAGGGGGGTGAGGGCTCTAACTGGGTGTGTGGGCTCTGGGGTGCAGGAGGGGCTCCAGGCTGGGGCAGAGGGGTTCAGGGTGTGGGAGGGGGCTCAGGGCTGGGGCAGGGAGTTCGGGAGGGGGGTTACCTCCAGAGGCTCCCGGTCAGCGGCACAGCGAGGGAGCTAAGGCAGGCTTCCTCCCTGTCCTGGCACCACACTACGCCCCAGAAGTGGCCAGTAGATCGTGCTAGTAGGCATAGGCGGCTCTGCGCGCTGCTCTTGACCGCATGGCACCACCCCCATGGTTCCTGGCCAATGGGAGTGTGGAGCCAGTGCTGGGGCGGGGGCAGGGGTAGCACGCGGAGCCCTGTGGGCACCCTGCCTAGGAGCTGGACCTGCTGGCCACTTCCGGGGTGCAGCGCGGAGCCAGGACAGGTAGGGACTAGCCTGCCTTAGCTCCACAGCACCGCTTTTAACAGTTGACGGTACTGACCAGAGCCGCTAGGGTCCCTTTTCGACTGTAATGTCGATGTAATGTCAATACAGTAATTCTTTTCTCCTTTGGGCTCTGAAAATTTGTACATTATGCTATCTACAAACATTTAATCTCAATTAGGACCAATATTTGTATTTAATATTCTCACTGCCCCATCCAAATACTTTGACTTCACTGAGAGGGCAGGATGAAACTTGACAAATTGCATAAAAAGTAACACAATAACTAGGTATTCAGTCAGAAGAGAACGTGATTTTGAATATCAAGGTTTAACACAAGGAAGCATTCCCTCATGGGGGAAACAGGAAATCACTTTGACCTGTAATTTACAAGGTTCCAAATTACTTCTATTTTCTGTGTAAGATGCTGGAAATTAAGTGTTCCCACCACTACACCAAAGGTCAAGTTAAAAGCTGAAAGACAATATTTTGATATTTATGTGACAAACTGATGTTCTTTTAGTGTCCCAGTTCTGTCATAGGAGAAAGAGTGAAAGATTAGAGCATCTAAGAGCATCTCTCTTTTTCCATAACAATGAGTTTTCAGGCCACAGTAATGCAACAGATTCTCTCTCTCTCTCTCTCACACACACACACACACACACACACTTAAGCATTAAGAAAGAAACATAGTGCCCAATGCAACACTTAACTGAAGTAAACTTACCAGTAAGATATTTGTCTAAAGGCATTACAGGTGCAACATGAGGTGTGGCTTGTGTAATGAGGAGGTTTATAAATTCAGGCTTAAAATTCTTTAGAGTGAGCAATGCTCTTGCAACAAGACCACCCATGGAATGACCTACTATTGCAACACTGCTTGGAGCAAATTCTTGATCCTTCAGAAAAAGAAAACAGTAATCACTCAAAGTTAGAATTTGAGAACATTCATTTAAACAAACAGATGAAACTTAAGGCTTGTCTACACCTACCGGGAGATCGAGGAGCAACAATAGATCCATCGGCAGTTCATTTAGTGGGTCTAGTGAAGACCCGCTAAATGAACCACAGATCGCTCTCCCATCGACTCCTGTACTCTACCGGATCAAGAAGAGTAGGTGGAGTCGACAGGAGAGCGTCTCCCGTTGACACTGCGTAGTGTGGATCCCGCAGTCAGTAGATCTAAGCTACTAAGCTATTCACGTAACTCAAATTGCGAAGCTTAGATCTAATTTCCCCTGTAGTGTAGACAAGGCCTTAGACGTTGATCTATCATTTAGTTAAAAGTTGTGCATTTTTCCTCTTGAATTAATCATGTTGCTCAAAGAAAATAGTCTGGTTTAATAGTTTGACAAGATGTTACTAACTGACCCATATTTTAGATGCTTTGGTCTTCCAGAATCACTAAGTAAACACAGGCTCATCACAAGAAAAAGTTAGAATGCAGGAGGTGCTGTACTTCAAAAACTGTAGTTTATAGCTGACATTATAATGTTTGAGAACCTTAAGGAAGCAGACCAGCAAATAAGCTTTTAGGCTGAGGCATGTTTTCTAAATCTGTATTAAACATTTAAATAAACAGTTCTGGAAACATAAATGAGCCTACTGCATTTCTACTACAAAGAAGTTTACATATTATATGGAAATATTTTATTTAAAAAAATGAGAAAACTATCCAAGGCTTTGGGCACCCTCGCCATGAGAGTAAAGACAAAATCCAAAATTTGTTTACTAAATCAAGACTAAAGCAGGAGTATTTTTCCCTCATCCACATAATCTACACCACACAAATAATAGCCAATATATCTATTACAATTAAGAATTTGCAACCCACAATTTTCCACTGAACAAAAATTCCATCCCAGTTTTTAGTAGAAAAGGAAAAAAAATCTCAAAATA
Organism: Chelonia mydas; assembly: GCF_015237465.2. Classification (NCBI taxonomy): domain Eukaryota; kingdom Metazoa; phylum Chordata; order Testudines; family Cheloniidae; genus Chelonia; species Chelonia mydas. Next base: position 55,877,405 of record NC_051251.2, read on the forward strand.
CTATTCATGTGCATACCTCACGTCTTACCTTGTACAGCTTAAGAATTACTTTAATGCACTCATGCACAAATCTGGTTTGTCTTTGCAGACTACCACCATATAGTGCAACCAGCTCCTCATTAAAATTGACAGTGAAGAAATTGAAATGGTACTTGAAGTCAATGTCTTCTGCTTTTCTAAGTGCTATAGAGCCAAGAGAACGTACTAGGAAAAGAAATTGCACTAGTTAAATCATAGAAACACCTTTGTTCTAACTGTAGTCAATGCTACCACTCTCAGTTGGATTCTCCAATACAAACAAGTCACTATGTAGCTGGTAAAAACAAACGTTATCTTACTGCCACTGGATATTCAAGTTCTTTAAACCTGACCAGTGTTCACTTGATGCAAGTCATTTGTATGCATCAAAAAGAGCGGAAAGCTTTCCTCTTTTACCAACCTATAAGTTTACTTCCCTTGTTTTCAGACATACATACATACATGAGAAATTAGGATGAAAAATATCAGTTAGTTGATAAGAAATGTAAAAATGAGATAAGCAAGAACATAATTTTTTTTTCAATTTTCCCGAAGAAAGTATTCAAAGAATACTGAAGTTTCATATCAAAAACCTACAAAAGAAAATAGAGAAATCACAACCTGATAAGAAAGAGGAGGGAAAGTTTATAGATAAATTAACTACAAAGAAGTGCCATACTCATTGCAAGATTAAATCAGTTATCCATATAATAAACCTCCATGACCACCGAAAAGAGAGTTTGTTTGGATTATATACAGTTTGCTCAAGAGCATCAGATTGGGCCACAGGCATTCAATCTCCTCCAGATCTGGTTTTCTCCTCCTTACCAATCAACAGCACAGCCTAGCAAGGTGAATATATTAGCCTTATGCTAGATGCACTACCATTGCTAGGGTCTTCCAATTAGTTCTTTGCAGAACATGGGACCTGGGCAGCTTGACTTCCGAACTACATGGAACCATGGAGAAAGCACTTTTCCCTTCATTCCCACCACAAGAGTAGATGTGATTCTCCCACTCCTTTCTTCCCCAAATCTTCAGCCTTGCAGAGATAAAATCCTGCTTTCCCTGTCCAGCTCTGGCTGCTACTGAGCATGGCCTTCTCACTGTAATGCTGCCACTCAGTTACTACTGAGAGAGAGGGAAATAGAGAGGGAACCACAATCAGTAGTGGTTGCAAATATAGCTCTTAGAAACTGCACAGCTGAAAGATACGGGATACACCCCAGGCTGCAAATGACTAGTTTGTGAAGACAGTATAAAGTAGGGCTGTCAATCAATCACGTGAGTTAACTGCAATTAACTCAAAAAAATGAATCGCAATTAAATCACACTGTTAAACCATAGAATAGCAATTGAAATGTATTAAATATTTTTGGATGTTTTTCTACATTTTCAAATACACAATTTCAGTTACATCACAGAACACAAAAGTGTACAGTGTGCACTTTATATTATTTTTGATGACAAATATTTACATTGTAAAAATGATAAACAAAAGAAACAGTATTTTTCAATTCACCTCATACAAGTACTGTTGTGCATTCTCTTTATCATAAAAGTGCAACTTACAAATGTAGATTTTTTTGTTGTTACATAACTGCACTCAAAAACAAAACAATGTAAAACTTTAGAGCCTACAAATCTATTCAGTCCTACTTCTTGTTCAGCCAATCGCTAAGACGAACAAGTTTGTTTACATTTACAGAAGGTAATGCTGCTAGCTTCTTATTTACAATGTCACCTGAAAATGAGAACAGGCGATTGCATGACACTATTGTAGCTGGCGTCGCAAGATTTTTTTTAATCGCTTGAAGCCCTAGTATAAAGACTACAAGGAAGAATGCTTGAGCATGGGGAAAAGTCTCTCTGGGGACAAAATGCAAGTTTCTCCTAGAGAGCAACATTTTGTGAGATCTAGATCCTGCTTTGTCTTTAGTAACCCCTGGAAATATCCTCTCACTGTGCAGATTCAGTTATTGAACAACCTCAATGAGCCCTGTTGAAAAAGCTAAACACCACATATTCAAAGCACTGAACAGATATTAAATAATTCCCACAGCACTCTGGTAAGATTAAATGATTTATGGTCCCTTCTGATCTTAAAATATATTAATCTGACCACCTATATAATACAGGCCATAGAATTTCATCCAGTTACTCCTGTATTGAGCCCAAAAACTTGTGCTTGACTAAGGCATATCTTCCAGAAAAGAATCCAGTCTTGAACTGAAGACTTCAAGAGAGGGAGCTCCACCGCTTTCCTTGGTAGTTTGTTCCAATGGTTAATCTACTTTGCTGTTAACTTTGTACCTTATTTCTAATACAAATTTGTCTGGCTTTAACTTCCAGCCATTAGTCTTTGTTATGCCTCTCCCCCCTAGATAAGAGAGATCTTTAGTACCAGATATTTTCTCCCCATAAAGGTACTTACACACTTTAATCAAGTCTCTTCTTGATCTTTTTGCCTCACGATAAGGCATTTTTGCAGCTATCAAATAACTTTTGTGCCTCTTCTCTATCCCATTTTTCAGTATCCTTTTTTAAAATGGGGACACCAGAACTGGATGCAGTATTCTGTTAGCAGTCTCAGAAACGCCACAGATAGTGGTAAAATCACCTTGCTACTCCTCCCTTTATACATCCAAGGATTGCATTAGCCCTTTTTGTCACAGCATTGCACTGGGAGCTCATGTTTGTCCACTATGACCCCTAAATCTTTTTCAGAGTCTCAGCTTTCCAGGATACAGTTCCTCCATTCTGTAGGTACAACCTGCATTTTTTGTTCCTAGATATATGACCTTCAGTTTGGTTGCAATAACACACATTTTCTTTAAGTGGGCCCAGACTACCAAGTGATCCAGATCACTCTATATGTTTCCCTTTGATTCCTAAATGGTCACTCTCTGTATTGCTGTGATTTCAAAGACACCTAATTAGTTCACAATAGAGTCTGTACTTCTTTAAACATAATTACAAGTGTCCATTTGGCATCTTGTGTGATGATTATTTCAGTAATCTTCTTTGGATACCATTGTTCTCACATGCCTTTAAATATGTTTTCTAAAACTATAAATTATGAAATGTTTTACTATGTCATTTTGACAAAGTATGTATAATTTCAGTCAAAAGAATTAACAAAGCACCTTTGAAGGTTAAAAAAGTCAGCATAAGTTATTCATTGGCTAAATGCATGCAAGGCTTATTTACTCAGCTAAACTAAAACTATTTTGGGGCATATACTAATTGTTTACAAAAGCACAGAGGTTTTTTTAACATCACCATTAGAATGCTGAATAATTCTGTTTCAAAGCACTTTCTTAAAACGAGTAATGATCTATGAAGAATGACTGTCTTCAGAATAACACTCATTATGCTATATTTAATTAGTTAATGGTTGCACAGCACTTTCAAAAACGTAAACAAACAAAGGGGTAACTACAAAGTACTCTCATATCTTCATTTTCCTCTACAAATATACAACTATTACTTCCAATCTCTGAATGGAATGAAGTACAGCAGGAGATAATGAGTTTATACCAAATGTAGAAACAGGCTACATTAAGACTTGGAACAACATGCCAGGGTGGAGCCACTTGCCCCTCAGGTAACTAGCAGCGAATCCAAAACCGCCTTTGTAGATGGGAGGAGGAGTTGAAGCTTATTTTTAAGGTACCTAAACCAAATTTGATACCAAAGACCGCAGAATTCTCCAGTAGCTAGTGAGTTTTACGCCTTCTTCTAATTCAGTTGTGCTTTTATTCAATATGACTGTTCTAAAATATCGTTCAAGTCGAAAATCAATCAGATTTTTGCAGGTCAGCCAGGTTGCCAATAATGGTGTAATACAACAGACCTGGTTTGAGTAACAGACTGTGGATTTTTCCTGCCTACATTAGTGAAATTTAGAGGAATACAGAATGATCCCTGTGGAATGATCCCCAGAGGTGCTGGGTTCCTGAAGCACAAATACCTTTTAGGATGTATCCACAATAGTGAAAATAGAACCCCAAACTCATCACTGGAGCCCACGAGTGGTAGCAACAGTAAAGCTATGATTTAGGGGCATTTTCATCACTGTATGCCTGGGCTGGTCTGAACTTATTTACATAAGAGCTTCCACCAGAGGGCAACAGTAGTGATTTATATAGGTCCTATTTTTGCCAGTACAGAAAGGGTCGCACTGACCCTAGTCTCAAATGAGGATGCTTTCCTACTTTCCTTGGGTAGAGGACAAACAACACTTTGTGGTCAGGTGAAAGAAATGTAATAACGTAATTAAGTTATCTTAATTTAAGAGAACTAACCTCACACAGAACTGTGTAAAAGTTTTTAGTTAAATCATTGGACAGACAATGTACATGTGTCTTAAAAACAGTGATTGATTCAACACAGCATTATTTCAGTTTTAAGTGAAATCAATTTGATTTCAATGGACATACACTGGGGTAAAACTGGTGTAATGCTATGGGGAATCAGTCCCAGAATTAAATCTATAATCTTAATAGATTAAATAATAATACATTCCATTGAGTCAAGTTATTTAAAGCTATGCTATTTCTTTGTTTTACTATATATTTATTTATGAAGTGTTAACAGGTTTACAAATCCTTGCCATGTAAATATCAGAAACAAAAAAATAATCGTAGCTTTTGTTGAGACATTATACAGGAATATAGTCATCAGCTCTCTATTGATTACAGTGTTACCATATTACAGACAGCATACATAAAACACCTTTGATGTGATTTCTAGTTATTTTATTATATTGAGTGAAATGTCTGATTACACATTTTTAAACAGACTACATACGTCTATAAAGAGTTAATATTAAAGAAAAGGACAGGTGTGCTTTTTTTTTTTTGGTCTAAGTATTGAATAAAAGGTACCGGTAATCAAATTCTTAAGTATCTTTTTTGTCCTCTGTGTATTTCGCTGGGTATGTAATTGGTATGGTAATTTTTCCCATAAAACCAACCTCCTGTATTTTTTTATATCATTCCTCTACAGTTGGACTATTTTTCTTTTTGCAATGAGAGGCTATCAGTAGCTGAGCAAATATGTCTATGCCTTTATGGACTTCAAAATCTGTGAAGTCTCATTCCAGGTAAACATCTTCGACAGGGTTCTCTGCTGGTGAATATCAGCATAGCTTCACTGACTTCAACTGAGACACCCCAATTTACACGAGCTGAGAATATGGCCCCTTATCTCCTGGACACTGTACATAAGGAAATTCATTATTTATACTTAAAGTATTAGCAATGAGGCATTTCGATATCATTCCTGTTGCAGCTTTGACCACTAAAAGTGTCTGTCTTAGTAATATTCCAGAGACTTAACTCTTCCTGCCTTTAACCAAAACAGATAACTCTGTTTGTACAATTTTCAAAATTCACTTTACTATAGTCATACCTTGTTTATAACTCCCAGCATTCCCAGGAAGGAAGAGAACTGGAATCCCTGTCAATATCAGATTTTTGTTTTCTTCAGCGTAATTCCCTTCCCCATAGAGATAGAGCTCATAGGCTGGAAAACGTCTGGATATTTTCGTAGGTAGTTTTATTTTCTGTGACAACAAATACATATGGTTAAACGTACAGTATCTGACTAAAATTAATGGAGCTCCTAAGAATTCAAGATACTGGACTCCTAAAATGCAAATGAACAGTAATTACAAAAGAAGCAATTTGCATCATTACAGACAAAAAAAAGAGGATTTAGCCTCAATAATGCTTATGCAAATTTACGAAAGGGAAAAGACTGCTATGGAAATAATTTTTTTTCTTATAATCTATAAGTGAAGGAAATACATAAAGGTTTTCTTTTTTTTCGGAGACTTATTCTTTATGATGTAAGTCCTAAATTGATTAAAATTACAATTAAATTTCTAAAAGTAGTACAGAGAAAAGAGTATTAGCTGGAGAGACCACAGGTTTTTGTGACAAGGATTTCCACAAAGTTGTTTTTCCTTTGAGATGTAGAAATCCGGGTGGATCTTTATTTCGTGTACAGATATTTCTTCCCTTTCACTTTGGTGTAGTTTTATAGTTCTGAAAGATGCTACCTGCAGTTCACTCAGAGCTTGATTTAAAGCTTACTGAAGTCGATGGGAGTTTATTGACGTTCGTGCAATTTGGATTAGGATCTTATTATCCAGCTACTGTTGCCTGTTGTTGGCTTCAGCTTTTGAGATTGGTTATATGTAGCAAAAATAATAAATAAAACTACTGATTTTTTGTTTTATCTTAATAACTTGCTGTAGGTTCTTACAGGAAAATCCATTTAAGTGGTGCATTTTGTACACCGTCAAAATATAAAGAAAGCAATATCTAATACATAAGCTGCAATACATTGCTGTACACACAGTATGACTTTTTGCTTGCTACAATATATGCACTTGCTCTTCTGAAACTAAAACAGCAAACAGAAGCTAATGTATTTCACCCTTCCAGGCAATTGTTAGTCAAGACGGCGAGCTTCTGTATTACAGAAAATGCAATTTAGGAGGTCATCTTGGACTCCTCCTGGGATTCTCCCTCCACATCTCTTCCTCCGTCACAACATTTAAAAAAATCCCTCCTTCCTTTTTCTCCCAATAGTCAAATCAATTGTCTTGATTATTGCAACATCTGCTTTTCTGGTCTTCTGTATATTAACGTTTCCTTCCTCCAGTCTGACCAAAGTAATGCTGCCAAAATCATCCTCCTTACCTGTCATTTTGACCACAACATCCCCTCTATAAGGCTACGTCTACACTACAGCTTATGTTGGCATAATTTGTGTCACTCAGGAGTGCGAATAAATTGGAGTGAACAGCACTATGTTGGCAGGAGAGCTTCTCCCACCGACACAACTTCTGCCACTCATGGGGGCTGGAGTAGTTAAGCTAACAGAAGAGCTCTTTCCTGTCGGCTTAGAGTGGCTACATTAGAGAGCTTACAGTGGTGCAGCTGCACCGCTGTAAACTCTCTAAGGTACGTCTTCACTACCAATGCTAAAGCACTGCCGCCACCTTCTAGAGACTGGTAAATAACCTTCTGGCTGGATTTGGGGAGTTTGCAGTTGCCTACCTTGATGATATGGCCATATTCTCAAATTCATGGGCAGAACACCTGGAACACCTCCAAGCTGTCTTCCAGCGCATAAGGGAGGCAGGATTAACCATTAAGGCCAAAAAATGTCAAATAGGCCTAAACAGGGTAACGTACCTTGAACACCAGGTGGGTCAAGGAACGATCAATCCTCTACAGGCTAAAGTAAATGCTATCCAAAATTGGCTTGTCCCTAAGTCAAAGAAGCAGGCCCAATCCTTCTTGGGCTTGGCTGGGTATACAATTTGTACCACACAACAGCCAAACTGCCACCCAACTGAATGACGTAACCAGGAAAAAACAGCCAAATGCAGTTCAGTGGACTGAGAAGTGTAAGAAAGCCTTTAACCGGCTTAAGGCGGCCCTTACGTCTGACCCTGTACTAAGAGCCCCGGACTTCGACCAACCTTTTATTGTAACCACAGATGTGTCCGAACATGGGGTAGGAGCAGTTTTAATGCAGGAAGGACCAGATCAACAATTCCATCCTGTCGTCTGTCTCAGCAAAAAACCTTCTAAAAGGGAAAGCTACTGGTCAGTCTCAGAAAAAGAATGTTACGCCATTGTGTATGTTCTGGAGAAGCCCATACCAGGCGGCGTATCCACCTGCAAACTTACCATGCTGCACTGAAGTGGCTTCACACAGTCAAAAAGACTAAGAAAAAACTTCTTTGGTGAGCCAACACCATCTGTGATTTGGGGGGCATGTGATAAATGAAGGGGGGGGAAGCTCCCTTATGGACACCCAGCCAGCCAGTAGCTATAAAATCCCTTTTAGTAGCTGTTTTCTAATTGCTCTATCTGTTAAAAAATCTCGCTGCTACGCATAGGTAAAAGGAAGTGAGTGGGCACCTGACCAAAAGAGCCAATGGGAAGGCTAGAACTTTTTAAAATTGAAACAAAGACTCCCCTTCTGTCTGTCTGTCTGTCGTTCTCCGGGGAAAGGTAAACCGGGCTGTAAGAAGTTTTGGGCCAGGTATGAAAAAATCATCAGAATCATATCTAGAAATTACTTATTTACAACCCCAGACATGTAAGTAGATCAGGAAATGTCTAGGTAGACATGATTAGGTTTATCCCTTTTATTTCTTTATGGCTTGTAGACTTCTTTGTGCTAACCCCAGGTGCTTTTGTTTTGCTTGTAACCTTTAAACTGGACCTCAAGAAACTATTTTTGATGCTTAATTATTGTAGTTGCTCTTTTTAAATCTAGCAATAGCCTAAGTTCCCAGATGTATTTTCTTCCTTTTGTTTTTTAATAAAATGTACCTTTTTAAAGAACAGAATTGGATTTTTGTGTCCTAAGAGGTTTGTGCACATGCTGTTTAATTAGCTGGTGGCAACAGCGGATTTCCTTTGTTCTTCTCTCTCAGCTCTTCCCCAGAGGGTGTGTGTGTGTGTGTGAAAGGGCTTGAGGGTACCCCACAGGAAGAAATTCCCAAGTGTGCCTTCCTGGATTCTCAAAGGGGTATTGCACTTGGCTGGTAGCAGCATCTACCTATCCAAGGTCAGAGAAAACATCTTCTGTATTTTCCACAGTATGCATCCAATGAAGTGAGCTGTAGCTCACGAAAGCTTATGCTCAAATAAATTGGTTAGTCTCTAAGGTGCCACAAGCACTCCTTTTCTTTTTGCGAATACAGACTAACACGGCTGTTACTCTGAAACCAGAGAAAAGCTGTAACCTTGGAAGCTTAAAATAAGCCTGGAGTGGCCAGTGTTAATTTTTTAGAATCCTTGCGGGTTCGAAGTGCCAGAGTGGGGAATCAACCTTGACAACCCGTGAGAAGTGAGTAAGGGGAAAGGAGAGAAAAAAACATGTTAACATAACCAGAAAGATACGTATGAGACTTATTGAGTAACTGAAAGAAACGACTGTTGCATTGTCCTTCAACATCCTTCCCTCCTGCTTTTTCAGTCCACTTCTGACATCCCTTCTAACCCGTAACTCATATTAATCAAAAAAACAAATGAAATAGCCCCACCCCGAACTAAGTTTAGACCCCAAACAGGGAGAAACATAGAGACTTCCTGAAGCCTACTAGGGATTTTGCTACTGATTTTAGTAAAAGGCACTCAGATACTTTGATGACTGGTAGCAGTATAAAACTCTAAATAGATAGTTTTAGGACAGAGGTGGGCAAACTATGGCCCACGGACCACATCTGGCCCGGGAGGCTTGCCCCCACAGCCCCTCCCTTGCTGTTCCTCCACCCCCGCAGCCTCAGCGCGCCATGCTGCCGGTGTAGTGTATTAAACTGCTCCACATAGGAACGTGCTTCTGGTAGCAGTCACGGAGAGCAATTTACTACACTACACCAATGCTCTGGACGGCTGGGCAATGCTCTGGGTGGCGCGGCTGTAGCGCCGACAGCCACCAGTGCTCTGTGCTGCGTGGTAAGGAGGCAGGGAGCAGGAGGGGCTGGATAGAGGGCAGGGGAGTTTGGCATGGTGGTTGGGGGGCAGGGGTGTGGATGGGGTCGGAGCATCAGAGGGCGGGGAATGGGGGGGTTGAATGGGGGCAGGCAATCTGGAAGGAGGTGGGGTTGGATGGGCCAGTGGGAGGCAGTCAGGGGCAGGAGTTCTGGGGGCAGTCAGGGGACAAGGAGCGGGGGAGGGGACGGGGGGGTAGATGGTGCAGGGGTCCAGGGGGGCCGCCAGGGAACAGAGGGGGTTGGATGGGGCAGGAGTCCCGGGGGGGCATCAGGGGGCAAGAAGCAAGGGGGGCGGAGGCACAGCTTCCCCTAACCGGCCCTCCATACAATTTCCGAAACCCAATGTGGCCCTCAGGCCAAAAAGTTTGCCAGCCCCTGTTTTAGGACCTTCACATTTTGTCATGTTAAATTTAGGTTGTAAAGTGCCTCAGGCTAGGTACCATGTCATTATTTGTTTTTGTGAGGTGTATAGCATATTTTTGGGTGTTTGAAAATAAGAATGCCAATTAATAGTGAATTTCCCTTTTGTGATGTGGATACTTGCCACTTAAAGTCAGGCTGTTGGATCATATTAAAGAAGTTCTGTATTAAAATCACAAATGAGTTTGATTCCCCATAGTTTAAATTCCAGGGTATTACTAATTAAGAGGTCTCTTGGTTTTTGGTACTGTTTCTCTCCCTCTGTGTGTGAAACTTGCAAGCTGCTAATTGTGTTAGTACATTCTAAGACAGAGTCTGTTCTCAAAGCAATTCACAGAGACTCAAAGCAATACTCTAACAACAGAAACAGCACCCAGAGACTCCCCGCCCTTTTGTTGTATTAACAATTGTGATTAAAATAGAGATAGAGGATGTATGTGGATGGATGCTTGGTGTGGATAATAACTGAATGATCAGGGAGGTGCCAGCCTAAGAATCCAGTGTCCATCGGCTGAAGAAGGCGTCAAGTGGAAATAACCAGAGGACCCCCGGAGGGCAGACTGGAATCCACCCAACAGCCTCAAGAATGGGAGAACCAAAGAACAAGATAACATCTTGGAGCCGTCAGGAATGTGCCATCTGCTGATTGATTCAGCAACAGCATGATGCAGCAATTCCCATAGACTGGCATGGGAAGAAATTCCTATAAAAATAGACTCTAAAAAGTAAGAACTTTGGGGTCTGATTCTGCAAACCAACTTCCAGGAGCATCAGATGAGCATCTGACAAGGCCCTGCTCCCTCCTCATGTCCAGGCCACCTGGCCAGTAGGCTTGGCATGAGCAACTCTAAGGCTGGTAACTATGATAACAACTTTGCAGAACGTGTGTGTGTGTGTGTGTGTGTGTGTGTGTGTGAATAAATATGAGATTGAATGGAATGTTATAGCTATAACTAACTGCTTACTATGATAACAACCTTGCAGAACCTGTGTGTGTGTGTGTGTGTGTATGAATGAATGTGTGAATAAAGATGAGATTGAATGGAATGTTACAGCTGTAACTAACTGCTTACTATGATTCTTTCTGTATTCACAATAAATGTGGTATTTTGCCTTTTTCCCTTTAATAAGATCCTGCTGGTTTTTATTTTATTGGTACAACAAGGCTAGGTAGCTCTGACATATACCAAATTCTTGTGTAACAACTTTGCGTCACTGCCAGCCTTAGCTACATTTAGACGGGCACTTTAAAGATAAATGGCAGATGGATTTTGTTCTGTGCATGTACAGCGCCTGAGAGCTACAGTAATATAAACAATAAATAATACAATACAATACCTAAGCCACCCAGTCTACCTCATTTTCTTTCCCCAAACGTCCCCCTCTCCTCCACAAAACAACAAAAGCCAGATACTTGGAGACATATCATTCTGTGACGTTGTTCCTCTATGACTTCAGGCATATTGCGAGGGAAGTGTGGGGAAGCTTATACTATCACTGCTTGTTGTACCACTGTACTGTAGATTGACACTTCAGTCTGCACCTTTCACCACCACAAAACCTGCTTATAAGACAGATAATGAGAATTTAAGTGCTGACAATCAATGAACAGAACAGTCATGCTGGTGGGTGTTAATTTTAGACAACTTCCAGTCATATAATCAAAACAGAGATTTTGCCAATTACTTGTAAATTGGTAGTACTATGTAGATTGAAGCTGAAGTAGGTTTTAGCTACCGGTAGTTCTGAATACTATATTTATAAAGATCCTAATCACTTACATGATTTTATTTAATGAAGGGATCACTTAAGCAAGTAAGCTTTCTCTTGTGCTTTTCTTTTCTAAAGTGATAGTCCCCAAGTTAGTAGATCCTAAAATTTACTTGCTGCTTTGTTACCTGTTTAGAACATGTGATGCAATATTTTGTTTAAACAAAAATGCTTTTCTCCTCCACAAACAATGCCCCCAGTTTTCATCTCATACCCACCGAACAAATAACTGACCACTTGCTGGAAAAGTGATTTTCACTACAGTTTATATAGGATGCTTAAATATCATTTTATTACAGTGACTTTTTTCTAAAAGTTATTTGTGTTGGGAGACATTTCATTAAAAAAATTAGAAACACTCCATCATTATACACACTGCAACCACTGACAAGTCATTCAGCAGATCAACAACAGGATTTAGGCTAGTCCCTGCCTAAGATAAGTTCATGAAGGATGTGGATAGATAAAACATCCTTGAAGTACAAGACATAAACTATGTCTACACCAGCACTTTTGTCAATATAACTTATGTTGCTCAGAGATGTGAAAAAACACCCTCCCGAGCAACAAATTACACCAACAGAAGTGCCGATGTGGACAGCACTATGTTGGCCGGAGACATTCTCCCACCAGCATAGCTACCACCTCTTATTGGGGGTGGTTTAATTATGTTGACAGAAGAGCTCTCACCTGCTGGCATACGCAGCTACACAGGAGATCTCACAGCCGCGCAGCTGCATTGGTACAGCTGCGCTGCTGTAAGCTCTCTAGTGTAGACATGGCCATAGTTGTTCTGAAGAGGGAATATTTTTACAGAAACACAATACTAGTACAGAACATGTGCGCATACACACCAGCTTTCTCCTCCACAGCATGGCTTCTCCTGTTACTAGATTCTGCAATTAAGTCATAATCCTGTGATTGAAAAATGTTTGTCATCCTAAAGGATAATTTGCAAAGCAAATTCAAAGGAAAACAGCTGTCTTCGTTTGCATCTCACCGCACTCCCATATATTCATGTCATTAAATTAATCCCATTTGATATTAGTCTGTGATCTTCCAGTTTGTGTGCACAGGCAGTTCAGGCATCGCCACATTGATCAGTTTGTATTGGGCTCTCTGGGAAAGTCCTCCTGGGGTTCCAGATCTATTTCAGCGCATTCGGCTGCATGTAGTCTTTCATTCCATAACCTCAGTCATGTTAAAGTTATGTTAAGTTATGTTAAGTTATGTTAAGTTATGTTAAGTTATGTTAAGTTATGTTAAGTTATGTTAAGTTATGTTAAGTTATGTGCATATGTGACTTGATAATGCGTTGGAGGGGTTTTAGTTGGGGGCTGAAGGTGACGGCTAGTGGCGTTCTGTTATTTTCTTTGTTAGGCCTGTCCTGTAGTAGGTGACTTCTGGGAACTCTTCTGGCTCTATCAATCTGTTTCTTCACTTCCGCAGGTGGGTACTGTAGTTGTAAGAATGCCTGATAGAGATCTTGTAGGTGTTTGTCTCTGTCTGAGGGGTTGGAGCAAATGCGGTTGTATCGCAGAGTTTGGCTGTAGACAATGGATCGTGTGGTGTGGTCAGGGTGAAAGCTGGAAGCATGTAAGTAGGAACAGCAGTCAGTAGGTTTCCGGTATAGGGTGCTGTTTATGTGACCATCGTTTATTAGCACTGTAGTGTCCAGGAAGTGGATCTCTTGTGTGGACTGGACCAGGCTGAGGTCTCCCCTCCAACGCATTATCAAGGATCTACAACCTATCCTGAAGGATGACCCAACACTCTCACAAATCTTGGGAGACAGGCCAGTCCTTGCCTACAGATAGCCCCCCAACCTGAAGCAAATACTCACCAGCAACCACATACCACACAACAGAACCACTAACCCAGGAACCTATCCTTGCAACAAAGCCCGTTGCCAACTGTGCCCACATATCTATTCAGGGGACACCATCACAGGGCCTAATAACATCAGCCACACTATCAGAGGCTCGTTCACCTGCACATCTACCAATGTGATATATGCCATCATGTGCCAGCAATGCCCCTCTGCCATGTACACTGGGCAAACTGGACACTCTCTACGTAAAAGAATAAATGGACACAGATCAGATGTCAAGAATTATAACATTCATAAACCAGTCGGACAACACTTCAATCTCTCTGGTCATGCGATTACAGACATGAAAGTTGCGATATTACAACAAAAAAACTTCAAATCCAGACTCCAGCGAGAGACTGTTGAATTGGAATTCATTTGCAAATTGGATACAATTAACTTAGGCTTGAATAGAGACTGGGAGTGGCTAAGTCATTATGCAAGGTAACCTATTTCCCCTTGTTTTCCTACCCCCCCCCCCCCCACGTTCCTGTTAAACCCTGGATTTGTGCTGGAAATGGCCCACCTTGATTATCATACACATTGTAAGGAGAGTGATCACTTTAGATAAGCTATTACCAACAGGACAGTGGGTTTGTTTGGGGGTGGGTGGGGGGGAGGGGGAAGAGAAAACCTGGATTTGTGCTGGAAATGGCCCACCTTGATTATCATACACATTGTAAGGAGAGTGATCACTTTACATAAGCTATTACCAGCAGGAGAGTGGGGTGGGGTGAGAGAAAACCTTTTGTAGTGATAAACACCCATTTTTTCATGATTTGTGTGTATAAAAACAAACATCTTCTGTATTTTCCACAGTATGCATCCGATGAAGTGAGCTCTAGCTCACGAAAGCTTATGCTCAAATAAATTGGTTAGTCTCTAAGGTGCCACAAGTACTCCTTTTCTTTTTGCGAATACAGACTAACACGGCTGTTACTCTGAAAAGAGATTGAAATATCCATGTTAAGATGTTTAAAAGAAAACAGGGTAAGCCAGTACCAGAGGGAGGAACGGAGTCAGAAGGAACTCCAACCTCACCTTTTGTTAAAGAAATTACGCCTTTTAAACAAATCCTTCAAAAATTTGGGCACAGTCCTTGGACTAAACAAGCCCTAGCTGATGTCTGCACTATTTCGGACCTAGAGGACAGACTGGCTCAGTATATCCTCATATACAAAACTTCTAGTGCTGCCAAAAGAGATGCAGCAGCAATTTGGTTGTTGTGGGAGGCATGTAAGGATTCTAGTCTTCATGTAAAGAGGAAAAGGCACAAACAGAAAAGGGAGCAGGCAATTGGAAGGTGCTGGCTACAAATACCCAAAGCCAGCTGAAAATAGTGAAAGAGGCACTCCAGGAATAAAAAAACAGTGAAAAAGTTAACTCTGCAGAGGCTGGAGGGATGCAGGTAAAGGGGGAGAAGGTCCTAAGTAGGGCACCCCCAGGCATAATTACAAAGAGAAAAGAGAATAAAAAAGTTAACTCTGCAGAGGCTGGAGGGAATTAAGCAGCTAAACTTTGTGAAAATGTTAAAAAGGAAAAGTATTAGAGAAAGAGTATTCTTGGTTTCTTTGCAGCCATTCTGAAGGAAAAATGGGCCCTTTTCCAAAGGAATGTCTGTAAATTAGCCAGGCAAAAATAAACTATCTGATTAAAATCATTTGACTGGACAATTTAGTCAAATTTGCTAAAAGAACACAAGAGGGTTCTATTGGAACTTAACTGTCTCAAATGTATAAAGGGAATGTAAGACGTAAAAAAACAGAGCAGTGTGGAAGGAATGTTAAGGAAAAGAAAATGTGTATGTATCTATCTGTGTGTGTGTAAATATGTAAAGTTCTAAGGACCAATTGGTTTTGTTTTTGTTTTAAATAATGCCACTAAAAATCCATTTGACTCTTTAAATTCAAAGTTGCAAAACTGACAGACCTTTTTGCTAGACACAGGTAATTAGTGTTGTTTGGCTTTGGGATTCGGCATTTAACCCTTAAAAGGTAATTCAATGCTTTACAAAATTTAAAATGTTATTAAGTTGTGGCTGCAGCAGGGTAGTCAAAATCAGAAAAAAAAATTCTGGTTTCTTTTTGTTTGTTTGTTTGGTTTTCATTTGGTTTTGTAACAAAATAGCAGATGAGAGCTGTAGAAAAGAAATAATAAGAAATCTAAAAAACACAGTGCCCCTCTGAAGCAACAGCAGGGGTGAGGTGCACAAAACAAAAAGAAGCAATGTTAGAAACACTGAGTCTTAAAATGGCTCTGAGTAATATAAAGGTACTTGAAAACTCTGTAAGCAAAAAAAAAAAAAAAGAAATAGTTAAGTTAAACTATGGAAGGAATGTGCATTTGCCCCAGAACATATGCAAGGTATATTGTAGAAGGGGCAAAAGAAATGCAAACATACCATGCTACTTAATTAAAATGCTATTAGGGCTCCAAAGGGAGTCAGAATAGGTTGGGTTTTCTTTTTCAGATTGCTGTGTGTTTTGGAAGCAGAAGTTAAAAGTAATCAAAACTCTGGTGAAAGTTGATTGTGTCCCTTTTAAGATAGAGTCTCTGAGCTGCTGATCGCTTTAAATCCAAAAGCAGGAAGCGTCTGTGAAAATGCAAATTATCTAAATGATAAAGGAAGAAAAGAACCAGCAGCACAAAGGAGCTGCAGATAAAGGACATACCTAGTCAGCAAACAAATTGTCTAAATAAAAGGCATGGGATAACAAGATAATTTTAATAAATTTAATGATAATAAGTACCCCTGTAACAACGTATAATGTGTATGATTTTTGGGAAAACCCTTTAAGGTTGTATGGTAATGATGCTTCTCAGCTATTACCTGTAAATAAACTTAAAGCTTAACACAGCAGGAAAAACATTATAAAATTGATCTGCTGTATAAGAAGGAAAACTGAGGTACCCCACCACAGGGATTTAATGACTAAACAGTGGGATAATTTCCCCATAACCCTTAAAAGATAAAAGCCATTGAAACCTGGCCTGCCTATAGAACAAAAACAGGAAAATGTGGGGGCAATTCCTGTTTTGCCTGCAATCAGCAAGGGTATTTGTAAAAGAAATATTTTAAACAATAATCTGCCACCCCAAAAGGGGTAGAAACATGTTCTTTTTGTCTTTCAGAAAATCAGGAAAAGCTGATGCCAGCTGAAGAGCAACCCAATACCATGAATCTACTGTCACAATAGAAATTGTGTTTTGTGTTCTATGTTTTATCTTGTGTTTTGTCTTGTTGCTAGCACAGTTGTGTGTTTAAAAAAAAATACTAAAGACCTGCAGGTAATTAAAAATAAATTAAGCTCTCTGTCCCAGCTACAGGACAGCCTGATACAAAAATAAGTACATGCCAATGTAGACTTGGTCCAAATTGGTCTGGGTAACCTAAAAGCCCGATGGAATCTTTGGAAATGGCTTAATACTACCACATGGCTTATGCATAAAAAAAAAAAATTAGAAATAGGAAACTACACAGCCATAGCTATGGGATGCACTGAAATGCAGATACTTGCCCTAGCTACTTTGGAACACGAAATGTTCTGGGTCATATTGGGAAATATTAAGGGTTTGATGCATTTGTTAAAACAAAGAAAGAGATCATTGTTTGACACTTATCAATATGAATGGATGCAATACGTTTCCAGTATTGTAAAACCAGACTTGTTAATGGGAGAAATTGTTGTCAAAATTGCACACCAACAGTCCCTGGAGGCAAAGGTATTGAAGGTTAGCCCACTCCCCATATTACACATGGGATCCTTCTGGCTACCATGGACCTCGAGCCAGTGGGCTGGGGAGGGAGGGAACCTATTGGACACTAGAGGTTGTACCGAATGGACTCCTCAAAAGTGGGTGTGCCTCACCTTGCCTGTTGCCCCAGAACCTTGTAGTAAAGATACATCACTAGGATCACGTATGTGGGATGAACTGGAATCACAAACTCAAATTGCCTCACAGTACCTTCTCTTGAACAGGCTACATAGAAAGTGACACTGACGATTATAAATCTTAGTGTCAAAAGGGGGATTATGTTGGATCATATTAAAGAAGTTCTGTATTAAAATCACAAATGAGTTTGATTCCCCATAGTTTAAATTCCAGGGTATTACTAATTAAGAGGTCTCTTGGTTTTTGGTACTGTTTCTCTCCCTCTATGTGTTAAACTTGCAAGCTGCTAATTGCGTTAGTACATTCTAAGACAGAGTCTGTTCTCAAAGCAATTCTTTGTAATAACAATTACTCACACAGAGAGAGACTCAAAACAATACTCTGTAACAAAAACAGAAACAGCATCCAGAGACTCCCCGCCCTTTTGTTGTATTCATCTTGCTTTGTTAACAATTGTGATTAAAACAGAGATAGAGGATGTATGTGGATGGATGCTTGGTGTGGATAATAACTGAATGATCAGGGAGGTGCCAGCCTAAGAATCCAGTGTCCATCGGCTGAAGAAGGCGTCAAGTGGAAATAACCAGAGGACCCCCGGAGGAGCCTCAAGGATGGGAGAACCAAAGAACAAGATAACATCTAGCAGCACGGAGCCGTCAGGAATGTGCTATCTGCTGATTGATTCAACAGCATGATGAAGCAATTCCCATAGACTGGCATAGGAAGAAATTCCTATAAAAATGGACTCTAGAAAGTGACAACTTTGGGGTCTGATTCTGCAAACCAACTTCCAGGAGCATCAGATGAGCATCTGACAAGGCCCTGCTCCCTCCTCATGTCCAGTGGCTTGGCATGAGCAACTCTAAGGCTGGTAACTACGATAACAACCTTGCAGAACGTGTGTGTGTGTGTGTGTGTGTGTGTAAATATGAGATTGAATGGAATGTTATAGCTATAACTAACTCCTTACTATGATTCTTTCTGTATTCACAATAAATGTGGTATTTTGCCTTTTTCCCTTTAATAAGATCCTGCTGGTTTTTGTTTTTATTGGTATAACAATGTCACTCCCAGGTAGACAGGGTTCAGATGATTAGCAAGTGGGATTCCGTCCCAGATGATATTTAGTTTCCACTTGGCATAGATGAAAGGCCATCATCTGTGTCTTGGTCAGGTTGGCACGAAGCTGGTTCTTATTGTAATAAATTGAGAGATAGCTCAGTGCACACCAATCTACTCTCGACAGTGGCAAAGTCCTTCTCCTGGGACGTGATGCATAGATTATCGACATATAGTGTTAATAATTACTAATGGAAAATATTTCTCTCTGAAGTTGAGTACTTTACTCTTTTAAATACTATTTGTTATTTCATATTTATATAGAAATGGGAAATGCATTAGATATGAATAGGATAATAGTACAAGAAATCTATCATAAGCTTTTAAGAAACATTGTGAGATCATATCTGGCCCCAAATTTTTGCTTTGTAAAACCTTCAAGGTTCATCTGCCACTCACAAATAGAGAGGTGGAATTTCACTTGTCTGAAAATTTTGTCCTTAGCATTGCTACAAGTAGCAACTAACCTGCTTATAACTGAAAGTTAGCAGAAAAAGCACTCTTTTCTGTTTGTTTACTTTGTGCATTTGAGACAGCACTCTGTGCAGCATCACTTTCACAAACATCCCCCGAAAATTCAGTTTTTCCCTTGCTAAAGAGGGATTATATAAGGTATACTACTAGCAGCTGCAATTTAAAGTGGATTTGTTTTAAATTGCATGACACACCATTCAGATGGCGTTCTATTCAAAACTAGAATTACAAGGAGTCAGTTGATTACAGAAAAGCAGCCCTCTAACAGTCATGCAATTGCTTTCTTGATGTTAGTTTTTCAGTGAACATAGTGCGGGGTGTGAACGCCAAGCATTGCCGAACCACAAGCCAGGCTAAGCTCGCGGCACAGGAGGCTAACACCTTAGAGGCACCCCCAGGTTACTGGTCTGGCTGCCGGGCGTGCAGCCAGGGAGGATTCAGTGGCCTGTGGGAGACAGGACTAGGGTGACCTGATGTACCGATTTTATAGGGACAGTCCCAATTTTTGGGTCTTTTTCTTATATAGGCTCCTATTACCCCCCCCACCTGTCCCAATTTTTCACACTCGCTGTCTGGTCACCCTAGACAGGACGGTCAGGCCAGAGGAGCGAATGCCCCCTCAGCTCATGAATCCCAGGCAGGGACGTTTGGACTAAGCAGAGCAGCCGGGTGCTGACAAACGCCCCGGGCGGGGACCGGAGAAGCCGGTTTGCGAGTGACACGCCAAAGGCAGGTCTGGCCCCGGTTACACCCAGCGCGGGGGGCGCCCCGGGGAGCAGGGCGGGCGGGCGCCCTCGGAGAAGTAGCCGGCCCCGCGGCCAGG